>NW_027223758.1:7055558-7734694 GCF_028538775.1 Myotis yumanensis | reverse complement strand
TGAAACAAAACGCAAGGGGTTTCTAGTGTGTTCAGACCACTTTCCGTGAGTTGATGACACCAAATTCAGAGGAGAAACTGACTGTTTTCCTGGAATTATTAATATCAGTAGATGGCAAGTGGGAATGAAACTTATGGCAGAGGAAAGAGACAGGCTTTAAATCACAGAATTTTAATAAAAGCTATTGACATAAACCCAAGGTTTATGTATCTATATACACACACACAAATACACACAGGTATGTATATTAAAACATTTGTGTGTTTGTATATATATATTGAGATATATACACACAAAAATATACACACATAGTATATATTTGTATATATATTTTAATATACAGGGTGTCCCCCAAAAATGTATACCCTCTTTAACAGCTGATAATTCAATTTTGAAAATGAAATGTATTTTAATAAACACTGCCTTTATAATTATTCAAAGTGTGTGTATACATTTTTGGGACACCCTATATATGCAAAATGTGTGTATGTATATGTACACATATATACAAGGGTGAGCAAAAGTAGGTTTAGAGTTGTGAGTATGGGAAACACAGAGTTTACTTATTAATTATTGTATTGTCTTCCATACAAACAACTGTAGACCTGCTTTTGCCCACCCCTGTATATACACGTGTGTGTGTGTGTGTGTGTATATATATATGTGTGTGTGTGTGTGTATGTGTGTGTGTGTATACACATGTATATACACATGTGTATATATATAATATATATTAAATAAAATCTGTATTGAACATATTACACATATAACTAAATAAGTGGTTAGATCACCTTACAATCTCCTCATAACTTTACGTGCTTTCCGTCTCTAGTGTCACCAGAGCTGCAGCGTGACATTCGTTGGTCTTGCTATTTGGCAAAGAGTGTCTTCCCGACTCCACTGAGAGTCCCACGGAGGCAGAGTAGGCTGATCTGTGCTCACCACGATCGGTCCCAGGACAGCTCCTGGCACCTGGTTCAGGCCTGCTGGCTGTTTGCTGAAGCAAGGAATAAAGTGGTGTGGCACAGATTCTAACTGTGGCTACCCACTCTGAGTGTATTTCTAATTATAACACCAAATAGTTTCAAAAGCTAACGTACGTGTTCTCTGACTCTCACTACTAGTAATTATTTATGATGTGTAATAAGCCAACCTCCTGTACTTGGGAAATTAATACATTTCTGGGGAAAGTGCTGGAAGTGGCCCTTGCTTTTCCTTGCTTTCACTATTTTCACAGCTGTGTCTTGTTTCACATTCTTCACGCTGGATTGAATGCCTTGCTTTTGGCCATGCCACCAGCCCAGCCACTTTCTTACCTACCACTGCTGTTATGCGAATGCCTCTCCCTCACGAGGCTGTGGGCTCAGTGAAGCAAAATCCTCCCTGCTCTTCCCTTACCTATCAGTTGGGTACCTGTAGGATTCCAGGAACTAATCCAAAGTCATGGTCTATGGCGTCTGAATCTGTTGGCTGCTGGCTATTGCAGCTGGCTGTGCGCCTCCCACGTGGCAAACAATACACCAACTAACTTGGCTTTCTTGGCCATCTGTCTGTTGGCTAAATAACTACTTCTTGAATAGACCAACTCCTCACTTGGGCAGCTGGTATGTTGGCAATTGACTGAGCTGAACAACTTCTGGGCTGGGTCCAGTATTTCCTGACCACAAGAGAAAAAATGAATTTCATAGAGTTTTGCACAGGCTTTGTAGTGTCTTTATAAAGCAAAGTAGATAAGAAAAGCAAAATGAAAGGGAACTAGATGGACTGTGCTTTAGAGCAAAGCTTTTTAAGGCATGAGTGACTTTGAATTTTTCCCCTTCATGGCTGCCTTTCACACTCTCTCCCTTTTGCCTTCCACGTTTCCTCTGCTTTTCTTCTTTTCTAACCCTCTCTCTATAATTTTTTTCCAAAATTTCCCAGTCTTATGGTCCATTCAACCAACATTTAATTATGCCTTAGTGTGTACTCAGTGAGGGTAGCAGCCTCAAGTGCCTTTGTGGGATACCTGCTATTCTTTCTAGTTGCTCGATATCAGAAACCCCTTCCTATGTCTGGGGACTCTTTTAACTTATGAAGCAGAGCCTGCCTCCCACCATAGAAGCTGAAAATACCACACTCATTTTCCAGCTTCTCTTGCAGCTAGGGTGCAAGCATGTGAACCGAGCTCTGCAGAGCAGGAGCAGAGACCTTGAAGAACCCTTTATGGAAAAGAAGCAACGGGTGCAACGGTTCTGGGCAGTAACCAGCACCTCCAATCAGAGAGGATGCTGTGTGTGCAGCAAGCTGTGGGGTGTGTGCTTAGGAGCCATGGCCATCTTGGGGGTCTCAGTTCTGTAGCACCAGCTGATCCGGAGTGTCATTCCTGCCTGCATCACTTCTCACCCAGTTCTCCAACACTCTAAGGCAGTGGTTCTCAACCTTCTGGCCCATTAAATACAGTTCCTCATGTTGTGACCCAACCATAAAATTATTTTCGTTGCTACTTCATAACTGTAATGTTGCTACTGTTATGAATCGTAATGTAACTATCTGATATTCAGGATGGTCTTAGGCGACCCCTGTGAAAGAGTGGTTCGACCGTCAAAGGGGTCGCGACCCACAGGTTGAGAACCGCTGCTCTAAGGTATTCTTTGAAACACTGAATATACTTTAATAAATTTTTTTACTGAAATTAGAGTCAGCATTGGTTGCTTGCAGATAAGAGTCCAGGTGGATACTGAGGCCAATCAGGGACCATAAGTGGTGACATCGGCAGGTCAAAACTGTGGAAAGGTGGAGCCCCATGCCTCACCCCTCAGGCAGCTGCTAATAAACCTTGTACGAGGTGAGCCTAGTAATGCCAAGTATTTTATTTTTCCATAGAAAAGTAAATTCAGATTTTTTTGTGTGAAACCCCCACTTTTAGACATTAGCAAGGTGTTAAAAAATGGCTGTGGGCTTTCCAAAACATGGCCATGGGCTACACATAGCTCCAGAACTACTTTGGCATCCTCTTTTTTTTTTATTGTTTTACTTTAAAGAAGCATTTCAGGATCTCTGTCATAGAGAGGCTTCTTTGTGATAACTTTCTTATTACCCACTGGAGCTCTACATTTTACAAGAACTCAAGCTAACTCCCAGATTTACATAGTAAATTGTTGGGGGCCAGGATATGGAAGTGAGGCCAGCTGATGGAAGTCTGAATGGAAAATAACATATGCTAATTCCAAACTACACAACTGTTTATATGGTCTGGATCAAACCCATCCAGCCAATCAAAACGCTTGAATCATGCAAAATCTCCAGCCTCAAGTGTTGCCCTCTGTGTCGGAGAAACATCCAAACCAACTCCTGATGTTTCTGCTCCAACCAGGCAATCATGCTCTCCTCTTAGCCACAGGCCATGTTATTTAATGTCACAACCTCACAAGCTAAAGTCTGAAGATGGTTCATCTCATTGGTGAGACCTACATCTCAGCCATAGCTGCAAGGGAGGCTGGACAGGTATGTTCCTGGCATTTTCAGCTTCTAAAGTGAGAGGTGATTATTCCTCTCACCAAGACTCGAAAAATGTGTAATTCCCCCCAAATGGAAAGGGGTTCAAGTGCAGATGGCCAAAAATATGGTGTACCTTCACTACTCCCCCTTCCTTACACTTCCATGACCCTTCTCCACTTTTTCATCCATAAGCCTGATTCCCCTCCTGCCTCTCCATCAGCATGGAAAGAAGCAGGCATTATCTACCAAAAATAAGCTATGATTTCTGGAGAATTTAAATGCAATTAAATATCACACACTGAATATACAGTAGCTCAATTTAATCTTTTTGGAAGACTGTCATTCTACACTTTGTCATCCTACTGCAATTGTTCGCACCATGTTTCTCAGAATAATATATTAATCGGGATAACCAGAAAGCATTAAAAATGTTATAGATTCAGCAGGCAAGCCCAGAGCCACTGGATCAAATACTCTGAGGATGGAGTCCTGGAAATCCATATTAAAGCTTCTTTGGTGATCTTAATGTTCAGCCCCGTGTGAATAGCTTTTGATTTTGAAGATGGGAGAGGTGCCCTTGGATTCAGTCGTGCCTGCTGAGCATGGTGATCATCTTCTTTTTACATGCAAGCACATGCCTGTCCACTGGAAAGCTGTTCTCATTCCATTTCAATGCCATGATCAACAGGGGCAATGCTGATCATAGTACCTTCCTCCTATTCCCCAAAAAGGGCCTGTTACCCTGGCCACGCCAATCATGATGCTCCATGCTCTTGGCCATGATGATTGATCCAAGCAAAAGCCATCAGAGTAAGCCCATGAAGATTTGATATTTGGAAGCAGAAGAAAAAGGATCCTGCCTTTGCCTTCAGGGCACCTGGGTGGGCAGGAACTGAGGCCAGCTGATGGAAGTTTTCTTGGGCAGCAGTGTTAGAGAATGATGCCAAGTTACGGAAACTTAGACAAGAAACAGAGAAATGGAGATTAAAATTTTCTTCCTATGTCTGCTCACATACATGGGGCCCCTCCATATCAGGCCTTGACCAAAATGGAGCCCATTGGAAAATGCAGTCTTTTGAACCCCCTCAAGGCCACAGAAGCATGGTCCTTGGGCCTGAAGCACTTCCTTCACAAGACAAGTCTTCACAGCCTGTCCTAGGCTTATTTCCTTGTGTGGGACTTTCTTTCCATTGCAAACTCAGTGTGTGCTCCTTTGTTCTACTTAAGCATGGGTGTCATGTGGCACCCGGAAACCCCACTGCTGTGGTGAGAAGCCCACCAATCCAGTCTCCCTACAGCTTCCTTCATAGCAAGTTGGAGCACAAGATGGGTGCATGCACACCAATGGCCCTGAGGAGGCTGCTGAGAGGGACCTGGGGCCACAGGGACTGACACCCACTACTGAAGTTAGTGTGTGTCTCTTCTACAGGTGAGGAAAGCTTGTGCCATCCATGCTTGACTGCAGTGTGTTTTCCTTGGCAATTCTGATATCAACACACAGTGGGCAGAAGTGTTGGGACTTGGGCTCCTGGGGACAGGCCACAGATGTCACTTGCTGAAAAGACCCCATACATCTTTTTACATTCAGAGTGGATCAAGTTGGATTTCTGCCCCTGGCAACAAAATCTCTGTAGTAATAAATAGGGTTGTATTTTGCTTCCAGTAGAAAAGAGTAAAAGGATACAGGGGCAAATAAACTGTCTTCATTTAGGTAATTGACATGAAATGAACATTTGCCAACTGATCTCTTCATATTCTCAGCTCTCACCAGAAGATGTTTACAAGGAAGTGTTAATAAGGAAGCCAGTCTGACTCAGTGTGGTGACAAGAAAGGGCTATGTGGGCACAGAGTGACCTTTTGAGGGCAATGGGGTAAGAACTTCATCCCAAATGAGTTGAGAGAAAGGATGCCTTTAACAGAGACAATTAGAATGATGAAATGTAATCAATAGTGAACCCAGCAGTCACCAAATCTTTGCCCAAAGAAGCAAATCCTTGCTGCCTGTACCTCCTATTGCTCTGTGCCCAACATGGGCAGCACAGGAAGGGAGCCAAGCCACAGTATTGAAGGGAAGGAAGGACATGGTTTCCATCCCAGATGTCTGGGGGCCTAAAGGTGTCATTCTGAAGCCCATCAATCCAGTCTACCTACAGCTTCCTTTATAACAAGCCGGCACCAAAGAAGCCAGACTCGTGATGCACAATTAATGATTTCACCTGGTTTGCCAAAGCCCCTCAAAATAGCCTCTTGAAAACTCAACTTCACATTGCTATGGAAACACTGTCCTGTCAACAGAACAAAATAAACACACAGGAGTTATTCTCAAGTTCTATACAAACTGTTGAATCTGCATGTGTGTGGGCATATTGTCACATACACACACGTGCACACATACATGCACACACGTACACACGTGCACACACAACCTGGAAGAAATCTGCTGTGTACACCCACCCTCTGAACTTCAGACTGACAGGAGGCAGGCTTTTCTAAGGGAGATGGTTGAAAATATCTTCATAAAGAGGATCTACAAAGTCATCTGGCTTTGGTCTCAGGGTGCGGCCTATTTGACAGATGAAACGGGAGAGAAAAGCGTCATCAAGCTCTTTCAGATCCCCTCCTGGGTGTTCAATATTCACTTCACCACCTTGAACACCCCTCCTTCTCAAGTGCTTGAAGTCCCCTTTTCATTTCTCCTCCAGGCAGAAAGTTCTGAAATTGTAACTTTCTTTGGAATAAGTAAGGCATCACTGCTGTAGTTTCACACACAGTATCTGAGCCTATGATGACAAGTCGACAGAAACAAGGAATCTCTGCCTTGTCCAGAGGTGGGAGTGGGCACATTTCAATGGTCCCCTAGAATTTCTTCTAGAAGATTGCCCTCCCCTTCTCCATGTTCATCACCAACCACCATTGCTCACCAGGGGACTGCAGGGCTTTCTAACAGGTCACCCTGAATCCAGGAATCCCCTTTTCCATTCTCCTGACCAGTGCCAGAGGGCATTTAAAAACTCATGTTTGGCTGTACCATTCCCCTGATGAAAGTGTTTCATTAGTTTCCCATTGCCGGTAAGTAAACCCCAAGTCCTCCTCTGACCTGCGATGTCCACTCATCACCCCCACCTCAGCGCAGGGCGCACTCCTCTGTGTTCTTCACGCTCCTTGTCCAGCCACACAAGCTGAGTCCACGCAGCCCTCCACATCCACCCTTGACTGTTCCCATGCAGGCCTATGTGCACACCCGTGCCACTGCCAGAAATGATTCCTCCCCACACCCACCTCACCCCTTTCCCCAGGCCACTCCCACATTTCCTCAGGATTCTCAAATGGCACCTCCTCATGGAACTCCTTCCCCACCCCAGATTGCCCTCCCCTCCCAGACTCACTAGTTTTGCTTTTCTTATTCATTGTCTTAATTACTATTAACCAGAATATTCTATTTTCTGATAGTTTGTGAACTCCATGAGCCCTGTGATCATCTCAGTCTTGCTCATATTTGTATGAGCAAGTGCCTGGCACACAGTAGGAATTCGATAATTTTGTTGTTAAATGAGCAGGTGAATTAATAGATTCTGGAAGTCAGCACCTTGGTCATAAACCCCTCGGTGGCTAACACCTTGGTCTTCAGCCTGTTGTGTTGTAGGGCATGCACACAAGTCAACTCTGCATGAGAACAGTGTCCTCTGCCGGATTTCTACTCACCCAAATGTACGTGTCTGTTAAGTCCCAATCTACATATTGTCCAGACCTCTGCCCTCAAGATGAAGGCAGGAAATAAGCAAGGAGGAAAAGTTATCTCTGAAGATGGGCTTAAGAACTGAGAGTGAAAGACTCCAGGAGCCACATCAGGGCAGACGTTATCCAAGACAGCTGGGAGAGTCCTGCCATGCCGGAGTTAGAAAGTAGACTTGGCCTTGGCAAAGGCGGTCAAGGTCATAGTAGAAGAATCACAAGGCACAGCTCCAATATGAGTTCAGGGATGATAAGGGAGAATGGGCAGCACACGTAATCCATTAGCAAGTGTAGGAGAGCTTTGTGACAAATGAGAGCACTCAAACTGGGCCACAGTGTTCACTTAGTTCCCAGAACATGCTTCAGGGATGTAAGTGCTGGCTCAGAGGAGCCCCGCTGGGCTGGACTTCATTCCCTGTGGTTCCCCCGATTCCTTCATCTCTCCTCCTCCAACGACTGAGAACAACCTCCTTGGCTTCGAACCAAGCGCTGTTCCTGTTGCCCATAGAAGAAACCGAGGCTCGACCCATCACTGCAGAGCTTCTGACTCCTCCTGTTTCTCCATCCACAGTTCCCCGCAGGTCCCCAAGGGAACTGCACATTAAATAGTCTCTAATCCTACAACACCCTCCCTCATCACTTGGTCAAATCCCAATCATTCTCGCAAGCACCACAGTCCAACAGAACATACCATAATAGGAATGTTCTAGATCTGCACTGTCCAAGATGGCAGCCAGTAGCCACTGAGCTCTTGAAATGTGGCTAATGCAACTGAGGAACTAAATTTTAAACTTTATTTAACTTTAAATAACCACATGTGGCCAGGGACTACCAGATTGAGGGGTGCAGCTCTGGAATTCAGTTCAAGTGCCTTTCTTCATCCTCCACTTCTAGGAAGATATATGTTAACGCTGCACTTTTTTTAAAAAATGGTTTTTTGTTGATTTTAAGAGAGAGAGGAAAGGAAAGAGAGAGAGATATGGAAACATCAGTGAGAGAGAAACATCAACATCAACCAGCCACCTCCTGCATGCCACCTGCTGGGGATCCGGGCATGTGCCCTGATCAGGAATCAAACCAGCAACCTCCTGGTACATGGGTTGATGCTCAACCACTGAGCCACACCGGCCAGGCACCTTTGCACTTTTTAATCATAGGATTCATCAGAAACATTAGATGTTATTAGTATGATTATTAGCTCATTTTCCATTTCCCCCACTAGTCGGCAACTTCCATGAATCAGGGGTCAGGTCTGTTTCATCCTACATTGACCCTGAGGCCCAGGACAAGTTCCTCATACACAGTGGACAGTAATATTTGTGAATGAGTGAGTGAATCAATGAACACAAGAGATTCTGTGTCTATATGACTTCAGGAAATCACTGCGCACTTCTGAGCCTGGATGTATTCTTCTCTAAAGTCTATGAGTGCCTTCAAGCTTGAGCACTGTGTAGCTTTCACCTCTAAATAGGAAATTACAGAAAGGTGGCACTGAGTAGAAAGTTCTAGGTGTTACTTGAGACCATCTTGTGCCCACAATTACTTTCCCTAAATCATTTCAGGAAATGAAGTAACTTATAGTTCAAAGATCAAATATGCTATGAAATTTTAACAGAGCACAGTTCCGCCCCTGCATTAAGACACACACAGAACCGATACAATCCACATGCAACCTCTGAAACAAATCATGGGGGTGACCGTTTATATTTTGCCAGGACTGGAAAGCTTTTTAGACTGAAAGTTAAAATCTGAGGCTTCAAACTCTGAGCGACATTCCCAGTAATCACTCCACCTCTGATTTATGCAACCTGGCAGCTAATAAAATGGGGATCAGAGAGATTTAATATCAATGTATAATTACCTTTTACTTCTTATTACTTTTGGTAATAACTTTTGCGGCTTTCTCAGCACGCACTGTTCTTCCAGAACAAAGTAAACCGCCGCAAAAGGGCACAGGGTTCCCTTGGCCACCCCGCCAGATACATTGGATGAGAAGTGGAATGAGGGAGGGGCTACACCGAGACTAACTGGAATGAAGTTAAACTTGGAAAGGTCTTGGATCTGATACTAGCTTCCTTAACTGCCTATTGTTAAGACTCAGAATTTGGGTAAGTCATAGTCAGCTTCTGGACCTACCTCCTTCCACATGCCCTCGCCATGCGAAGGCCCTCCCTTCCTCTTTGTCTCAGAGAAGTGCCTAGTAAACAATCCATGGTGATGAGCTTATAATGTGGACAAGAAAGTGGTTAAATGCACAGGCACTGGAGGAAGACCGTTCATGTGTTAAACTTGACCTTAGTTTCCTCATCTGAAAAATGGGGATAATCATAGCATTTCCCTCCGGAATTGGCCTGAGGATTAAATGAAGTAATATGTGTGGAGGGCTTGGCACACTGTAAATGTGTCAAAGAATATTAACTAGCATGACGATGATGACAGGGCAACAGAAGCAGAAATACTGCCTATATGTGTAGATGTCCTGTATTCGGCAGCTTTGTTAAACAGATAACAATAAGCTTAATGTGTGGCCCTTTTTACTGGCATTTGTGTTTAACTTAATAACAACCACTTATCAAGCATCCACTGAGCACCAAGCTAACATAACCTCATTAAATCTTCCCAGGACCCCTAAGAAGGAATCATAGCTTACTAGTGACAGTGGTAGTAACTGTTGTAGTAATAACAATAAAAATTATACCTAGCAGTGTCTGAGTACTTATTGTGCCTGCTACTGTGATATGCCTGTTACATGTATTCCCTCATTTAACCTCCTTCTCAAACTCATGGGATTAGAATGATAATTACTGCCATTTTAGAGAAACTAACTGTGGTCCAGAGAGCTAAGTATCAGTCCAAGCGCAGACGATCTGCATGTGGGCAAGCTGGACTGGAACCCAGGAGTCTAACTCCTGGTAGCTGCTACACTCTACTTCCTCAATCCTACTCTCTTGGGAGTTTGGAAGTGGAAAACAGACTGTAAGTCAGTTAACAGTAAAACTATGAGCCGAGTAATAATGTGGATGAGGGCTGGGGCTAAAATGAGGCAAATAAAGTGCCAACATGCAAAATTCAAGGAGGTACTCATGCCCAAGAAGAACCCAAAGTAGCTGGGGTGGGACTAGAAACATCCTGGGTCTGTCACTAAGAATGATGGGAAATTGGGCTATGCATCCTTCCACCTATAGTCACATTCCTCACATTCTATTAGCCAAAACAGGTCACACAGCAAGCCCTGGTTCAGAGGGAAAATAGCCTCCTCTCCATAGCAAGAGGAGCTTCAAAGCCGTCAGTCAGACATCCCCCGAGGGCTCTTGGACTGTGAGAGGGCACAGGCTGGGCTGAGGGACACCTCTCCCCCCACCCCCCAGTGCAAGAATTTCCTGCACCGGGCCTCTAGTAGATAATAATACAAAACGTATCTCAGTGTTGTAGTAAGTGTTAAATGAGGCAGCACATAAAGCATGTGTCATGATGCCTGGCATATACTCAATAAATACAAGCTATTATTTCTAATTGATGTTATTTATAAACTTTTTCATGTGCATGTTAAAACTTTATAGGTCCATGAGTGTGGGCTGGCATGGATGAAGGGGAGATAACAGTGAGGAATAAATGCCTCCCATTACACGCCACCAAGCCAAATTCTCTCTGGCTAAGCTATTTCTTGATGAATGGATAATTCCATGAGTTATTTTATGCCAAAATGAAAACTTCATGAACGGTTAACCAAGATGGAAAAGATGGAGTTCAAAGTGCAGCTACAAAGATGTCAAGAACAAAAGCTGGATGAATTTGAAAAGGAATACACTGCCTTTGCACTGGGCTCTATTTGCATTTTTTCATTGGTATTCTGGATTAGTATTGACCAGTAGCTAATCTAAATTTACAGCTTGTATAACAACTAGGTTATTAACTGGGCCCTTTTCCTATGGCTGTTTTTTTCAAAAATATTCTAAATGAAGGGAAATTCCTCTATCTTAACTGGTAAGAACAGAGTCAGAGAGTATTATGGTCAAAAATTGACTAATTTCCCAATATAATATGTATCCTCATAGAGATCTCCTTTTAAAAAACTCACATCACTTTGGACTTTGAATATCTTTGTTAAATATTTCTTCACTTTTCACCATTGTATCAGCGTTTATTCAAGTCCTATTCTTTTTCATGATGACTAAGTAAAAATTTAAGAACAAAAAGTTGGCATGTAGACTACAAAACACATTTGACCATCAATCTAAAATTAAATGTGCTAAAAAATATGATTTCCTATTATGAACAACTACTGGCCCACAAATATGATAACATAGATAAAGTGGACCAAATCCCTAAAAGGTACAAACTTCCAAAATTTACACAAGTAGAAATTGATAAACTCAGTATGCCTTCATCTACTAATTGAATCAAAAACTAATTATCTTCTAAGAAAGGAAGCACCAGGCATATATGGTCTCATTGGTGAATTCTACAAAATATTAAAGGAAGAAATGACATCAAGTTTCTATAATTTATTCAAAAAATTAAAAGCAGAGGAAACATTTCTTACCACATTCTAATATGAAAACTAGATGAAGAAGTTTAAGAAAGGAGAACTATGGACCAATATCTGCAAAAATCTTCAGCAAATATCAGCAAATCATATTCATCATATCCATCAATGTATACAAATCTCACAACTAAATGGGATTTATTCCAGATATATAAATCTGGTTTGACATTTGAAAATCAATTGTTGTAACCTACCACATTAACCAGATAAAGAAGAAAAACCATATAATCATATAAATTGACACAAAGCACGTGACAATATCCAACACCCACTTGTGATAAAAACTCTCAGTAAACTAGGGATAGAAGGAAAATAAATTGATAAACATCTACAAAAAATCTACTGCTCAGATCATACTTCAGTGTGAAAAGCAGCGTAGATGTTTTCACCTCTAATATGGAGAACAAAGCAAGACTGTCTTCTCTTACCACTCCCAATACAATATCATACAGCAAATCCTGGCTAATGCAATAAGACAAGAAATGGAAATAAAAGGCATATAGATTGGAAAGAGATAAGTTAAACTGTCTTTATTTATAAATGACATGCTTGTCTATGTAGAAAATCTGAAAGGAGTAACTAAAAACACAAAAAGAAAAACCTTCCTGGAACTAATAAGCAAGTACAAATAGAAAGATTTCCAGATATGAGGTTAATATACAAAGGCCAATTTCTTTCTTACATATCAGCAATAAACAACTAGAATTTTCAATTACAAAAGCAATACCATTTACAACAGCGCCCAAAATAAATCCTTACAGATCAATGTAACCAAATATAAACAGGATCTTTATGGAGGGGAAAAAACAACAACAACAAACCTACAAAACTCTGATGAAAGGTATCAAAGAAAAACAAAATAAATGGAGACATAGTTCATGTTCATGGATTGAAAGGTTCAAGGTTGTTAAGATGTTAATTATCTACAACTTGATCTATAGACTCAATGTAATTCAATAAAAATTCCAGCAAGCTAGCTTATAGATCATGATAAACTGATTCTAAAGTTTATGTGGAAAGGCAAAAGCTTAGCCAACACAATACTAAAGATGACAAACAAATCTGAAGACTCACACTGATTTCAAGACTTACTAGAAAGCTACAGTGATCAGGACAGTGCAGTATTGGTGAAAGAACCAATGGAGTAGCATACAAAACCCAGAAATAGACTGGCATAAAGAGAGTCCACCAATGTTTGATGAAGAAGCAAAGGCAATTGTTAAACTGACTAATAAGGCACCAAAGGTTTGGCATGTACTTAGGCACAACCCCTAGCCCTAAGGCAGTGATGGCGAACCTTTTGAGCTCGGCGTGTCAGCATTTTGAAAAACCCTAACTTAACTCTGGTTCCATGTCACATATAGAAATTTTTTGATACAGTGGGGCCTTGACTTACGAGTTTAATTCGTTCCGTGACGGAGCTCGTAACTCAAATTACTCGTATGTCAAATCAAAAAGTGAACCAGTGAGACACGTGATGCTGGGCTGATGTTGTGGCGTTCACTGTGACGTTCGCTGAGCCAACTAGTGGTGGGGTATCTGAAGCTGGTTCATAACCCAAATTTTAGCTCACAACTCAAAGCAAAAAATCGGCCAAGAGACAGCTCGTATCTCGAAAAACTCGTTAGTTGGGACACTCATAAGTCAAGGCCCCACTGTATTTGCAACCATAGTAAAACAAAGACTTATATTTTTGATATTTATTTTATATATTTAAATGCCATTTAACAAAGAAAAATCAACCAAAAAAATGAGTTCGCGTGTCACCTCTGACATGCGTGTCATAGGCTCGCCATCACTGCCCTAAGGCAATCTTTAGCCATGGTCCTCAAGAAAACAAACACAGAGACAAGACTCTTGAGGGAACCTCTGGAGGTGCTAATCTGCCAGACCTTCCTTTTTTATAAGCCAGACGATTGTGTTGGGGCTTCCCTAGCGATAAGGCCTGCTGCATTTGAAAATATTACATTCATTCTCTCTTTTGATAAGGGGACTCTAGCAATGGGAGCTCCAGAATAAAAAGGAATCTTTTGTTTGTTGTTGTTTCTGTCACCATTTGCATGTGTTTTTTTTTTAGTCCTCACCCAAAGATGTTTTTATTGATTTTAGAGAGAGAGGAAGGGGAGGGGGAGGGGGAGAGAGAGAGAGAAAGAGAGAGAAACATTAATCAGTTGCCTCCTGTATGTAACATAGGTATATGACCTGACTGGGAATCAAACCCACAACCTTTCGGTGTATGGGACAATGCTCCGTCTGACTGAGCCACCAGGCCAGGGCACCACTTGAGTTTTTAAATTTAGACAGCCCAAGTCACAATGCTATCACTCATAAAGGAATCTTAAACAAAACTCAAAATGCTCAGAGCATTCATTGGTCCAAAGATTTCTTGGCCCAATGGCATGAAAAGAGATGTGGTCACTTGGAGAATCTTAAGTGAATGGCCTTGGTTCTCTGACAGTTTATGAAGTCAATGTGTATAACTGGATGTACCTGACTCACTTTCAGCCTTCTTCTGGACTTTTTTGGAAGCAGTGACTCAATCTGTTTGTCATCATTATCATCAGCATCAATAATGTGTCATTCCAAGAGCAGAAGAAAGTTTGAAAGAGAGAGAAAAAAATCAAATGATATTTATAATGAGAAAATTATACTTTGAAGAGGAAGGCAGCAATTCTTGACAATATTTTAAGAAAGTTCTTAAAATAGCAGCAATTGTTCTTGTTAACAGCTTTGGAAATAAGAGAGCAATAGTATTTTGGTGAGCAGGATATTTTTATGTTAGTAATAAGTTGCCAAAGAGATAACTGGGAAATTGTAGACTTTATAAATTAGGTTTATTGGCCATGCCTACCTATCCTCCCGAGAGAGGAAGATGTGTCTGAACTTTTCAAAAAATTGAAAGGAGCCAAGATAACTCATGCTTGTTATTTGTTCAGCTTTTTTAACTTAACTGATGTAACTTTCTTTATATGAAGTGAAGTACTTATGGGGAGTTGCAGGTTAAATCTGGCTCCTTGAATCCATGGATACTAAATATTGCTCTGCAGAATGTGACTTTAGACCCTGGGACTTTAGCTCTGGGACTTCAGACAAGGTCCTTAAGCTATCAAAGCTTCAGCATCTTCATCTACAAAACGGAGAAAACAATGCTACTATGTCCTAGGGCTGGTGAAAGATTAGATGAAGCACCCAGTACAATGCCCACCATGTGGTTAGCATTCAAAAACACTACATATTATTCTTTTTTAAAAAAATACTTGTATTAATTTCAGAGAGGAAGGGAGAGGGAGAGAGAGATAGAAACATCAATGATGAGTGTCTTGATCGCCTGCCTCCTGCACACCCCACACCGGGGATCAAGCCCACAACCCAGGCAGATACCCCGACCAGAAATTGAACCATGACTTCCTGGTTCATAGGTTGACACTCAACCACTGAGCCATGCCAGCTAGGCTACATATTATTCTCACTGCAATGGAACTCATCCTCCCTTGCAAACCTTCTTCTATTCTGCCACACATGCCCTGGCTCAGGTTTCCTGTTTCACAACCCTTTTCAAAACCCTTCAAATGATAAACAGTGTGACTGTAGAGACAGGAAGCTGACTTTTTGCCACACACCGAAACCTGTCTACTGCCAGGCTCTGTGCTGGGTTTTGTTTTGTGGGGTTTTTTCCACGTGGCCACATACAAAGGCTGCATACTTCCTCCAAAGGGTGAGACCATTTGTCAAGTCATTCTTGAATCTTCACTCTGGGGATTGCTTTCAGAGGAGTCCAGCCATTCAGCATGGAAAACCTCTCATTTTTCTTACAGACTACCCTTGTTTTTGAACAATACAGCCACACTCAGCTTGTTAAATCTCTTCTTTATTCAATAGAACACTTACTATGTTATGTATCAACAGCTATGCTCAACTGAGTATGCATTCAAATTAAATAGATAGGCTCCCTGACATTTTGGCACTTAGAACATAACAGAGAGACAAACAATAACAAGTGACCAAGAAAATACAGCAGATAAGTAGATAATTGCACACTCTGACAAATGCTACAGAGACAATGAACATGACATAGTAATAGAGAATAATTTTAGGGAACACTCCTACTCAGATCCCGGTGGACGATACTCTCTTAAATGCACAGGGAAATGGCTGCAGAGTTTTAAGCTGGGGAGGGAGGAACACGGATTTACATTTTCAACCAGACATTCAGGATGCTCTTTGGAAAAAGGGACAAAGCACAAAAGTGGGCTTGAGGATACCAGGAAGGAGCCTATTACAGTGACCCAGGCAAAAGGATCGCAGCTGGGACAAGAGAACTCTACTTACTGTGGAGAGAAATGTACGCATTTGAGGTGTATTTTTTAAATAAAAAATGTAGAATTGGATGCTGAAGATGGGAGTGGACACCTGCCAGGTGGAGGTGGGTGTGCCATGAAGCCATGGAACTTAAGTTCATGGCACTTGAACTTGGATGGGGTTCCTTACAGAGAGACCCCATCCCAGGCTTTCGTAAGGGTCTTAATAAGCTCGAGAGGTCATATGGTTGTTAACATTTGCAAAGGCAAGATATTTGTGTATACTTTTGAAAATGGAATGCCCTCAGATTATGTAAGCCTCAGACCCCTCAAAACCTGTTACTATCTGCCCCTCAAAGCATCTATGTACCGACCGCAGGTGGACAGGTGGTCACAGAATTAAGTATGGCTGGGAGGGTTCGAGTTCCATTAGATGTGGGAGTTTAGGTCATCAGAGAAGATCCTACTAGTAAATGGCTTCCAGATCTTTCTAAACATCAAGTCTACTTTCAAAGAAAAAAGAATTCCACTGTTGACAATGCTCAGCTTCTAAGTTATCCATTCTTAATGTTTTTAAATTATCCTTGATAATTTAGAGGGAAAACCTACAGACTTTCCCTCTCAGAGAATGCATTGAAACACCCCACAGTTTCATTCGCCCTGAGCCAAGAGCCCCTCTATTCTCCAAATGCAGTGACCACTCCATGGAGAGGCGAAGAGTAGAGGTTGTGCTCCCCCCAAAGATTATTCTGGCAGGCATAGCATTTTTTTCATGTATTAATTTTGGAATGTTTGTTAAAAATCAGTCATATTGCCTCAAAGCCCCACTTTATTGCTACAGCGGCAACACATTTTAGGACATTTGAGAAGACAGTTCTTATGCTTAGAGCTTCTGGGAACGTTTATTTTCAAAGCACATTTCTCATCCTTTGCATGGTCCCAGGCTACTTTAAAGAATTAAATGTATTTCCTGGCCTCAGTAACATGTGCTGTTTTTATTAAGAGCATCAGCCGATCACTGGAGAAACTCATGAATACTAAATACTGCTCTGCAGAATGTCTTCGGCTGGCTCCCTCCTCCAGTGTCACCCAGATATCCTTTTGTTTACTCACCGAGTCTGGTATTACAATGCCTCTGATTTTCCCACCTAACCCCATGATAAACCTGGAAATGGGAAGTATTGGCAGATGCCCATCCCCACTTTGCTGGTAGAAAAATGAAAAGGTTACTTATCAAATCCTAAACCATCAATACAAATTCTATTAAGACCTATATTCAGTTTCCTATGACAATAGCATCTTTGCAAGATCTCCCTGTCCAGAAATTAAAGGGCCCTGGCCCGTGTTTTTCAGTAGTTAGGGCGTCATCCTGTGCACTCAAAGATCCCAGGTTAGATTCCCCATCAGGGCACACACACACGTTGCAGGTTTGATCCTTGGACAGGGCACATGCATGAGGCAACTGATCAATGTTTCTCTCTCACATTGATGTTTTGCTCTCCCTCTTTCTTCCTCTCTCTCTAGAATCAATGAAAAGCATATCCTCAAGGGAAGATTTTTTTTAAATAAAGAAATTAAAGGGACCCTATGAAACAGGAGCCTCAGAGAATTTGCAGTCCCATGTGGAACCCAAGTCCTTTTTTCCTAGGCATCTTTCATCTCCACCAGACAGAGCTCCTGGAGAACAGACATCCATGGACCTAACGTTGTGACCACACACGTTGCACATAGTAAATATGAAATGAACACAGAGGAACTGAATGTGAGGTCGGTTCAGCTATTTGCCCTTGCTAAATCTGTGGTTTTTCCATTTTGTTTCGTTTTTCAGCTATAATTTTGGGGGAACCTGCTACCCTGCAAGAGTTTTATCGGGCATGTTCCACAAATTATTTCATTGACGAGAATCATGCTGGTGATATGGTGACTTAGTCTTTCCTTGCCTCTATCTCCCTTAACGTAAAATGAGCATATTACCACCTGCATCTTAGTTGTCAGGGAGGTCAAAAGATAAACAAACCAAAAGACAAAAACAAACAGAGCCTTTGAGAAATTCAATAACTCTCCCAAATTACTCAGCATCCAAAAAGGCTTGTCTGACTGTCAAGCTCAAGCTCTTCTCACTATCGCACACAATCGCTCACTCTGTTGCTGCTAACCTGGCCTCCTGAGTGGCTCCAAGCATCATCCTACCTCAGGGCCTTTGCACGTGCATTTCCTTTTGCCTAGCAAGCTGTTTAGCTCCGCTATCTTTACTCGCTTCCTCGTGTCATCCGCATCTCCATATCCTTTCTTCAGAGAGGGTATTCCTGAGTCTTCTACCCAAAACTCCTTCTTTCTCTGGGTCAACTTTTGATTCCTATTTCCTGTTTTATGTCACATTACAGCAATGGTTCTCAACCTGTGGGTCGCAACCCCTTTGGCAGTCGAATGACTCTTTCACAGGGGTCGCCTAAGACCATCCTGCATGTCAGATATTTGCACTACGATTCATAGCAGTAGCAACATTACAGTTATGAAGTAGCAACGAAAATAATTTTATGGTTGGGTCACAACATGAGGAAATGTATTTAAAGGGCCAGAAGGTTGAGAACCACTGCATTACAGCATGTATTGCTACCTATCAGTATGTTACATTATGCAACTCATCTTCAGCTCAACTATTTCCTAAAATTTTAGAATTCAAGACATTTGTCGCCTGGCTTTAGATGACTTAATTTTGTAGCTCTCGGGTTTTCCCCCCATTTGTTTTGTGTTTGTAAGTGACATTTTTCCATTTGCCAGTTGCTATGGTTTAAGGAGATAATAGAAGATGCCAATTTGAAGGCGTGTGAGCAGCTTCGCCACCCTTGTGGAACATTTTATTGCTTTCTTTTTGACTGGTGGACATTTATTATTTTCCATTTCTTCTTTTATTGCTATCAGCACCATTTTCCATGCCAAAGTTAACTAAAAATTAATCTACAAAAATATTAAAATGTGATATGTTCCCTAAGCCTTGTTTTTATTTCTAATCTTATGTCCAAATTTTGTTGGCATTTTTTAACACTGCATTCAATGAGAATTGATGGTGTGTAGGAGCTATGATAGAAATTTCACAAGGGGATATAATTCATAACAAAAACACCAGTAAGGATGATAGCTGCCAGTTGATGAGTACGCACTACTTACAAGGCAGTGTCACCTATGCTTCGCATGTGTTTTTGTAGAATCCTCCCAGCAATGCTGTAAGTCCCACCATTCCCACATACAGATGAAGACACCAACCCAAGAGTTGGAAAACTTGTTGATAAGTAAGTGGCAGAGGCAGGATTTGAACTCGGGTAGTCTGCTATGTAACTGTGACTGGTGTACTTGGGAGCTGCTGCCAGTTATCTGTCCCTTGGATTCAGGACAGTTATCCTTCAGGAATTCATAAATGTAGGTGGATTTGAGTAGACAGACCTGGAGGTCTGATGCACCGCGAGTCAATCTGAGATGCATCTTGAGGTTTCATATTTATTCAGTGCTTTTCTGAGTGCTCACACATTTCATAGTCTTTTGACCTCCCTGACAACTAAGAGGCAGGTGGTATTGTGCTCATGTTACGTTAAGGGAGATAGGGGCAAGGAAAGATGAAGTCATCTGTCCAAGTCTGTCCACCTGGTTAGAAGTGGGGTGAGGAGTCAAACCTGTGTGGATGGCTCCAGAATCCACCTCCTCACCCACCTCCTCATCCTTAACAGACTGAAGCTTCTTCTTAAGATGCAATACTTTGTGGTGACTTTTTCCTTTTTTCATCTAAAAAGCTCAAGAGACAAACTGTGCAAGAAGCCTTTAAGCCATGAATGCTCTTTAAAACTTACAACAGTAGAAAATAATAGGGGAGCAGGAAGGAGAAATGGTTCCTATAAATCAAGGGTGTTTTTCCCCTTCTTTTGAGCATTTTCAATGGGCATGGAATTTTCCAAACAACAAGTTTTTATATTTGGGGGTTGGGGAGAGATTTAGATTCAATCGATAACCTCCAATTTCACATCATTAAAGTAATTCTGAACCTGACAAGAATTCTGACCCATAAGCCACATGCTAGAACTGGATCCATCATGGAATGGTCAAAAGTCTCATTTTTTAATCCACTTCCTCAACTGACAAGTGCCCCCAGAGCACCTCAACTCATTTGCCGCCAACAATTAGAAGAGAAGTTTTTTTGGAAATCAAGAAATGTTGACCATAGGAGATGAACTATCAAACTCATGTCTTTAAACATGATCTTAAGCACAGTCCCATTGCCATCTGAAAATAATTGGAAATTGTCAAAAAACTCCCATGTCATGATGAAAAGCAATACTGAAACATTCTACATTTTGTAGATACTTTGACAGAGAGTTGAAAGGTCAAGTACAAAATGCTTCAGAAAATCAGTGTGCACAGAAGTCCCCTTTGGGGGCAAATTCTAATTCAGTAAGTCTGGATTTTACATTCCAGGCAATGGATCACATTTTGAATATAAAACTTACATCATGGAAAATCACTGGCATTAAAATCAGATAGACTGGGGTTTGAACCCAATCTCTGCTTGGCTGTATGACCTTCAACAAATCTCCATCTTCTCTGAGCCAACATTTCCTCATTTGTCAAATGTGCCTGATGAAACAGAACCCATAAGAGTGTCATGCAGTGCCTGGAAAAGACTGGGGATTCAAAAAATAGAAGCCATCCCAATAATAATGCATGTTATTGTGTTAATATTTATAATGCTTATTATCTTTAACATTTGAGAAAAAATGGGAAAGATGGTGGAGTTAAAGTCAAAGATGTGAATGGAATACCAAGTGCCTTCAAGTAAGTGTCCTCAGTTCTCTTATTGAGCATCCTGTGCCAGTCATGGTTTGAGAGCTGTATATGTATCACCCTTATGACTGAAAGAGTAAATTGTCTCAGTTAATTATTACCAAGTTAATTATTACCAAGACCCACAAAGTAGGTGCTAATACCACCTGCATTTCATAGAGAAGAAAACTGAGGTTCAGACTAATTAAGTCACTTACCCAAAGTTACAAAGGGGGTCTTGAACTTGGTTCTTTTTAGCTCTCACGCTGTTGCTCTTAAACATTAAGAAATGGTGTTGCATATACAGCTGGTAAACTAAGTTGAGTGAGGGGTGGTCCCCATCTTAGAGGAGCTCCCAGCCCCCTGTGGGAGGCTACCTGAGGACAATTTGGATGTACCTCCAATAGAACAAACCATTGCAACGACTGAAGGAATTGGAAAGCCCCATCAATGAAGCATCCACTAACGTAGATTCACAATGAAAGCCTGAGCTTGGGCTATCTTTGGGAAGAATGTGTTTATATGCTGAGTTGCCCCAGTTATTCTGTAGAATTCCACTTGCTCTCCAAGTAAGCAATTTACAGCACTCTGCTTTCATTTCCTTCCCTATTAAATGGAGCCCCCTTTTGTGGAATTATTCTACTCCTTTTGTGTTAAATTGCTTTTCACATTTCCTCTAGTTCCTGTCTATGTAATCCTGAGTATTTCATTTGCCGACTTATTGATGCTGGACACAGGTGAGAGACCCTAGCAAATAAAGCTTGGTTCTCTGATTGTTTGTATAACTCAGGGCTCTTGTTGCCACAAGTGACAGAAATCCAATTCAGACTAGTTTAAGGAAAAAAATATTTATTGACTCACCTACCTGAAAAACCTAGAGCGATAAGCTGACTTCAGGAATAGCTACACCCAGGGGTTCAAATAATGTCATCATGACCTAGTCTCTGACTCAGTTCTGCTTTCCTTTGCATTGACTCAATTCTCAGGTGTCTTCTGATGGTAGCAAGATGGCACACAGGAACACTATGCTTACATTTCTATCAAAATGTAAATTTCTTCTCAATAGTTTCAAGAGAAGTCCTGGATTTACTTAATGGACTGATTTGGAATGCAAGTCTATCCTTGACCCAATCTCCATGGCCAAAGGCATGAAATACGCTGATTGGTCAAGACTTGGTCATGTGACCAATCCTAAGGCCTTGTGGGGTGGGGTCATCCATGTGGATGGAATGTGGGAAGAGGCAATGTGCAAAGATGCTGTTGCCAAAGTAAGACAAAAGAAGTATTGGGCAGATGGAAACATCAGAAAGCCGCCACACTGCTTACAGACAGACTCTCACAAGATACCGAGAAATTAGAACAGGACTGGAAGAAGCTGCAGAGGAGTTAGAGATGTATGGGTAAGGGATGCACCCCATCTTTCCTGCCCACTGTTTCTAATTGCACAATACGAAGTCTCTGTGCATAACAGAGACAAAATGGAGGAGGAATGCAGGCTGGTGCTGGGTGACGGTGGTCTTATGATGGCCACAACTCCTGAAATGGTACAGCTTTTACAGCGTAGCCCCACCTTCCCTGGGGCTCTCTGGGTGCTGTAAGATGACAAAAATTCCCATGTCGCTACAAAAGCAATTCATCTTGATCATCTATCTTTTGGGTTTTTCCAAGACCCCAAAGTTCAATGACTTCTGCAAACGAACAACCTGGTGGTATATCAGTGCAGATGCTGGCATTGACAACTGTGACAAAAGACACTTTCTGACTGCCACCAAGTCAGTCTGGAAAAGAAAACAAAATATTTGTGGGTTTGCATGTGCATACACACACAGTGTTACAGAAATCATTTCATTAAATGCACTGGACCACCCCATGCTAAAGAGTTAAACCAGAGGTAGACACAAAAATTATTATGACCAGCGCAAATTCTGTCCAGGGCCTCAGGGATCTGGATACCATGGAAATAGCAATTGCATTCAAGGCTGTTTTACATGATCCACATATCAATGAAGGAGTTTCATATTTGGGGGATTTAATGATCCACAGAAAATTGCCAGCAAGTTAAAAAACTATATAGCGTTGATTACTGTATTGGATTTCCACATCTTTTTTCAGTTTGATCTTTTCACGAGGGACACCAAAGGACTAATGAACTTAACAGAAATACTCTGGAAGCTCCACAGAGAGGGCAAGTCTAAGGTGAATAATACTGGAATTACTTTCCAGGATCACGACTTCTACAAAGCTGGCCATCTTTGCTTAGAGAATTCAGCATTGCTATTCATTGTAGGTGACAGAAACCCCAGTTCGAACTGTCTTAAACAAAAGAGACAATTTATTACATAACTAACACATCCAAAGGAGGCTGGACAGCTATGTCTAGGACTCACGTGATGGCAGCAGGACTTGGCTTCCCTCTCCCTTTCTGCCCTGCCTTGAATTCCATCCTCAGGTTCACACTGTGGTCCCCAGGGGCTCCAGACTCACATCCCAAGTTACAGACAGCAAGAAATAGATTCTCTTGCTCGTTCTTCCTTCACAAGTCCTGTGATTCTCTCCAAATGGGCCATCAAGGATCACGGGTCTCCCCTGGACCAGTCACTGTGGCCAGGAGTGTTTGAGTCCAAGATTGGTTAGACCTAGCCCCCCTTGGAATAAAGAACAGGGCTCCTTTTCTTGGGGGAGGAGACTGATTCCTTAAAGGAAATGAAGGATCCTATTACCCTAAGAAAGATTTTCTTCTTAGCCAAAGGAAAAAAATACCTATTAAAAAGGGTTTGGACTTCACAACCCAGGATCTACTATTAGATGGACTTTTCTTCAGAAAAAAAAAAAAAAAAAGAGGGTTCTTAATTTTGCACGTGATTTTTCTGTCTGTCCTAGGCGACTAACCCAAACACTCTGAGGCCATTTCAATCAGCTAGAATTATATGGGTGCTAGTGTTAGGTCAAACAATAAGTCTGGGGAAGGCGCATCGAAGAAGGCGTGAATGAAGAGGCTTCAGCATCACAGAACTTTTGGATCCATGTGGAATGCATGAAAGGAACATTAAAAGCACATGATAAAATCAAAATAATAAATGAGTCACTATCCTTTTTACATACCAAATGGAAAACTTGATCTTTCTTCAGTAGGACACACGCTTCCATATTTTTTCAATAGACATTCCCTTTCCTTAATTAAAGATTAGTGGATAAGCTGACCAGTAGTAAAACTCACAGTAAAACCTCAAAGACCTTTCATTTCTTTTACAAATCATGGCTCCTTAAAAACAAGCCCAAAGTTTCCCAATTCTTAAATCATTTTTGCATTAAAAGTCAATAAATAAAGCAAATAAGTAAATAGTTAATTATTTCTAAATGATTTGAAAATGTGCTAAAGGGAGTTTCCTTCTATGGGAGACATTCTTTCTCAAAAAAATTTTTTTTTGTAAAGTGAATAACCACTTCTAAATCCAGGGATAAAAAATAGATAGGTGACAACTCTTTCTGATTCGGAGACCACCTAGATCGGAAGTCAGCAAACTTGTCCTGTGAAAGGCTGGGGAACAAGTGTTTTAGGCTCTGTGAGCCACTGGATCTCTGTCACAACTTCTCAACTCTGCTTTTGCAGTACAAAAGCAGCCACAGATAATATGCAAACTAACGAATGGGGCTGTGTTTCAATAAAACTTTATTTCTAAAAAACAAGCAGTGGGCCAGATTCAGCCCCACCAGCCATAATTGGTTGAACCCAGACCTAGGACAGTGTGTTGAGAAGGATTCTGAAGCTCTGTCTGAGCTCAGGAGAAAAGGCTCAATTAGTGATGTCTGCCAAAGGCATAGGGAAGAAGGGTTACAGCACATCAACCAGAATCTGCTATTCCTGCAAACTGACCAATTTGTTATTTCATCCATATGTCCCCACATGTCCCCTGTGTCAGGAATTGTGGAGTGGCTGCCTTAAGTGGAAGGAGTAGTCTGGATTTCATTTTGCGGTTAACTAATTTCTCTACATAGGGATCAGGCTCCTGACCTTGGCCTCATTAGCTCCAGCCTTAACCAACTGAAATGTCTTGCTGCAGATCTGGCTGCTGGAAGAGCAGGAAAAATAGTGTCCTTGTCCTTTTGAAATGGTAGCAACTCACACTGGGAAAGTGATCATTAGGAGAACAAAGAGTTCGCCTTTGTCCCAAGTTAACCTCTTGTCATTAGACATCCTTCTTCTGGGCTGTAGATTAATGAAATTTATATGAAGCATCCTACACCTTCAATGAGCACAGGCTGCTGTGATCTCCTTTACAAGGCAGATAACGCACTACTTAGTAAGAAAAATGGAAATCATTTTCAAACTATATAATACGGGGAAATGAAAAGAGAGCTCAGGAATCATGACATTGTGCATATTCTTTTTTCTCTTCCAACCATGTCATCTATGTAGATAAAACAAACTTCCATTTTTTTCCCCAGAAGAGATCTCCTACCTAAACTGAAAGCAGAACACCAGGCATTTCAAAGATTTTAATCACACCTGTTGTTTTGCAGGTCTTGACAAAGATTACAAAGGAGTGTGAGAAACATTCATAAAGTGGATAAGTCAATGATTGACACTGTTGAAGAAGAATCAAGGTGGGCTTCACGGGCGAGCAGTCAATCACCCACAGTCCCAGGCACAGAGCCTGTCCTTGGCTACATGCTCAGTGTCGCCATCTTGAAGTTCTTAATTATTGAACAAGGGGAGCCACACTTGCATTTTGTACTGGGCCCCACAATTATGTAGCCAACACTCAATGTAAGAGTCACTGATTATAATGCATGTCTAGTCACCAATGCAATTTGGTGAAAGGTATCCAGAAACTGTTTTCATTCATTCATTCATTCATTCATTCATTCATTTGTTATTTCTTTCATTTTTTTCACTCATTCACTCAACAATAATTATTTTTTCCTATGGCTATTCCTGGATTTGCCTTTCCTGCTTCCAAATTCACAATATTTAGGGTCTTTTAACTTTAATTTTTTAAATATATATTATTGATTTTTTTACAGAGAGGAAGGGAGAGGGATAGAGAGTTAGAAACATTGATCAGCTGCCTCATGCACACTCCCTACTGGGGTTGTGCCCGCAACCAAGGTACATGTCCTTGACCGGAATCAAACCTGGGACCCTTGAGGCCGCAGACTGATGCTCTGTCCACTGAGCCTAACCGGTTAGGGCCTTTTAACTTTATTTTTATTGTTTAACTATTGCAGATGTCCCTATTTTCCCCACCTTTGCCCACCTCCACCCAGCCTTTTGTGACAGCATAGATGGACCAGGAGAGTATTATGCTAAGTGAAATATACCATATGATCTCACTTATATGTGGAATCTAATCAACAATAAATTTTTGAAGTCTTCCTCTGTGCCCAAAGTGCCTTAAGTTTTCCCCATTCAATCTGGCCATTACCGCAATTCTGTATAAAGGATAAGCAAAGACTCAGGTCACATACACGGCTGCATGTCAGATCTAGGACATGGCCCTTAACCCATGGGGTTTTGGAATCTAATCTTTTAACCACTTTTCAAATCTGATCTGAGTCAAGTTTCAAATACAGTTATTTTCCTTTGCTTCCGATGTTAACCAGACTCCTTAAGTTATTCTGAGAAGAGCGACCCTTGGCCTCTGTGTTGCTGCCTCTCTGAATCAAGTTAGATGAGAGTAATGTCATTGGATGTTCCTCTAGCGTCACTGTAAAAGTTCACTTAATAACACGAGATTCCATGAATGAACAAATGAGTAGTAAGCAACAGTTACATTGCCAGGCAGGTACCAGGAACTGGGAAACCTCATTGCCAAGTTCATAGCCGTGCTTGCATGGGCTCCCCTGAACTGTCAGATAACAGCTAAAATCCCACCCTAATCGGTTTGGTTCAGTGGATAGAGTGTCAGCCTTCGGACTCAAGGGTCCCAGGTTCGATTCTGGCCAAGGGTATGTACCTTGGTTGCGGGACATCCCCAGTAGGGAGTGTGCAAGAGGCAGCTGATCAATGTTTCTAACTCTTTATTCCTCTCCCTATCTCTCTGAAAAAAAAAAAAAATCAATAAAATATACTTTATAAAAAAAAAAAAAGCTGAAATCCCCACAAACACCCCAAGGAATCCCGGCCAGGCTGTTCCCCAAACTGTCCCTGAAATGACAAAAGAAAATCATTGTACTGTTTTCCTATGGCAGGTATATTCAAGCGTGTAGGTTTTCCACAATGCAAGCTATATTCCCTTAGAGTGGTGCCCCTGGCGCTGTTATAAACAACAGAATAAAATGACCTCTTGGGAAGTCATCTGAGAAACAGGAGGAGCTGGGACACCGTCAGACTGAGCACTTCTGTCCGGGCCCCAACGTTTAACGGACTGTTCTCTCGCCCTAGCGTCCTGTCAGGAAGAGTTAATACTGAAAACATTTGGGGCTATAGTTATGTCAGACTCATGCTCATTTAGTGGAGAAGGACCTAAATAATCTCATCAAAACAAAACAAACAAACAAAATAACTCTCATAAATCAGTAGGAGTTATCCTGAACATTCATGAACATCCAGTACCAAGGAAATTCAAAGTGCCCTGTGGGCCCCAACTGGTCTCTGAGGTTAATCACCCAGGGCCATGTGGAGTCACCAAACCCAGTCCCAGTGACACCTCAATTCCCATTCAGCCACGTGACCCAGAAGAGGAGGCCATTCGTAAGCCTTCTTTCCAACGGGCACCTTAATGTTCGGTACAGGGACCCTTTACTCACTACTTTATCCCAGGACCCAGTGCATGGCCACCATATACGGTGCTCAGGAAATATGCAGTAAATTAATGACTAAATACATTAATTAAGTAAGTAATTAAATTTTTTTATCTAAATCCAAAATCTCTAGATCTTCCTGGCAACTCAGCTGAGCTAGACTATACGTGAGAAAGTTGTTCTACAACATTATGAGCAAATAGTGAAAGTGACCATTTCACAAATGCCTACTATCTCCTCAGTGCTTCCCATGTACCTTGTTAGTTCATGCTCAGAGGAACCTCTCAGGGAGGTCCTAGTTTTATCCCCGTTTTATTGGTGAGGCAAATAAGATTTGTTTTGTCCATTTCCCAATATGGGACTCCAGGAGAGAATATGAATTTTTTGGGAGCCAGGAATTTATTCAACTGAGGGCCCTTTTTTTAAAAAAAAGAAGACAAAATTTTAAATACAAAATTGGAGACAAAAGTGAGTATTTACTTTGGTTGACAAAAGAAATTATAATAATTTTCTGGAGACTGAGAGATTCATAATGCTTTATTCTAAGATCTCTTTAGCAATATCAGATATGCTATGCAGCATACTTCCTGATTGCACCCCAGATTTCTGTGATCCCTAGAACATTGTATAAACTTTAATCAACTCTCAGAAGGCATTCAATGAGAGAGAGAGAGAGAGAGAGAGAGATCAGTCTCTCCCCTTGGTAACTCCATCAAATCTGTTCCCAAAGTGTCTGGTTCACCACAATGTCCAGTAAAAAGACCAAAGTAAGGAATGGAGACCTTAATCTCACAGCATATCAATAATGGTTATGACGATGATGAGTGACTACCATTTATTGAGTGTTTAAATTGTTCTCATGGATTACCTCCTATAACCATTACACTAGTTCAACCACAGAAGACATGAACTGGTGAACATAGAGTTAGAAACATCTCTGAGGCAGACATTCTGCCTTGATTCTCAACATCAGTTTAAAGAAATTCTACCCTTGGCTCATAAAGAAAATGAGTTAGTGATGCCAGAAACATAAGCTGGTTGGATACTGTGTCAAGCTTGTACATTTACACACTGGAATACTATGCACCTGTGAAAAAGGAACTCTTATCCTTTGAGACAGCATGGAGAAACCTAAAGAATACTATGCTAAGCAAAATAAGCCAGTCAGAGAAAGACAAATAGCACATGATCTCACTTATCTGGGGAATCTAATGAACAAAATCAATTGATGAATAAAATAAATCCAGAGACATGGAAACATGTAACAGACTGACAAATCTCAGAGGGCGGAGGGGAGGGAGATCAGAAGAGATTAACCAAAGAACTTAATATGCAAATTAGAGGCCCAACGCACAAAATTTATGCAAGAGTAGGCCTTCCTTCTCCCAGCTGCTGGCACCAGCTTCCCTCTGACACCCAGGACCCAGACTTACCTCATAGCCTCGGCTTCGTCCAGAAGGATGTCCAGAAAGATGTCCAGTCTAATTAGCATATTATGCTTTTATTATTATTAAAGACTAGAGGCCCGGTGCATGAAATTCGTGCATGGGAGGGGGGGTTCCCTCAGTTTGGCCTGCAACAATGCCACCATCCTGTGCCCCAGCCAGCCTCTGGACAGAGGCCTGCCCGCCCACCCTCCCCCCTCCACAGGCTGGGGTGCATGGGACGCTGGGGCTTGTTGCCTAAGGGCAGATCCAGCCACACCACTTGGCTGCCACTCCCCCTCAGCGGGACCAGACACTCCAGCAGTGGGGCTGAGGGGACTGGGTGCCGCCATCTTGTGGCTATGGGCACCGCCATCTTTGTGACAGAGTAATGGTTAATTTGCATATTACTCTTTTATTAGATAGGATATGCATAACCCATGGACTCAGACTATAGTGCCCTAAAGGCCTGGGGAGGAAGTGGGAGTCGGGAGGAGAGGGGCAATGGGGGAAATGGAAGGCATCTGTAATACTCTCCAAAATAAAGATAAATTTTTTTTAAAAAATGGATTTTGGCTCTTTTGAACCTTGGTTTAGATGCCTCTTCTATGTACCAGATCATGACTGTGGGATAATTACTTTCCCCTTCAAGTTTCTTGTGAAGATTATGTTTACTAGGAAAACTCCCAGGTGGGCTTGGGCTGCCTGTCACTGTGTCCAATAACGAAAGCAGGGCTGAATCATATAAAGTGTTTATTGAGAAGGCCAGCCAACCAAGAAGGCAGGGAGCTTACACGCATTCAAATCCTGTCTTACAGCAAAGTGCAGGGGACAGGATTATAAAGGGGAAGGGGCTAGGGTGAGGGGGTGAGGCTGGGAACGGAATGCAGCTATGTGCAGCCCTGGAGGTCCATAGATATCAGCTATTGTACTTAGTCATCAGGCGATGAGATGATGTTTTGACTCCGGGTGGGTCAGTCTGACCATGCTTATCAGTTCTGCTTGCTGGATTCACAGCTGAGTCACCTCCTCAATTGCTTTGCAAATGCTTTGAAAGACAACTTAGGAAAAATTTAAACCCCTATTCACATAAGTATGTGTGTTCTAAGATTTAAAATAATATGATTATTTTTCAGATTAATTCAGGTGAGCTATCTACCAAATTATAAGTCCCCCTATCAATTACCTGAGATATTTGTGTAAAGTACCTGCACATACTAACGTTTCATTATTAAAACTTCTAAGAAATAATGGAAATGTACTTTCCCTTTTCCCCAGTAATTGAACTCTAGGGAATTTTTTTCCCAAGTAAAAGTAACAAAGGGATAACCCTATAGGCATAAATACATTCCTTGAAGAATCATTTGCATTTATGCTATTTTTTGGAAAAGAACTAAAGGTGCTTGTTATCTCTAACAGAAAATAATTGAAGACAACCTCATTGCTCAATACAACGAAATAGTGAGGGTAATTATGGTTCATTAATATGATGGAATATTATGAGGACATTAAAAATGATCATTATGAAAACAGTACAGTGATGGGGAAATGATTCTTGGTGAATGGATACCAGAGAACGAGAATGCATGATGATGTGCTGCTACACAATTATCGGGACTCTATCGGTGTCATTCACCATGACACAGCTGGCATCTGGCACAGAGTAAACACCAGGAAATGCGGATGGCATGAATGATAAAAACATAGAAGCAGACTTGGAAAGTCAGGTAAAAAAATAAAAATGGCAAGGATGGTATTAAAGGATATTTTTTCATTGTTTCTGCAGTTAAAGGGAGAGAGGAAAGAAGAAAGAAAGGGAACAAGAAAAAAGAAAAAAGTGGAAGGAAAGGATTGATTGATTGATTGATTGAAGGCTCATCCATTTGTGACACTGAAAGCTACTATAACATATTAACAGCCAAGACTTGCCTCGCCGGTGTTTAGAGCAGGGGTGGGGAACCTTTTTTCTGCCACAGGCCATTTGGGTATTTAACATCATTCTAGGGCCATACAAAATTACCAACTTAAACGTTAACCTGTTGTAGGTGGTCAAACGTTTAATTAAGTCACCCCTCATGCCTTGGCAGATCCAGACCAAATGATTTCATGGGCCTTATACGGCCGGCGACTGGCCGTTCCCCACCCCTGGCTTAGAGCATGCCCAAGTACTAGAGGGTCAGGGGTTCGACTCCCAGTCAAGAGCATGTACCTAGGTTGCAGGTTTGACCCCTGGCCCCAGTTGGGGTGCGTCTGGGAGGCAACCAATCAACGTGTCTCTCTCAAATCAATATTTCTCTCCCACTCCCTCCCTCCATTCCACTCTCTCTAAAATATCAATGGAAAAAAATATCTTCTGGTGACCGTTAGCAAAAAACCCTGAGACCTTGGGGTCGCAGGGACTTATATTTGAATTTCAGCCCCACCCACTCCGTTTGCCTGTCTGAACAAGTCAAACAAATTATGTAATAACCTCTCTTAATATATAATGGGGCCAGCAACAGTACCAACCTCTTGAGAATGTCATGAAGATTAAATAAGATAATTTATGCAAAGCACCTAGGACAGTGATGGTGAACCTTTTGAGCTCGGCATGTCAGCATTTTGAAAAACCCTAACTTAACTCTGGTGCTGTGTCACATATAGAAATTTTTTGATATTTGCAACCATAGTAAAACAAAGACTTATATTTTTGATATTTATTTTATATATTTAAATGCCATTTAACAAAGAAAAATCAACCAAAAAAATGAGTTAGCATGTCATCTCTGACACGCGTGTCATAGGTTCGCCATCACTGACCTAGGATGACACATATTATCGGGACTCTATCAGTGTCATTCACCATGACAATGGTAAGTGCTTGCAATATTACCGTCAGCATCATCTTATCATCGTAATAGAAAGAGCCCAAGCCACTGACCTATGGCCTAGAAAACAAATAGTGGGGAAACTCTCCAGCCAGACCCCTGGAAAGGGCCACTCGATGGTGCCGGGGACACTGGTGTCGAGCGCCTGCCTGGGGCGCCTCGGTATCAGAGAGAGACTCGACAGCCCTTCCAGTCTCAGGAGTCCGCTCTCACACACTCCCCCAACCAATGCACTGTCTCATCAAACAGACCAGCCGCCATGGTTCCATCCAAAGAAATACTGCACATGCCCCGGCAGCCCTTGCTGAACTCGGTTTGTGAGGCAGTGACCTGGAGACAGGGCATCTCTTGCAGATTAATTGTTCACAAGGGTCATTACAGGTGCAGAAGCAGCTGCAGGGCACTGACTCCTCGCTCCATTGTTAGCCTGCACTGTCCACGGCCAGATGCCTCGTGCACACCAGGCTCTCCCCCAGCAGGCAGGACATGCGCACAATAACAGGGTCTGCCTGCACCCGAAAAACTTTTTATTGTGCAAAGCCAGGAGCGGGGGATCTTTGGAATAAAATATTTATTTATGCTGGAAAGCTTCACACAAAACCACCCTGTCCAGCCTACACCCAGGGCAGTGCCTACATCGCCACAGCTGAGATGGCTTTCCGCTTGCCCAAATCCGCTCTCCTTTGGAACAGAACACTGATCATACACTGAATGGAACTGCACTCCGCCATGTGACCACGTCTCCCAGCCCTCCTCGAGCTTCGGTCACTACTGAGCGACAGAGATGTCACTTTGCAGGAAGCTCTTGCACCCACCTTTTCCAGCTCCCACCTGAGCACCAGCGGGCAGCTCCTGGCCTCCGAAAGTGTTAGCTGGTGCAGCCAAAAGCTGGAGGAGCAGCATACCTGCTGGCTTAAGACCAACCATCGTCTGCCTACCCACAGCCCTCTTTTACGTCTGAGAGAGAGAAAACAACTGTCAAGAGCCATGAAGGGTTCGCTATTTCAGACCCTTTGCATTTTGCAAAGCAAGGATAGCAAGTGAGGTAACAGACCCCTACACGCAAGATTAACAAGTGAGCCTGCCACAGTTTCCAGGATTTGGCAGAAGACATGAGACTCCCGGTCAGAGACAAAGGACTTCATTATTCACACTCAGCAGGCAGCATGGATGGTTGTGCCAAAGCAATGAGGGGCAGCCCGGAAGCCCAAACTTAGGAATCCCAGCTTTTTCTAACAGGCTGTGAGCAAACCTGTCCCACCTTGACCTGAAAAGAGACATTATCTTTCTACTGCACAGCAGACAGGTCTTCACTGTGCCCCAGAGGGAGGCACTATCTCTATCTTCCCAGGCTGTTTGCAAAGATATCCTGGGGAGGACACTGCGGAACAAGCTGTCAGTGCCTCTGCTTGCAACCCCTGCAGAACCACCTCCAACAAGAACCACCTATTTTGTTTAAGCAACTGTTGTTTCCAGTCTATATCACTGGCCCCTGAATGGAAATCCTCACCATTCTTCCAAGGGCTGCACCACCTTGTCATCTTCCTTTACACATCACGGACCACTGGTCACATGAATGTCTTCTAGATTCACATAGGGTAGCTCTGGAACCACAGTGCCTGGGGTCTGATCCCGATTCCACTGTTCACTCGCTGTGTGACTTAAGCAAGTTACTTAACCATTCTGTGCTTGGTTTCCTCAGCTAAAAAGTAGGAATCCTAAGAGCAGCTAACGCACGGTAGTGGTGAGAATGAAAGGTAAGTAGAGAAGAGCATGGTGCTCACAAGAAAATCAGAGTCTGAATCCCAGCTCCACCACTGTGAGCTGAGTGATACTAGGTAAGCATCTTAATTAACCTCTTCCAATGTCTTCATCTACAGAGTCACATGTTCCCCTCAGAGAGCTGTGTGGAGGCAAAAAGATCATGTATATAAAATGGGTAGCACAAGACCTGGCAGGAGAAAAAAACTCAACAAAACAGCCGTTGTTGTTGCTACTATTGTCCATGTTGTGTGAGATTTTAAATCTGTCTTTTAGTCGTTTAGAGACATCAGCAGCCCTCTGTACTTCCTTTATCACAGGAATAATTTCAGTCAAACATTACTAAATTTCTCTGATTGCAGACCCCTTTAATCTTCTGGTTTTGTTCTGACAGAGGTCACCTGGGTCATCCCAAACTCATCAAATTCACATCAATTCAATTGCATCACAGAAAGATACGGGTTCTCAGAGCTAACCGTTTTATGCTGCTGAATCGTGAAAAAGATTTGGTCTTTCTTCTTTTAAAAGGTCTCTGAACTCCATTTGCTTTAAATAATACTTTATGACAAGAATCCAAGTGCTAATTGAAAGCATTTCATTCTTCATATATTAAATAAAAATGAGATCTGGAATCCCTCATCCACATTAAAATCCTCCAATGCTATTCACATTTTTAATATGAACCCAACATACTGAAACAATTTCAGAAATTTGAAAGTTTAAAGATTTTATAGATTTTCTTAAAGTAAGATTGATGCGAATTATTTTTTAAATACAACATTTACTAGAATGTCACTATAGAATTTCTTCATTTCATCACATCTTTTTGACAGCTGAGAAAGGTCTCCTTCATACTTCTAAATTAGATCCTGTAATAAATACACAATCTTGACTTGAGACAAGTTTATTACATGACCAAAACCCCCAGCAGTAAGCAGAGCATTAAGCAGTGAGCGGAGAATTAAGCAGTGAGCTTGGGCATGTTTTCCAACAATGTACAAAGTCCTGCAAAGAGCAGGATGTTGGGTGAGAGAAGGAGTTTCCATTCATGGAAGTGCTTGCATGGCTTTTCATCCCACCCTAGCAAGCTCTATTCCTCATCACTTTTCTGACATCACCAGTCTGAATTCTCAAACTCACCAAAGTAAATCTGGATTAACTTCTGCTAATATATTTTTTTAAGTTTCAAGGAAAAACAACTCTCCAAGAGCACTGAGGTTTACCATTTTTAAGCCAGGAAATCCAAGTAACAAAAATTATACCAGAATCAGACACAATTCCACAAGTATTTGAGGATCAAGGATCTGAATGTATCACATACAAGGAGTTCATCCTTCATCTGGCAAGCTCCTACCTACCTTCTGAGGAAGTCCAGGAGTCTTCCCCTCCAGGGAGCCCTCCTTGATTTCCTTCAGCTCAGAGTAATCCAGACTTAGTCTTCCCTCCAGTGTCATCATAAAGTGCCCTAAGCACATCTCAACTGTGGTGAGGGCCTGGGGACTCTATTCATTTGCAATGGCACTACCCACTGTTACTCAATTTCCTTCTAATCTCTCTTCTTTTTACTACACTTCCTGGAATCTGTCCTAAAGAAATATTTTTAAGTGCACCAAAATATTAGAGTTAAAGAATTTAATAAAAAACAGAAAACAATAAAAATTTCCAAAAATGCAGAAGGTACATACATCCCTTTAACAGAATATTATGAATGTAGCCAATAAAAATCACATTTTCATACAATATTTAATAACATATGGAAATATTCATGGCATAATGTAAAATACAAAAGCAGTAGAGAATACTTGATATTCATATCATTTTAACTTTGTTATACATACAATATATGTATGAATACATGCATAGAATTGTGTGTTTCTTTATTTTAAAACTAGAGGCTCAGTGCACAAAATTCTTGCACTGGGGTGGGGGGGAGGGTCCCTCAGTCCGGCCTGTGCCCTCTCACAGTCTGGGAGCCCTTGGGGGGATGTCCGACTAATGGCTTAGGCCCGCTTTCTGTGGGGAGCAGGCCTAAGCCGGCATCTGGGGCGGGGGGGGGGGGGGGGGGGGGGGGAGGAGGGGGGGAGAGGGGAGGAGTGCTGCTCAACCAGAAGCCAGGCTTACTGCTCCTTAGCGCTGTCCCTGGCCCCTGCCCACTGGTGGAGGGGGGGGCTGATTGGAGGCCGGGCCAGCTGAGGGAGGGGCAGTTGGAGGTTGAGACACCACGGTCACACCCTGTCCAGCCTCTGTGGAGGTGCCAAGACCACGCCCCCCCCCCTCTCCTGCTCCCTCTGTGGAAGGTGCGGTGCCAGGACCACCATGGGTGGCCTGGTGGCACAGGCTAGCTGGCCCCATCCCCCACACAATGGTCATTCCAGAAGGTTGTTCAATCATCCGGTCTAATTAGCATTTTAGCTCCTTATTATATAGGATAGGGTAATGCTACCCAAACAGTGTAAAAACTCTGAAGAACTTCCCAGAACTGGCATTTGCAAGGAAACTTATCTGAACCAAAGTCTTGCAAAGTAAACTCAATTATCCAGATTGTCCGGGGAGTGGGGCGTGCTGCTTCCTCAACAATGGTTGTCAGAGTTACAGAATGAGCCGCACCCTCGGTAACGTTTACTCCAGACTCAAGCACACAAAAAAATAGGCAATACAACAAACTCAACAATAAATTGAAACTAGACAAAATGCAAATATTCCCGAATGAACTTGAGACATATTTTAGAGACTTGGAGCCTTGAGAACACTAACAAGCCTCATGCAGAGAGGGAGCACAACTTCACTGGGAGGAGCAGGTATGACTTACAGCCACATGAGCAAGCCCCATAACCTGAGCTCAGCCGCCTCTTCTAGAAAAAGGGCCCAAAATGCCCCATCCTCCCTGCCTCTCAGGGTTACAGCAAAAATCAAATGAGTTGGCACATGCAAAACAAATTTTTAATTTATGAATCCCAAGTCCAATGTGAATTTTTGTGTGTGTGATTTTACTACCACAAACAATTAGTAGCCACATTATGTCTGTCTGATCATTTAAATTTAAATGCACTTAAATGCTTTGGTAGAAAGGAAATATGGAATTTTTGGAATTCAAAGGGCAAACTAGCTAGTAGTAGTGAATATTCTCAGAGAGTAATCAACGTAACTACAACCACAGAGGTGGATGGACTGATTTCGGGACCCTTATCCCAAAACCTGGCCCTGTTATGGCTGGTATACTAGAAAAACCATTGACTATAAAGCCCCACGGACCCGGTTTTTATTTCCAGCTATGTGACAAATAATGCATCATTTAATTTCACTGATTTAACCCAGTTTTAACCCTTGTTGATCTCCTCCAGGGTTGTGATAAGGAATAAATGAGATAAGGAGTGTTGCATCCTTGACACAAAATAGGTACCAATGCATGCTCACTTTTGCTCTCGATGCTGACTTAGAGTTCCATAACCTTTGTTCTAAATCTTTGTTCTCTGATCAATGACACTCGTGAACAACCTTTTACACATACAGCATCAGCATAGGGTTGGGGATACACAGAAAGGGAGGTACATACCCCCAAAGGTCTAGACAAAAAGAAGTCAATATCTTTTAGAAACAAAGAGAACTTCCAGAAACTCCTAGGTAAAATGCATACAACTGTGAAATATGTCATGATCCTGTTTGCTCCCGAGCTCTATCTGACCAACCAAAATTAAGTAATCTAAAAGAAAAGGCACCCTATAGGAACCTTCTCCAGGGATGTGCTGTTTGGGGCTCACTGGTGTCTGACACTGACGGCCAGCTGCAGGACCCCTTAGTTCAGAGGACACGTCACTGAACAAGGGCGAGATTCAAGGTGAAACCCCACTCCTTTCCTGGGAGCAGAGATAACCACAAATAGAATACAGTGACACCGCGCAGGTGGGACTGTTATGTTCTTTTAAAAATTGGGACCAGCAGGAAGTTGATGACTCCTAGGTAAATGTGACAAGAACTGAAAACACAGTAGGATCTAAATCCATCCAACTGGCAGACTCAGTAATATCCTGGCATGATCTGTTTTTCACAAAAGAGTACATTTTCTCACCAACTCTTCTTACCCACATTTTCTCCTCTGGGGATTCTCACCAACCATGTCTTCATTGATTGCCCCTGATTGGGATGTCAGTCACCCCAGAGCCCCCGCCCCGGAGGGCCACTTTCAGCAATGTATTCCGACCATAGGTAGCGTTCATGGAGATAGCAAGTTCTTAATAGAATCGGGGAAGATGTTCTTTGGCAGAAAATGATCTCGTCGACATTTTTCATTATGATAGATGCGGTACTACAGCCGTTATAAGAAATTTCAAGCTGTGCTGCGGCTTGCCGCCAGTGTTATAAATCACTCGCTCGGATATTAAAGTCTGTGGAAAGCCACTAAAGGGCGGGAACACCTCATCTCCTATTTACAGACTAGGTATAATTCGGTATTATTCTTAAAGGTTCAAGGTGGCTTCGAGAATCTGTATTCAGTGCTTACGTTCGGATCAGCAGGTCACTTCCCATCACTGCTCACACGGGAGGGGACAGCCACGTGGTGAGTGAACATTTTCTGTCGTGAATCCTGGTGTGAGAGGGAAAGGCTGTGGAGGACAGAGAGGCCCACTGCCATTTGCAAGATACGCTGGTAATGGGATTAATTAATAAATTACATTGGGAGCAAATCTATGCGCTGATGCAATTTATTTTACTCACGTGGAAATCCACACGGATGCTCATTTAGCTTCGTCTACCTTCATAGCAATGGGAACATCTATATGCTATCATTTCAGTTGGGCTGAGAAGGCCCTGGTGTGGGATGTTCCAAATTTAGGGATGCCCTCTCTCTCTTTAAACAATACTGGATTGAGGATATTTTAAACACAATACCTTAGAAATGGCAGGGAGAGGCAAAGAGCCAGGATGGAGTTACACCCCCCTTTTTCCCTATCAAAAGCAAGGATCTACATTCAGCGCACACTGCATTTAACCCTCCCCATAAAGGTGGACTCCTCATGCTCACAGGGTCTGACCCACTGTGGCTGTTGATGGAGGTGGGGAGAAGGTAATGGCAGAGGGGATCTCCCCACCACCTGGGCCAGCCTCTAAACCAGTGGCTGTCCACGTGGGGGCATTCTGCTCCCCGGGCCCATGCCACAATGTCTGGAGAAATGTTTGGTTGTCAGGACGTAGGGGATAGGGATGTTACTGGTTTCTAGTAAGTAGAGACCAAGGACACTGCCAAACATCGGACAGTGCACATGGTAGCCCCCAAAACAGAAGTGCTCCAGCCCACGGTGGGGAGGGCCCTGGTCCAGGGTTAACCAGGCAAATCCTCCAGCCAAGAAAGTGATGGTCTGACTTTTATTCTTATGAAGAGAAGAATTGTGAGCCCTGAATGCTTCTGATTCCAGTCTCATTTCCATCACTTGGAACCTGGCTCTGTTATTTACAGAAATATAAGAGCTTTACATTTCTAAGCAAAGGCATGTGAGCACTCCTCATTTTCTCCATCAAAGACCTTCCCAATTCTGTAGGGAAAAATGCAGTGACTAGAACTTAAGACCAATGGTCATAAAGGGGTTAATATCCAAACGACATAAAGAACTCATGCCACTCAACAACAACCCCACAAATCTGATTTTAAAATGGGCAGAGGCTCTAAATAGACATTTTTACAAAGAAAACATACAGATGTCCAATAGGCACATGTTCAATTCCTTAATAAGGGAATGCAAGCCAAAACCACAATGAGATATAACCTCACATCTGTTAGAATTATAAAATAAAAAATAAAAACAGAAACAATCAATACTTTTTGGAGAGGATATAGAGAAAAGGAGACCCTTGTGCACTGTTGGTAGGAATGTAAATTGGTGCAGCCACTATTGAAACAGAATGAAGACACCTAAAAAAATAGAACTACCATATTATCCAGCTAGGGTATTTATCCAAAGAATACAAAACACTAATTCAAAAAGATATATACAACCCTATGCTCATTGCAGCATTATTCGCAATAGCCAAGATATGGAAACCACCCAAATGTCGGCTGATGGATGAATAGATAAAGAAGATGTGGCACTTCCATACAATGGAATACTACTCAGCCATAGAAGAGAAGGAACTATTGAGGGTATGATGCTAAGTGAAAAAGCCAAGATAGAGAAAAAATACCATATTATTTCACTCAGATGTGGAATTAAAAACAAAACAAAATAAAACAAACTCACAGACACAGAGAACAGACTGGTGGTTACCAGAGGCAAAGGGAGTTGGGAGGTGAGCAAAATGGGTGAAGGCAGTCAGCTGTAAGGTGAAGGATGGTAACTAGGTTTTTATTGATGATCACTTTGTAGTGTTTACACATGATGAAAATAATCTTGTACACCTGAAACTTACATATTTTATACCATTTTAAAAAAAACAGTGGAAAACTATGAAGCATTTAAACAACCATTACAAACAGCATGGTGCCTTTTCCTAAACATCAGTCCCACCAGCTCCTACCCTCTTCGATCTGGGAGAACTAACTGGCCTCCTGGCTCCTGCCCACACATACCACACATGTTCCTGTCTCAGGGATTTTGCATCTGCTGTTCCAGTCACCTACACCGTTGTTCCCTGAGACACCCGAATGGACCACTCCCCTCATTTTATCCAAATTTCACCTCATCAGCGATGTCCTCTCCTATTTCCAGTGGACAAGAGCACCCCTGTCACTCCATCCCTCTACTGTGCTTTCTTCTAACTTCTTCACGCCCCTACATGCTGTCACATATGGATGTGTTTTTTGCTCATTCTTTGACCAGCCTGTCACCTTCTAAGAGCAGACTTGGTTTTATTTACTAAGTATACCCCCCAGTCCTTCAGTAACTGAAGGACTCCCTGGCACATAGCACCTGCTTAATAAATACGTAAGGAATAACTGGGATCTGGAAAAGAGGAGATGAGGAAGGAAAGGGGGGGGAAGGTGAGGAAAGGATGGGAAAGAGAAGGAGGAGAGGAGCAAGGAGAGAGCAGAGAAGAGGAGAAGGAGCAGGATGGGGAGCAGCCACAGGCAGCAGTGCACTGAGCAGCTGAGTCCTGGAGGACGTCTCCAGGTCTGTCTCCACCTCCCTGTCACAGGACATTGCTCTCTGGCTTCTGAAAGCAGACCTTTCTCTCCCACAGCTGCTCTGTCAGAAACTGAGGCAAACACAGCAGCTGAGAGGAGAAGAGGTTCCAGGGGACCCGGTGCCCTCCACCCCCCACTACCCCCCCCCCCCCCCCCCCCGTGCAGAGGAAGGAAATTTCTCCTGTCTGCCTGCCGAGGGAAGAGAGGTGGGATTCCCAGCTTGCTCTGGCCAGGCTCCCATTGAAGCAGTCACCGGTGGCCACAGATAGTCTAATTCCACCACAAATGCCTGGCTGGCTTTCAGCTGTTGGCACGCTGGCATTTCCTGCCTTAATAGCTGGAACACAGAAATCTGAGTGAAGTTCAATCACAAGCCTTAAATAAAATGAAGCCTTTAATCATGAAGAAAATCCCCCAGAGCAAGCAAACAAGCAGGTTTTAAACAATTCTATATATCCAGGGTCTCAAGATATTCTCCAAGGAGATGTTTACGGAAATTGTAAGTATCTACGTAAGTCTATGTCTTTGGGGCTTAGAGAGCCTCGGCCCCTGTGAATGAACCTGGAGTGTAACCCAGAGGAGCCTTGAGTGCCTTGGAACACCTGCTGAATGGCTCGCCACAGGACTCCTCCAAATCACCTGAGGCTGTCCGACTGGGAAGTCCCGCACTGTCACAGGGCTGCTGATTTCCCTGCCGGGGTGGGTTGGCTGCTCTGTCTGTCTGCTGGTTCTCCGCTTCATCAGTGACTGAGACCATTTATGGTGAATCTGTGTTTAGCAGAACTTCCAGGAGGCCAGGGCTTCTGCTTGGAGGGAACAGAGTGAGGAGGGACATGGTGACATACCCAGAGGCCCCTAACTGTGGTCCAGGGCAGGTTTTGAAGCCTGGGGCAGAGAAAGGGATGGGGTTTTTGGTTTTGTTTTTTGTTAATCCTCAGTCGAAGGTATTTTTCTCCATTGATTTTTAGAGAAAGTGGAAGGGAGGGAGAAAGAAGGGAGAGGAGGAGGAGGAGGAGGAGGAGGAGGAGGAGGAGAGAGAGAGAGAGAGAGAGAGAGAAGACACATCAATTGATTGTCTCTCGCATGTGCCCTGAGCCGTGGAGAGAACCTACAACCCAGGTACATGCCTTTCAGTGCATGGGCCAGCACTCTAACAATTAAGCAACACCAGCCATGGCGAAAGGGACAGCTTTTTTTGTTAGTTTATTTGTTTGGGGGGGTTTGGGGTTTTTTTTTAATTCTTTATTGTTGAAAGTTTACATATGTCTCCTTTTTCCTCCATTAACCTCTCCCCGTCCACTTCCCCACCCACCCCCCCCCCCGCCCCCGCCACAGCCCATGCCCCCACCCGCTATTGTCTGTGTCCATTGCTCATGCTCATGCATGGATACAAGTCCTTTGGTTGACCTCTTACCACCCCATCCTCCTCTGCCTTCCCTCTGAGGTTTGAGGAGCTGTTCCATACTTCCATGTCTCTGGATCTGTTTATGTTGTTCATTGAATTGCACAAATGAGTGAGATCATGTGATATTTATCTTTCAGAAAGGAACAGTTTTAAGTCAGCCACTTAGGGTCCCTCGGCTTTATGTGCAGTAAGCCAGAGACCCAAACCCTTTTGCAAACCACCTCTGAATAATGCAGTGAATGGGGCCTGGGGGCTGAGGCTGGGTGCTCCAGTACAAAGAGCAATATTCAAGTTAGAGACTGTTTTATTTTCAGGGAAAGGCTCATTTCCTACAGAGAAATTTTACAATTTGTATGGAGCCCTTTAATAGCATCTAATTGATGGATTTCAATTACAAAGGAACAAAAAGGAAGCAGGCTGGGGATCCTTCCTGTGTCCTGGAAATTTTCTTATCATTAGAGGAAACCCAACCTTCGCCTGAGTGCGGAATTTCACTCCTCTACCAGGAACATGATTAAAAAGAGACCTGGAACATAATGAGAGAAATACTGCCGGGGCCAGCGCACACAGAGAGGGTTTAAAATAAAGCGTGAATTATTCTCAGCTACAGAGACGAGAGACTGGGGAAGAGGGAGCCAGGAGGACAGTGCAAAGACAAATAAAAACCTCTGCCCAGAGACCCCACATATTCTCCAAACCCCAACCCCTCTACTGTTAGTGTTCATCAATATTTAATTTCCTTGTTTCTCTTATCTTTCCATTCCCACAGCCCTGTGTTCTATTCAGCTAAATGGTGCTGGTGTCATATTTTAGACACTAATAAAAAGTGTGAGGCTCATGCCCATGGTAACCTATTGTTTGCTAATTGCCTACTATGTGCTGGGTTCTGAGAATAGGAAGATAAGGGAGACACAACCCTCAGCAATGACTAGGAATCCAGCTCTGGAGCCGGAAGGTCAAGGTTTTGTCCACTTTCCTATTCTGACATCAGGTGACTTTTCTCATTTGCAAAAAGCAGATGATAACAATCTACTCAGAGCCCAGCAAACATCATAAGCATTAACATACGTAAAATACTTAGAAGAGTGGCTGACATACATAGTCAGGCCCTCTATCATGTTTACTATTATTTTTCTAGGAAGCCTCAGACCAATACAAAAAAAGAAGCAAGAACAGCAATCCCAACCCTTTGTGATAAATCCCCTGATATCGATCAGCATGGGAGATTTGAGAGTGCAGAGGAGGGAGGGAAGTTGAAATGGAAAAAGGAAAGATGTTTCTTTCCTTTTGAATTTTAGAGAAAATATAGTTAATCCTCACCTGAGGATATTTTCCTATTGATTTTTAGAGAGAGTGGAATGGAGGGAGAGAGGGAGAGAGAGAGAGAGAGAGAGAGAGAGAGACATCTATGTGACAGAGATACATCCATTGGTTGCCTCCCCCATGCACACTCCCCCATTTTCTCTCTCCCCCCATTCTTCCTTCCTCCCTACCTCCCCCCCTCCATGGAGCCTGCAAATGAGGTATGTGCCCTTAACCAGAATCAAACTCCATACCCTTCAGTATGTGGGCCAACACTCTATACACTGAGCCAAACAGGCTAAAGTGAAAAGATTTTTCAATAAGAGATGAAACCTCATAGAAATTAAGAAAGAAAAGCCTACCCAGTTGCTAGTACCTCTCTACAGATTTCCACTTCTGCCTGAAGAATGAAGGTTTTTCTCTACTGCTCAATCCTTTTCTCAAGACTAAATACTTGAAATTAGTTAAGAGAATAGATCTTAAATGTTCTCACCACACACAAAAATACAGTAACTATGAGAGGTGTTAATTAACTTGATTGTGGCAATCATCTCATAACATTCCACATATGAAATTATCACATTGTCACACCTTAAAAAAATCAATGTAAATATATACAATTTTTATTTGTCAACCATATCTCAATAAAGCTGGGGAGGAAGAAACAAGTAAAATCATGTTTATGGGAGAAGTTTATCCTTCCTGCTCCAACTTCACCCAAGTGTGCAATGTATCTTTAGGTGGCTAGTTCTGACCCAGGAGGTACCGTCAATGGGTCAGAATATGGAAATGGATGCCGGACTGCTCGGTTTTGTAAAACCCCAATTTTGCCAGTTACTGGTTCTCAAACCTTGTGGTGACTCAGTTTCCTTATGGGTAGATAGGGACATAATAGTGCCTTCCTTTGGGGTGGTAATGAGGATTAAATAAATTAATGCATGCAAAATAATTAAAACAGTGTCTGGCATGGTATAAGCCCATATGAACAATGATGGTGATCATTGCTTTTTTTTAATGTATATTTTTATTGATTTCAGAGAGGAAGGGAGAGGGAGAGAGAGATAGAAACATCAATGATGAGAGAGAATCATTGATCCGCTGCCTCCAGCATGCCCCCTACTGGGGATCTGGCCCACCCAGGCATGTGCCCTTGACCAGAATCAAACCCAGGACCCCTCAGTCCACAGGCCAATGCTCTATCCACTGAGCCAAATCATCAGAGCAATCATTGCTTTTGAAAATTAAACAATGACAGGCCCTGGCCAGGGAACTCAGCTGGTTAGAGCATTGTCTGGATACGCCAAGGTTATGGGTTCAATTTCCAGTCAGAGCATATTCAAGAATCAACCAATGAATGCATAAATAAGTGGAACAACAAATCAATATTTCTCTCTCTTCTCTCTGTCCCCTTCCTTCCTCCCCTTTCCCCATCTCTCTTTCTATAAATCAATAATAATTTTTTTAAAAGACAGCGTACCCATAATCAGAAGTGACAATTAGGTCTCTAGAAACCTGTTGACCATCATCAGCTCTTTTTGTTAATAGCTTTAGGAGTTATAAGTGACATACAATAAATGGCCCTTTATTATAAACTAGAAGCCAGGTGCACAGATTTGTGGACTGGTAGGGTCCTGCTGCCTAGCCTGCACCCTCTCGCAATCTGAGACCCCTCGGGGGATGTCGGACTGCTGGTTTCAGCCCAATCCTGGCCTGCGGGGATCAGGCCAAAACCAGCAGTCCAACGCCACCTGCTGCCCCTGCCTGCCACTCCTGCCTGCCATTCCTGCTCATCCCGGCCCTGTTGCACCTGCCACGGGCTCGCGCCCAATCAGTCCTGATCAGGAGAGGCCCGCGCCATCACAGCAGCATTCGCCAGCTATGAGCCCTGCATCTGGCTCCCATTGGTCCTGCATTAAGCATCTGTCCCCTGGTGGTCAGGGTGTGTCATAGTGACTGGTTGACCGGCTGTTGTTCAGTCATTCAGTTGCTTAGGTTTTTATATATAGAGACTAGAGGCCTGATGCACGAAATTCATTCACTCGGGGGTGGGGGAGCCCTCAGCCCAGCCTGGACCCTCTCACAGTCTGGGAGCCCTCGGGGGGTGTCCAACTGCCGGCTTAGGCCCACTCCCAGAAAGGAGCGGGTCTAAGCCGGCACTCGGACACCTTTAGTGCTGCCATAGAGGCAGGAGAGGCTCCAGCCACAGCCACTGCACTCGCCAGCCTTGAGCTAGGCTCAGGGCTTTTGGCTGAGCGGCACTTCCCCTGTGGGAGTGCACTGACGACGAGGGGGCAGCTCTTATGTTGAGCATCTTCCCCATGGTGGTCAGTGCACGTCATAGCAACCGGTCGTTCTGCCGATTGTTTGATTTGCATATTTCCCTTTTATTACATAAGATGAAACTTTGCTTGGTCAGTCTTTTTCATTTTAGCCATAGGTGTGCAGTAGTATCAAAATATGGTTTAAATTTGCATTTTCATATTGACTAATGCTGCTGAGCATCTTTTCATGTGTGGGATTATATCTTCTTTGGTGAAGTCTCTTTTCAAATCTTTTGCCCACTTTTTCTTAAAATATATTTTTACTGACTTCAGAAAGGAAGGGAGAGGGAGAGATATATACAAACATCAATGATGAGAGAGAATCATAGATTGGCTGCCTCCTGCACACCCCACATGGGGATTGAGCCCCCAACTCAGGTATGTACCCTGACCTGGAATCAAACCGTGACCTCCTGATTCATAGGTCAACACTCAACCACTGAGCATGCCAACTGGACTGCCCACTTTTTAAATTGGGTTGTTTGACTTCTCATTAATGAGTTTTTAAGGTTCTTAGATAATTCAGACATAAATTTTTTATTAGATACTAGAGGCCCAGTGCACAAAAATTTGTGTACTCAGGGGGGAGGGGGGTCCCTTAGCCCGGCCTGTTCCCTCTCCCAGTCTGGGACCCCTCGGGAGATAATGACCTGCTGGCTTAGGCCTGCTCCCCGGTGGCAGAAGGCAGACCCAATCCTTAGGTGCAGCCCCTGGTTGGGCTCAGAGCAGGGCCGATTGGGGAGTTGGGGCGCCGCCCCCTGTCATGAACAGAGCAGGTTGGATTGGGAGGTTGCGATGCCACCCTCAGTCACGCTCAGGGTAGGGCCGATTGGGGGGTTGGGGCACCGCCCCCTGTAACACTCAAGGCAGGGTCGATGGGGAGGTTGTGGCGACACCCCCTGTCACTCACAGAGCAGGGCCCATCAGGGGGGTTGGGGAGCTCCCCCCTGTCACGCACAGAGCAGGGCCCCTGAGGGGGTTGGGGAGCTCCCCCCTGTCATGCACAGAGTAGGGCCAATAGGGGAGTTGGGGCATCGCCCCCTGTCACACACAGAGCAGGGAGGATCAGGGAGTTGGGGCGCCACCCTCTGTCACCCACAGAGCAGGGCTGATCAGGGGGTTGGGGCACCGCCACTCTCACACTCAGGGCAGGGCCAATGGGGAGGTTATGGCTCTACCCCGTCACACACAGAGCAGGGCCCATGGGGGGGAGGGGTTGGGACGCCGCACCCTGTCACACACAGAGCCGCAGGGCAATCAGGGGGTTGGGGAGCTCCACCCTATCAGGCACAGAGCAGGGCTGATCAGGGGGTTGGGGCGCCTTCCCCTGTCACTAACAGAGCAGGGAAGATAGGGAGGTTGTGGCCCCTCCCCCTGTCACACACAGAGCCGCAGGGCAATCAGGGGGTTTGGGTACTGCCCCCTGTCACGCTGATCCCGGTGCCGGCAGGCCTCGCAGCTCCGCTGATCCCAGTGCAGGGAGGCATATTATCCTTTTACTATATAGAATAGAGGCCTGGTGCATGGGTAGGGGCTAGCTGTTTTGCCCTGAAGGTGTCCTGGATCAGGGTGGGGGTCCCCACTGGGGTGCCTGGCTAGTCTGGGTGAGGGGCTGAGGGCTGTTTTCAGGCTGGTGGGTGACTGAAGCTCCCAACCACTTCTTTTTTTCTTTTTTTTTATTCTGGGCCAAGGCCTCTGCTGCTGAAAGCAGGTATCTGGTTTGTTTCGGTTCTATAATCGAAACACTGTATCATCTCCAGCTCTGAGATCCCGGCCGGCTGAAAGCTGGTTTCTGGGGTTTTGTTTACCTTCTATATTTGTTACAATGTTTCAAACTGCCAGCTCAGAGGCCAGCAAGGCAGGCGGGGAACGTTGGAGTCCTCCTTCACTGAAGCAAGCAAGCCTCATGTTCGCTTCCAGCTGCCTGGCTGCTGGCTGCCATCTTGGCTGGCAGTTAATTTGCATATCGCCCTGATTAGCCAATGGGAAGGGTAGCGGTCGTACTCTAATTACCATGTTCCTCTTTTATTAGATAGGATTGAACTGCGTCCAGCACAGCCAGTGGTGAACTTGAGGAGGGGGTGAAGGATTAAAGAAAACAGACAAGAGAATACTGTTGGGGCCAGGTGGACCACTATGCCTGGATGAGGAAACAGTGACTCTGCCTATAAGCAGGATCTTTATTTTATAGTCAGATTACACAAAGCAAAACAAGGGCAAAATGTTTACAATGTTCTTGCGAGTTTCAAATCTGCTTCTTTCCTGTTGTTGCCATTCTCTGAACTCTATCAAACTTTGTTTTGGCAGCACTTGCTGCACCTCCCACAGCCCACATCCCTCAGCTACCTAGGACTGCAGGGTCAGACTATAAGGTCAAGCTTACAACCATAGCCTTTTGGCTATAATTGTGCTGGGAGGGCTTTGCCCTCCAAGCTGGGACTTGTATGTGGCTTTGCCACAAGTCATTCCAAGTCTTGATCCTGTCAGAATGCTATAGCTGCTCTCCACAAGATATATGACCTACAAATATTTGCTTCTGGTGTGTAGCTTGTCTTCTCATTCTCTTACGAGTGTCTTTTTAAAAGGATACATTTTTCATTTTGATGAAGTTGAATACATTAATTGTTTTTGTTTTTACAGGTAACTCTTTTGATCTAGTATCTAAGAATCTCTGCCCATTCTGGTCTCAATGGGTTTCTTATGGTTTTTCCTTCTCAAAATTTTATAATTTTAGGTTTTTAATTTAGATCTGTGATCCAGTTTAAGTTAATTTTTTTATGTGGTCAGAGGTTTGGAGCAAAATTTATTTATGTATATATGGATATTCAAATTTTCAGCCGATTAGTTGAAAAGACTACCTTTTCTCCACTGTTTTGGCTTTGTACCTTTGTCAAAAATTAGTTGTCCATATATGCCAGGGTCTATTTCCAAACTCTAATCCCTCCCATTAATATATTTATCTTTCTTCCTGCCTGCCTTTATTATCTTTTCATACTATCTTGATTACAATAGATCTGAAATAAGCCTTGAAATCAAGTAATGTTTGTCAACCAATTTTGTTCTTTTCCAAAGTTGTTTTGGCTGCTGTAGATCCTTTGCACTTATATGTGAGATTGGAATCATCTTATTGATTTCTATAAAAATTCCTGTTGAACTTTTTATTGGGATTAGACTGAAAACATAGATAAGAACTAGAGAGTTCACATCTTAAGTTGAGTTTCCCAACCCATGAACATGGTATATCTCTCTCCACTTATTTAGATCATTAATTTCTTTCAACAATGTTCTATAGTTTTCATACACAAATGTTTCATGCTTATAGTTTCAATTCACTGGTCTTTCACATTTTTGTAATATTTATCACTAAGTATTTAATATTTGTAATGCTACTGTAAATCATATTGTTTTTAACTGCAATTTCCAATTGTATTTAGCAAAAATATAAAAATCCAATTGATTTTTGTATGTTGACCTCAAACCCACAAACTTGCTAAATTTACTTATTAATGATAGTTGCCTTTTTGTAGGTTCTGTAAAATAATTCAGTCTTTCACCATTAAGTATGATATCAGATGTAGATTTTTAGTAGATATTCCTAAAATAGAAGTTTCCTTCTATTCTAAATTTGCCTGTGCTAGTCAGTATTCAGCTGAATATTCAAAGAGAGGCCTTCTGCAGATCTCTGCCATGCTCTCTTGTGTAGCTCTCTCTCCTCTGCCACTTGATCCTGAAAATTCTACTCACTCTCAGTTCCATCACCCCAACTCAGGGAATCTGCTGGGCTCCAGCTGGGTTCCCTCTCTTGGTGTCACAGTATGGAAACATTCGCAAGGTAGTAAAACTGAGGCAGATGCAGACTCACCTTTTTTGATTCCATCTCAAGGACCACTGTCCTTCACTGTCTGAATGTGTCAGTGTCCTGAAAACTCATTTTCCATATTTTGTCTCTTATTTTTTTTCAAAAAGGAGGATAATTAGTCTTTCATCGTAGACATGCAGATCTCTGTCTCAACTTTTACACTTGTACTCATTTTTTTTAAGTAAAATAAAAATATAAGAGCACAGCTGCTGTTGCTCAGTGGTTGAGTGTCAACCTATGAACCATGAATTCATGGATCAATTCTCCATCAGAGCACATGCTCGGGGTTTCAGGCTTGATCCCCAGTAGGGGACATGCAGGAGGCAGCTCATCAATGATTATTGCTCTTCGTTTTTTTTTTATCTTTATTATTGAGAGTATTATAGATGTTCCCCTTTTTCCCTCATTTCCCCCTCCATCTGGTTCCTGCCCCACCCCTGGCTTTTACCACCCTATTGTCTGTGTCCATAGGTAATGCATATATGCATATAAGATCTTTGGTTAATCTCTTCCGGCACCACACTCACCCCATTCTTCTGAGATTCGTCAGTCTGTTCCATGTTTCCATGCCTCTGATTCTATTTTATTCACTAGTTTATTTTGTTCATGAGATTTCTTGTTCATTTATTTTGATTTTTAGATTCAGTTGTTAATGATATTAATTTATTGCCATTTTGTTGTTCGTTTCTTCTTCTTCTTCTTCTTCTTCTTCTTCTTCTTCTTCTTCTTCTTCTTCTTCTTCTTCTTCTTCTTCTTCTTTTATTCCTCCTTCTTCTTCAAGAATACCCTTCAGCATTTCATATAATACTAGTTTGGTGGTGATGAACTCCTTTAGCTTTTTCTTGTCTGTGAAGCTCTTTATCTGACCTTCAATTCTAAATGATAGCTTTGCTGGGTAGAGTAATCTTGGTTGTAGGTCATAGCTATTCATCACTTTAAATAATTCTTGCCACTCCCTTCTGGCCTTCAAAGTATTCTGTTGAGAAATCAGCTGACAATCATATGGGAACTCCCTTGTAGGTAACTAACTGCTTTTCTCTTGCTGCTTTTAAGATTCTCTCTTTGTCTTTAGCCCTTGGCATTTTATTTATGATGTGTCTTGGTGTGGTCCTCTTTGGGTTCCTCTTGTTTGGGGTTCTCTGTGCTTCTTGGGCTTGTAAGTCTATTTCTTTCACCAGGTAGGGGAAGTTTTCTGTCATTACCTCTTTAAATAGGTTTTCAGTATCTTGCTCTCTCTTCTTCTTCTTCTTCTGGCACCCCCATAATGCAAATATTCGCACACTTGAAGTTGGTATTCTTGAAGAGGCTCCTTACACTATTTTCATATTTTTTAATTCTTTTTTATTTTTGCTCTTCTGGTTGGGTGTTTTTTGCTTCTTTATATTCCAAATCATTGATTTGATTCTCAGCATACTCTGCTCTACTGTTAAATCCCTGTAAGTTATACTTTATTTCAATTAGTGTATGCTTAATTTCTGACTGGTCCTTTTTCATATCTTTGACATTCTCACTAAGATCCTTGAAATTTTCATTAAGTCCCTTGAAGCTCTCATTAATTCCCTTGAAGCTCTCATTAAGTGCCTTGAAACTCTCATTAAGATCCTTGAGCCTGGGGCTGGCATGGCTCAGTGGCTCAGTGTCAAAATATGAATCAGGAAGTCACAATTCGATTCCAGGTCATGGCACATTCCTGGATTGCAAGCTTGATCCTCAGTGTGGGCTGTGCAGGAGGCAGCCAATTAATGATTCTCTCTCATCATTAATGTTTCTATCTCTCCCTCTCCCTTCCTCTCTAAAATCAGTAAAAATATATTTTTAAAAAGGTCTCTGAGTAACCTTATAAACATTGTTTTGAACTCTGTATCCAGTAGTTTGCTTGCTTCCATTTCTTTCATTTGTGACATGTTTCTTTGTCTTTGCATTTTGGCTGCTTCCCTGTGTTTATTTCTATGTATTAGATAGAGCTTTTATGTGTCCTGGAATTGGTAGAGTGGCCTTGTGCACTATGTATCCTGTAGAGCCCAGTGGCTCAGTCTCCCCAGTCATCTGAGCTGGACACTCTAGGTGTGCCCCTGTGTGGGCTATGTGCACAGACTTGTTATAGTCTTGATTGCTTGATTGCTGTTAGTATCACTAAGAGGAATTGACCTCCAGGCCAACTGGCTGTGAGGACCAGCTGTGTCTACAATGGAAGAGCTGCTGTGCAGGAGACACCCCTATGTAGTAGGACTTGCTTCAGTGGGGTTTTGGTGCTCACTGTGTATGTTACTTGTGGATGTGTACAGTTGTAATCTGGTATGGTCTGAAGCTGTCCACCCAGTGCACTAGGTCTGGGGCCTCCCAGGAGGTGCAAAGTCAGCCAGTGTCTGGGGCCACTTGGCAGGAACTACAGAGAGATCTGCAGATGGCTGTTACTTGTATTGAGCTAGGAAGTGCCCAGGCAAAGCCCAGCTGTGAAGTAAGGCAGCCTGGTGCTAGTGCTGGGTATTATAAGTTTGATGCCAAGTGCTGCTTGTTTGAGAAATTTTAGCAAAGTCTGAAACCTGAGCTAGGACAGGCCATTCATATGGAAAAGCTGCTGCAAACAGCTTGAGTGGGCCTACAAATTCGATAGGGCTGGGTCTCTGGAAATCACCAGGATGGAGTGAATATTGCCAACTATGCTGATGGAAACTAAGATATGGCTGCCAGTCAGCTCTGTGATGAGGGAGGTCCCAGCACAGGAACAATGACCCCTGCAAGCACCCTTGTCTGGGAGAAAGCCACCCCTGAATTCTTGTCCCAATGTCAGATGGTCCAGTTCCTCCCCATGTGTCCCTGCATTCCCCAAAAGCCACCGCCAAGTGCTGGAGCTCAAAGGAAGTAGGACTGTGTAAGTTCATGTGTGGGCCCTTTAAGGGCAACACCTGGGACTTCTGCAGCTTCTATGTCACTCAGCTACAATCTCCACTGGTTTTTATAGCCCAAAGTTACGGGACTTCTCTTCCCAGCTCTGGATCCTTGTGCTAGGGGTCTGGTGTAGGGTTGGGACCCCCTGCTTCTCAACAGGGGCCTTGGAGATATCTCTTCCAGTTAAAAAAATGCCACAGGTGGGTGTCGGACCAGCCTGTTCCATGCCTCCATCCCTCTTTCCAGTCTCAATGTGCTTTCTGCTTTACTTCTCTAGTTGTAGGACTTCCATTCAGCCAGATTTCAGGTAGTTCTGAATGATGGTTCTTCTGTATTTTATGTATAGTTTTGATGTATCTCTTTCAGCATTGATGTTTCTATTTCTCTCTTCCTCTTCCTTCCTCTCTGAAATCAATAAAAATATACTTAAAAAATAAAAACATGAGGGCTGTTTTTATTTTTTTATTTAATTTACTAATTTTTATCCTTGTTTCTAATAAGGATCACCCATTGTTTCCCTTACCAACTGAACTCTGTGCTTTGTCATTCACTTCCTCCTATATAAGCTCAAAGGAAGACTATGGCTTTGTGATCAGGAATACTTAGGTTCTAGTGCTGGCTGCTGCACTTACTAACCATAACAGTTATTTCCTCATCTGTAAATTTAAGTAACAAAACAACTTTACAGGATTGTGGCAAAGATGAGATGCCATCACCAGTAAAGCAACTTCTCCAGTGACTGAAAATAATAGGGACTCAATGAAAGATGAGGAAATAAATAGATTCGAGATTATTCCCTCTTCCTGCTCTTCTTTCCTGCATCCACCTTCCTTTCTCTGGATCTGTTCAGCCCTAATATTTGATGACTGTGGGCTGCAGAGACAAATTACACCTTCAGTATTGGGCCCCATGATAGCTGAGTCATGCCACCAAAAGTCTATAGAGTGGGAATGAGTCCCAGCCCTGAAATATCAGGGTGTGGGGGCGGTTTCTGCAGGAGTCTCTGAAAAGCACCTGTTAAATAGTTTACTTTTCTTGACAATCCTCTCAGTCACTCACTTTTAAGATTTAAAATAAGGTCACCCTACACTTGACAAACGACCAAATACATCTGAGCCACCACCTGTGACTGTTCTGGATCTTTTTTGCATGACTCCAAGGGGGTACCTATCACTTTGTAGACACTGCACAGTTGTAGAGTTCTAACAAGTACCCAACAAATCCAGAAAAGCGTATTGAGATGGGACATTTTTTGTAATTTCATAAATAAACCTTTGGCTACAGAGAAGCAAAAAGTGGTTGAAACATGCCAAATGAGTATCCACTAGTTGCATAATGGAATAAAGATTCACTATTCCCACTGGAAGCTATCTGGGCTGCCCCTTCAGGAATTTTTTCCAGCCCTGGGAACTAATCCATGGATGTAGAAGCAGTAAACTATAGAGACTAAGGACACGGACATTCATATCAGCCAAGGTTGTGTTCTAACCCCAGGTCCTCCCTTCACTAGTACAACCTTGAGTAACTTATTTGCCCTCCTCTGTGGATTTTCATTTGTAAACTGAGAGTAAGTACACTTTCTCAGAGTTTAAGTGAGGTTGGCATGAGATAATATATGTAAAGTGCCCTGTATATAGTACATGCCCAGTAAATGGTAAATGATGTCACTACCATTACCATTTCTATCTTTATCATCATCATCAGTGTTGTTGTTATTGGCAAAAGTGAATCGAGCCACTAAAAATCCTCCTAGACAACACTGTCCAACAGAATTTCCCATGATGATATGAAGGCTCTGTATTTTTGTTGTCCAATATAGTACCACTTGGCACATGTGGATGTTGAGCACTTGCTCTGGATAGAAAAGCCCTAGGGAATCCAGCTAACTTAGTCTGTTTGGGCCACTATAATGTTATGCCCAGATTTCAAGATTCCCAAGAAACCACATCAGGGAGCCATCCAATCCGATGCAAAAGCATAAGAATCTGTATTTCAAGCTAGCTTGAGCTCTCCATCCACCAGACCCACCGACACATCGGCTAGCCAAGTGGCCAAGAGAGCCAACCCCGCCCAGAGACCGGTGATATGGGGGGGGTCGGAGTAAGGGGAGGAGAAAGGACCACGCTCCGCCGATTGGCCAGGCGCAAGCCGGGCCTTGTTACACAGGATGTGGTCATATCTATGGTGCGCACTTCCCTTGATTGTCATTGGTTAGTTTAAAATCCCGGGCGTGGCCAGCAGAGGCCTGGGCTTCCAGGAAGAAGGCCGCACGTGGCCCCAACATGGAGGATACAGGCAAGATGGAGGGCATAGCCCTCGCCCTTTCATATAACAGAATACCATAGACTGGGTCAGCAACAACAGAACAACAGAAATTTATTTCTTAAAGTTCTTGAGGCTGGGAAGTTCAAGACCAAGGCACTGGAAGACTCAGTGTCTGGTAAGGACTCCTGGTTCATGGGTGGCCGTCTTCTCACTGTGTCCTCACATGATGGGAGGGGCAAAGGGTCTCTCTGGAGTCTCTTGGATAAGGGCACTGATGCCACTCATGAGGATGGCACCTAATGACCACTTCCTAAGGCCCCACCTCCAAATAGCATTGCCCGAAGCCAATTCTAGCATGTCATAATTTCAAGAGTTTCATCAAAAGGTTGATGGAACTTGGGGACTCAACAGGGTTGGGTCACACATGTAGTCACCTGTTGGGAATGGCTGAGGGCATTTCCCCAAACCTGAAAAAGGGATGATTGTTTGCTGCCAGACAGCTAAAGGGCATCTTAATCTACATGTTATTGCCTCCTACTGACCAAACACCTGAACAGCCGTAGGCTGATTCCCCCATTCTGACAATGGACTCTGTAGGAAACCTGACCCTTTGAAGTGTATATCTCTGCCTCGCCTCAGGACAAACTGTGTTAATAAAAAGCATGGGGTCCTGAGACAAGGAAAACTTAGAACTTAAAACTTAGATCTTAGTTTCCTTTAAACTAAGCTCCTCTGACCCCCAAATGCCTTTCAAAATTATGCTTCGTCTCTGGACTCCTATTTAATCTATGCACAGCCTTCTCCAGATTCCTGAACCCTTCTAGATGCCGGAACAAGAACCCTGGCATAGCATCACACTGGGAATTAGGCTTCAAAATTGGAATTTTGTGGAGGGATAAAAACTTCTATGGGTAGCACCAAAAATGGGAATCACTGAAAGGGCCGGCGGGGCACGTGGCCCCGCAGGCATCCGACAGGGAGGATGGCGGGCAGCCATGGCCGAGGCAGCGCCTGACCAGATAGGCGCAGGCCCGCGGACGCCCAGAAGGACCCGGGCCGCCCTCCTCGGCCTCCGAGTCACTTTCGGGCCGAGCAGCGGGCGACCCAAGGGCCAGGTGGGGTGGTGGGCGGCCCGCCTCCCGGGTGACGCCCACGGCGGCAGGCCTTGCATGGGAGCCGAGTGGCTGGCTTCCCATCCATTAAGGGACCTCCATTTTGTATGGAACCATGTGCTCAGTGAAGGCTCCTTCCCCCTCGGAAGGAGCCTCTGCTAGCCACACCCACCATTTCTCTGGACTAACCAATGGTAATCAAGGGAAGTGCACGCCATCGCTATGACCACATCCTGTGTAATGGGTCACCGGCTCACACCTGGCCAATCGGCGGGGGGCGCAGCCCCCTCTCCCGCCCCTACTCCAACCCTCTATGAAACCCCTGGTTCGAGCAGACTGCTCTCTCTTTGCCACCTGCTGCTGCGTCAGTAAGGAAGGTAGAAGAGCTAAGCCCGGGCTTAAAATAAAAGACTCTTTGCTTTTGCATCGGATTGGATGGCTCCCTGGTGGCTTCTTGGGAATCTTGAAATCTGGGCATAACAATCACTGATTGGAAAATCTCACAGAAATTTTGCATCCCTACAAAGGGAAGAAACTCCCAAGGATCAAATCTGTAAAGAGACCCTTCACCAGGCAAGTGAACAGGTTGCACTTTGGGCTTAAACTGCTGATCTGCCCCAAGATACTTGCCTGGTTCTCTCCTCACCTCATTCAAGTTTCTGCTCAACGGGTCCTCTGGAAAGGGCTTTTCCCTGACCACTCACCGTTCCAGCCCTCCCGACCGCTCACCTCTACCTACTTTATTTCTTAGCACAGCAATTGTCATTGACATTATATGTTTATTTGTTACTCTGTTGACAGTCTGTCTCCTGACACCAGAACAGAAGCTTCCTCAAGGCAGGTTATTTTTCTGTCTTGATCACCTCTTGATCATGATACCAAGAAGGTGCCCGGCATATTTGAGGGTTTGGGTAACTATGTGTTGAACTTAGTACTCCCTGGTTGCTGGAAATCAGGCCAGAGCCTGACATTTTATAAGAAGCAGAATCCATTTGTAAAATCAAAAACACAGCCCTCTCTTCCAGCTGCCTGACCCCAACCCCTACATATTCAGACAAGGGCCCAGGGACTCAGCAGTTCTCCACCCACAGCCCACAGACAAGAGCCTCAGCTCCAGGATGGGGAAAGTGTTTTGAATTCTAAACAAGACCCGATATTTAACAACCTCTCGTTTTTCTCTCTACTCAGCCTTCTCCCCTCCAAGCTAATGTGATTAAGCATCCACAGCGATGGATGTACATTTTTATTAGGACAATAACAAGAGATTCAGAGGTAATTAAGCAACAAAATGTTCCACACAAGGCCTCCTCCACTTAAGGAATAAACTCTACATTTTGCTAGAATAGCTCACACACACACACACACACACACACACACTCACACACAAGCAAAGGCATTTGGAGAGTGTCAACTGCTATCACGAACAACTATTGGACTTAATGTTGGGCCTTGGACCATCATAAGAGAGTGAAATGTTTCATTTGGGCAGAAGGATAAGAAAGATAAGAAAAATCAATATAAGATATATGTGACATGGTCAGTTATTACTGTTTTCAGCCCTGTTTTCCTTTTTCAAAAGAGGCAGCATCTGTAATGTGAATCAATAGAAGGATGAGTAAAAAATTGAAAAATGGACAGAATTTTATGAAAAGATGGCTATGCTGTATTGATAAGAGAAAAGAGTTGCAATATATCTCATTTTAAAAAGACATGCAATCAAGGATGTGTAGGTTTATGTGTGCATCAGAGAAGCTATTCAAGCCCTGGCCGGTGTGGCTCAGTTGCTTGGGCGTCTTTCTGTGCACCAAGAAGTCGCCGGTTCGACAATTCGGTCAGGGCACATGCCCAGGTTGCGGGCTCAATCCTTGGTGGGGGACATGCAGGAGGCAGCTGGTGATTGATGTTTAGCTCTCTCACATCGATGTTTCTCTCTCTCTTTCTCTGCCTTTCTCTCTCTCTAAAAAAAAAGTCAATAGAAATATATTTTTTAAAAGAAGAAGCTATTCGATAGCATGTGTCAAACTGTTGCAAGTGGTAACTTCTCAGAAGTGGATGTGGGCCTGAAATTATAGTATTATTTCTGTAATTATAAAAGATATTAAACCATCATAGTTTTCTAAAAAATAAGCTGAAGTAAAAACAAAATAATATTTTCCTGTGAAGTTAATCCATTATTTTTATCGATACTTAAAAAAATTAAGCTGGATATCTCCTAACAACCTAAAAATGCAAATGCTAACCAACTTGATGTTTCTTTTCTCACATTTCTCAGAGCTGTAGATTCAGAGCCTTGTAAACCACGCAAAGAGAAGAAAGGAACCAAATTGTTTAAATTTTGGGAGCAAAGTTTTCATCTGAGTTGGAGAAATTTACTTTAACTTGTCACTTTTGTTAAAAGAAGGAAAACCTTCACAGTTCACCGATGACCAGGACCTGGCGTGTTTTTGCCCGTATTCCCGGGTGGGTCCTCCGGCAGGAGAGGTGCCTGTGTCCAGTCTCTGCTGTGGCTCCCACCGCGATGATCTGGGCTGAGCCTGCCAGAACGACCATCCCCTCTCCTTTGTCTGGGGCCAGGTGCCCGGCAAACGGTGTGGACAGGGTGCTATAGGAGAGCAGACGCTTCCAGTCACATCAGGGAGCTGCAGGTATATGTCCATTCAAGTTTAGTGGTGAGAACCCCCCTCACCAGGCAGACTGACAGCTGGGGGGGGGGAGCCTGGAGGGTGGTGTCAGGCCAGGAGGAAGCCAGGGCCAGAGTAGCTTGGACTAGAGAAGTGCCTTAGCACAGACTCAGCTCCTGCCACACTCTTTGTTGTTAGGGGCCCAGGAGCCACCAGCAAATAAGCCATTGTCTTGATGGATCTTTCCATGGCCCCATCTGCCCCAGGGCAAGTAACAGAAGTCACCCTTTGCCCTGTGCTGGAAGGGAGCCTGGTCCAGGCTACAGGAATGGGTGGACCAGGGATGGCAGGAACCCTCTCCATAGTAGAACCCAGTCAACCAGGGCACACAGACATTGAGACAATTCTAGATGAATAGCTGGCACTGATGTCTGAATGTCATTCATCTGAACCATTTACATTCATCCGGTCTCAAACTGTCTTGAAACTAACATCTCACTGGTGGTTTCCTTTTAATTTTTTTTAAAAAATAAAAATATGGTCCAGCGCAGAATAGGAAAATATCCTCAAGGTTGGAAGACTTGAACACTATACCTCTGAGGGTGGGGGGAGATGCTAGTAGAATGTCTTGACAGGAAGGAGAAAACTGGAAAAGTATAAGAAAAGTTAGAAATTGAAAGGAATAAGATAAAATAAGGAGAGATCGTTTTTCTCCTCCCCCCAGATTTCTAGAGTAAACACACACACACACACACACACACACACACACACACACACACCACTTCCATGCTCTCCTGAGCACAGCCTCAGTGGAGAGAGGGGTCCCCCTCTGACAGGTGTGCTAGACAATTGTTCGGATTGCTGCCTCTCTGTGAGCTCACCCTCCACCTTTTGCCACTTGGCAAATACCCAACACTTGATTGACAACCTTCTTTGAACTCACAAGGGCTTCTGGAATTCTTGGCCTCTCCTCTACCTTCTCCCTAACAGCCCAATTCCATGCTCTGCTCAACTTCCCGTTGGTTTTTAAGTACTTTTTTATAAAAAGTCTTGGGATGCCTCAATCTTTTGGCTAATGATGTGGCTTTAACTTTTGTGAAGAATTTGTATTCCCTTCTTGTTCATTTCTTGCATGTCATTTTTTTTAATGTAGAGACAACAGAGTACTCACGATTGCATAACTGTCCTGGATTATTTCAGGAATCATTCCCGTTGCTACTAAAATTTTACTCGCATTTACTCTCACTTCATTTTAAAAAAGTATCTCCTCCTGACAAAATTACAATGTAAAAAAGATTATTTTGCTAAACACTGTATCCCTGTTAAAAGATAAATCTCTTCCTTAAAAATACCTGCACCAATTTTCATCCAAAATAAAATTAGTTCCTCAAAACAATCTTTTTTAAATCAAAACAGTCTTTACTCAAGAAGAAAAGACAGGTGTGGCTATGAGACGTTGGTGAGGAAGGCTGGGTGTCCATTTCCTCATCTGTAAAACGGGGATTCTAGAAATGAAGTGTTCATGTTGCAGGAGTCTCAAGATGATGCCCACAGGGTCCCTGTTCTCTACAGGTGTGCACCCGTCCGATTAGATTCTGTCCCAGAGTCTGTGATCGGCATTCAGACACAGCCAGTCATTTCACTGAAGTGGCTCAACATAAGGTGAACTGGCAAGCTCTGGGAACAGCTTTCTCCTGCCCTGTTCGTGGAGTAATCAAGAAAGCTGACTGGGAGGCATGAAAGCATGAGATACATCTATGCAAAGAAAGCATAGAGGGCAGAGGGTTAGAGGCGCTGCCTGGGTTCCTGATGAGGTCTGATCGTGTTCAACATTTAACCTCCTTAACACATCGCTACAGCCGCATTTAAAACAAGAATAAAATTACCTCCCTCCCCATTGTTATTTTGTCTTTGTTCAATGTTCCCTAAGTTTGTTTCTCTTCTGTAAAATCAGAAGGATCTGAACTAAAACACAGAAGAAAAAAGAATGCAAAGGAATCTTTCTTTATCCACTCAGACCCTTCAAAGCGAGCTCTCCACCCGAGCCGAGCTCCGGCCCCTCCCGGGCAGGGGTTCCAATTAAAGTGAAACGAGGCCTTTATCTGCATGTGATCATCAATATGCATAAAGGTGACACCAAACCAACATCAAATGCCCAATTACCCAAATGTCTTGCTCGGGTAACAGCCTTTAAATAGTCAAAGGCACTTTGGCAAACCATCTCCTTTAGAGAAATTAAAGCCAACTTTGAACACAGATGATTTCAAATCCTCTTTAACAGCCACTCGCCTAATAATTGAAAGACCTTCCCATCATCAAACATGCAGGGGTCAGCAGGGGGCTGTGGAGCCATTTTTTTAGCTGGGGGAGGGAGGGCTCAGCTCAGCTCAAGCCTTCCTCTGGGCTTTCATGTGACTGACAAGTAGTTTGTCACCAAATAGAGGCCTCAAGGTAAGACCTCTTACAATCTGCTATTTGGAACGTGTCAGGCCTGGTGGTCCCCTCTGCCCACAGCCTGGGATCCCCATGTGTTGGAACAACTGGAGTGGGAAGATCCAGCCCATGGGAGTCCGGCTGAGAGGAGAGGAATAGCTAAGAGTTCCGGCCCTGCAACGGGCTGGTGTGGGGCCTTTAAGAGACTTCCTGGATGCTTTCTAGAATCATCTGCCACTGCACAGATGTTTAGCAGAAAGAACTCTGGCAATTTTCTACACCCCCAGTGCTCTGCTGTGTGCGTCCAAGTGGACCCATTTAGCGGGAACTAGCTCATCGAGCAGAACTTCACACTTATTCTGTAGCTAAAGGGCTGGGCAAATTTAAGGAGGTCTAATTTTGATGCAAATAGACTTAGTATTTCTAGCTGGTATTTTCTCTGGGCCCTGGTTACCAAGGGAAACGTGGTTCAGTGCAGACCCCCACCTCCCAAACACTAGCACAAAATCTAAAGACCTTGGCACAGCCTGGGTAAGCCCAGCTCAGAGGATGGGATCAGGCAGGAGAAGACAAGCTTCTTGCCATCTAGTCAACGTCCCCAACTCTCCAGGAGCATCTAGAGACCTCCAGGAACAAGGAGGCCTGCGCAGTGGGTGGGACAGAGCTGCACTGTCTTCGTCTATGTAAATGTGTGCTGTTAATGTGTTGACTCTGGGCCCCGCCCCCACAAGGAAAGAATTTGGAAGGTGTCACTCCCATTCATATAACAACAAAGCTCAACAAACTGAAAGTCCATGTCTGGTATGGGACCCACGAAAGAACTGAGATTGCAGGGCACAGTGCCATCCTAATCATTTGAACACAGAGGGGACTTCAGAGGGTTGTGGCCAGTATCTGCTCACCTGGAGGAGCACAGGCCACTGGACCGGTTACTAGAAGGAACACTCAGATGGTAACTTTGACGGATTGTTGGAGACTGAGTATGGACTAGCAGGGGGGCTGCAATATTAGGGGGGCCCCACAATTTCCTGGGCTTCCCTTCAGAAACCCCACCAGGTTCTCATGGGAAAGGTTCAAGTAGGACCTCCTGGATGGCTCTGAGAGGGGGAGAAGCATGAACACAGGTATTGTTGACCTCTGAGTCTCTAGTGCCAGATACATGACAGGTTTTCTGATGTTTTTTGTTGCATGGAATGATGGATGGTTGGATAGATGGACATTTGGGTGATGGATGAATGGATGGATGGATGGTATGTAATCCATGCGCTCAAGGAAATTATAATACAGAAATTTCTAAATTTGTCTCTCACAGAACACTAACCCCATAGATGTTAATAGCTGTGTCGTGCTGTTAAAAAGTTTTATGCTCAAAAAATCAGTTGGGAAATGTTCCATTTAGGATGTTAAACAGATTTCATTACTAGAGGAGACTAGATACCATGCACCATTTCTTCCTAGAAGTTAGCCCAGCTGTTATCAGGAAGTCAGTAAGATAATCAAAAAATTGAAAACATCCTAGAATCCACTCATGGATTTGTTCATTCCACAGATACTCATTGCACACCCACTGTAGTGCAGGCACTGAGCCAGGATCTGGGAGTGTAATAGTAGTAAAAATGAGCAGACTCTACCCTCATGGAGTGTACAGGGTAGTAGAGAAGACAGACGTTAAACCAATAATCCCATAGAGAGTGTAAAGTTACAAGTAAAAAATTTATTACAAGGGAGAAATATATAGAAAAGATACCATAAAACAAACAGCCTGGTCAAGGAGATGAGAAAAAGCTAACAAATGAGTTGAGAATTGAAACATTAGGAAGAAGTAATATGACACAATGGATGGGGTCAGGGGGCTGCTGGGAACCCAAGAGAGGAAACAATTTACCTCATGTCCCTTGTATGCCCCCTTTTAAGTCCTATAGCAGGAGGGAGCATGGCAGATATAAAGAATGGAAATGAGGCCTAAAGGGCTAGAAATAGGGGCTTCCACACTGCTGTTTATTGTTTAAGGCTCTAAGTGTTGCGGTGACTTGTTATGCACCAATAGCTGACTAATACAGTCACTGAGTCAGAGAGGTTAAGATTTCTGTGCTAGATATGCTACCCTTGACCCTTCCAGATTCAATCCCCACCATTTTCCACCCTGCTTTTTCCCTGGACATGAATTTTATGAGCTGCATCCACCAGGCTCCTTTGCCCTCTGGCTCCTACTTGGGTTGACCAGTGGGGGCAGCAGGAGAAAGCTGGAGAATGGGAGGCAGGGGAGATTTGCTATCAATCCTCTCAGCTACAATGCAGTTTGACACTGATTGCATTCCTCTACCCAAGGCCACAGCTCCAGGTGAGAGGTCCCCTTCCTATAGCCTCAGGTCTCTCTGGGTTCCAGGGTCCACTCCTTCCTGTGCCCCTATAGGGCCCCAGGGATCAATGGCTTCTGGCTGTTGGTGCCCCTGGGGCCCTTCACCATCCCTTGTTTCTTTACTTGTGTAATCCTTCCTATACCCTTAGAAGCAATCCTGTCTCTGGCTCTCTATCCATCTCCTTAGAGTGCTCCTTAGGATTCTGGCTCACAAATGCAATTCCTCATACACTCAGGTTCAGGACCTTGGAATTGTTTTCTTAAAAACCTACAGTACCCCCCCACCCACCCACCCACACACACACACACACCAGGAGCATAAGCAATGGACTGGAAAAGTGCCCTGGAGATAGACTCAGACCAACGCGGGTCTAGAGCCCAGCTCTGCCAATTACAAGCTCTGTGGAAAGTGACTTAACCTCTTTGGGCCTCAGTTTCTTCATCAGCAAAATGGGAACATTACCGACCAGCCACTATACAATAGTGCAGGAACTTATGTAGAACACATGGAACACAGTGAGGGCTCAGTAAATGGTCACTACAACTCCATCAGAAAATATCCCATTTTACCAAACCGACCTGACCCAAAGTGCCTTGTACAGTGATCCTCAGGTCAATAGTGACTCAGGAGAACCGGAAACATCAGCAGAGCTATCGCCTGGCCCGCTGGTTATGCCCCCAGCCCCACGGAGCTGCGGGAGCACCACTCACCAACCAACGACTCGAGTGACTTCTATTCGAAGCAACCCCTGGGCTCCTTCCAGCGCTGCCACTGCCCGGCATCTCCGCGGTGCTTGGCGATGGAGTTGGTGGCCTCCGGTCACAGGATGCTCTCCCCAGAGGTCGCGCATGGCGGGTCAGGTCTCTGAATGTGTGCGAGCATGAGAGGGAAAGACGAAAACGAACCTGCACCTGGTGACATTCCCGGGAACATGTTTTGACTTCAGATCCCGGTTCTTAGAAAGGGCAGCGCTGTATGCCACGTTTACAGCCGTTCCAACCATGTGTTAATGAGGCCCTGGATGCTGGCAGCAGCCCGCTGAGATGGAGTAATTGGGTCACCACGGTTTACCCAGGAGGCTGCTGCTGGCTGCGGGGTCTGAATCCGGAGAGAAGAGGCTGGTGTGTCCGATTCAAAGTGACTGGGAAGTGCTAGTGGGCTGGACACACGGTCCAGGAGCAGGCGGTCCCCCTTGGATGGCACAACCCAACCAGGGGCAGCTCAGCGTGGCCGTCCACACCCTCCCTGCGGGGAGAGGCGGACCAAGCTGCCCAGCGCCAGCCTCCGGGCGCCACCTCATCACTTTGCCTGCTCACACCGGGCTCTTCTATTATTTTCTTAATTTTCCTAAGTCAATTCAATGTCTTCCCAAAGTAAGCTCATTTCCATCGAAATGTTATATCCTGGCCACCAATGGAAGCCAGCATCCCTTGCCATCAAGAGAAAGCAACCATTACAACAAAATGCAGTGGAAACAGCATGGCCGCTGGGTTCCAGCTGGGTGCGGCTCCTGGGAAGGGAAGGCTCCCATCCGCTCTTGCCGTCTCCTTGACAAAAGGGACGCTGGCCATTGTTCAAGCACCAAAGGAGATGGTTTTTTTCTCCTATAATCAGAAACATTAAAAAAGAGTGGAAAAGAGAATAATTGTCTGTGCTACTCCACTTTATTTTATGCTAAAATCACCTCGAATGCATCCACAATCATCTCTTTACATCAGCCAGGGTAGCCCATCTGGGGGACCCCAAGCTCTCCGCTGCTGAGGCCTCGCCCTGAGCAATAACCACCATAAATCCTGGTCCGTGGGGCTCATGCTCATTAAAAGAAATAATTATTGCAATTAATCTCTTCCAAGTACTGCCTGAGCGCATCTGGTCTGCTCTCCAGGGGACAGATGCCACCCTTTGGGAAATGCCAGGATACACTGAACTTCAAGTCCCATGGTCGGGAGCCCATGGGAACCCCTGCCTCTCTGTGCAGAGCCACATCCCAGTGAGAGGACCCCACCCCTCCTGTTGCTGGGGGGCTGGGGAGAGCATCATGGCCAGAGCAATGTCAGAGAGATGTTGTGCCCCAGAGATCATGCAGAAAGGAAGCTGGAGTAAATTGGGGCTCTAGTCCTGGTGAAGGGCCCCAGGCAGTGGGTCCCCAGTCAACAGGCCAGCGCCCTCTGTGCCCTGTGCCCCTCCTCGGAGCTCCGTGCCCCCCTGTGGAGCCCTGGGTATGGCTCAATGGGCTTCTGCACCACCATGCACCACACTCATCCAGAATTCAAGAGATTGCAAGTGGAAGAACCAGGCACCCCAGGTTTTACCACCATCGCTTACTGTGTTGCTTTGGGAAAATGGCTTAACCACTCTGAGCCTCAGTTTCATCTGCTGGAAATAAGAATATTAATGATATTAACCTCATAGGTGATGGCAAATTTGAAGGAAATACACATGAAAGGGTTTATACTGTCTGGCCCAGTGCAGAGACTCAAAAAAGAGCAGCTCCTTCGAAGGGTAGGTTCTATGATGGGTGGTGGCAGATTCCCATGCTGTATTCAGAATATACCAGCAAAAGGGGGCCCTCCCTGCGCCCCAGAGCAGCTCGGAGCCCGGACAGCGACACCTCCACAGAGCTCTGATTCACTGTGCCGGAGGCTTTTCTCATTTGAGCGGAGTTCTGTTGGACAGCTCAGCCTGTCAGAGAAGCGCTCAGTCACCACTGACCTTTTCAAACCTAGTTAATTGCCTGGGTTTTAAGGTGATAGAGCTGAGATTTTGCCACATATTGATCCAGGGGTGCAAATTTGGCTCCTGGTTTCTAATTACCTCTTGAGGAGGAGGAGGGGGGATTTGCTTGATACCGTCCATCTACTCTGGGAGGAACAGGAAGATTCAGAAACTTGGTTTCCAATCAGCTTGGCCAGTGATGCAGCGTGTTGTCTCAAGTGGACAAGCTAACTTTATCCCTTCGCCTTGTCATCGAGTCAGCAGATGCGCACAGTCAGGCAGCGTGCTGAGCTTTGCACACACAGCAGTGCGCAGGCCTCAGGTGGGTGAGGAGACAGGTGTGAGTCAGGTGGTCACACATCTGGGTGAACGTACTGCGCTGACATTGGGTGAGAAGTCTGGTGGCCAAGTCGGGGCAGTGGGAGAGGAGCCCCCTCAGGGGCACTCGGAAGTGGAGCGTTGTCTGTGGGAGGTTAAAAGTCAGTTCGTAAAGGTTTTCTTTTAATTAATTAATTAATTAATTAAAAATTATAAAAAATAAGTCAGCCCATTGGTGCTTTTTTATCACCTTATGCTGGAAGTTGTAAACACCTGTATTAATAAAGCGCTCCTCCCTCCCTGGACAGCCCCCTCTCACCAGCCCTTGTCTCAGGTGCACCGCGAGAGGAGGAAGATCAAGTCACTCAGGCCAGACTCTCAGGAAGGGGCAGCTTGAGCCTGGCTGGGGAGGAGAGCAGTGGTGTCCAGGCAAAGCAGCCAGACAGGTGCTCCCCAGAGGGCAGGGCAAGACTGACCCTTGGCCAGTGGGGTGCAGTTACGGGGGCGGGACATGAGTGAAGTGGCCATGGGGGGTAGGGGGATTTCAGGGGGAACAAGAGAGTGCATATCCCAGGAAAAATGGCAGCAGCTACTCCACTGCAGCTGATCCACTTTTAAGAGAAGCCAGGATTCCAGATCTTTATGTAAAATGTGCCTTTTTTTAAGTATTAACAACTTTTTATAAAAAGTGTTGCATCAAATATCATCCACAAACTACAGAATAATAACATCCAAGCTTAACATGCAGAGTTAGCATTATCAGAACTAAGATAACTTACCACTTGATTTTGCTTTAAGTTGGTCTCAGAGTTACTCCAGTTTACCATTTTCTGTTCTGTGGTTCGAACTGCCACCGTGATTCAGATCCCTCTTCTGTTGTTATTATTACACATCAAACTGCATCAAGAGAAAGTTGGAACATGTGTACAACAGAGAAATGTCCTTACTTTCCAATGGTAAGGAAAAAATTACAAAGCTTCCTTTAACTTCTGCCATCCTGCCTGACTAAATGTCAGTCGAAACACAACCCAGTATGAGAGCTATAAAAGCACACTCTACAATAATGTCAGCTGGATCAACTATTCCCCAGGTCAACACCTGAGCTGGCAGGTGGAGCTAATAGGTGCTCTTTGCTCATTCCCGCCCTTAATCTCAGAAAATCATCGTATCTATAATTTTAAAAATCTTTTCTATTACAGAACCATGGCATTGTTAAGTTGAAAAGACCTTGGAGCGTTGTCTGTGGGGGGTTAAAAGTCAGAGAGGTCAATGGCTTTCCCGTCACTGAATGGATACCCGAGACTACAGCAACAGAGCTGGATTCTACATGGGAGCCTCTGTAGGAGCCTTACAGGGAGGGAGCGGGGGGTCATCCCACTTCATCCTCTGGGCAGCGTCCTGCTCCAGGTCCAGCAAATCTTCATACACTACTCTGTGATTGAGCTACTCCCAGGCTACTTCCCCTCCCTCTTATTCAGAAGGGAAATCAGCTATAAGACAGGAGAGAGTGTAGAGAGGGGTTCTGAGGGTTTGAGTATCACCTAAGGCCACATAATTGATGTTCTTATGTTTTAAATCTACATTTTAATGCTTCACACAAAAGAGGCGGAAAACAGCTAACTAAACCAAAAAAGATGAGTGAATGAATGAATGAATGAATATATCCAGAGGCCCACATCATCATGGCTGACACTCCCTGTCTATCCAAAAAAATAACAGTACAAAAAACATATAATAGAGATCCAAATCTTTACCCTATTCTCATGAGTCTTCATAAGACATAGGATATTAGCCATATACGTCAAACATTATCTAAAACACTGTGTACCCAATTCTGCCCCTCACCATCCTCCACGTGGAAAATAACTGTTCCCCAAACTTTAACTTCTCCTGAAATCTTCCCTGGCAACCCAGCCTCCATGGTTCTTCTGACGTTCTTCTTCCTCCTCTTTGCCCATTTTTGTTTGTTTGTTTGTTTGTTTCACTGGGTAGTTCCCTTGGGCCGCTCTGACTTCATTCATTTTTGCTTTCCCTTCTCGTTATACAGATTCTACTTAACTGAGGAAAGCCGGGGCCTGATGCCCAAGCAAAACTCACTTCCTTTTACAAGGCGAGAGCAAAGGAAAGACTGAAAATATTATAGACAAATCTCCTCCATCCCATTTACACACAAATAGACATGTATTTGCCAGATGTATTTCTGTGTGTAGACTTAGAAACGTGTTATTTTCTCTCGATCACAGCAGCTTGTGGCAAAGCTGTACATACTCAACATAATGCCAAGTGCTGGCACAGAATTCACAGCAGCAGAGAACTCTACCACTGAAGATGCTGAAAAGTTACGGAAATCCAGTGGGAAATCTCAGATCAGCCTCTTAGAGTCCAGGTGGGAATTTTTAAAAACTGTAGGGTGGGCCACTTGTAGACAGTCACCTAGCCCTCTCTGAATTCAACCGTCGGAGGAAAGAGAAAACTGAACTCTTCCCGGTCCCTAAGAGTGCTGTTGGTTGGTGTTTAATTACTGAGGGGAAAGGTTCAGTTTCACTTTTCATTATTAAGGCCAGTTTTTACATCCAATTAAAATGTGCATAATACACCCTATTCTCCTGCCCTGCTAAGGAGACCAGGCAGAGGCATACGCTTCGTCTCAGCCGCTCGGCAATATCGTGCCGTGCTCAGGTCTGCTATGGAGTTTCATGGATTGGGACCTGTTGACCTCACACTTAGGTCCTAAACCCACGAGGTGGGACGTCTGTGTGGAGGAGGTGGGGAAAGAAAAGGAGACTCAATTGTTCAGTTTGCTCAACTGGATACCCAGATAAACCAAACAGGAAAACAGCAGTCACCGCAAACTCCTCAAACTCCCTTTTCTTAGTTCCTCGGGTGACGCCTTTGTCATCCTAGCACCCACAGCACCTGGCGTTGTATCAGGCCCCGTCTCGCTATCATAAGAGTTAAATAATGAAAAATGCAAACTGCTTTTTTTTTTTACTTTTATTTTTTTATTTTTATTTTTTAATATTTTACAAACTGGAGGGAGGAGGGAGGGAGGGAGGGAGGGAGGGAGGATTTATTCACAGCAGGACATGATCAACAGATACATGAGCAGTGGTACCAGGGACAGCAGGGGGAAGGGCATTCCTGCCACTCAGGTGCTTCTGCCACAGGTGTTTGTCCAGGGTGACCCGCAGGCGGAAGGGCACACGGAAGTGGGGGCACTCAAAGCGGGCACCGCCGGACCCCAGGCCATGTATGAGGCGGTGGCGGTTCAGCTTGCTCCTCTTGGCACAGGCAAAGGAGCAGAGGTCGCAGGTATAGGGCCGCTCCCCGGTGTGTGAGCGCCGGTGCACAGTCAGGCTGCTGCTGTCGATGAAACGTTTCCCACAGAACTCACAGCCCACTGTCTTTGGAATCTTCTTAGGCAACTTCTCTGGGATCTGGGCAGAGTTGATTCTCTCTTCCTTGATGGCATCGCCCTAACTGTCCCCACCAGGACCAGCCTGAGCTCCACCACCTGGAGCACCAGGTTCCTGCACACCTGCTGTGTCGGCAGCTCCAGCCCCTTCAGGGCTGCACAGGAGAGTCCTGGCTGGGGCAGCATCATGGGCAGCTGGCTCTGGAGATGCAGCTGAGGCCTGTTCCTGACTGGCCTTGGCCGTGTAGGGGCTCTGAGGCTGCAGCTGCCGGTGGGTCTTCTTGTGGCGGTTGAGCCTGCTGCTGTGGGCACAGGCGTAAGAACACTGGTCACAGGTGTAGGGCCGCTCGCCCGTGTGCGAGCGCATGTGCACCTTCAGGTTGCTGAAGGTGCTGAGGTTCTTCATGCACACAAGGCAGGTGGGGCTCCGCCGCAGGAGGCTGTTGGCCTGGGAGCCCTTGGCCTCCACTTCCTGCCCCACCACCGCTGACCTGGCTGCAGCCACCTCTACCGGGCTCAGCAGCGGAGCCTCTGGGGCCTCAGATTGTGTCTTGTAGATGGACAGTCCGTGGTCCCACTGGGCATGGCGCAGCAGTTCCCAGGCCTCTGTGAATTGTCGGCCACAGCGGAGGCAAGTCAAAGCCTTCAGGTTCTCAAGTTCTGAGTCCGGGCAAGGGCTGGGGCCTCGAGAGGGCTGACAGCCCTGCTGCTTGTGGTCCACGAAAGCCTTGATGGCCTTCAGCGGGAAGGTCTGCAGGCAGAGGTCACAGGTCAACGTATCTGTGTGTTTGCCAGTCGAGGGCTGGCGGTCGTGAGGATTAGGGACCAGAGAAGTCCACGGCGCCGACTGGTTCTGCAAGCCGAGGGCGAGGACCGTACCGGCAGCGGTGGGCACCAGGGTAGGGCAGTAGCGGGGTGGGCCCTCCAGGCGACCTGGCGTGGGCACATCCTTTGGAGAACCCCGCTGAAGCCCCGCGGCCTGTAGGGGCCACGGATGTGGCTCGGGCTTCACATGTATGACCAGGTCCCCCATCTCCATCTCATCGTCGGTGAGGGCGGCGGACTCGGGGTCTACTCGGTGGGGCTTGCAGCCGGCTTTGCGGCGGGACATGGGTCGCGGTGCAGACGATCCGGCAGGCTGTCGGGCTGGGGTGCGGGCGGGCGGGCGGGCTGGAGGGCTGGAGGGCTGGAGGGAGGAAGGCGCTCGGCTGTAGGGCTGGAGGGCTGGCGGCTGTCGGGCTGTCGGGCTGGAGGGCTGGCGGCTGTCGGGCTGGAGGGCTGGAGGGCTGGCGGCTGTCGGGCTGGAGGGCTGGAGGGCTGGCGGCTGTCGGGCTGGAGGGCTGGAGGGCTGGCGGCTGGAGGGCTGGAGGGCTGGAGGGCTGGAGGGAGGAAGGCGCTCGAGGCCTGTGCGCTCCTGCAGAGATGCTCAGGTGAGTGACTGCAGCGACTGGCCTTGAACTTTTATACACCCTGGCCAGGCTGTGGCTCCGCCCACCGGGGCGGGGCCTGATGGGAGCAGAAAGGGCACCCCGCAGGGGCCCAGCTGGAGGTCAAACTCAGTCTGAGCCTTGCCCAGGGTGATTGGCTTAAGGACTACACCTAAGGGCACCGAGCTCACGCGGCCAGCATAGGAACGGCGACTTCAGATCCCGTTTTAGGGCTGGGGAAACTGAGGCACAGCATCCCCACAAACACCCTGGAGGGAGAAAATGGTAGGGGCTACGTTTCTAACCGTGCCCCTATCAGTACCTTGGACTCTTTCAGTAAATACATAATAAAAATTCACTGTGCAAACCTCTGTTGCGTGCCTATGGTGCACCAGGTACTGTTCTAAGCACTGGGGCCACGGCAGCAAACCCAACAGACAATCATCCCTGGCCCCCGAGTTGACTGGTTCAGGGAGACTACGCTCAACAAGATAACTATGTAAAAGAGAGTGCCTTCCTGGGTGACCTGTGTCACCTGGAGCCACACAAAGCTAGGAAGGGTTACAAAGGGGGCAGCGTGAGTTGGGGGTGGGGGGTGGGGGGGGCTCAAATTTCTCCCCGCACCAAAGAAAGTACGGTGGCATTGAGACCTGAGGCAAGTGAGGGAGTCAGCCAGTCTCTGTTGAAGAATAACAAGGAGGGGACACTCTTTCCCCTCCCCACGTGGGAGTCTGTACTTGTTCTTCAATAAATTTCCACCTTCGCTATACAAAATAATAATAACAATAACAATGATAATAATAAATAAATAAAAATAACAAGGAGGGAGGAGATGGACAGGAGGGGGGTTGAGCTCTGAGAAAATGGAGTCAGCTGCGACAGGGTCTTTTGACCACTTGAAAGTCTTGGTTTGTGGAGAGGTGAGTCTTTCGGGGGGCGGGAGAAGGGGCGGGTTTGAGCAGAAGAGGATTATGATGGTGTATGCTGGAAGCCGATCCACTCTGGCTGCTTGACGCAGTCGCTGCAGGGATGTTTCAAGGGACCTGGCATATATGGCATACTGTTCTTAATATGTTTGCTCCCCCTCTTAACGCTCCCCGAGAAAGGTTGTTTCCCCAGGTGAGGATTTTTATCAGTAAACCCTTTAACTAAGTGCCAGAGGGGTAGTTAATCACTTTAACTATGAACAATCAGGCTTAAGCTACATAATCTTTACATAGAATAACCTCCTTCAGTTACTTCCTTGTAGCTTAATAGAACAATAGAGTAACCTTGGAATGGAGATAAGAAACGCCCTAACCTTTGGAATAGAATGGATAGGATTAAGATCAAATAGTATAAATACAGATGTAAAAGGAAAAAATAAAGAGAGGAACCTGGCTATGATGATCACCTGAACACTGCCTCCATGTCATTCCTTCTTCGCCGACTCCATCCACACCTTTGGGAACCCCTGGACGTGCTGGGGCTGGACCCCAACAGGTGTACACATCTACTCTGCTCCTACACTGAGAATAGCCATGAAAGCCAAATGGCCAACTGTCTTGCCTCTCTCCACTCAGCCTCCTTGAACTTCCCTCCTCAAAGCAGCTCTTTCAGATCACTGTTTGAAGTGGCATCAACACCCTGCCCCACCCTCCAACCCTTACAAGTTTTCTTTTCTTCCTGACACCAACCACATCATAATACAGAAGGGTTTCTTGACTGTGCTCTCCCTTCCCCTACCCTATACAAGGCTCTTTAAGGTCAGGGCCGGAGTCTGCCCTCCCCCAGACTCCCCAGCCCAGCACTCCAGCACTCCAAAAGGTTTTGCTTTTAATGAAGTCCAGCTCATTAATTGTTTCTTCATACATAGTGCCTTTGATGCTGTATCTGAAAAATCATTACCATACTCGAATTTACATAGGTGAGCAAACTGCTTTTTTTTCTTTTTTTTTTGATTAGTTAAATCTTTATTGTTCAGATTATTACATTTCTTCCTATTTTTCCCCCCATAACTCCCCTCCACCCAGTTCCCACCCCACCCTCCTCCCTCACTCCCCACCCACTATCCTCATCCATGATGCACGATTTTTGTCCAGTCTCTTCCCGCATCCCCCTCACCCCTTTCCCCCCCAAGAATAGTCAGTCCACTCCTTTTCTATGCCCCTGATTCTATTATAATCACCAGTTCATTCTGATCATCAGATTATTCACTTGACTTTCAGATTCACTTGTTGATAGATGTGTATTTATTGTTCATAATTTGTATCTTTACCTTTTTCTTCTTCTTCCTCTTCTTAAAGGATACCTTTCTGCATTTCATATAATACTGGTTTGGTGGTGATGAACTCCTTTAGCTTTTCCTTATCTGTGAAGCTCTTTATCTGACCTTCAATTCTCAATGATAGCTTTACTGGATAAAGTAATCTTGGTTGTAGGTTCTTGGCATTCATCACTTTGAATATTTCTTGCCATTCCCTTCTGGCCTGCAAAGTTTCTGTTGAGAAATCAGCTGACAGTCGTATGGGAACTCCCTTGTAGGTAACTGAGTTTCTTTCGCTTGCTGCTTTTAAGATTCTCTCTTTGTCTTTTGCTCTTGGCATTTTAATTATGATGTGTCTTGGTGTGGTCCTCTTTGGATTCCTTTTCTTTGGGGTTCTCTGTGCTTCCTGGACTTGTAAGTCTATTTCTTTCACCAGGTAGGGGAAGTTTTCTGTCATTATTTCTTCAAATAAGTTTTCAATATCTTGCTCTCTTTCTTCTTCTGGCACCCCAATAATTCGGATGTTGATATGCTTGAAGCTGTCCCAGAGGCTCCTTACACTATCTTCGTACTTTTGGATTCTTTTTTCATTTTGCTTTTCCGGTTGGGTGTTTTTTGCTTCTTCGTATTTCAAATCGTTGAGTTGATTCTTGCAATCCTCTAGTCTGCTGTTGGGAGTCTGTATAATATTCTTTATTTCAGTCAGTGTATGCTTAATTTCTAGTTGGTCCTTTATCACAACATCGAGGGTCTCATTAGATTTCTTGTAGGTCTCATTAAGTTTACTGGCAGTTTCTAGAAAATTCTTGAAAAACCTTAAAAGTGTGGTTTTGAACTCTATATCTAGTAGTTTGCTTCCCTCCATTTCTGTCATTTGTGTCCTTTTTCTTTGTCTCTGCATTTTTTATGCTTCCCTGTGATGATAAAGTGGTTTTCTGTGCTAAGTGTCCTCTAGGGCCCAGTGGCTCAGCCTCCCCAATTACCTGAGGAGGACACTCTTGGTGCACCCCCTGTGGTCTTTGTGCACAGTCTTGTTGTAGTTAAACCTTGATTGTTGTAGGTATCACTGGGAGGAATTGACCTCCAGGCCAATTGGCTATGAGAATCAGCTGTGTCTGCAGTGGGAGAACTTCTGTGCTGGAGACACCCCTCCTGGGCAAGACTTGCTTCAATGGGGCTTTGTTGCTCACTGAGTCTGCCCCCTGAGTGTGTCCCTTATGGTTCCACGGAGCTGCAAACTGGATGGTACCACTCTGACCTCTGGGTACATTGGCTCCTGGATCTCTAGGGAGGTGCTAATCTAGCCTCTGCCTTAGGCTATCCAGGAAAAGCCTCCCTGCAGGGCTTGGGCAGGGTGGGTCCCACGGGATCAACAAGGCAGGGCTAGCAGTTATGGCTGCTCTCAGAGGCCCCGCTTCTCAGTGTCTCAGCAATCACTGCAAGCCCCTCTGAGAGAAAGCTGCCCTCGAGTTCCGACCAATGCCAGACAGTCCCGCTTCTCCCATATGAGTCTGGGTCCCCAGAAACTCGCCCGGAACTGGAGCTCAGAGCCTGAGACTCCCTCCCCATTGAAAACAACAACTGCACCCTCAGCCGCCAGCCCACTCTGTGTGCACCTCTGTACCTTAGTATTTTACTTCCACACTGTGCCTCCTCTGAGTCTCAGTATGCTTTTCTCTTTCCTTCTAGTTGTAGAATTTCCACTCAGCCAGCCTTCCTGTGGTTCTGGGTGATGTCCATTCTGTCTTTTAGTAGTATTTTTGAAGTGGTTGTTTGAGGCAGCAAACTCCCGTGTTTACCTATGCCACCATCTTGGTTTCTCGGCAAAAACTGCTTTTTGACGACCCCTCTCTCCGAGTTAAAGAATGGCTTTTACATTCAAATCGATCTGAAAGAAAGCATTTTAAAATCCTGTCATTGCACACCGCAAGTGCCTGCTAGGACACTCGGTGAATTTCACCACTGTTAAAACAGCAGCCAAAATAATCCAACTAAATCAAAGAAAGAGAGAACCCGCGTGAGGCCTGAGCAATATGATTGGGAAACGGTCTCTGCTTTGGCAGAAGATTAGCATCCAGGAATGCAACCATTTCCATCATCAGTCCAGCTTCATAACTGATCTCAGCAATAGCCCCAAACAGATGGTGCCTGCTCTCTTGTTACCCACCGTTGATAAATGGGCATCAATTTTTCATTTTTGAAGCGTTATTTCCTCTTGCAATTTGCCAATGCCTTTTCATGCCCCATTTGAAGACTGTCCCATGAACAGAGCTCCAGGGTAGACAAGTTAATTATCCAACTGCCACTCATTGTTGGCCGCTGGAAAGTCTTTGCCAGCCCTGATGGTGAACCCCAACACTACTGTTTGATGATGGTGGCAAATTTCTACAGGACCAGTCACAGAAGAGCAGCAGCTGAGGACCCAGACTTGGGAAGCAGTCCTGGGTTCACACCCTCCAGCACTTATGTTGGGCAAATTATTTCACCTCTATGGGGCGCTGTCTCCCCATCTGTGAAATGAAGATAATGTTAGTTCCTGTGTTGTAGGGTTATTATAAAGATTAGGTAATATAACGTGTACTTAGCTGTTGGTACATAGTAAGCACTGAACAACTATTTCTGTTTTGATAACACAATTCCCTTCCACTTGCCAGAATACACTGTGGTGGGTTGTTTCATGATGCTTCCTGACATATTATTGTTCTTTCTGGGTGTGGCTCTTCAACACATGGATATGGATCTACTGCACACCCTGATTGTGAGGGATCCTTTTCTAAAGTCAAATTGGGATTCTAGGCACTTCCTGTTTCTTTCCTTTCAGCATATAATTGTGATTTGTTCATTAACCACTCACATCTACAAGAATATTTTTTTAGTAGTCAAATTGTTAAGTATCCAAATGGAAGGGATCTGGGAAAATATCACCCTCCCCTCATTAAAATAATTAGTTTACTGTCATACAAAAGAAGGAAGGGGTAGAAAAGTTCCCTTGATTTAGAAGTGCATGTTCTAATCTGGTTTTCAGAAGAGGAATATAAACAGCACAAGAGCCAAATATGTATTAATTACAAGCTTATTTATTTAGTGCCAACGATGCATATCAAGCTATATGGAGGGTAAATTGAAGGGGGAAAATAAGGTCCCAGTCCAAGACAGCGAACCATCTCAGAATTCATTAGTTACATCTGAATATTTTACATGGAGATTGTTGGCTGGTGATGGTAGAAAAATGGAGTTAAATCCATGGTGGAGGCAGGATGGAGACAAGGTGGGAGAATAAAAAAAGAAGGCTAAAAGGAAGGACAGTTCCAACTCTGTTTAAAATACTGGCTGTGCTGGGGCATGTCAAGGGAAAAATGCTTGCTCCCAACTCCTCAAAATCCTTCATGAACCAGGATGGACAAGATTGCAAATAGGAGATAATAAGATACACATTCAGAGGTGGAGCAGAGACCCCTTGCTGCACCGCTCACCATGTGCTAATCCGGCAGACAGAAGGCCCAGGGTGCTCTTGGCAAAACATTTCCCCCTTAACAAGTTAACATAAGGAGAATCGCCAGTCCTGACAGCAACGTGGATCTGTGGGTTTTTATAGATGTGCCTATTAAAGTGTTGCTGCTGCTGCTGAATGATCCTAGAATCCTGAACCTGCAGGCTGGTGTGAATCATTTTACAAGAGCAGAAACTGTGGCACATTCCTCTATTTGGTTTCCCATGAAACCTTATTTTTTAAATATCCTTTACTGACATATAATTTATATACAATACACTTTAATCATTTAAAAAGTAGAATCTGTTGTATTTTGACAATTGGTTCTGCCATGAATCCACTACCAGAATCATGACAGAAAATTTTCATCACCCCAAAAAGATCCCTCATGACCCTGTGTAGTTAATCCCTACTCCCACCCCAGGCCTTTGCAATGACTGATCTACTTTCTGTCAATATAATTTCTGCCTTTTCTCCTCCCTGGCTTATATCGCCTCTAATAATGCCTTTGAGTCTTATTCATGTTTAGAGTGTATATTTGTTGTTCAGCCTTATTTATTTTTTATTTTTTTCACAATATTATTCAATTGTATGGACACACCAGTTGTTTATCCATGGACATCTGAGTTGTTTCCAACGTGCTGTTAATATGAGTAAATCTGCTAGGAACATCTAAATACACATCTCTGTGTGAATATATATTGTTAATTCTTTTAGGAAAATATCAAAGGATAAGATTGCTTGGCCATATGGTAAGAACTCTTTACATTTATAAGAACTGCCTATATGTTTGCTAAAAAGGCAGTATCATTTTGCATTTCCATCCTTGTCAACACTTATTACTGTCCGTCTTTAATTTTAGCCTTTCTAGGGGATGTCAAGTGGTATCATTGTGATTTTAATTTGCATTTTCCTAAGGACCAATGATGTTAAGCAATTTTTCGTGCGCTTATTTGTTATTCATATATATTATTTGGTGAAATGTCTATTTAATATTTTGCCAATATTTTAGTGCATCATCTTTTTTATTGAGTTGTAAGAGTTCTTTATTTACTTGGCATACACATTCTTTATCAGATATCTGTTTTTAAAATATTTTCTCTCTTTCCATGGCTACACTTTTCATTTTCTAGTGGCATCTTTTGAAAAGGAAAAGTCTTTCATTTTGATAAAGTCCAATTCATCACTTATTTATTTTATGGTTCATCATTCTTGTGTCCTATCTAATAAATCTTTGCCTAACCTAAGATCAAAAGGAATTTTTCCTGTAAATTTTATATTGTCAGATCTTACATTTAGGTCTATGATCTATTTCACTTTGGTATTTGTGTATGAAATGAGGTGAGGATTGAAGTTCATTTTTGCATATAAATATCCAGTTATTCCAGCACCATCCATTGAAAAGATTATCATTTTCCCATTGAACTGTTTCTGCAGAAAGCTGGTTAAAGCCTCCAGGTAAATGGTCTCCACAGTAGTAGCTACAGAAAGAGGTGGCAATGAAATGATTATAAAGTAATGATAGATGTGTTCAATACACATCTTATTAAAGTCCTACTCCACAGTTATTTACAATGATTATAAAGGTCTATATTTATTGATGATCAAAAGATACTTAATGAAGCACCACTTAACAAAGTGATAAAAATCATATTACAAAACAGAATATATGGGATAATTTCATGTTTCTAAATAGAATAGGAGACAATAAGATATACAAAGACAGGCCAACCGACAAAAGATCTGTTCCAAAAAATTTTTTTGGATCATCTCTAGGTGGTGAGTTCAAGGTGGTTTATTTTTTGCAATTTTTTCTGAAGTTTTTCAATGTGTGTAAGAGAGATTTTCATAATAAAAAAAGCTATTTCTGCTTCAAAAAAGAAAGCATGGATGAAAAGAGACAGAAATGAGGGTGAGTAATAAATTATTACTCCAGATATAAAGGGCTCATTCATCCTATTTGCCATTAGAAAGTCTTAATGAGTCTCAACACCATATGAATAGTATGGAGAGAATCTCAGTATAGTTCCAGATGGGGTACCCAGTATCATGAAACACATTCTGACATCTGTAACTATTATATTTGAAGACGCTACAGTTAAACACGTGGCAATAGTAATAAGCTCATCGAAAATGTACAAACAATGATAGAAATTAGTAGTCAATCTATTTCAAATTAGTTTTTATTCAGATTCTGTTGCTTATGACCTTAAGACAATACCAAGCTCCTGTCTAAAGAATCTTGGGGTAACTCCTAATTACCTACAATTAGATTTTCTGCCTTGCAGATTATCTGCAGTGAGTCTGGGACTATTACCCCCATTTATCCCAGGAGCTCTCCTGCAGGGGAAAAGGGTGTGTAGCCCAACACCTGTCAAGAATGAAGTTTAAAGGGACACATATGTAATACCCTTTGTAATACTTTAAGCAATAAAAAAAAGAATAGAGTTTAAAGCTGATTCAAAGAAAAAATAAGATAAAAGGAATCAGGGATGAATTAGCATAGAGATGTCTATGGAATTTCTAAGTTACTGCCTTCATATTTTTAATAGTAAAGTTATTGGCTAGCTGGGCAAGAAACAAAAGAGAATATGTGAACTTAAGTTAAAATCAGAAAGATTTCACTTTGACCAAAGAATGTGTTTTCTTAATAAGGGTCTCTCACCATTCAGTCACCACTCTGGCTCGGGTCCTGTCCAAGGTGCTGAAGTTTTTCAATGAGGGCTAGTCAGGGTCTCAGATTCTAAGGGGGCCATGTGGGGACAGTTACTTGGATTGCTGAAAAAGTAACTGGACTTTAGGAATTAGGATCCAAAACTTTAACCAAATATCAGTTACCAAAATCATCATTGAGTTCATCAAGTAATACTTCCTGAAAATCAAATATAACCTGGCCTTTGACCATTTCCCCCAGTATCTTATATTCTACAGAGTGCTTTAGGAAACAAATATGTCTGAAGGAGCAACTTTCATAAAAAGTTTGACATCTCCTTTAGATTTCTTTCAGTGTGAGAAATTGTACTCCCAACCTCACTGCTCTGACCGTCACAAAAATCCCTCCACAATCATATGTGCTGGTCACCCTTGCCTTTTTCTGCAGGTGCAGGTGCAAGTGCTGCTGAGCACAGAAGAAATGGGAAGAGGAGAAAGGAGAAGGTATGGTTTCTTGGTAACTTGGGGGAGGGTAGAGCCAGTTCTGCAGGCTTGGCTGTGTGAGAGCAATGATTTTTAAAAACTATTTGCAAGTCTAATTTAAGAAAATAATTTCACACCAACAGAGTCAGGGTTCTCAGGAGGATATTTTCCCTTCCTCCAACTCTCAGATCTTGCCCATTTTGAGGCTTTTTAAATGAGGGCTTTTGGGTCACAAATCTCTGCCTCCAAAGATTGTCAAGGAGTAAAACCTGAGTAACCCACCCATTAAATTGCATTACCCAACTTCCCTCATGAACATCCCAAACCAGAGCACCTATATACATTTCTTGAGTTGGTATTCAAAGATGAAATGTAAGTAATGTCCACCCATCATAATTACAACAGCTAGTAATTATTGAACACTAGAGGCCCAGTGCACAAAAATTTGTGCACTTGGGGGGGCCCTCAGCCCACCCTGTGCCCTATCGCAGTCTGGGACCCCTCAGGGGATGACCACCTGCTGGCTTAGGCCCGCTCCCTGGGGGACTGGGCCTAAGCTGGCAGTCAGACATCCCTCTGGCAGCCCGGGAGCCCTTGGGGGCTGTCCACTTGCCAGAGGGGGGCAAGCCTAAGCTGCAGTCAGACATCCGTAGCACTGCTGAGGAGGCGGGAGAGGCTCCCACCATCACCACTGTACTGGCAGCCGTCAGCCTGGCTTGTGGCTGAGCAGAGCTCCCTGGTGGTCAGTGTGTGTCATAGTGACCAGTCATTCCCAGTGGTTCTGCTGTTAGGGTCAATTTGCATATTACCCTTTTATTATATAGGATAGAGGCCTGGTGCATGGGTGGGGGCCAGCTGGTTCACCCTGAAGGGTGTCCCAGATCAGGGTGGGGGTCCCGCTGGGGTGCTTGGCCAGCCTGGGTGAGGGGCTGATGGCTGTTTGCAGGCTGGTCATAGTCCCTTCATGGTAGGGGTCCCCGCTGGAGTGCCTGGCCAGCCTAGGTGAGGGGCTGATGGCTGTTTGCAGGCTGGCCACACCCCCTTCAGGGTTGGGGGGGGTCCCGCTGGGGTGCCCGGCCAGTCTGGGTGAGTGGCTGATGGCTCTTTGCAGGCTGGCCAAGCCCCCCAACAGGGACCCTTACCCCATGAGGGTGTGGTCATCCTGGGTGAGGGCTGATGGCAGTTTGCAGACTGGCCATGGCCCCAAGCCACCCAAGCTCCCAATGGAGGCTGGCTGGAAACAGGTATCTGGGATTTATTTATCTTCTATAATTGCAACTTTGTTGCCTTGAGCGGAGGCAACAGCAGCCAGGGCAGGCGGGAAGCTTGGCTTCCTCCATCACAGGCGCAACCAAGCCTCCTGCTTGCTCCAGCTCCGTGGCTACCGGCCGCCATCTTGGTTGGGTTAATTTGCATATAGTCGCTCTGATTGGCTGGTGGGCTTGGTTTGGTTGTAGTGAAGGTGAGGTCAATTTGCATGTTTCTCTTTTATTAGATTAGATTCCCTATGGGTTGATACTAAGCCAGGTCCTTTTAGGTATCTATCATCCCACTTTATCTGCACCCCAACTCTGAAGTCGCTATCATTATCACCTCTAGTACGGTCAGGGAACTGGAGCTCAAAAAGCTGTTCAAGGTAACCCCAAAGTGGAGTCAGTGTTTGAACGCTCACCTGACTTCCCCTAACCAGAGCTTTAAGTTACCCAGTTTAAGTCTGTGAGCTGTACATCTGAGAAAAGGGGACTGAGCTCTGGTAGCAGTTGTTGGTCTAAGTCAACATGATATTGAAGCTTTCATGTTTTCTTTGGGCTTCTAAATAAGATTTACCTAAACATAGCTCTTCATAAAACCCTGTCTGATCTGGACTACGAAGCACAGAGGAGCCATTCAGACAAAGCCTGCCACAGCCTCCAAGCAGGACAAGGCCCCTCCACCCACCTGCCTTTATTTGGAAGGTTTTCAGATCTTTCTGCTAATACTCTGTGGGAGTATGACATGGCCCACCCAGAGGGCTAAGAGGAGACTGTTTTTTTTGGCTTGTGCTTCAAGGAAAAAGAAAAAGGAAGAGAGAGAAGGAAACAAACAAACAAAACAAAGGCTGACTATGTTTGTAGCACTTATTCAAACAATTCAGAGTTGAAGTTGATGTAGTTTCCTAAATTGTCAAGCAATTAATTTCTACTCAAGAAAAGTTGCCAGTTAGACAAGAAACCAATTTACCAATGCTCCAGGGTTGGACGGTTCAGCATGATAACCTCCACTACCAAATGGCTAATATTACTAATTACAGCAATAACTAAATTTTTTTCTCAGTATTGTGCCAAGCCTTGTGCTAAGTCATTTATATGCACAATAATATTTGATTATCATAATCCCATGAAGGAGTAACTATTATTATCCCCATTTTACAGATAAGAAAAATGAGGCTCAGAGGGATTAAGTGATTTCCCTAATTTTTCAATAGCACAGCAGAGATTTGAACCCAAACCTGCTGAGTCCATAGCCCAGGCTGCCAACCACTCTTCTAGGCCAAGGTCAGCACACATTTCTGTAAGACGCCAGTAGATAATACTTTCAGTTTTATGGGCATGGGGTCTTTGTCGCAACTATTCAACTCTACTTTTGTAGAACAAAATCAGCAATAGACGATAAGTGAACCAATGGGGCTGGCTGCATGCCAATAAACCTTTATTACAAAAACAGGTCACTAGCTAGATTTGGCCCAAGAGCCACAGTTTGCTAATCATCTGCTCTGTTCCTTATCACAAAGGAGAAGAGATCAGAGGCGATCTGCCATAACAAAGTACCCTAGCCTGGGTGGCTTAAACAACAGAAATGTATTTTCTCCCAGTTTTGGAGACTAAAGTTCAAGGTCAGGGTGTCAGCAAGATAGATTCTTTCTGAAGCCTCTCTCCATGGCTGGTAGATAGATGGCTGCCTTCTCCCTGTGTCCTCGCTTGGTCTTCTCTCTGTGTGTGCCTGTGCCCTAATCTCCTCCTCCTATAAGGACACCAGTCATATCCACTCTAAGGACCTCATTTTAACTGAATTACCTCCTTAAAGACCCTGTCTCCAAATATAGTCACATGCTAAGGATATAAGAATTTGCAGGACATGGTTCAGTCCATTACAAACAGAGTAGATTTCTACAGGGGAAGAGAGGAAGGAAAGAAAAGTAAGGGAAAGTCCAGGAGTATAAGCTCTATGTTGGGTCATAGTGGGTGCTCAATAAATTTATTTTTTATATACTTTATTTTTAGAACAGTTTTGGGTTCACAGCAAAATTGGGCAGAAAGTACAGAGTTCCCACATGCACCACCTGCCCCACTATCAAATCTCGCCCCAGAGTGACACATTTCTACAGTCGATGAACCTGCAATGATACATCATTATCATCTAGAGTCCATAGTTTACATTAAGGTTCACTCTTGGAGTTTTGATAAATCTATAATGACATGCTTCTACCATTGACTCATCATACAGAATAGTTTCATTGCCCTAAAAATCCTCTGTGTCCCCCCTCTTCATCCCCCCCCAACCCCTTTCCAAACACTGACAAGTTTACTTTTTAAATTAACAAGAAAATTATACTTTTCTTTCCCTGATAACTTGAGATTCTGGTTTTGGTTCTAGCCCATTATTCCGGCCTCAGGGGTGATTCTGCATGTGTCAGCCATGCCGGGGTTAGGAATCACCCCGCCCCCCTCCCGACCCTGCAGGCAGGAGCATAGGGCATCTGTGCATCTCCAGACGTCTAAGCTAATGCCCTCTGAAGCTTCCCTTCTATTTTTAAATCAGCCACGGTGCATCTGGAGTGAGTCTTAGGCCTCCCACTTCAACAGATTCGAGTAGTGTGATATTACAGGTGCACGTGTCAAAGGCCCAGTGGGTGTCCTACTCACGGTAACTGCTCAAAACTAGTACTAATGGGTCTCAAAACACAGGTGTCCTCTTGGAGCACGTGCTGAGAGGGGTCTGTCTCTTTTCCCTCTCTGCATCTTGTATTCCCTCAGGGAACAAAAGGCTCCCAACAGTTCCTGATTCCATTTTCTCCCTTATGTCAACTGAAAAGTTCCGAGAGCCCCAAGTCCAGGTCTCCCATCTGATCTCACTAACTCAGCTTCTGTGATACTAATCATTGCTGATGTCAGAGAAAAAGATAGGGGCTGCCCCCAACACCCCTGAGAAACACTCACTCTTTCAGTCTCGTCTGTCTGCGAGGTGTCTGACAAGGACAGTGGGAGAGTGGGTGGCGATTCACCACAGAGTACTTTCCTGCTTGAGGGTGAGGAGTCCATTTCAATGCCAACTGATTCAGGAATAAGAGATTCCATTGCTGGTTTTTCCAACATCACAGAACCCCATCCATGGCTCTGCCTGGTCCTTGCCTTACCTCCTGCCTCAAGTCCCCTTCCCTATCTCATGGTGCAAAACCACCAGCCACAGAAGGAAAGGGTGCTCAGAGGGGGTTCACACCTTGAGCTCTGCAACCTAACAGAACAGGTCCTCCAAGAATGAGGTGAGAAAGAATTGCCAGGACTTGGGATTCCCCTTACAGAATACATCACTCACTCAGCATATGACTATTATGTACTACATGCCAACTAGAGCACTGGGAATAAATGAATGTGAAGGAAAGACCAAAAGACGACGGTCCATGCCCTCAGGGAGCTAAAAATCTATTCAGCACACAAATGCCAATCACACAGATTGCACAGCTATGTGTAGGATGTCCAGCTATGATCCATGATTCCGAGAAGTTCATGGCCCTGTGTGGGTGGCAGCAGGAATGATCCTGTCGAACAAGGCTTCCCTCAGTACCTGTGATGCCCAGGCTCACATCCCCAGCTCATTCAGGCCTTGCTCAAAAGTCATCTGCTCAGAAATGATGTCCTTGACCCCCTGAGGTAGCCCTCCTTCCACTGTCTTTTCTAATGCCCTGCCCCACCCTCTGTTTCAACCTCCCCTCACCTATCACCACCTGAAACAACACTGCATACCCATTGGTTTCTTTGCTAAGAGAATAGAAGCCCCATGAGAGAAGGGACTCTGACCTCTTGTTCTATTAGCAGCTCTAGAACGACACCCAACGCAGAATACAGACTTGGTAAATATGTGCCTAATGAAGGAGTCAATTGTGCTCATTGCTGAAGGACCACTAGCTGGTAACCAAGGGAAATGAGACCCTAGGCCAGGGGTGGGCAAACTTTTTGACTCGAGGGCCACAATGGGTTCTTAAACTGGACCGGAGGGCCGGAACAAAAGCATGGATGAAGTGTTTGTGTGAACTAATATAAATCCAAAGTAAACATCATTACATAAAAGGGTACGGTCTTTTTTTTTAATTTCAATAGTTTTATTCATTTCAAACATTTTAACAAGAAGAATGTAAACACTATTATAATTTGAAACTTCAAAAAATGGAGGAATCATAGCACAATAACATACCTTATATTGAAGATGGCAAAGGCAAAATAAAATTGCCTAACAAAGGAAAAGTACAAAAGCTTTTCAAATTAAACTTAAATATAATATAATGTCTACGCATTCCCAGGGTGATGTCGGGAGTCGAGTCCGCGAGCATTACAAGGAGCCTCTGGAAAATTGAGAGGTTGTTCCTTCTACTGAATCGGTGGATGTAAATCCGCCCACTCAGAAGAAGGAGCTGCGGCCGTGTTAACACTGCTGCTGGTGAAGGAGCAGAGGGGAGAGCAAGAGAACCCTCCGCTCTTTCGGCTCCGCAGGCCGGATAGAACAGCTGAAGGGGCCAGATCCGGCCCCCGGGCCGTAGTTTGCCCACGGCTGCCCTAGGCAGTGCCCCGGTGGTGGGGGGCCCAGGGCCCAGAGGAGGACAAAGGGACCATGGGGAGTGAAAAGCTGGAGCTGAGGCCCAGGCTGGAGAAGGAGGCGGGATGCTGCCTGGAAGTGCTCAAAAGTAAACTAGGACTGTTACGAGTTTTAGTCTTTATCCTAAAAGTGACAGGGAGCTCATGAAGTATTCCAAGTAGGAGGAGGGTGAGGAAGGAGGTGACAGTATGGTCAGACCTGCCTTGTGAAGGAACCACACGGCTGCAGTTCCGAGTGGACCGCAGTCCAGCAGGGAGGCCGCTGCAGAGGAGGGGCGGGGGGGAGCAGCTTCCTCTGAGTAGCCGTGCTGGAAGGAGTCAGGAGGGTCAGGTATACTTAGATCACGTCCACAGGACCAGGTGAAGGACTGTTAAGGAAAACAGAATTGGGGGGCGGAGGGGAACTGGGAATGTTTCCCAGGTTTCATTCAGCGAACCACCCAGACCCAACAAGGTGGCCATGTTCTTCACCCCCCAATGGCAAAGGGGAGGCTGAGGCTTCTTGGAAACCCCGGCTTAGACTTTTGTACACAAATCCCAAGCCCATAGCCTTGAAAGCAGCGGCTTAAATTCCACCCCATCCACCTCTCTGCTTGTCCTTTTCCCACCAAATCTAAGGCCTCTGGATCTTCTGGTTTTTCTTTCGCATCATAGTCATGATTCTGTTGCCTTTTCCCACACTGATCTGAGACCGACAGCAAAACAGGGGGGAGGGGCCGCTCCTCAAGCTGCCAGGGAGAACGCCTCCAGGAACACCCCTCTCCAGGGCCCATCACAAACTCCCCACTTCAGTCCTGGTTTATGTTCTGACAGCAACCTCGCTGGTGAAGTTAATCCACCATTGAAACCCACTGAGAGCCCGTGTACAGGGCCTTTGTACAGTCCAAAATGCAGGGTGCCTCCAGGGGTAAGTGAAATTGCCAGGAGGAAATCTCTGTGAGTTACCCAGCCTGGCAAGAGGGGAGAATATCGACCAATAAGGTATGTGTGTAAGTTCCTGTGTATGTGTTATCTGTATGTGCACACACGTGCGTACATGTGTATTGTACATATGTGTGTATATACTGTGCATGTGTGTGGATGGGTGTGAAGAGAAAATACCTATAAAGTGGGGAAGGTACCCTTTCTCAGACACACACGTGTACACACACATGCACACACACTCTTAAGTATAAAATGGAGGCACCTTGAACCCTCACCTATGTCAGCGTGTGTTGATGACAGAGCACCAACTTCTCTCTGATGGACACAAACAAAGCCTAGAGCTGATAAGAGGTTGGGAACCACATTAGGTTTGCTCAACACAAAACTGGGATGTTTCAGAGACAGATGCAAAGGGAAGAAAGAGCGTGCGCAGTAGACGAGGCTGGCCAGGATCTGTGATGTGGGGAAATGCCACAGCAGCTGCAAAGTTTTATTCCAGACCCAGGCGGTCGCAGGAGGCGCTGGCAGGAAACCTTAAAGAGGGGGCTGTCATCTCGCTGTGGGAGACCAGCGGTCCCTGGAGACCACGGCTGAGAAGCGAATTCCAGACCCAGTTCAGCTGCCCATCTGAAGCGTTAACGCAGCCTCCCCTGCATGCAGGTGGCCTCACTGCCAATAATGCAGGAAGTTGGCCACCTCTGCTCCTGAGGCTTCCCCGAAGAAAACTGTCTTAGCCCTCGAGCACCGACCATCTAAGTGATGTGCTGTCTCCGATTTCAGACTGGATTCAATTCTCAGCTCTGTCAGTGACTGTGTGGTGTCAGGAACAGCACCTCACCGCTCTGAGCCTGTGGTCTCCTTGGCCGGACAGGAATCAGGATCATGACACAGATTCAAGTGGTTTGGAAAGTAAAAAACTCACATTTTGTTTATCTACCACTTACTTAGTGCATCTTATGTTAGATATTTTTCTACGCTCTTGACAAATATTGATCCATTTAATCTTCAAGCATTTAGTCTTCATATGCAGTTGATGCTATTGTTTTCTCTGTTGTTCAGGTAAAGAAACAGAGGCATAGAGACAATAAGGGGTGTGGCCATAGTCACAGCTGATTCACGGTGGAGCGTGACTCACACCCATCCCTGGCTGTAGAACCATGCACTGAGCAATTGAGAAATGTTTGCTGTTCTCGTTGTTTTAATCCCGCACTGCAAAATCAACTCTCCTAACAATACCATCCTTCCACAAACCTTCTCTAAATGCCTCCACAGCTCCCTCTGCTGGCAGGATTCCCATGGCCCTTCCTCAGCTGGACGGATCCCATTATCTTCAGTCACTCCCCGGAGCCCATGCCTCCAACGCCCTGGTCCCACGCTGACCACCTCCCAGGTCACCTTCACTCTCCCCTCCTCACATCTGCTCGCCACACTGGCTCCTCCCCAGAAATGCCCTCTCTGCTCCTTTCAGGACTTTGCACACCTGTGACCCTCCCTTTCACGACCACAGCTCACGTCTGTGGGTGAATCTTAAACGAGAGGCCAGCGACAGGCTATGAGCTAGAGAAAGAGTTCAGTGGAAGAAGTGTCCTCAGAAAGATAAATCTAGAAGCATATTTCTGAATAGACGAAGTGGGGAAAGGAGAAACAGGGAAGCCAGTCCATGAGCCCAATGACAAAGTTATTTAACATCTTTAGGGAAAAAGAAAAACCGGGAGGTTCAAAGTGCAATCAACAAATCAACCGTAACCCCCAGGCATGTTTTCTTTGCTTCACACATTTTTAAATACAGAGAATTCCAATGAAAATTCAGATTTCTAGCTTCTTTTTTAAAATGAGATTTAGCCGCCCTGACTCACTTGTCCCCAGGACAAAAGTCTGACCTGAATAGCAGCTGTTGCCTTTACACGGGATGTTCACTCTCCAGTTTTCCACAGTCCCCACCATTCCCTATTACTCCTCAACATCCAAGTGAAGTTGCCATTTATCATTATGCTTGAACTCTTTGCTGTATTGGACTGGAAAGCTACTTCTTATAACTAAGGATATTCCATAAGAAGAAAACTCAAACTTAGACCAAGAGGAACACAAATTTCAAAGCAAAAAGAAAAAAAAGGCAACTGGTTTTTGTTGTGGAAATGAAGAGTATTCTTATGTCTTTAATGTGCAAACTCCTTGCCTGATTCACCCACCTGGCATAGTAGGCCTTAGTGGTTGTGGCCCCAGCTTGATATCCTTCCTGGGACTCAGACCGTCCGGTCAAAAATATTTCCAGACTTTGCCCAGGGTCCTCTAGGAGCAAAATTGCCCCCATTAAGAACTACTGAGTTAGTCCAACTTCAGACACCCTGGCTGTCCTGGGGCGGGTGGGGTGAGAGAGTCTGGGCCCTCAGCTTCCATAGCAGAGGGCAGGTGCCTAAAAATTGTCCTCAACACTCACTATGGAAATTCCTCCAACAGCGAATCAAAGGACATTACAGGAATGGCCACAGGAACGCTGAAATTCCACAAATGACTGGACCCACTGCCTTCAGCTTTGGGCAGTCAGGGCTCTCAGTCCTCTTCGGCCAGCAGCAGAAGTGATGAGATGCGGGACAGAAAGAATTTGAATGACCGCTACATGTTGTGTCTGGATTTTGAACTGGCTCTATACTTGCAATTCATTCTTAGGTACACAATTACATCTTAAGTCGGTAATCCTCTCTAGAACAGTCCTTATGCAAAGCAGCCAGTAATTTTGATATACGAGAATTAAAAGGAATTTCCTAAGGCCAAATTCTGCCATGTTTTAAGAAATATGCCTTGGTTATTCTAAGAATAATTTTTCTTCGAGGATCCAATTAAAGTTATCAAAACTGTAGGTTCTCTGGATGCTAAAGCTGCAATATTTTTGCACATACCTGTACAGGTTAGTATTTTTCAGGGGTTTCATTTGACAGGTTTTTTTTAATCTTCAGCCAAGGGGGAGGGTTTTAGAAGATCACATAATTCTAAATTGCAGACAAAAACCACAAAGTGGTGCGATCAGGAAGGCTTGTAGCGCAAGAGCGAGATTTGTGCATGGACAGCTAAAAAAATTGCCAAATAGATTCGCTTTTGAGATGCTGTGATTCTCAATGCCTTAAAGTTTAAGATGCCCTAAGCACGGTTCATAGGAGGCATAATCAAGAGACTGTGGTTTGCTTCTTGTTGCTGCAAAATTGTGGGGTGTCCCATATGGGCTAGCATCTCGTGTTTATAGATACGGTACTCACCCTGCGAGAACCCTGGCATCCTGCTTCCACAGGAAGACAGGACTAATGGCAGGGACAGTTGATGACAAGCCTCTCAAGTGCCTCAGTCCTCCCGGCTGCAACCATTAAAGGTGTGAGCCAGCAGAGCAGCCGGCGAGGAGAGCGAGAGGTGACGGGAGAAGGTGTGATGTGTGCAGTAGGACAGGTAAATAAAGCCGGGCTGCTTGTGAGTCTGTCAGATTCTTTGTCAGCCGATCACTGGGTGAAGTTTCTGACATATTTCTGCAAAGAAGATCTGTGCAGCTTGACCTTTATCATTTCATAACAAGGAAAGAATTTGCCATCACACCATGATTTCTGTTCTATGGCTTCAAAGAGAGAGAAGCAAAACCACATTCGTCCATTTCGCTGTTGAAATATCACCAAGCCAGCCTGTACTCTGTGGTCCGATAGACTGGACACCAGTCAGGCCACCAGAGGTCAAGGTTGACTGGGTGACTTGGTGGGCAAGTCTAAGATTACAGAAGCTGAAATCCCCAGATTTTTTTTTTTTTTTTTCAAAAATAAGTTGGATTTGATTTTCTTTTCCTGTAGTCTAGTGCAGGAGCCAGCAATCATTTTCTGTAAAGGGGCAGGTAGCAAATGTTTTAGGCTTGTTCCAGTAATGCTTCACTTACAAACACAGGGGCAGTGGCCTTGGCCCATGGGGGTGCCGACTTCTAGGCCAGCAGCTGGCTGCTCTGCACACTGCCACAGCCTCAGAGATGCCACTAACTCTGAGACCTGGGGGGATTGCTCAATGTGACAGATGAAATTTTGCTTCCAATAGTCAAGGAAAAAACTACAATAGCAACAGGGCTGTATTCACATACTAGAGGCCCAATGCATGAGATTCAGGCACTGGGGGGCAGGGGAGTGGATCCCTCATCCTGGCCTGTGCCCTCTCGCAGTCTGGGGCTCTCACAGTCTGGGACCCCTTGCTCCTTACTGCCTGCCTGCAGCGGAGGTGGAAGAGGCTCTGGCTGAGCAGCGCTCCCCCTATGGGAATGCACTGACCACCAGGGGGCAGCTCCTGCATTGAGCGTCTGCCCCCTGGTGGTCAGTGCATGTCATAGCAACTGATTGTTCTGCCATTTGGTCGATTTGCATATTAGGCTTTTATTATATAGGACTAGAGGCATGGTGCACAAAAATTTGTGCACTCAGGGGGGAGAGGGGGTCCCTCAGCCTGGCCTGTGCCCTCTCGCAGTCTGGGACCCCTCAGGAGATAACGATCTGCTGGCTCAGGCCTGCTCCCGGGTGGCAGAGGGCAGGCCCAATCCCTAGGTGCAGCCCCTGGTCGGGCTCAGAGCAGAGCTGATTGGGGGGTTGGGGCACCGCCCCCTGTCACACTCAAGGCAGGGTCAATGGGGAGGTTGTGGCGCCACCCCCTGTCACTCACAGAGCAGGGTCGATCAGGGGGTTGGGGAGCTCCCTCCTGTCACGCACAGAGCAGGGCCGATCAGGGGGTTGAGGAACTCCCCCCTGTCACTCACAGAGTAGGGCCGATAGGGGAGTTGGGGCACCACCCCCTGTCACACACAGAGCAGGGCAGATCAGGGGGTTGGGGCGCCGCACCCTGTCACACTCAGGGCAGGGCCGATGGGGAGGTTATGGCTCTACCCCGTCACACACAGAGCAGGGCCCTTGGGGCAGGGGGGGGCGGGGGGTGCCGCCCTCTATCACCCACAGAGCAGGGCCGATCAGGGTGTTGGGGCGCCGCCACTGTCACACTCAGGGCAGGGCCGATGGGGAGGTTATGGCTCTACCCCGTCACACAGAGAGTAGGGCCCGTGGGGGGAGGGGAGGTTGGGGCGCTGCACCCTGTCACACACAGAGCAGGGATGATCAGGGGGTTGGGGCACCTTCCCCTGTCACGAACAGAGCAGGGCAGATAGGGAGGTTGTGGCCCCGCCACCTGTCACACTCAGAGCCGCAGGGTGATCAGGGGGTTTGGGCGCTGCCCCCTGTCACGCTGATCCCGGTGCTGGGAGGCATATTACCCTTTTACTATATAGGATAGAGGCCTGGTGCACAGGTTGGGGCAGGCTGGTTTGCCCTGAAGGGTGTCCTGGATCAGGGTGGGGGTCCCCACTGGGGTGCCTGGCCAGCCTGGGTGAGGGGCTGATGGCTGTTTGCAGCTGGTCACACCCCTTTCAGGGTGGGGGTCCCCACTGGAGTGCCTGGCCAGTCTGGGTAAGGGGCTGAGGGCTGTTTTCAGGCTGGCGGGTGACTGAAGCTCCCAACTGCTCCTTTTTTTCTTTTTTTTTTATTCTGGGCCAGCTTTAGCTCTGAGGCTCAGCTCCAGCTCTGAGGCCTCAGCTGCTGAAAGCAGGTATCTGGTTTGTTTGGGTTCTATAATCGAAACACTGTTTCAACTCCAGCTCTGAGATCCCGGCTGGCTGAAAGCAGGTTTCTGGGGTTTTGTTTAGCTTCTATATTTGTCACAATGTTTCAAACTGCAAGCTCAGAGGCCGGCAGCGGCAGGCGGGGAATGTTGGCTTCCTCTGTCACTGAAGCAAGCAAGCTTCCTGTTCGCTTCATGCTGCCTGGCTGCCGGTCGCCATCTTGGCTGGCAGTTAATTTGCATATCACCCTGATTAGCCAATGGGAAGGGTAGCGAAGGTATGGCTAATTACCATGTTTCTCTTTTATTAGATAGGATTACTAGTATTTTTACCTTGTGGATTCCATCTTCCTCCCTCACACAAATCCACAACAGGTACTTTTGGGTACATTTCCCGGCAGAGCTGCCTGAAGTCTTCAGACTCTATCCGTCACCACGTGGGGCAGGCTAGTGGGAGGCGAGGCCACGAGGCCACGTGCAACCTCTCCTCCACTCCACCCCTCTCTCCAGCGCCAGAACACACCCCCAGATTCTGCCTCTGGCCAGAGGGACCCAAAACAGCACTTGTTCCCACAGCCCCACACCCCCAGAGAGCAACCACGTAGAATCACCCAGGTAGAACCAGGGCTCCATTTCACAGGCTGATAAAGCATAACTTCGCATTTGAGGTATTGGAATTATTTTTAAATATCACTTTTCTCCCGAATGAAATCCCTTGAAACTCCTGGTGCTTTCTGAAAAGAGTGGCTCTTTCTGTCTGTCACAAAAAGCCACCCTCCCTCCACCCATACTGATTACAACTGTTAGTTTCACATTTAATTCATTTGTTTTTTTCAGACTTCTTGAGTAATGTGAATTAATTCTCAGCATGGTTCTTCCCAATGCTATACTTTAAAATAATGTGTTGACATAACCTCAAATGCATACCAAGTTGTAAAATGTGAATTTAAAAATAAAATCCCACTTATGACATTGGCATACATGTAACCCCAGACCTCCACATTCCTTCCCTCCATCCATCCTGGCCTATCATAGGATACTCACACACTGAAAAGGATTTCAACTTTTTTGAGCTTCTTAGGCCAGGAGCCCCCAACTCTCAAGGTGAGTGAGCTACGGCCTGGCCGCGTTTGAGAATCAGGACGAGCCATTCACAGCCCCTGAGAGCCGGTCCTCACAGCCCCTCAGAGGAGCAGTGACCTGGTGGAGCGTTGCTCCTACAGCCAGTGAGTGAGGGTTTCTTAGCGGCTGGCAGCGGCGTTCCTAGCGGAGGTGGAGCAACTTCAATAACAGGATTAGCCCTTTATGGACTTGAGGCGGGAGAAGTTCACAGGGCAGTGGGGTGAGAAAGGCAGGCTTCATTCTCTCACAAAAGATGTTTCCCACCTTGCTAAGCACACACAGCCCAGCACATCGCCTCCCGCCAACTTGTGCGCCCATCTCCTCCCTGCCATCAACGCACACGTGCTGCTATGGGTGAAAACTGATTTTAACTTGGAAACCCTGGTATCTATCATCCATGCTCTTTAGCCTGTACATATTTATTCTGCGTTTTAATTAAGGCCAAAATCTGAATACTTTAGATGGATGGTTGCTTTTTTCTCCTATGCATAGCTTACAGGCAAATCACCTGGCAGAAGTCCAAATGCTAAGCAAAGACAACAGAGCCTGTGACTCGAATAAGTTCCAATCTGGACACAGCCAGCCCAGGGGAGCGGGGAAGGTTCTCTCCTTTCCAGGGACCATTTCGAGATGGGCAGGGCCTGTGCCCCTGCAGCCTTGAAAGAATGAGAGGATAAAACACCGAAGTTTGGGGATGAGCAACACAGCTCTCCACGGGAAACCTCAGGAGGGAGGGGGCCGGGGCGTGGGAAGATCCTGATGTTCCGCAAATCAAGCCTGGAGTAATCCGGGGACACAGGGACGAAATCCACAATTACGGAACCGGAAGCTCGCCCTTGACATTTGGTTGGACCGACCAGACTTTCCGGTAAAATGTTTGAGGCTTTGAATCCCTGAGAGGTCTCCCCATGAATAAAATATAACTCCACCTGAACCATGCCCAGGTAGGCGTCAAGGAGTTCTTTTTTCATCCAAAAGCAGGCCAAACGGGAACCAAGCCGCCTTGTGAATAAGGGTTTGTTGGGCACAGCCGCGCTCACCTGCTCACGTGTGCCCCGCGGCTGTGCTCGCGCTGGGAGATTTCCTCTCTGACCTCTACAGAAAGGATTTCTGACCCTTGTCCTCAAGAGTCCCTCCTCCCTCCTCACCCCCCCCCCCCTCCTTCTGCTGTCCTCCTTCAGGAAAAGAAGGGGCAGAGGAACAGAGACATTTCGACTTCCCAGATCCTCCCCGTTGTCCTGTGTCTCTCAGTCCTCACAGAAGCAATGAGGAGCTGCAGAAGATTCTCCCTAAGCATCTTCCTGGAGGTAAAACAGCCCCTATTAATTCTCAGGCATCACCACCCGTGACTGTTAAACACGTGCAGACAAGCTAACAAGAAATAACAGAAACACCGCCACGGACAGTGCCGACCGTCCCATGGGCCCACAGGCCAGCACCGGGCTGGTGCTTTATCCCCATCATCTCAGAGGAACATCCACCACCACAAAGCAGATCCTGCTGGCTCAGCATTTTCACTGTTGGCGAGGGGCAGAGGCGGTCCCGAAAACACCAAGCCTGTCAGATTTCCAATCAGGTTTTCTTAACTGCACCTCCTGAGAGGCCCGGGCTCTGGCCCTGCTGACAGTGACAGCTGACAGACCCATCGAGAGCCAGGAATGCAGCAGACCCATTTCACAGATCGGGAAACTGAGGCTCAGGAAGGTGAAATGCCTCGCCTGAGGTGGTGCAGCACATGGGGAGCTGGCTCCGGACACCGTTCCCGCTCTCTCTTGGCTTCCCATCTGTAAGATAAGGGGCAGGGGGTGATTTCCAGGACTCTGAGCTAAGATGAGTAAGGAGTAACTTTGAAGATGTAATGAAAACAGTGATTTTGCTACACAAATAATGTTGCGAGCCATGAGCGAGACTTCCAGCCCTGCCCCAACCTCAGAGGCAGCTGCCCTGCCCGGGGTCACCGTGGCTGTCACAGCCCCGCCTCTCGGCCGCGAGGACAGACTTCACTTCCACATGGACGGTGTCCCGGGAGGACAGTCTCCTTCCTCTGTGAATGGTCAGAGTGTGCAGGGTTGCCAGAGCCCCGGTTAAACGCACACGGAGTCGGTGGGTCGGCGGAGCGATGTGGATAAAACAGAAAGGACGGAGATCACACCACGGTATTGAAGTTGTTCACTGGGGCCTGGAAAGGGCTTTTTGCCCCCACAATTGATTCTGCTGTCCTTGGGCGAGTACCCCGATTTCCTTTGCAGGAATTGCCTATCCTATAGGATCAGTCTGGCTCTCCCTCACCTGGCAAGAGCTGCCAACCCTCTCCCCCGCCCTCCCCCCACCAAGTTCCCCCGAGCTGGTTCCGGGAACCCCAAAAGGAGGGTCTTCCCAGGCAGGCTCCCCGTGGCCCTGGCAGCAGAACCCTCTGCACCTGCCTCCCAAGCCCTGTGCCCGGCTCACGGCCTCCAGGAAAGCCCCTTGCTGCTTCCGCTCACAGGCTGGCTGCTCTTCCTGCGGCCAGCCAGCCGCCTTCTCACAGGGGAAGTACTGTGCTTGAGAAACAAATTGCTTTCCTTCGGTATCATTCAGGTCTCTCTTCTGAGGGTGTTTTAAAACAAATTTTGTTTCTACTTTCCCCCTTAAAAAAAATCTAGATAGCCGTTTTAAGTTGCCAGGCGAGGCAGAAACAGACTAAATATGGACAGCCCTGCAAAGAGCAGTGTTAAGAGCTGTGCTGTATTAATAGCTGTTGTGAAGGGTGACGTGCCTGTGTTTCATCATTCAGACCCAATCGCCCAGCGCCAGCTTTCTGCCCAGCACTGGTTCTGAGGACTCCCATAAGCAGAGATTCTTTTATTTTTTTAATATGTTTTTTATTGATTTCCTTAGAAAGAGAGGATGGGAGAACGAGAGAGAGGGAGCAATATTGATGAGAGAGAAACATTGGTTGGCTGCCTCTTGCACACCCCCTTCCCAGGCATGTGTCCTGACCGGGAATTCGGGACCTCTCAGTGCATGGGACAACACTCAGCCAGCTGAGTCCCGTGGGCCAGGGGGCCAGGGCAGTACTTAGTGTTGTTACTGGAAAGGGGGCTGGCCCTGAGCTGGTCGCCCTAGGGCAGGCTGGTGGTATGTGGGGTCTTGCCTTTGTGCAGGAAAGATTTCACAACGTGAGTCCAGGTGATTTTTAGAGGAAGCTTATTAAAGCTGGGGACAGTGAAACAAGCAAGGACCTAAGATAGAAGAAGCAACAGGACAGAGACCAGGCGGGGAAATGAGCCCAGGCTGGGCTGCTCTGCTCACTAAGAAGTCAGAGAAAAGGGGATCTGGGGGACAGGCTCAGGGGATTAGCCCAGGATGAGCTGCCACTGCCCACTGCTCCCTGGTCCCTTAGAGTTTAGGAGATGCACGCCTGTGGGGGGAGAAGTGGCAGGGAAAGGCCAGGGAGTGCTCCTGGAAGGGAGAAGCACCGATAAGAGAGATTCTTTGAATTCAGCTGATCTTGGCCTCCACCTATTGTCCAAACAGCTGCCCATTTTCTGCAAAGCGTTCATGTCAACTCCTGTTTACTGTCCTACCACAAGTTCACTAAACACTAGTGTGATGCATGGCGTCTCGGATCTCTCGCCTCTTTCATGAACATCATGTGAAAGGAAACAGTCGCTAGGCACACTTTGCTCCCAGGGAACCAGGGATGCCTGTGAACAACTGACTTCTTCTCTGTGTGCTCGCACATGCTCTGCATAAATTGCTGCCCCACAATTTAGATCATGCCATGGCGTCCCATCATATTTGGAATAAAGTCCAAACTTCTGACTACGTAACAAAGCCCCCTATTAAAAGGCCACTTCCAGGAGCTCTGGCTGGATGGGCGGCCCCTCCCCACCCCGCTGCCCAGCTGCCCTGCTGCTGCCCACGTGCCCAGCGGCCTCTCACCTCTGGGCCTTGCCCTTGCTCTTCCTCTGCCTGGAGCACGCCTCCAATCTCCTGCTCGCCTGGCTCCTGCTCGCCATTCAGACGGCAGCGGAAACATCACTCCTTTATTTCAGAAGGCTTTTCCAGGCCACTTGGCCTAAGGTGCCCCCACCCTAACTTGCTCTCTCATATAGTAGCACCCGGTCTGTTTTGCTTGACCTACATTACATGTGACACCTGCTCTGCTTCCCTATCAGTTGCCTCAACTACAATATTCGATCCCTGAGAGCAGGGACCTGATATTCTGGTGCTTAGTACCTGGCACAGCCGGCCTGCAGAAGAAGCTGAGGTAAGAATGGGGAGAGGGAGGAAGGGAGCAGAGAGGCAGAGGGACAAAGAGCCTTAGGAAGCACTGGGAGCCATTTCTGTAACCTACGTTTTCCAAAACTAGGACATCATTGGCCTGTCCCTGAACCTTCTGATCATCGTGAGTTTTGTGGGGCTGCATATAGTTTTGGAGACCCTGCCCTTTAATAAAGTATGGATGTGTCTGGTGTTTATCTAATGAGGAAAGACATCACAATACGTGGTGTCTTGTAAACTCAATCCTTTTCTCCCTGGATCTCGCTGCATAATTTGCCGGAAATACTCAGATAGAAATGCGTCCTGACAGTGGTCTGGCCTCACTGTCCACTGGAGCACTCTGCAACACCCAGCGACACCCGGGACTCACAGGAGTCCAGGCAGGGGACGTCCCCAAAATGGTGCTTCGCCGTTCTCCAGCACACCTGCCTAGCGTCTATAAAACAGCACTCCAGCTGGACAAGCCTTCACTCGCATCACGTCACATCACCCTCACAGCCAGCCCAGAACGAAGCTCCTGAGAACAATCCCGCCTCGAAGTTGGGGGAGCTGCTGGGAGACTCTGTGGTGACTCCCCCCAGTATTTCTCCATCACTTCCCAATGTGTGTTCAGTGTCCAGTGGTGTCTTCCACCTTCTTAGGGAAGTGTGGGCTCATTAGAAAAAGTCCAAGAAAGCCACTGTCTCTCTAGATAGCTTTCACTTTGACTGCATCCAAACAATATTCTTTATGAATTATTTACTTTCCCAGCTGTGGCTCACAAAGTTAAAAATAGAATTACCATACAATCCAGAAATTCCACTCCTGGATATTTATCCAAAGAAAACAAAAACACTGACTCAAAAAGATATATGCATCCCCATGTTCACTGCAGCAATATTTACAACTAGAGGTCCAGTGCACGAATTGGTGCATGGGTGGAGTCCAGCTGGCCCTCCCCAATCGGGGCTGGTGGGCTGGGCCGGCCAGGGGGAGGGGTCACGGGCAGTTGGCCGGTTGGCCCTGCCCCCTGGTCAAACTCCCTGTCGAGGGGGAAATTTGCATATTAGGCTTTTATTATATAGGATAGCCAAACTATGGAAACAACCTAGGTATCTATCAACAAATGGATGATTAAAGAAAATGTGACACACTGGCCAGTTTGCTCAGTGGTTAGAGTATCAGCCCATGGACCAAGGGTTCAAGTTTGATTCCTGAGCACATACCTCAGTTTCAGGCTCAATCCCCAGCCCAGTCAAAGCACATGCATGTAGCAACAAATCAATGTCTCTCTCTCTCTCTCTCTCTCTCTCTCTCTTTCTCCCCCTCCCCTCTCCCTTCTGCTCTCTCTAAAAATCAATGAAAAAGTATCCTCAGGTGAGGATTAAAAAAAAATAAAATGTGAAATATATATGTATAATGCTATAAAAAATGAAATTTTGCCATTTGTGACAACATGGATGGACCTTGAATACATTATGCTAAGTGAAATAAGTCAGACAGAAAAATAAAAATACCATATGAATGCACTTATATGTGAAATCTCAAGAAAAAATTAAAACTACCAAGCTCATAGATAGAGAGAACAGACTGGTGATAGCGAGAGTTGGGGGTTTGGAGGATGAAATGGGTGAAGGGCAGACTCAAAAAGTACAAACTTCCTGTTATAAAATAAGTAACCTGGGAGGTAATGTACAGCATGTGACTATCATTAATAACACTATATTGCATATTTGAAAGTTGCTAAGAGCATAACTCTTAAAAGTTCTCATCACAAGAAAATAAATTCTATAACTATGTGTGGAGATGAATGTTAACAAGACTTACTGTTCTGAGCATTTCACAATATATCCATAGTGATCAATCAAATCACTATGCTGTACACCTGAAACTAATATAACATTGTATGTCAATCACCTCAGTTTTTAAAAAGAGAAAGATCTGAAGCTGTAACCTAAAATGAAAAAATTTAAAGACACTTAAAAAGTCTAGAAAAAATATAGACTGCTCTGAAATCTATGTATATAAAAGCCTAAGCGACCGTTACCACAGAACGACCAGAACAACCGAAATGACCTGTTGACCAGTCACTATGATGCACACTGACTACCAGAGGGCAGATGCTCAATGCAGGAGCTGCCCCCTGGTGGTCAGTGTGCTCCCACAGCCAAACACTCATAGCCCCTCCCCCTGGCCATCCAGCCAACCTCCTGGGTCCCTCCCCCTAGCTGGCTGGCCCCCCAATAGGCCTTGATTGCCGGCCAGGCAGAGGGACCCCAACCGTGCACAAATTCGTGCACTGCATCTCTAGTATACAAATAATTGAACTATAGAATACCCTTAAAGGAGTGTAGCTTAGTGCATTTTAAAAGTCTTTTATAGGATAAATAAATGTTATCAAAGTGTTTTCAGAGAAAACATAACTTGTTTTAGGACTAAGTAAAACCCATTAGAATTACTCTACAGAATCCCGTTAAAGAATTAGAAAGATAATGTCCCTAAGGAGAATCTGTGTCTTAAAAAATGCTGTACACTTGACGACTGATACAGTATCAGAAAGTCTTTTTTTATATATATATTTTATTGATTTTTTACAGAGAGGAAGGGAGAGACATAGAGAGTGAGAAACATCGATGAGAGAGAAACATCGATCAGCTGCCTCCTGCACATCTCCCACTGGGGATGTGCCCACAATCCAGGTACATGCCCCTGATCGGAATCGAACCTGGGACCTTTCAGTCCACAGGCGGACGCTCTATCCACTGAGCCAAACCGGTTTCGGCAGTATCAGAAAGTCTTAACATTCTTCTCATCATGCCAAAATTTATTAAAGCTAAGACGGGGATCCTCACTTACAAATGGGTGAATTTAATCTCCTTAACCAAGAATCTACTAAAGGAGATGTTGGTGCTATTTTCAGTGGATAACTGGTTTTGTCTGCCTGGAATCCAATAACCCATCTCCCCGTTGCCACCTCTCCTTTTACTTTGAGGAACTGCCCCTCCACCATCCAGTGGACCCGCCCTCTCCCAAGGAAGACAGGTGTCTCAGGCTGGCCAACAAGAGCCCCCTGACTGCAAACACAGTGATTGGCCCAAGGTAGAGCACATGACCCAAGCAGAGCCAGTCAGAGTCCTTATTCCAGGAAAGGAAATGCTCCCATTCCTACTGAGATGTGGGCACTGAAGATAGTAAGCCGGGGCTGCCAATGGCTCCTCTGTTGCGATGTAGATTTGGGAGGGTAGACAATTGATGGTGAAGCCAGTACAGAGAACTGCAGAGCCAAAAGGCAGAGAGAAATGTGGTCCTATAGTAGTTGAATTCATGGATCCAGCTGCCCCTGAAGTTTGGACCAATCCTGGTCTTTTCATTTATTTAGCCCAATTAATTCCCCATATTGCTGGGGCCATTTTGAATTATGTCTGACTTGGAAGCAAAAGAGTCCTGACTAATATGCACTTAGTCAGTTATCAGCAACAGGGATTTGTTTGTTCAGTAATAAGAATGGTCCTGATGATCCCCTACCAGCTTCTCCTGGGTCCCTCTTATAACTAAGGACAAATGGTATCAACGTTGCTATAACCTTGCTTTCATTAGTTTCATGCTCTTACCTCCTGAGTTAGTGCCGTGAGTCAATCCATACTACAAAGGCATTGTTTGCAAATAAGCACTTTCAAAAAGAACAAATTATCTTTGACAGTGACTGTCCTGGGAGTGAGAATAAAGCAGACCTCAAAGTCGCCCCACCTGCGGGCTGTGAGGTTATTTACTCCCGCCTGATCCACCCTAAGCCTCGCTCACTCCAGTAGTTGAGTCACAGCAGTTTAAGAATGACTCAGAGCATCCAGATTTCCTCCAAGGAAAAGAGTTAGCAAGCCTAGGGGTCTGGGACATCAGTCAGAACCCAAACTCAAGACCCTGCTCTGCCACACACTGGCTGTGTGTCTCTGGGCCTCATTCTCCTCTGTGCAATGAGCATGGTCGTTGTTCCTGCATCGCAGGGTCCCTGTAAGGCCCGGATGAGACATCACAGGGGAGGAGCCCAGCTCCAGGTCAGACAGGAAAGTGCTCCACTCATGTCATCACTCAATGCCTGCATTCGTTCCAACCCTGACTGACCTCACCACCAAAGCCCAGGGCAGATGAAGGGGGAACATACACAAAGGGTATCAGTCTTGGCTCTTGACATCAAATAACTTACTGCCTGTTAATCTGGGCACTAGGATTAGTATTTCTGTAACTCTTAATAAAATAACAATGGGTAACGCTTCCTGGAGGAGGCCCTGGGGATTTAGCAATCAGTTAGACAATGATCTTTGCCTTCATGGAGGGTTCGTTCTATTGGAGGAGACCAGTAGTAAGGAATTCGATCATTTAAAGTTCTGACAAGGACAACAAAGGAGGAGTCCACAGCGCTGGGGGAGCCGCACAGGGAGTTCGAGGTCAGGAGTCCTGACCTGAAAGGGATGTATTAATAAAGCAGCCGCGGGGGGACCAGGAAGCCGTGGAAGTCAGAAGCAGAAGAAAGGGGGCAGGCCCAGCAAAGGGGCAGCCTCCTGCAAAGTCACGGGCAGCATCAGCCTGACCTGCAGGGGACTCTGGAGTGTAAGTCACAGCTCAGAGTGGTCCCAACCCGAGGCCAGCGAACCAGACTCTCAATCCCCATGTCCCTTGCCGTCAGCAAAGGGCCGCCTGGGAGACATGCCAGGTGCTCCTGGCTGCGGTGGCTGTGGGTGAGGGGGCCCCAGCAGCCAGGGGAACCCTTCAGTGCAGAGAGGTACTGGCCAGGGGAGGCGTGGCGGGGGGGTGCAGAAGCCCATGAAGCCAGGCAGGAGACCTCAGAGAGGTTAGAGATAGCCCAGGGGATGTGGGCGCAGCTCCCAGTGTCCATTACATGGGGACCCAGACCCCCACTTAGGACGGGCCACCAGAAAAGGCTTCCCTGAGGAAGTGGCATTTTAGCTGAGCCGGAGCAGGTAGGCAACAGCAGGAGACGTTCACTCTGAGCTCATGAAAGGGGTCATGTATGTAGAAGGATATTTCTGTGGGAGGCAGTGAACACGGGACCTTGTAGGCTGCCATTCCCATCAGGGCCTGTCTGCAGCTGTGACTCTCTCTGCAGAGACGCGTGTTAGCAGTCGTGCCCGGTGGCCGGGCTGATGGCTGCCACTGTGACAAGCACCGCAACTGGAGAGCAAGGCTTTTACCAGGAAGCCCTGACAGCCTCAGCCTTCCAGGGGCCAAGCCGGTGTGATAAACCCTCCCAGACACAGAGCACGTGTTGGCACCCCAGGCTGCCACCTGGCGGAGGCTCCTGTGCGTCCGCAGCCCCTTGCTCCTGGTCCCATTTGCCTGGCCCACAAGTTCTGAAAGAGCTCGACTTTCCCTGCTCAGCATGCTCCTAACTCCTGCTGAATAAAGGGGCGCAAGAAACACAGTTCACAAGAACACAGATCTGGATCTATCCGGCCCAGTGTTCCTCCACTTGGGGCAGATGTCTTCATATCTCCGCTCCACAAGGGGGGAAACTGAGGCTTAGAGAGGCCCCAGGAGGCCTTGGCCATGTCTTTACTTTGAGTGGCTCCAGTTGGCAGGGGCGTGGGAGGAGGAGGAGGCTTCAGGCGTAGAGGTCAGGGATTCTGCTAAACACCCTACAATACACAGGGCAGCCCCACAAGAGAGAGTTCTCTTGCCCCGATGTCATACTGTCAAGACTGAGAAACCCTGATCTCGAACGATGACCAAGTCTGTGGAAAGGATCGATCTCCAGTCTACGACCTCTCTCGTCTTAGCCACGATCGGTGGTGAGGTGTGTGTGAGACAGGGTTTCCAGTGTCAAGCAGCAGAAACTATGGTGAAACTCTCTTAGCATAAAATGTTTATTGCTCAAATAATTGATTAGTTCACACATGGCTGCTCCAGGGGCTCTAATGATGTCATCAGGAACCTTTCTCTCTCGCTCCCTCTCTCTCTCCCTCCCTCGCTCTGTTCTTTTTCCCTCCCATTCTGCCTTGTTCTCAAGCAGCCTCTCTCTAAGGTGCACACAGCTTACGTCCTACAAAAATGACCACCCCCGGGGGCAAGAGAGCCCCTCCTTTCTGAGGCTGCCGTTATGTCAGGATCGAAGAATTGGCTTGATTTTCTAACTTGGATGACTTGGCCATCCCTGAACCAATCACCTCAGCCAGGGGATGCAGGAACTCTCAGGGGTTGGGCTCGAGTCCCATGTCCATATCTGGATCCAGGAAAGTAAGCCCTCCCAGAACATACACTGGGTGGGTGGGTGGGCAGAGATCAACCAAAGAACTTGTATGTATATATGCCTAACCCAGGGACACAGACAACAGGATGGTGAAGGCCTGGGGCAGGGGGCGGGGGCCGGGGTGGGCTAGAAGAGGTCCAGGGGGGAGAGAGGGACCTAGGTAATACTTTCAACAGTAGAGAGCGCTCTATGTGTCACTGCATCCACTGCTCACATCAACCCCAGATCAGTGGCGCTGTATTGTGCTCATGCTACAGACATGGGAGCTGTAGAGAAGGCTGCGATTGCAGCGTCTGGAGCCAGACAGCCTGGGTTCAGTTCCCAGGTCGCCATTTAGCGCTGGGCAAACCCTAACATTTTGTGCTTTGGTTTCCTGGTCCTTGTCTGCAGAGGGAAGTGCAGTATATGTATCAATTAAATGAGTTGGTGCATATAAAGGGACAGGCCAAGAAGCACTGGGTAAATGTCAGCTGTCATTGTTGAGACCTAACCCAGCTACTCGCCTACAGAAGGAGAAACTGAGATCTAGAAAGGAAATCCGTCTCCTTCCAGGTCACACAGAGGGTCTGTGGCAAGTGCAGGGCCAGGGGTTCATGTCACTGCACCGTGCCTTCTTTTGAAGATTTCAGTCTCCAAAACGCCATCAGCCCAGCAGTGGACATTGAGCCCCAGACCTCCGTGCTCATTGATTTATCCATTTTCCATCCACGGTGAAGTCCGGCCTCCGGGAGCAGAAAGCTGTCCCAGCCACTGTGGGGTTTTTCCCTCTCCCGAGGCTGCAGATGGTGGGGAGGTCCCCATCCTGGGGTTCATCACGCGCTGCTATGGCTTCCCTGGCAGCGGCCCTGGCTCCCTGGAAATCCATCAGGTCATGTATTTATGACTTGCTCCTTCCATTTGTGAGTCAGCTGTGGAACAGGCGAGGCAGAAGAGGCACCGAGAAGGAAGGTTATGGCTCTGTTTACTTTGCCAAGTGCTGTTTTCCCAGCTACCTCGCAATCGACACTCCACAGCCACACCACAGCCTGTTATTAACCAGAGCACTTTTTCAGATAACCACCAAAGTGCCGCTCTGTGACACAGGGCCTCAGCAGAGACGCAAAGACAAATGCTAATTCTGAAATTAAGTTGCTGTCTCCCGGCTTGCCTAAGACAACAGGACCGGAGAACGGGAGTGAGTGATAGGAAGTGATGATGGAACCATTCACGATGACATTGAAGAAAGACAGATGTCACCACCGTAGAATTAACATTCACTGTGCGTTTATCATATGCCAGACACAAAGCATTCCATTGATACAGATGTCTTCAGTATCTCCGCTTCACAAGGGGGGAAACTGAGGCTGAGAGAGGCCCAGGAATTGGGTTTCCAAGTCACATTGGGTACAAGGGGGAAGCCGCGGCATGAACCCAGGCGTGCTGGCTCTGAAGCCCAGGGACTTGGGTGCTGTGTAAACCACTCCTGGCCTGTGCAAAGGGACATGGCCTTTCCCAGATCTGCAGGTAACTTCCAGTAACCAGTTACCTGTCTAACAAATATTAACTAACCGCAGGTCGTTCGCCACTATGAGGTGGGCACCCCCAAACCACCTAGAACCGTGGTCAGCAAACTGCGGCTGGTGAGCCACATGCGGCTCTTTGGCCCCTTGAGTGTGGCTCTTCCTAAGCCTTAGGAGTACCCTAATTAAGTTAATAACAATGTACCTACCTATATAGTTTAAGTTTAAAAAATTTGGCTCTCAAAAGAAATTTCAATCGTTGTACTGTTGATGTTTGGCTCTGTTGACTAATGAGCTTGCCGACCACTGATCTAGAACCCCCTTTGCTTCCTTGGGAGAACAGGCTCAGACATTCTTGGAGGAGGAAATCGGGCCAGTTCTGAAGGAAAGACTGGTATGGACATCAGTTGGGGGGTGTAGGGGAAGTGCAGCATTTCCCTTCCTGGTTACTGAGACCAAGTCAGACATGAGGACATGTTGCTCAGTGGTTAGGGTGTTACCAGACCTCGGTTTAAAGCCCAATGTCACCTCTCGTGGGCTAGGTGGCTCCTGGGGCAAGTGACACAATCTCTCCAGGAATGTTCACCTCTGCTTGTAAAGTGGAGAAAAGAATCATATCTAACACCTGGGGTTCTGTAAGGATTAAACAAAGATCTCAGTCATTCCACTGAAGTTCCGAGTTTGCCTGCAGAAATTTGGCTGCAGGCTGCTCCCTGCTCTGAGCTGCTGTCAGAGGTTGTCATCACCAAGGGTTCCTGGCCTCGAGAATCCCCACGGCCACCCACGGAAATCCCTCTGGTGGAGCCCAAGCCATCTGCACCGACTCCCCAACTCCCCAACAGAACAGATCCCATAAAGCCGCACGTCACGTGATCTCACTCACGTGGAATCTAATGAACAAGTAAACTGATAAAATAGATCCAGAGACATAGAAGCATGGAACAGGGGGAGGGTGGTGGGTGGGAAGAGATCAACCAAAGAACTTGTATGAATATATGCATAACCCATGGACACAGACAATAGGGCGGTGAAGGCCTGGGGTGGGGGGCGGTGGTGGGTTAGAAGGGGTCAATGGGGGAAAGAGGGGGGCATATGTAATACTTTCAACAATAAAGGTTTTTTTAAAAAAAACAGTAAAGGAGCCCTGGCTGGTGTTGAGCATTGGCCCAGGAACCAAAGAGTCCTAGGTTCAGTTTCTAGTCAAGGGCATGTACCTGGGTTGTGGGTTCCATTCCTGTCCCAGTCGGGGCACATGCAGGAGGCAACCAATCGATTGGGAGAGATGTTTCTCTCTCTCTCTCTCTCTCCCCCTCCCTTCCACTCTCTCTTAAAAAAAAATCAATGGAAAAAAATATCCTCTGGTGAGGATAAACAACAACAAAAAAGAGTAAAGGAATTGGTTGTTACAGAACAGTGACGGGGCTGTAAAGCACAGCATAGAGAACACAGTCGGTAATATTCTAATGACTCAGCATGGTGCTGGGTGGGTGCAGGATTTAATGCCTGGTCACAGGGGTGTACACCTGAAACTAATATAATGATGTATGTCAACTGTAATTGAAAATTAAAAATGATTTTAAAAATTTAATTTAAAAAATAATAAATCCCAGAGCAAGCGCTGTGCACGATGCTGAGGCAAACAGCATCTGCTCATATGATTTCCATCGTGAAATACAAGCTGATTTCCTAATCGGGAGTTTGAACAAAGCAAGTAAAAGAGGCATACCGACAGAACATGCTCCTTCCCAGCATTCCTCACGCCTATGGCCCAAGATCACCTGGGGTCAAGTCACTTATGCCTGTCCCAGTTCTCCATGAAATACAGTAGTTTGTGCAAAGCCTTCCTGCAGCAATGACCTTAGCGGGGTGAGCACCTCACCAAGGCCAGGCATCAAGCTAAGCACTCCGTAAACAGAAGCACGTCGCCCTCAAGTAGAAATGGGAACTATTTCCACTTCACTGTGAGGACGCCGTGACTCCGAAAGGACCATTTCTCACCCCAAACACACTCCCTGAAGGGAACAGCACAGAGCTTCCAGCCATCATGGGCTGGTCACAGAGCCCAGATCACGGCTGTTCTGCTGGGGGTCAGAACCTGTCTGCAGGAGAGGAGGAAGGGCCTGCTGCCTACACAATTTATCCTTCATAAAAAGTGGAATTCACCCCCGGAATCCCAGGGGCCAGACCAGAAGCCCCTAGTAATAGTCTGCACCCTCTAGGTTCCTAAAACCCGCCATGCCGTCAACTCGAGAGGCGCCTGCCTCAGGCACGTGGCCACCTGTGAGGACTGGCATAACCTGCCTTTGTTGTTACCCAAAGTCGACACTTTTTTATATAATTGCTGAAGTAGACAGGCTCTTGAGTTGGAAAGGGCAGAACCCAACCCAACCTGGTTGAGAGAAAAATATTCCATGAGTAGGTTGGCATGGACCATTGGGAAGTCCAGGGACAGAGGCAGAGACAGATCCAGGCCCGCAAGTAGTTCCCTGACATTGACCCTTGACCCTGCCTTCTCGGCGTCAGCTTTTCCTCCCCATGTCAATGGCAACCGTGAGGTCTAGGCGGTTCCCAGAAGCTGGGCCATCCCAGATGAAACGAGCTTGTGGCCCTCAGTGGTCCAGCAGAGATCCCAGGTTGCTTTTCATTGGTCCATTTGGGGGGGTCACATGCTAGCTCCTGCACCAATGACTTTCTGGGACAAGGAAGTACGGTCATTTGATTGGACAGATCTGGGTCATGTGAGCACCCCTGGAGCCTGAGGACAGGAAAGCCCCACCCCAAGGGCCTAGAAAGAGTGGTAGAGGTGGCCGCCCAAATGGAAATCGAGGGACAGCCAGCAGCAGAGGACGCAGCATGAGATGCCCAACAAGAGCCCCGGACGCCCACTGTCTAACTCTTTTCCTCCCTCTCCCAGTCAAGGGGCACCTCATGTCCATGCTCTGTCCTCCGGCCCATTTTCCTGACCTCGTCCTGTGACAGGAGAGCAGCACAAGACCATGCAGGAAGTGGTAAAACTCCAGGATAGGATAAGGGAGGAGGGGGAGAAAGGGAGGGAAATGGCCATTCTTTTCCCCACATTTGCAGCGGTGCAGGGTCTCAGGTTTATGGGTATACATTAAGGAAGCTTTGCATGAGGGCTGCTTTATGTGCGAAAGCGTTTAAGCAAGGAGGCACTTGGCTGCTCCCTCTAAATGAAAAATTTCAATTAGTCTGAAGAAGTTAATTACACCATCCTTTAATAACTACACCGTGATTCCACAAATCCTCTATTAATTGATTCATCCATGTGAGCCCCCCCTCCCAACCAAGAATCGGCAAACAGAGAAAGAGGCAGCACTGGGGGAAAGACAACGTTAAGCTGTGCTGTGTCGTCTGCTGGCAGGCAAGGCAGAGCAGACAGCGTGGGGAGCACTGAAGGCATGACCAGGAGAGGTTTGGGAAGTTTGTCCTAAGGAACTAACAAATAAGGAGCTTTCCCAGGCGGCTGCAGCCAGGGGTGCTGGCAGGTGTCTGGCTACAGCCTGGACAATGCTGGCAGGTGTGTCTGGCCGATGCAGCAACTCAAAGAGAAAGCAAATCCATGGAGCTTGGTCCAGACAATTTGAAAAAGTGCTACTGGCTCCACATTCCCCACCCCAAGGTGGACTGGGAAGATGCGACACACAGCAGCTTCCATGGGAGAGAGAAGGTCACTAACATGGAAGTCAGAAGCGGGGCATTCCAGACCAGGCTTTGAAAGCAATGACTTTCCATCCTGAAGCTCACGGTGTAAGCCCCGAGACACAGGCATCAGACCCTGCTGGGCCACAGGCTGGCTGCGTGGCCTGGGGCCAAACTGCTTTGACTCTGCTCCCCCATCTACTCCATGGAAGAAATAAGCACCTATGTCATAGGCGTCTCACAACAGTGCCGTTACATAATGCACATAAAGTGTTTAAGCAGTGGTCTGGAACATAGTAAGAATTCAATAAACACACCATTGTATTCATCAGCCGTTACTCTAACCATGTTGCAGAACAAGCCACTTCCGAAACTCAGGGACATTTAACAATAAGCGTTTATTTCTCCTGCACATATCCCAGGTTAGCTGGAATTCTGTGGGCGTGGTTTCAGGATGCAGGTGGCCCCAGAGTCCGCATCACACATCTTTCTCCCTCCTCACACAGGGAGCTACAGAGGCAAGGGTTGTGCATGGAGATATGCAATAGCTTAGGGGGGCAGCTATAACCCCGGAAGGACATTTCAGGATGGCTCACGTCCCCTAACTTCCCATTGGCCAAAACAAATCACGTGGCCAAAACCCAAGCCAAGGGCAGGGAAATGTATTCCACAGGGGAGGGGGGAGGAATTATATTTGCCAAATAACTTTCTGATCCAGTGCAACCACCTATGAGCACACAATGACTGCAAAGCAAGTTAACCCTTTGCCCTCCATAAGCGTCGATGGCGTGTGGGGATGGTTTCCATTTTGGACGCGTGGCAGTTTCCTGGTTAAGATATGGTGAGTGTCAGATGAGTGTTTATTATGGACTGAATTATGTTCCCCCAAAATTCACATATTGAAACTCTAACCCCCAATGTGGCTGCATTTGGAGATCGGGCCTGTAAAGAGGTAAGGAAGGTTAAGTGAAGTCATAAGGATGCCCCTAATCTAATGAGACTCCTGTCCTATAGGAAGAGGAGGACACACCAGATGCGTGCTCACAGAGAAAAGGCCATGAGGACACAGCAGGAGGCGGCCGCCTGCAAGCCAAGGAGAAGCAACCCTCTGCCTCCTTGATCTTGAACGTCCAGCCTCCGGAACTGTGAGAGGTAAGTCTCACTTGCCTACTGCACCCAGTCCACGGCATTCTGTCACAGCAACTGTAGCCAACGAACACCGTGCTAAAGGAGGGAGAGATTGCTTAGAAAGAGGAGGAACCAAATTTCATGAGAAGACATTCTCTGGTTAAAAGAGAAGAGGGATTTCAATGGGTAAAGATGGGATTAGAGAGGAGGACATTCTAGACCAGTGATGGTGAACCTTTTGAGCTCGGCGTGTCAGCATTTTGAAAAACCCTAACTTAACTCTGGTGCCGTGTCACATATAGAAATTTTTTGATATTTGCAACCATAGTAAAACAAAGACTTACATTTTTGATATTTATTTTGTATATTTAAGTGCCATTTAACAAAGAAAAATCAACCAAAAAAATGAGTTCCCGTGTCACCTCTGACACGCGTGTCATAGGTTCGCCATCACTGTAATCTAGACACAATCGACGGCCTTGGCCACAGTTCTGAAGAGGGACAGACAGACAATAGCTAACACTTTACTGTGCTTGGTTGCAGACACCACATTAGGCTCTTCACATCTACACATTTTTTATCCTCAGAACAACCATGAGAAGTGCATGCTATTAGCTGCCTGCATGTTAAGGAGGGAGAAACAGGTTTGGGAAGATGAAGGTTAACATCCAAGGACATCATGCAGCAGAACTGAAACATCTCAGCAATTCCCACTCCTTGGTTGCTTTTAGCTGAGACTCTGGAAAGCAAACTCCATGGCCAAAGGATGAGAAAATGAAGTCCTGAAAAAGCAGACCGATAGTGAAGGAAGAAAACAAATGTTCCCCCAAGGCAGGAAGAACTGTAGAGTAAGAAAGAAAAAAAGAAAGATAGGGAGAGAGGCAGGCTCTCTCTTCCTGCTGTCTATTCAACATAACAAAAATGGCAGCTAAGACTTATCAGGAACATAGCATGGGCCAGGCACTGTGCAAAGCATTGTATAACGCCCCCATTCTATAATCAATTGATTTGATCAGCACAGGAGCCCTGTGAGGTATGTGCTAAAAGTGTCCCCATTCTGCAGATGAGAAAACTGAGCCATGCCGTGCCTACAGTGAGCAGCAGAGGCCGGGACTGGAATCCAGGCAATCTGAATGCAGTCTGTGCTCCCAACTCCTATGTGCTCTCCAACCTCTTATCTGCTGAAATGCATTTGAGGAATTCATTTACCTTGTCAAAGAATTGCTTGCATTTTGCTTCTTCTCTATTTGGAAAGCAGCAGTGGTCCCCACTGCCCTCAGGACCAACTCCAAAATCATTACCTTGTCATTCAAGGTCAGGTTCAATCTGTTTCCATTTGACATCGGCAGCTTTCATCTCTGTCGAAGTGATATGCTCACCCATACCTGTGCGCATACCCCAAAGTCATCCCCTACCCCCAAGCCCCACTCATCCATAATTTGTGTGCTCCACTCAGGAGCCACCTCCTATCTGAGCCCTTCTCTGGTTGCCCAAGTGGAAGGACTTGGCTGCAGTAGGAGTTCCTGGCTCACTGTGGTCTCCTCATCCTCTTCCATTAGTGTCGCTTACTTGACCGGGGTATAGAAAGGTCACTGCTGTTAAGGGGATAGAAGGAAAGGCCGTCCCTGTTCTCATAGACTTCTCCATGGGCTCTGAGGCAGAGACTAGCACACAGGTTGACAGTAACACCCAATGAGGCCTTCTTGAACCGCTGACATCCAGGCCTCTGGACCCAAATTGCGGGGACTGCCTCACAGAGTCAGAGGACCCCAGCATTGCACATCCTGTATAATAAAAGGCTAATATGCAAATTGACTGAAAGGCAGAATGACCAGTTGCTATGATGCACACTGACCACCAGGGGGCAGTTGCTCAATGCAGTGGTCAGTGTGCTCCCACAGGGTGAGCACCACTGAGCCAGAAGCTGGACTCACAGCTGGTGAGCACAACAGTGGTGGCGGGAGCCTCTCCCACCTCCACCGCAGTGCTAAGGACCCTCAGGGAATGTCCGGCTTACACCGGCAGGAGGACATCCCCCAAGGGGTCCTGGACTGCAAAAGGGCACAGACTGGGCTGACTGACCCCCTCCCGCCCCAGTGCACAAATGTCGTGCATTGGGCCTCTAGTACCTTCATAAAAGCATACATTTTATGCTTTTGTGATGACCAATTAGAAACCCCATCAGATTATCTTCTCATTCGATTCTTATTCCTTGCTTACTGCTCCTCTTTTTCCCTCCCTTTACCTTAAGAGACAATGCCAGGGACACCTCCCCTGCGCCTCCCTGCCCCACAAGGGAACTGAGAAGCATTGGGGGTGTCGAAAACAATAATTCATCACGGAGACCCTCAGAAGGATCTGTAAGAGTTCTTCATGGAAACCTTATAAATCTTGGGGCACATACGGTTCAGTCTCAGAACAGTGTCAAATTGAGGCAGCATGGTTTAGCACTGAAATGCAACTAATACAAATGCCATTCTTTACTGACAGCTCTCCAATTATATGGAAAAGGACCCAAACACAGTTTAAGCCTCCTTTATTCTCCTCTCCACCCTGAAGGAAGGAGGTAGAGAATTATCTGATTGGGAATTTATCTGATAACATCTGGGAGGAAGAGCAGAACAGAACGAAAGAGAGAAACCACGCCTGGCCAGTCCTGGAGAGCGTGTCTGGCTATGGCCTTCGAGAGGCTCGGTGGGAGCATGAGGAATGAGAACAGGGAGTGGAGGGAGCTATAAACTAACACCTTCGTTTTCTCTTACAAATGCACTTACGCACTAAAGTCTATTCTTTACTTGGTCTGGAATACACGTCTGGAATTCAATCTGCATTTCAAGTGAGCCACAGAGACACCCTGCATTTATTTGGGTCACATTTTAACTCCTAGACCCCACAGGCATAGCACTGTGGTCAGCCCTGGGGTTTCAGTCTGGCTGCCCACAGGTACCCCAGGAGAGAGAGAAGGAAGCTGGTGGTAAGAAACCAAAGGGGGCACTGCAGTGCCAAGCCCCCCACACCCCACCCCCACCCTCCTGCCCCAGAGTTCCACAGCCAGGTCCAAGTGCCAAAGCCATCAGAGCCGCTGACACGGGGCGCCACCTGGTGGGCGATGCCTTCTCTGGTTGAAATAACTGGAGGAAGATTCTGAGCTTTGGGTCCCACTTGCTCTGCCAGAAGCTAGGAATCCCGCTGTTGGAAGCCCGGCACACACTTCACCAGCCTGATCCAGGAAAACAGAGCCAGGGCACTTCCCGTGACACCAGGCTGTTCCCAGCTTGAGGCAGTCACCTGCTTTTTGCACAGGCTGGCCTTGCCTACCCCTCCACGTTTCCTTCCTCCCGAAAAGAGTTCAACTTAGGCTCAACCTCAGTTGACATCCACACTTGAGACCTGAGTAGAAGAAAAGCAAGTCAGTCATCAATTGAGTTACATCCCCATTGATATCTCAGGATACATTTTCTCAAGGTTCTATTGCTCTATATTATTTCAAATTTTATAATAGTCATGGATCTTTTTCATAATCAGAACAAATGGCAACCATCATTTTGAAAATGAAGAAGGAAGAAAAGTACACCATTTATTTTCCAGTTTTACACTAATGTGGCTCTATCGAGGGGAGAGGGCTCTTTTGTTTTGTTTTGGTTTTGGTTTTTCCTTTGTTTTTACTTTTTACATAGAATCTTATTGCATTATTATTAGACGTCACACAATTCAGTGTTTTGAAGGAATTTCAGCTCTGTAGTTCATAAAGATGGAGTAGCTACAGCCAAGATTAATACAGCTTTTCCTATGTCAGGAGAGGGCTCTTTTAAAAATGTCTTCCGTTAGCGTAAAATTCAATTTTTCCTGAATAGAAGTCCATGAGCTAAGAAATGCTTGAAGCCCTCGTGATTCCTTTCCCCACCTCTGCTTTCTTTTACAAATACTACATTTCTTTGATTTCTCAGGAAGGCAGAGAATTTAACCCTCAACATCCCATACTAAATAACAGACCTAAATGAATAGACCCCACACTGTACTCCCACTCTACTGGCCCCAGGAATTCCACGTATGTTCCCCAAAGGACATGACCTCAAATGTTCACTACAGTACTGTTCATGACAGCCAAAAACTAAAAACTTCCCAGACGCCCAGCAGTAATCGAATACATCACTGCATATCACATGATGGACTACAATACTGCAGTTGAAAGGTATTACAACTATACTCAAATATATGGGTCAGGCACGCTCTCCCCCAACACCCATGCCATGCCCTTCCTCCTCCCCTTCCCCAACAGGCACATATGTCTTAAACTCTAAGGGATTCCAGAAAACTTGCAACCAGGGGAACAGTGGACAGCGACAGCTCATCCCAGGCTAACCCCTGAACCCATCTCCAAGACCCCTTTTCTCTGACTTCCCAATGAGCCAAAGCAGCCATCCCAGGCTCTCCTGGTGCTTCTTCTACGCCCTTCAGTGTTTCACTGTCCTAAGTGTGTTTTTGCTGCAGCCAATAAATTATTGCTTGCTTTGCTGCAACATATATAAATAGATGCACACTGAGTGGCCAGATTATTATGACCACCTGACGTTTGTAGGCAAATTAGCTGTAATTTCATGCTGAAGTTGCTAGAGGGCCAGACCATTATAAATAGGGAAGCAGGTTGTTTATCACGATAGTAGAAGTGATTTTTTTTCTGAATATATGGGTAAACAACACCATTTAACAGCCTTTGAACATGGGATATATATACACACTGAGTGGCCAGATCATTATGACCACCCCATCAGTACTTTGTTGGGCCACCTTTTGCCTTCAATACTGCGGCGATTCTTCTTGACATTGACTCCACGAGATGTTGAAAGGTGATTCGAGGAATCTGACACCATGCCTGATGAATAGCACTGTCCAGTTCTGTGAGATTTGATGGCTGTGGAACCAGCTGCCTGATGGCTCTTTCAACTTCGTCCCACAAATGCTCAATTGGATTGAGATCTGGTGATTGTGGGGGCCACCTAAGCAAGGTAAAGTCTCCCTCATGTTCTTGAAACCACTCCTGCACAATACGAGCACCATGGCATGGCGCATTGTCTTGTTGGAAGAAGCCATCTCCATTGGGATACGCCATCAACATGATAGGATGAATTTGATCAGCAATGATACTTAAGTATGTTGTGCTATTCAGACATTGTTCCACACGAATTAAAGGGCCCAAATCATGCCAGGAAAACATGCCCCAAACCATAACACTGCCCCCACCAGCCTGAAGGGATGTACTCATGCATGTGGGGTGCATGCTTTCATGCTGTTTCCGCCAAATTCTCACTCTATCATCTGCATGATGCAACTGGAAACGTGATTCATCAGACCACATGACTTTTTTCCAATGCTCGACTGTCCAATCCTTGTGTTCCTGTGAGAATTGCAGATGTTTTATCTTGGTAACTGCAGACAGCAAAGGTGTTCGAACAGGACTTCAGCTTCCATATTCCATACAATGCAGTGTACGTACGGCTAATTTGCCTACAAACATCAGGTGGTCATAATAATCTGGCCACTCAGTGTATAACTAGATATAGATGAGATATAGATATAGATATAGATATAGATATAGATATAGATATAGATATAGATATAGATATAGATAAGATATAGATATAGATTATATATAGATATAGATTATATAGATTATATATATATATATATATATATATGGAGAGAGAGAGAGAGAGAGAGAGAGAGAGAGAGAGAGAGATTTCACAAACATAATATTGAGAGAAAGAAGCCAGTCTCCAAAGAGGTCATACTGCATGAACCCATTAATACAATGAACAAAGACAGGCTGAACTAAACGTTGGGAAAAGAAGTCAAGATAGTGGGTACTTGGGGTGGGACCAGGCATGTGAGGATGTCCAGGGGGCTGATCACATTCTGTTTCCTGATTGATGCTCCTGGCATGGGTGTGTTCAGCATGTGAAAAGCTAAGCTATATGCTAAAATAGATACCAACGTCTATAAAGGATTAGGTTTTAATCCATATAATTCATTTAGTGACCTTTTCTCCAATTAATATCAGAGAAGCAACAAAGCACCTACAGGTTGAAAACAGACAGCATATAGATGCAGAGAGAAAAATCAGATCAGACACCATGCCCTCACTCTTACCAAAAACCAAATGCATATTTGACCATCAACCAGTTTCTTATCAAGAGGAAATATTTCATCCTCCCGAAGGCAAGAGTCTTAATCTCCATGCAGGTCTATTCAGAGGTCTTTAAACATGGCTGGCTTTCATTCCTCAGCCTGCCTTCTTTTAAATGAAAGGCACGTTTATTTTCTAGGAGATTTAAAAGGGCCAGGAGAGGAGACACTGCCATTTGACCTTATTTTGATATAAGTTTTATTTTTAAAAAATTCATGCACAAGTGACTGAATTGCCTGTAGAACGGGGTTGTCTCTTGAGCACCTTAGGCCCACGCACATAGAAGGAAGGCCAGGTGGCTACTTATAAATTGTAACCACAGACTTCCTTCTGTTACCCAGGGTGATTCTCTAGTCTTTAAATAGGTGAGCAGTGCCACCCAGTGGGAGCATGGGGAAACAAGCTATCTTAAGTAACTGCTAGGAATAAAAAATCCTGTGTGTGGGTTTAGGTACTTCAAATGACTTGGTAAGTTTAAACACACACACACACACACACACACACACACACACACGAACTTCCCCATTTAAAAATGGTGAAAGGATATGAGGAAACAAATGAAAGAATAAAAGTGTCAAGTGGTAAATAAATATGTTAAGACATGCTCAACATTACTAGTAATCGGAGAAAGGGAAATTAAAACACCAATTAAATACCGTTTCCACCCACTTGATTGGAAAAATTAATAAAGTTCGATAATCTCAAGAGCTGACAAAAGTGAAGAAAGACATGTTACTCTCATGATGCAGGTGGAACAAGTCATTGGTTCTGTGGGGGGGGCGGGTGTAGAGCAATTTGATATTATTTTTAAAAATATTATCTGCACATAATGCAATCATTCTGACTTTCAGAAGTGATCCAATCATTTCCATTTTTGCACATAAGCAGGCTAGGACATACTGTTGTGCCAGAAAGTAAGGAAAGAGACAATGAGTAATAGGTTTGTGTCCAAAAGATGTATGAGCCAACTTGAACGGGTGTCCAATGGCCAAGGTTGAGGTGCATTGAATCTATACATATCTTTATTGATACACAAAAAGGATGTCAACAAAACAAAACTTGAACTCATCTGCCATCATTGGAGATAACTATAATACCACCTCCATACTCCAAAAATGGGTAATTAATGGTAAGGAATTAAGTGTTTATCCTACATTTTAGCAGGAACTGTAATTTGGGATAACCCAAAACCTTAGGAAATAAGAGATATTTTCTTTATAGAAGGATGTCAACTATTCAATGTAGAAAATAGGTAGAATTTGTCCATCAACACTGACCACCCCAAATGAAATAATTGATGGAGACGAGGGCCAGCAATTAGGGAAAATGATGGGGAACTGGACATCTGGGTGGTGTCAACATACAAACCCACAGGTTCGTTTCTATTTGCACAGGGAAAGGTCTAAGTCGGTAATGCAGAGATGTGACTGGCCCACTCTTAACCCAGTAATCAGTATTAGCCTCTCTAACGTGGGACCGCCAGATGCGACGCTTTATGTTGTGTACACATTGGGTATACCCACCAGATATTCTTGCCCAAAAGTTTCTCCTGAATCTATTCAAGCTTTTAGACATAACTTCCAATTTACAGAAAATATAGGTGATCCAGAAAGAAGATAAGCATCGTCATTAGGAAGCAATCCAAAAGATAAGACATTCTATAGGGCGCTGGTCTTATATCACCAAGACAATGCCATTGGGGGGCATAAAGTGGGTGGGGCATGTTACTGTCCCAGATCAAAAGGGGCTTTAAGGGCATAATAAAACAACCAGAGGTAATGTACAGTGTGGGGGTCTTTGATTGGATTCTGATTAGAAAACCATTGGGGGAGACTATTAGGAAAAATTGAATGTGAACAGATATGAGATGGAAGTCAGGAGCTGTTATTAAGGTCGTTAGGTGTGACAGGGAATTTCAGTCACATAGGATAACATCTTCACTTTTCAGAGATGCATACAAGATATTTAGGGGTAAAAGTCTACTATGTCTAGTTCTCTTCAAATTTTCCAAACAAATAGATTAAACAAGTATGGCAAAATATTAACAATTACTAACAAACATAGGAGATGTGAATAAAGGTATTCATTATAGTACTATTCTTTCTATTTTCTGGGTCCAAAATCTATTAAAGTAAAAACTAACAGTAGGCAGAAAAAAAACCCAACAAGATGACTTGTATGAGAATGTCCATTGTAACATTGCTTATCATAGCAAACAATTGGAATCAAACTAAATGTCTTTCAACAGAGTGGATAAATAACTGATCTTAACAATGGATTCCACACTACACCCCCACCAGCCCAGCTGGCTAAGATGAAAAAGGCTGGATATTTGGAACTAGGAAGTACTAGGAAGCAGTAAAATGACAAATATTTTCTACAGTTTTGTGCTCTTATCTCTAAATCTCTTTATATTTCCTTTCACTCCTCACCAGATCCTCAGGTTTTGCCATCTTACAGAGGCACATGTTACCTCAGCCTTTACCAGAGCAGGCTGTCCAGGGCAGCGGCTCAGAACCCTATTTCATGCACCGGTAACATTTCCAAATCTCGCCTCCCACCCCCCAAAAATGGCACAAGGACAGTTGGAAATGGCACACGTTTCTTGTTTAACTACGTAAAAAATAAAACATTATTTACTAGCATCATCTTTTCACACAAGAAAGGACATTTCCTCACCAAAAAGTACAGCTGGGCGGGTACACTCCCTTACACGGAGTAAATTTATGAAGATTCTCTACGTCATCTGAATGACCACGAGATCTTGGCATTTGAGGAAAGAACTTCATCTGGCAGCCAGGCCGAGCCGTGGAGTACTAGGAGCCCCATAATTCTGGAATGTACTAGACACGCTGTACCTGAAAGTCCTATAACCCAGAGCCTAAGAAATGCCTGAACTTTATTCGGAGTCCAGAGCCTTCCCTCTGTCAGCTCGTGTGCAGGGGAGAGCTGTGGGGTGAATAGGGCCTGGGCTGGGACCAATCTGGTTTGACTTGAGCTCTACCAGTTACTGACGGCAGCCAGACTCTGACTTTCAGTCGCTGCTGAAAGTAAGTAAAACAAACTTGTCATGTCAGAGGCCTGGGGGTCAAAGCAACAACGCAGTGAACTGCTCAGCACCGTACCTAGCTCGGAGGCTAAGCGATTAAAAGTAGCTGCGGGTATTTTTCATCCTGAACCAAATCCCAAAAGCTTGCGACGCTTCCCCAAGGAGGATGGAGACCTAACCAAGAAGGAATGGACAGGGCTGAGCAGAGATGCAGGCCAGGCACTGGGAAGGTCCGCCTCGCTCAGAATCTGGCACCTTGGCTGAGACTGTCAATCAACCTGCCACACCCACCTCTGCTGAGTGACACACACGAGGCCAATCAGCCTCTGCTTCTCCCACTCGAGTTAAGTGACTGAGGGACACAAACAGAGCCCATGGATCCTGGCAGGCTGGTGTCCTGGAGATTGGCACCTGCTCTCTGGATGCCTAGAGCTGCCTGGTGCCCCATCCTATCCAAAGAAAAGGCCCTACAGGATTCCCTTCTATTCCAGGAATAAGCCATCATCTTCCAATCCGCCCCCTTTCTGCATGACTTCCACAGGACTGACCCCCATGGTTCCCCACCTGAGGACGGCAGTTCTCTTCTCCCTCTGACCCAGCCGCCATCGGCAGCCCCTTTCTTGCTTCTAGTCCCAAGGCAGGTGTCACATTCAATGGTTTTTAAGACACGCCTGTGAGGTGCCTGGCCCTGCACCAGGCTCAGGGAGAGCAGCGCTGCAGATGTGCCCACGGTCACCCAGGCAGGCAGGGACCCATCCGAACAGCGCCTGGAGAGGTGCTGGGGACTGGGACACGCAGAGCGGAACCCTGCTCCCCTCCTGGCGCCTGGCAGTGAGGGTCCCACCCTCCAGACTCCCCGGGACAGTGTGTGGCTCCGAAGGGCCGCTGGGACACTTTCCCACGGAGCTGTTCTGTCCCTTTTCCTCCGGTTTTCACCCAGAGGCCTGGAACTACGTCTCCGCGGGTCTTTTCACTGCTGAGGTCACACTCAGGTGCTTTATCCACTCGACATAGACGCATTCTGTATATTAGACACACATGAATGTTCTCCCCTCCAATAAAATATGCTCCCTACCAATTGTTTGCACTGAAAAACTACCCTCTTCTTCCATTTTTGGTTTTCAGACATTTTCCAGAGATGTAGATACCGGAACAATAACACTTTCCCCTTCCACGAGAAAAATAAAGGGCTGACACGGGCCCTCGTGGTCAAGAGTACTGTGGAGGGTGGTGGGGTCACGGCCAACGGGCAGGTCGGTCCGACCTAGAGGCCCTCTAACACCAGTGAGAGCCGGCCGTTGACACGCAGGAAATCAGGCTCCCCAGAGTCTCTTCTCTGAGAGGAACCAGAAATCCAGATTTTCATGCAAATGTAACTGATTTTCCATTTTGACAAACCATTCAAAGCTTAATGTCTTACCACGGTGCAGGCCCCTACACTGCGATTTAAACAGACAAGCGCACGTGAGCCGCCACGGCCTGCCTTTGGGACACTCTGCCTTCGTGGTTACAGTTCTGAGGGAGGCGGCATCAGCCCACACTGAACTTTAATGCAAACGAGAGAAAGGTGCCCCTTCCCCATCCATATTGTATTGCCACTTGCCAGAACAATTGTTCTCAGGAATGTGCAAATGTGAGATGTTCGTGAGGTAGGGGCACCCCCTAGAGCTGGGAGGTCACAGGCTGCACTCCTGCACACCTGCACACCCACACACCCTAATACCTGCACTCCTACACACCCACACACCTGCATTCCTGCATGCCTGTACACTTGCACCCCATACACATGAATACCTGCACTCCTGCACACCTGCACGCCTGCACTCCTGCACGCCTGCACGCCTGCGCACCTGCATACCTGCACACCTGCATACCTGTATGCCTGCACACCTGCACTCCTGCACACCTACACACCTGCACTCCTGCATGCCTGTACACTTGCACCCCATATACATGAATACCTGCACTCCTGCACTCCTGCACACCTGCACACCTGCACACCTACACACCTGCACGCCTGCACTTCTGCACGCCTGCACACCTGCGCACCTGCATACCTGCACACCTGCATACCTGTATGCCTGCACACCTGCACTCCTGCACGCCTGCACACCTGTATACCTGCACTCCTGCACACCTGCATGCCTGCACACCTGCACACCTGCACACCTGCATACCTGCATGCCTGAACACCTGGACTCCTGCATACCTGTACACCTGCACACCTGCACACCTGCATACCTGCATGCCTGCACACCTGTATACCTGCACGCCTGCATACCTGCATGCCTGCACACCTGCACACCTGCACGCCTGCATACCTGCATGCCTGCACGCCTGCATAACTGCACATGCAACCAACCCTGTTTCATCCTCTTTTCAAGGTAAGCCCCTAACAACCCACCACCATTTAACATTTTTTTCTTACTTTCTAATTATGTTTCTACTTATATTTGCCATTATATGTATACCTATAATATGGATTGAAGAATTGATGGAATCCTCCAGATAGGGGAAGACAGATCACTGAGATTAAAGGAGATGGGAGAGGGTCTGGGCTTGAATCTCTGTCCCTTTCTTGTCACCTCACAGCACTGTGACTCCCTGAGGCACACCTGCCTGCAACAGAATTGACACCTGTCTTCCAAACCCTCTCACAGTCTGCAAATACATGAAGGTTACTGTTTACAACACAATTTCCATGGTACAAAATCGCCTTCTCCCACCTATCAATTAATCTCATGATCTGTGGCAAGGCAAGTTCTTTATAATGTTTTCGGAAACTATCTCAGATCGGTAATGAAGTCCCCAGCCACCGCTCTCAGCATTCACACTTTATGAGGAGTATGGCCAAGAAGCCATTAGAATGTGAAAAATATATATATATTATCTCCCATCATCCTTCTGTGAAACAACAGACTCATTTCCCTTCTGCTCATAAAAGATCAACAAAAGCAGGGGCCTTTGTTTTGTTTTTTGTTTTGTTTTGTTTTGTTTTGTTTTGTTTCAGGAAGCCTTTGCAGTGGTTCTCAAAGGGCTTCTGGCCCTTTAAATACAGTTCCTCGTGTTGTGACCCAACCATAAAATTATTTTCGTTGCTACTTCATAACTGTAATGCTGCTACTGCTATGAATCGTAGTGTAAATATCTGATATGCAGGATGGTCTTAGATGACCCCTGTGAAAGGGTCGTTCAACCGCCAAAGGGGTCGCGACCCACAGGTTGAGAACCGCTGCTTTAGAGGCCAACCTACTTGGTCTATAAGACTACAAGCAGCCGCCTCTTGAGGCAGGAAGTGCACAGCAGGGAATGGTTGTGTCTTCCCTCTGGCAACATCCTTCTTCAGGAAGAAGCAGAGCTGCATAATTTAAACACCCTTGAACCGGGGTCACCCTTGAGCCAGGTGTGCTGCCAGCTGTCTCCACTAACTGCCCAAAGGCACGGGCACCCCAGGCTCATTAATAATGAAAAAGCAGGTTCCTCACAGTTCCTGGGGATGCAAAGAACGGACCGGACCAGAAGGGGGCGCCAAATTCTATCTCATTGTGATGGCAGCTCAGCTCCCAGGGAAAAAGGTGATTTTTGTAGAGTGGAAGAAACCCTGAAGGTGGAAGATTTGTCTTTTGTCCGGTCATGAAATTACTCTCCAAAGAAATCTGGTGAAAACTTCATTTCAGAAGAAAATCCACTGTGAATATTTCCACATTTAAGAGGAGTCCCCAACCTCAACAGAAAACTCGGGCAAATACTTGGAGCTGCTCTCAGTAAAACAAATCTGTTGTGCCCAGATTATAAGATTCCCAAGAAACCACATCAGGGAGCCAATTCGATGTAAAAGCATAAGAATCTGTATTCAAGTTAACTTGAGCTCTCTATCCACCAGACCCACCGACACATCGGCTAGCCAAGTGGCCAAGAGAGAGAGAACCCCTCCCCGAGACCTGTTATATAGGGGGGGGGTTGGAGTAAGGGAGGAGAAAGGACTGTGCTTTGCCGATTGGCCAGGCACAAGTCGATGTCCCGTTCCTGGGTGTGGCTAGCAGAGGACGTAGCCCTTACCCTGGGGGAAGGTGGAGGGCGTAGCCTTCGCCCTTTCATTCCCCCCTTTGTCTTGGAACTTCCGGCTCAATCATGAGACGGACTGCTTTTCCATTCCACCGTTGCTAGAGGCTCATATTGGATATACCTTAACAAATGGTCTGGTGGAGGGGAAAGAAACTATTTTAGCTTTAGCAACTTCTATTGAAATAGGATTTTTCTTCTTAAAATTCCTCCATGGCTATCAAAAAGCCAAATTAAGATTAATTTATCTACTGTCCTGATGTTTGCATAAACACAACAAGAATGGTAACTGACTACCTTTGCTGGAATCTCATGGTTGAATCTTAATGTGCCCCGTAGGGCCAGGAAGCCACGCCACCCAGCTGCCATCAGGCCCGCCTGCAGTATCTGCTGAGTTAGGTGAATTCTTCACCTGTAGCAATTCCACCTGAGCCCATGCTCCAGGTTTTAAGGCCCATCTCAGTAGCCCTCCTACCCGTTGCAGTCCAGAGTGTGTGGGGGTTCCGCAGGAACGTAGAGGCATCCCTACTGCTCCCCTTCTACTCTTACCAACCGCCAGTGATGGTAGGGCATGGGCCTGACGCTCCAGCGCCAGCCATCTTCAGGGCTTCCAAGCAGGATACCAGGCTTTCTTCGTGGCATTTTTACTGGCTTCAAGTCTTTAGAGCTCAGACAGGGCTCTTTAAAACATGATATTCCAGTCAAAGTTTTCCGTTAATAAAACCACTATTAGGAACCGGTCTTATTGAATCTATGCAAAGAAACGTATTGCCATGTTAGCATTGCCAAATTTCAGAGGAATTACATAAGAAGAAAGACATACTGCTCTACTCTAAGATTTTCTGACTTTCCTTGCCAATTCCTTTTAATTGTTGGCATTAAACTTTCTTTCTATGCATAACCATGCCTCAGACCTTCTACTCTAAACAGGCTTTTTTCAGACTACCCCTGACATGGGCATGGTCACAAAGGCCTGCAAGCAGTACACAGGCTGCCAACTGTTAGCTGTCTCTCAACAGAGACCAAAACCTGATGGGCACCGTTCCCTGCCCAGGTGGGCACCTGCCCTCTTGGCAGCTAGGCACCCTTTACTTTTTGGGGTTCACCCCATATAGTTTCCTTCCAGGACAGCCAACATACATTCAAACCTGCAAGAGAACTAAAGGTCAATATAACACATCAATACAATGAAACATAATATTGGCATCATGGCCGCTTCAGGCAGCCACATCTTCTGCTACTAAACATGTGATCCTATAAATTGTCCTTGTCTCTTTGGAGCCATGTCCATGAAGATGCAGGCATCATCTAAGTCTATTGTGGGGGCTCCTGGCGACAGGAGTGATCGCGAGTTATGTCACCAGCATCAGGCAGGTGGAGCACGCCGTAGCTTGAGCTTCAGTGGGTTGCGTTGATCTCTTTCGACGCTCCATTTGGTGATGAAGTCTTTTTGGACCGTGGATGGGTCCGCTGACCGGACGTGAGTGTGATGGATCCAGGTCGCAACGCCGTCTAGCAGTGGGGGTCGTTAGCACCACAGTGTAGGGACCCTTCCAACGTGGCTCAAGAGTTTCTTGATGAGGCCTTTTGACGTAGACCCAATCTCCTGGTCTGTGTCGATGAGGAGTTGGAATTGGGCTGGTCTCATAGATGGCACGAAGGCGTGGCCAAATGTCCTCGTGTGCCCTCTGGAGCCCTCTTAAGGCCTGCCAAACATGATTTCATAGGGAGTAAAGCCCAGGGTATAAGGGGAGTTCCTTACCCGGTAAAGGGCATACGGTAGGAGAGCCACCCAGTCCCCGCCAGTCTCCATGGTTAATTTGGTAAGGGTCTCTTTTAGAGTTCTATTCATTCTTTCTACCTGACCTGAACTCTGGGGTCTATAAGCACAATGTAGCAAATGCATAACGGCTGTCTGTGTAAACGTTAAGCCGCTTTCCAGCCCCCAGTGTCAGTGCCTTGGTGAGTGCAATGAGTTCTGCTCGCTGAGCTGATGTCCCAGGGGGCAGAGCCTCCGCCCACACAGTGTTTGTGTTGGCAACCACCGCCGCACCTGCGTACCTGCACCCGTTCCGCACGAAGCTGCTTCTATACCTGCTCCAGGATTCCCGCACAGTCATGTAGTGGGGCATCTAGGTCAGGGTCAGGTAGCAGGGTAGCAGGGTTGAGGGCCGCACTGGGAAGGAACCGCACTCTAGGGGGGTTGAGCAGCAAGCTTTGATAGTGGGTCATGCGAGCATTGCTCATCCATCTATCAGGAGGCTGTTTTAGGATCCCTTCAATGGCATGCGGGGTTGTGATCCAGATCTCCTGCCCCAGGGTCAGTTTGTCAGCATCCTTGACTAAGAGCGCGGTTGCTGCAATGATTCTTAGGCACGGTGGCCAGCCGGCGGCTACAGGATCCAGCTTTTTAGACAAATATGCTACTGGGCGACTCCAGGGGTCTAAAGCCTGGGTTAAAACCCCTTTTGCCACTCCTTTGCGCTCATCTACAAAGAGGCGAAAGGGTTTTGTAATGTCTGGTAGGCCCAGGGCTGGAGTAGCTAAAAGAGCTTTCTTTATCTGATTAATTCCAAAATCCCAACCCAGCACAGAATATCACATAGAAAATCAAAGTTCCCAGTAAACAACAGAGATGCTTATAAACATCAAATAAACATTTACACTTACACCTTTTCAGTGAACAAGTATTTTTACAGCCTTGGGCTCTTGAGCAGATAACAGGAACATCATCCAAGTCCCCTGATGGGGGCCTGACAGGAACAGATGTGGGGATCTTTCCCACATCCCAGGACAGGATTCTTGACCTATGTCTTATTTAGATAGAAACGGTTTTTATCACAAACAAACAAACAAATCCAAAACCAAGAAAATCAAGGCCAAAAGTACCCTCTGATGTTTTAGGGGTACCAAGGAAGGAGAAGTTAGGCAGTGTCCAGCCCTTCTCACAATCCACCACCAGCGACCAGTTCCAGCTTACTGGTCTATTATTCATTTAACATTCCTTTCCTTCCATCACACCAAAGCCATGCTTTCCAGTTAAAACTTTTAGCCTTAATTTTTAGGTGACATGTAAATAATTAACATTCCTCAGATTAACAATACATTCAAATTTAACAACAAGGATACATATTTAAGCAATAAGGATAGATCAATTTACAGAAACCAGTTTTTATCTGAAATAATCGTACTTTAGAAATTAGATTACTGCTATCAGTCCCTCTTAAAGACTTTGACATAACCTTTGATTGTCCTTAGTTTAAGGAAAGCAGGGTTTTTTAGATTTAAGAGATTAGTTTAAAAATAAATCCTCGAAGCAAGCACGCTTGCAGCCCCATAAAACTCCGCCTTAAAGCTCCACCCCTGAGTAAATCAGAGGGCGGGGCCTTTGCTGTTTCAAGATGGCGGCCCCCAGGGGAGCAGCAAACCATGCGGCCACGGCTGCCAAGGCTTGGAGCCCAAAATGGTGGCTGTACCAATAAGCAAAGGCATTTAGTTACCACAATAACACAATTTTTCCCAATTCAATCCGAACATTTCTTTGTCAGGTTCATCTCTGCCATTTTTAAGGCCAAAACAGTCTCGGGTTTTTATTCTGTACTTTCCCTTTACACGTGCACAGAAATCCCACATGCATTTTAAAACTTTTACATTTCTAGCTGGGGCGATCTCCATGGGAAGAGGCCAGCTCACATCCAGAGCTGCCGCCGCCCCCGGCCTCCCGGGTGTCCGGCCCTCAGGCTCCGCGGGGGACCTTCCCCCGACCCGATGCCGACTGGGGCCTCGCTGCTCCCGCCTCCCGTGAGCGACGCGCCGGCCCCGCCCCCCGCGCTCCACCTGGCTCCACTCATTCGCCACAAGCCCGGGGCCAACGCCGGCCAACGCAGGCCGCCGCCGCCGCCTCTCCCGTCTCATCCCCGGGGCGCGACCCCGCGCACGACTCGGCCTCGGCGCGAGCCACAACCCCGGCAGGACCGGGGCGGGGAAGGGGACCCCATCGCTGCGACGGGCCCCGCGACCCCAACCCTTTCGACCGTTGGCCGCGTGCAGGGCGAGGAAGCTCCCAAATGGGAAAAACCGTGGCCTCGGGGTCTCTCCCAACACCCGCCACCGACCGGGCCGGAGGCCGAGCCCCCAGGGCCGCTGCCACAGCCTAGCCGCCTGGGCTCGCGGCGCGGCCGGGCTCCGGGGCAGCCGCGCGCCGGCTTCAGCCTCCGCATCCAGGCGCATCTTTCCTTTCCTGTGGCCCGAGGCACAATGATCCCCTGCCTTTAAACTCACATGCTTTCACCAGACATTCATTCAGAGTTTAAATAATCCATCCAATTCCTAACAACTTCCCAATTTCTGAGGGAGCTCTAAAGCCTCCCGCAATCTCCTTGAACTGATCAATCACAATACCCAAAGGAGCAGTCTGAGTCCGTCCAGTCCCATAACATCCGTCCACTAAGTCCACAGTAAACAAAAACACAGACAAACAGGGCCCCAAAGAACAGCCTTCCACTTCCATGGAAGAGACAGACGATGGCTTACGCCAAACCGGCGGGAACTATCCACCTCGTCTCAGATTGGGGTTTCTACAGACCTTCCGCCTTTTCGGAAGCAAAATTACACCCCTACAGATACAGATGGAGGATCAAGGAGTCCCCCGACTCCTCCCGCCCTTTGACCCCCTTGTGCGTCCACGGTCAATGTGGGCGATACAGATTTCAGAAGTGAGCTCACACAGAACAGATAAAGCACACAGAACAGACAAACACAATACACAGACACCTACCGCGGCCATGCAGATTCTACGAATTGGGGGAGTCCCTACATGGTCTTGGGAATCCCGGACAAGCCCCCAAATGTTGTGCCCAGATTACAAGATTCCCAAGAAACCACATCAGGGAGCCAATTCGATGTAAAAGCATAAGAATCTGTATTCAAGTTAACTTGAGCTCTCTATCCACCAGACCCACCGACACATCGGCTAGCCAAGTGGCCAAGAGAGAGAGAACCCCTCCCCAAGACCGGTTATATGGGGGGGGGGTTGGAGTAAGGGAGGAGAAAGGACTGTGCTTTGCCGATTGGCCAGGCACAAGTCGATGTCCCGTTCCTGGGTGTGGCTAGCAGAGGACGTAGCCCTTACCCTGGGGGAAGGTGGAGGGCGTAGCCTTCGCCCTTTCAAAATCGATGCTTCAACAGAATGTTCCATAAACGGGAGGTAAGCTTCCAATCTGGTCCGCACAGCACAAAGGAGAGAGAAATAGAGTGATTGGCAGAGGGTTGACAGCTGTCGGATGAGTTGGGCCACCCAATGGCCTTTTTGGACGCCAAATTCCAATGTTGTGGGTCAAGATGATGCTGGTTATTGAGCGAGCACTGGAGGAGGAGTCAGAGGACTTGGGTTCTAGGGCTGGCTCTCCCACAGAAAGTCCCTCTGATCATCGACTCTGAAGAAGTATGTTTGGAGCAGCAGAGATACCTGGCAAGGGAGGGTGCCAGCCATAGGGACTAGTGCCTGGAGGCCCTCCTCCAGGATCTCTGAGCCCTGGGTTCAAATCCCGCCTCTGACACAGCCAGCCATGTATCCACCGACAATGTAGCTCCTGTGTGCACAGTTCCCTCTTCTGCAACCTCCTGGGGTTGTGAGGATGGGAGGGGTTACACACACAGCAGGCTGTATGGAAATGCCGGTGATGGTCTTTATGAAGGAGCTAGACTCATTGGAAATGGACTTGTGGACACAGGTGCTTTACAAGTGTCTGGGGACCCTGTGCCCAGGACAGGACAAAGTTTGTATTGCCATCATGACCCCATTAGACCCGCGTGTTGGGGAGACCTAGAATGTTGACTATGAGGGAACACACATTAACATTCACATACGTCATTTGTGTAATTCAGAGTATCCACTAGCCTAGTGATTTCCCGTTTCACAGATGAGGAGAGTCAGGCTCAGAGGTTATGCGACTTCCCCAAGGTGGCACGTTCCCTTTGCTAAAACATCAGCCAAAGCAGGCGCCTTTATTTCCCCTGCAGGCCAACCTGCTTGGTCTCCAAGACACAAGCTACCCCTGGAGGCAGGCAGTGCACCCCAGGGATGTGGCTGGGTCCTCCCTCTGGCAACGTCCTTCTTAATGAAGAAGCAGAGCTGCATCCGCATGAAGAGCAGAGCATTTTGTAGGAAACAAAAAGGAGAAATGATCACGAGAAATGCCTGCCTACATCATGTGTCATGTGATGTCACTTATAACTTGCTGGCATTGGGGACATGACATGTTCTTTATTAAAAACAGTTGATTACAAAATAAGAGCTGTAAGCATGTAGTGATTGGTGTGAAATTTTTAAAATATTGAACCAATCAAACTTTTTGTTTCTTTAAATAAGTTGTCTTAGGGCTCCCCATCCAGAGAACAAACAAGCCTTTGCATGTACCCCGCTCACAAATTTTAAAGTCAGGCTTTGTTACAGAGGTGTTTCTAAACACTCCCCTCACACAGCAGGGCCCCGGCTGGCCACCAGAACCCCTCCTGAGTAGACAATGTCTTAGTCGGCACGTAGTGTGGGTCTGGCACATAGAAAAAATCATGGATGTATCCTGAATTGAGTGGATATTTGTAGTGAATTTTTTGCAACAGAGAACATGATATGTCACGGTGAGGGAGAGCTTTCCAGAACCTTCCAGGGGGAAACAGAAGCCCTTGAGTAGGGGAGAAAGTGAGTGTGAAAGGAGAAGAGGGTGAGGACCAGCCCAGGTGCCTCAGGAGCCCAGCAGCCCTTCCTCTCTGGGCCTTAAAAAGCAGGAGACCGAGGCCAGAGAGGAGCAAGTCAGGTCGTTAGCTCATGACAAAGGCCATGCGTGGACAGACTAACGAGGATTGAAAAGCTGAGGACGTCAGAGCCAGCTGAGCAAAAGGGAGGAAGCAAGTGACCTGGGGAGGAGAGACGGGACCCCGCACCCCAGAGGCTCAGAGATGGTGCTCGGAGACAGCGAGCACACGCAGAACCCAGGCATGTGGCTCCCCTCAGCCAGAGGCTGTGCAAAACTAGCATAATTACCAATCACAAATTTATTTTGCTTTTACTTTGAGTGGAAATTTTTAATATTTGGGAAGGAAGAGAACACTTAGAATATATGTGAAATTCCTAAGTTTTGATTATTTTCACTTATAGTTTTATGAAAATGTAACCGGACAACCAAGGGGTCTGGGCTGCCTGTCACTACTTGAGCCAATTAAGCAAAGACAGGGTTAAATCATAAATGAGGGTTTATTCCAATAATGCTGGCAGTATGGGAGAGCAGCAGGTCACCCACAAACATCTGCTCTGTCCCCCACTATAAGCCAGCTGCTTATATTGGGTAGAAGGACAAAGGTTATTACTTGGGGGAGTAGGAATTGCAGGTATGGGAAAGTAGGCACAGGATAATCATTACAGGTTACAGGTCATGCGGGCTGCGGGCTGGGAGCGGGCGCAGCACAGAGGGGAAACACCTCCAGGCACCCTGGGACCAGATTACAGGTAATAGAAGCTGGGGTTGTAAAGAGCAGGTGCCTCCAGGACTAGGCTGTCTCAGCCACGAGGTTGTAAATCTTTCCAGGATGACAGGCAGTTCTCAGGGCAGGAGGATGGACTGCATTCCGATGTGAGCTCCCATGTCCCAGGGCGTGCAACTCCCAGCCAGGTGAGAATGTGCTTTCTAATCAGAACAGATTAATCATGGTTAACAGATCATGAATAATATTTCTTATAATTGTAGCTGGTCCCCAATAGTCTGTTTCTGCCCCTAATATTAACATACTAGAGGCCCGGTGCATGAAATCGTGCACAGGTAGGGTCCCTAGGCCTGGCCTGCAATCAGGGCCGATCTGTGGGGTGACTGGCGGGGCTGCCACCAGTCGCCCTCTGGTGATCAGTGCACATCATAGCAACCGGTCATTCTGCTGTTTGGTCAATTTGCATATCAGGCTTTTATTACATAGGATTCCACTCTGCTACACTTAGGTTTACAAGTACATTTTAAAACTTCTTTCCGTGATTCTCAGTGTGACTGTGGCCAGTCTGCACTGTGTGTTCCCTGTAGGTGCGGCCCCGGCACAGGAATGGAGAGTGTGCATTTATTCTGTTTATCTTGTATTAGCAGCCCCTGGAAACAGCTTAGAGATATGCCTCTCCCACTGGGGCCTCGAGTCACACTTGGAATAGCACAGCAGGTCCTCACTGTCGGTAAAAGAGAAGTTCTGTGAATATCTCAATTTCAACAACATAACTAGTAATTTGACTGAAAAAAAGGGTAAAAACATAAATTTTGTAGAATAAGCATCACTTATGAGTTACATGTCTCTTTACTTTCTCACTCAGCTCTCAGACACTGCCAGCCCACCGAGAGAGCATCCAATCAAGCGCAATAACAATAAAACTTGTCAGCTTTGATCAATTTGTCAACCCGGTCATATGAAAACCTGAATTTGAGTTTTCACTATTGAACCTTAGTTTCATATTTGTTTAAAGTTGTTGCTAAGAAGGTATATATAGGGTATCCCCCCAAAAATGTATATACACACTTTGAATAGTTAAAAGACAGTGTTTATTAAAATACACTTCATTTTCAAAACTGAGCTATCCGCTGTTGGTGTGTACATGTTGCGGGAACACCCTGGATGCCACGGTGGTAGGGTGAGCCTCTCTCAGTGGTTCTTACATTGCTTTCTGCACTTTCCATATTGAGACGGCCAGTAGGCGGCTTCCATGTGTATTCGTGGCCTGGGTCCCATATTGTTAGTGGCTCTGCACAAGGACACGCAGAGGAACAGTGGGCAAAGCTTGCCTTTTGAGGAACTCTAGTTTATTTGTAACCTAAAATAGCCTCCAAAGACTGCTTTTTTTTTTTGCTTTTTTGCCTGAAACCAGCTCACTGCACCTTCTCTGGATTGTAATTGAGTGAGGACATCAGTTCTATTAACACCTGACTCGGAAACACTATGAACTTCAGAGCAGCCAGACAGCGCAGGTTAGGAAGGTTGAGGAGGGCCAGCGGTGGTGCAGAGGCAGCCAGGAGCCTGAGGCAGTGCTGAGAAGCCACAGCAAAGACCGTGTGCCCCGAAAACCCAGAATACTTACTGTCTGGCCCTTTACAGAAAAGGTTTGTCAAACCCTCACCTCAGTCATGGAAAGCTATGTAAGCAGGACTAAGCTCTGTCATAAGAGCAATGACAAGCTATTGAACGGATTTAAACAGCGAACTGACCCGGATCTCCAACTTTAGAACACCAACTCTGACTGTAGTGTAAAGGGTGAATGTAAACGATATAGAGTGCAGTAAGGGGCCATATCAGTAACCAGATAGAGACTGAAGGTATCTGGACTAGACTGGCCAAGTTAAATGAGCTCCAATTCCATCCCAACCGCAGAGCGTTTTGTTTCTGCACTATCTTAAAAATCCACTGGATGGCGCCACCTCACAGAGAAAAATTACTCACCTTCCCCAATATGTTATTTTAGTGAGCTGAGTTTATAATACTTCAAGGACTGTCATTCAAGTATTTCAGTGATTAATCCTATGATTAGGTTTCAATAATAACATGCTTTATACTAAATTAAGTTTATGTCTATATTCTGTGTGTGTGTGTGTGTGTGTGTGTGTGTGTGTGTTTTAACCACAGCAATGAACAAGGGTATCATATGAGAAACTGAAAGGTGAACCAAATCCACCTCTCAAATTGAAATGTGCTGGTGCAGCCAAGAGCAAAACAGATATGAGACCCAAACAGCCTTATTCACTAGAGATACAAAGGTCAGTGGGCATCTATACTAATGAAAGGGTAATATGCTAATTAGAACAGGTCTACCGGCCATCTTCCGGACGTCCGACTTCCTTCTGGACAAAGCCATGGTGGCGGGGGCCAAGGCAGAGGCAGTTGGGGGCAATCAGGCTGGCAGGGGAGAGCAGTTAGGGGTGAGATCAGGCTAGCCGGGGGTTAGGGGCAATCAGGCCAGTAGGGGAGGGCAGTTGGGGGTGAACTGGCCTATAGGGGAGGGGCTGTTGGGGGCATTAGGCAGGCAGGCAGGTGAGTGGTTAGGAGTCAGTGGTCCTGGATTGCGAGAGGTCCCGGATTGGAGAAGGTGCAGGCTGGGCTGAGGGACATCCCCTCCCTCCTGCACAAATTTTGTGCACCAGGCCTCTAGCACTAAAATAAAACAAAACAACCGTGCTCAACATCACTAGTAATCAAAGAAATGTTTATCCAAACAAAAGTAAGATATAACTGAGTCCTAGCAAGAATTTTTTTTCTAAATGATGATCCCAGCATTGGCAAGAACATGATTACTGGGCACGCTCAGGCACTGATGATCAAAGTGCCAACTGGTGTGATGTTTCCAAAGGGGAGTTTTTCAATACTATCCAATGTATTCTCACTGACTCGGTAAATCTACTTCTACAGATACTTAAGGAAACAGTCCCAGTGCGGACAAAGGTTTCCACGGCGGACGGCCCCACGTTGTTGATAAAGCTGAAGGCAACTCAGTGGGCAGGGCGGGGAAATCATTCGTCAGCTCCGTCCACACTTGAGTGAATCAGCAGCCGTGTGCCAGGCACTGAGTCACACCTCTGCTGTCCCAGAACGGAATGATCAAAGCTGTTATTTCAGAGAATATTGCATGGGCTGGGAAAATGTTCATGATATCACAAGTGGAAGGAAAACAGGATAAAATGTACATGCAGCAGCTGCAAATGCACTTAAATGTACATGAAAACAGAGTGAGAAAAATGCCAGCCCACAAATTCATGTACAGTAGCCCCACCCCCACCCCCTTATCATAGGGACATGTTCCAAGACCCCCAGTGGATGCCTGAAACCGTGAGTAGTATGAAACCCTATGAATACTGTGCTTTCTCCTATACACACCTACCTACCTACCTGTGATAAAGTTTAATGTATAAACTGGGCTCAGAGACTAACAATAACTAAGAAAATAGAGCAATTATAACAGTTCTCTCTCTCTCTCTCTCTCTCTCTCTCTCTCTCTCTCAGTATCTACTGTGTTCACCCTGCTTCTTGGTGAGATGATAGCGTGCCCACGTGGGGAGAGGCGTTTGCGGTTTGAGGTGCGACAGCAACACCAGCGGTGATTCCTTTGTCCGTCACAGTCTCAGGGCTGGAGGCCCGTTCTGGCATAGAGCTTAGCAACCTCAGCCTGCGAGGTTGCTCCTCATTAAGTCGAGAACTTTCCTCTTTTCACTGACAGCAGCTCTTTCCAGCTTCTCTATGGCGTCAGAGTCGCAGCATCACTGCTCCTGCACTTTGGGGTCGTTAGCAAGGAAAACGAGGGTGACGAACCTGAGCACCTCCAAACCCCACACCGGGTCTAATACCCAGGCGGCAGCTGCGTGGCTGACTGTGGAGCGTCTACTACAGCGTGGACACCGGACACAGGACGATTCACGTGGACATCACGAGATTTCATCACCGCTACTCGGAGCAGCCACAACTTAAAACTTATGAATTGTTTATTTCTGGAATTTTCCATTTAATATTGTGGATGGTGCTTGGCTGCAGGTAACTGAAATGAAGGTAAGGAGGGATTAGTGTATGTAAGAAAATACTTCTTTGTCACAAATGACCTTAATTACCGCTAAGCCCCAGTCCGGCAAGGTTGTTAAGAAATCCAGCCTTGGTCAGACCAGCCTTCCTTCTCCTGCCTCCCCAGGTTTCCACAAGGTTCTGGGTCTCGCCCAGCTCCCAGTGTCTTTGTCTTGTGCAAGTGATTTTCCCAAAATGCCTGTTATCCCGGCCCCATAGTGCGCAGGTGTGTCGGGCCTGGGGCGCCTGAGGGCAGGACGCCAGCAGCCTTGGACCACGCACATCCCTCGGGTGTTCAGCCAGGCCCCCGGTGACCCGTAGCGTGTTACAGTCTGAAGCACCCACCACCCTGGGAAGCTTGTCATGCACCTGCCTGACGGCCAGGTTCAGGGGCCTGTTCAGGGCCCTCTGAGTTCTCCAGGGCAGGGCCACCGCCCACCAGCCTGAAGAGGCCTTTCCTTAGTCCCCCCGAAGAGCAGTGATGTGGAAATAAGACGCAAAGGGAGGGTCTCCTAGACCCTTCAGCCCGCTGCCCCGCCCCTGCCTCCCGCTCCCAGCCAGGAAGCCACTGCCTGCTTTAGTGAGGGGAAGTCGGAGGATAGACAAAGAGGGAGCTTACAACCTACTCGTGAACGTATTTCATTTTTCATAAAATCGAGACTAAAAGAAAATGTCGTAATTAGACTCTAGGTAGCAGTGCTCTAAGTTATTTTTAGTTTCTTTGTAGACTTTTCTGTATTATTGTTTTTCCACAATGAATATAATTCAATGAGCAAACAACAAAATTAAACATTGACAAGACTACAGACACAGAATTAACCCAAAAGAAGATGGGAACTGGGCCACTCAGAGCAGAACTGGAGAGCCGCCTTGTACCGGACGGCACTGGCAGCACACCGAGCACTGGCCAGGCTACAGAGGGGCTGTGGTGTCTTCTCGAGGTGCTGGGAGTGGTCACTTAACCCTGCCTCCAGTGGGGTGCTTGGCCTTTGAAGAAAAGAAGAGGGTTCACCAGGTGAATGAAAGAGGGAGACATTTCCCAACCCGTGACTGTCTCTCCTTTGAAGACTAATGCACAAATTATAGGCCATTCCAACAAAACTGAGAGTGTTTTCAACGAGCTCTTAGCATGAATGACTGAGATAACCGGCTACTTAGAACAAAAACACCCCATTACCAGTTACAAGCCTGTGTTGTTGGACTTGAACAAAACAAGCTAATTGCTGGTGTTTCAATGGGGCCAACCGAAGGTGCACACAGGCTGTTAGGTGGATGTTCCCTGTTTTCTGAGGCAGTTTCTGAGAGGCTCTGCTTCAGTTTTCTGAGCACCCGCCCCCCTCCTCCTCGTCCTCATGTCAGGACCCACCCCTCACCCCCAAGAGGAGTTGGGGAGAGGAGATCCAGTTAAAGGAATAAGCAGCAAAGCAAATGCGCACCGATGTGTATGTCCAGGGAAAGTTGGGGGACAAACGCAAGTGAGGGGACATCTTGGACACTGAGCCTCCCTCGTGTGAGCAATTGCTGAGTGATCACGTGGAGCGGGGGCGGGGGGGGGGGTGCCTAGAAGACCCTCCCTTGAGAACATCAGCTACTGTGGGGTCTCAGGTTCCAGCCCCAGGTGACAAATGTGGGGCCAGGAATCTCGGAGCCCACATTCACCTAAAACATCACCAGGTGTTAAAATCATGACTTTCAGACAAATCCAAAACGTATGTGTGTCAATGATTTTATTTGACTAAACAGGGAACCAGTAAGACGGTATCATCATTTCAGAAAATTGAGACAGATGCCAATGAACTTGGTCCAGATGATCAGCAGGAAACTGGTGATCCTTCGCACCTCCAAGCCCAGGTCCCCGCCCAGCCCCTCCCCCACCACCCAGCTGGCCACCCCTGGGGCTGTCGGAATTTCATGGCAGGACTCAGACACCAGACCCCGCATCCTTCCAGCTCCTGGAGATGTGTGTCCATCCCCCTAAGTGCCTCCCTTGACCGTAAGCACAATGGAAGCACCAGAGTCTCTCCACATACATCCCGGTGCCCGTCTTCACCTCCAGGGAACTTGTACAGCCTGCCCCACCGAGGGGCCGTGCACGGCGGGTGCTGGAGGAAAACCATCCACCATGTCCGAGGTGATCTTAGCAGCCGGCCCAGTCTTCGGAGATGCTGTTGAAATTTGATACAAAAGAAAGTCACATTTAATGTTGTTGCAATAAACAAATGGGACTACATCAAAATAAAAGGCTTCTGCACAGCAAAAGAAACCACCAACAAAACAACAAAAGCCCACTGCACGGGAGAACATATTGGCCAATGCTATTTCAGATAAGGGTTTAATCTCCAAAATTTACAAAGAACTCATACAACTTAACAAAAGGAAGATAAACGATACAATCAAAAAGTGGGCAAAGGACCTAAGTAGACACTTTTCAAAAGAGGACATTCAGGAGGCCAAGAGACATATGAAAACATGCTCAAAGTCACTAATCATCTGAGAGATGCAAATCAAAACGACAATGAGGTACCCTCTCACACCTGTCAGAATGGCTATCATCAACAAATCAACAAACGACAAGTGCTGGAGAGGATGTGGAGAAAAAGGAGCCCTCGTGCACTGCTGGTGGGAATGCAGACTGGTGCAGCCACTGTGGAGAACAGCAGGGAGTTTCCTCAAAAAATTAAAAATGAAACTTCCATTTGACCCAGTAATCCCACTTCTAGGACTATATCCCAAGAAACCAGAAACACCAATCAGAAAGGATATATGCACCCCTATGTTCATAGCAGCACAGTTTACCATAGCTAAGATTTGGAAACAACCTAAGAGCCCATCAGCTGATGAGTGGATTAAAAAACCGTGGTACATCTACACGATGGAATACTACACTGCTGTAAAAAAGAAAGAACTTTTACCATTTGCAACAGCATGGATGGAACTGGAGAGCATTATGCTAAGCAAATTAAACCAGTAGGAAAAAGATAATTATCACACGTTCTCACTCATATGTGGGATATAATGATCAACATAATTTGAAGAACAAAAATAGATGCAGAGACAAATGGCAGGGGTGGGTGTGGTTAGAGAGCAACCAAAGGACTTGTATGCATGCATATGAGCAAAACCAATGGACACAGACACTGGGGCAGTGGGGGCTTGCCTGGGGTAGGAATGGTGTGGGTGTGTCAATCGGGGGGAAAGGAAACATGTAAAACTTTAGACAATAAAAAAGAAATACAAATATATATATTTGCAAAAGTGCTGTTAGGGGCTGGATTGTGCCCCACCACACACATACACACACACACACACACACACACACTCATATGTTGGAGCCCTAACCCCCAGTACCTCAGAATGTGACTATATTTGGAGATGGGGCTTTTAACAAGGTGATGAAGTTAAATATGAAGTTGCTAAGATGAGACCTAACACACATGACTGGTGTCCTTGTAAGAGGAGATTTGGACACACAGAGACACCAGGGTTGGGCACGCACAGAGGGTAGACCGCATGAGGACACAGCAAGAAGGCGCCATCTGCAAGCAAAGGAGAGAGGCCTCAGAAGAAACCACACCTGCCAGCACCTTGATCTTGGACGTCCAGCCTTAAGAACTCTAATAAAATTAACTTCTATTGTGTAAGCCCCAGTCTGTTATATTTTGCCATGGCAGCCCTAGCAGACCAATACAAGTGTGGATTGGCCCAACCTCCCACCCTCTTGGGGAAAGAGGCAGAGTATAAATATCCAAATGAAATATAATAGCCCTCGGGCTGGTATGGTAACTCCAGTCATCAGAGGTACGCTCAGATGGCTTCTACTTTGTTGTTCTGCCAAACTCAACACACACAGCTCTCAACTTGTGGCCCGAGATGGTTTCCGGCGCTCCACCCCCCCTTCCTCATCCCTGTTCCCAGGAAGGAGGAAGAGGGGAAGGGGGTCCAATCACTTCCATTCTCAACCTATTGACTAGAAGAGGTCACGTGACCTCCTTAGTTACCAGGGAGGCCATGGGCCCAACTATAAAGTTTACTATCCTATAATGAGGGGAAAATGAAAATTGGGGAACCTTGAAGCAGTGGCATCACATTAGTTGGAGAAGAGCAGAGGTAGGAAAGAGAGGAGCTGATTAAGATTTCCAATACCCTAAACAACCTAAGTGTCCATCAGTAGGTGTATGAATAAACAAAGTGCGGTGCATATATACGCGGTGGAATATTAGTCAGCCATGAAAAATAAGGTGATCCTGGCATCTGCAACAATGTGGGCAGACCTTGAAGGCATTATGCGAAGTGAAATAAGTCAGTCAGAGAAAGGCAAACACTGTATAGTGCCTCTTATATGTGGAATCTAAAACAAACCAAACTCATGAAGTTAGAGATTAGATTGGTAGTTGTCGGAGGTGGGGAGTTGGGGAGTTGGGGGAGGGGGCAGATGAGTCAAGGCAGTCAAAGGTCCAAGCTTCCAGTTATAAGATGAATGAGGTCTGGGGACTTAGTGTACAGCAGGGTGACTATGGCTGATATACTGTTTATATATTTGAAAGTTGCTAAGATAGTATATCTTTAACTTCAAATTACAAGGAAAAAAGAATTTGTAACTATGTGCGGTGATAGATGTTAATTAAACTTACTGTGGTGATCATTTCATTATGTGTGTGTGTGTGTGTACATATAGCAAATCACTGTGTTGTGCACCTTAAACATACACACTGCTATATGTCAATTATATCTTAATAAAACTGGAAGGGGGGGAAGATTTGGAATATCCAAACACCCTATCATCCCAAATTGTGGTTCTTTGGTACAAGTCCTCCCCCATTAACTGTGGGCTCTCAGCACCGTTGGGTCTCTATTTCTGCTCACTCCAGGCCTGCCTGAGCCCATCACGGTTCCAAGTTTGTGGCAGATGCTCCAGTGTTTACTTTCATCCCCCTGCCTCAATCACTGAATTCACACACTTGCTGAGCACCTACTGGGTGTGGCGTTTAAAACCTCCCCACTCTGTCGCCTCACAGGCACTTTCCCTGAATGACACTCCTGAGCCTCTCTGGGACGCACATCATTGAATCAGAAGTGTTTTCACAGGAGAAAACAGGCTTGAGCACAGAGACGAGGTGAGAGCTGCAGCTACCTCCTCCTGGTCCCGGCATCCGCTAGGAGGAATGCCACTGAGTGGTGGCTCTACAGAAAACAAGACCATTCTCACAGGGAGAAGCCCAGAGGTAGCCGGGCCAGGCCGGCAGGTGGCCCGTGCCAAATAAGTCCTCAGGGAGCCCAGTTCTGTCCAGACTTCCCCTTGGATACAGCACTGGTCCTCAGGGCCTGGATGTTGGCCGGCGCTCCAGCCATCCCAGGCATCTTCAGGCAGCAGGATGGAAGGAAGGACAGGGCAGAGGGCAGGGCATTCACCAGCCCTCCTCCAGGGGATGTTCCTGGAACTGCCACTCAAACTTCCATTCACATCCTATTGGCCAGAATGTAGCCAATTTGGCTGCAAGGAGGGCCAAGAAGCAGAGCCTGTGCTCTGGGTGGCCATGTGTCACTGCTATTATGGGGAATGGTGGGAGTGGCTATTGGTGAAGGCAAACCAACAGTCTCCGGTATCATGTGGGATCTTAGACTACAGCGGAGACAGTATTGGATGAACCTAAACATGCTCATTACTGTTCCCTGCATTCTGAGTATCATTCAAAATATTAAAGTGACTTCTCACATTCCGTTTTCGCCCCAGCCCCCAGGTATAAGGAGTTGTTACTGATGGTGTCATTCACCAGCTACTTCCAGGTCACATCTCTGATGTTCCGCAGCCAGGGGATCCCCTGGGCTTTGGAGAGACCTCACTTGCTGCTCTTTGACAAGTTAGCATCAGTGGAGACTGGGAAATAGAGGGGCCAAGATGCGATGAATAAGAGGGAATAGCCAAGCTCGAGAAAGCAAAAGGAAAGAAAAAAATCACAGAGTCGATGGTTCGTTGGAGAAGTGTGAATCATTCATCGCATGAGCTTGTCCTCAAAGAGAAAAGGTTCAGTCTCCCTGGGTTTTAATTACAGCGAATCCTTTGCCTAAGGAATATTTGGTGCGAGGAGTTGAGTCAGTAAGTTACACCAGAGCATCTAGAAACGTAGCCAGTAGGAGAGGAGGCATGGTTTAGGGGATGCTAAGGCACCAGGCACCTGCTGTGACATTTAAGAAATTGCTAGTTATCACGGGGACTTCTGGGTTAGATTACCCCACCCAACACCAGATGCTCTATCTGATAAACACTAAGGGGCCAGAAATAATTTCGAGCCCAGCCAGGGTTTCTTGACCTCCGCACAGCTGACCTCTGGAGTGAGATCATTCTGCTGTTGGCGCCCCCACCCCCGCACGGTAGGATGGTCAGCAGCATCCCTGGCCTCCTCCCACTAGATGCCAGTAGATCCCCCAGTCGTGACAACCACAGGTGTCTCCAGACATTGAAAAGGGTCCCCTAGGGGCAAAACAGACTCCAGGCAAGAGCCATGGGTCCTGCTCCCCTTCTCAAGTTTTGAAACAGGGACCCCAAGGTGATTATTATGGGTTTGGGTTTTGTTCAGAGACCACCGTATTGTTCTGGTTTAATATTTCCACTTCCTTGTTCACTTCCTCCCTCCCTCACTCACTCACTCAGTGACCTTGGGATTCAGGGGTGACACGCAGGAGAAGGTCTTGGTCACTCCCGAGTCCCTGGCACGTGGCACGCACTGGCCTCTGTGAACCCTGACTAAGGGACATTGCAGCTCATCCCCACAGCTCCCCCCGGAAACCCGTACCACTGTCACCTTCATTTCACAATAACACTAACTGAGGCCCAGGCGGTTGTCACCCGTCCCGGACACACAGCTAGGAAATGTCTGGTTGCAGGAATTGGGACCCATAGGATTTGAGCAAAATGTGCCATGGTCCCCCAGAGGGAAACAGCTAAGGGGAAGGATGGGCAGGGGAGCCTGGAAAGTGAAGGACAAGACCAAGAGGACTGTGCTCAGGCACCAGGAGCCGTCCTCTGCCCTCAGTTCATGCTGATGCGCCAACCTGGGCCACTTTCATTACAGCTGCCTCATGCAGGACTCAACCCCGGGCAAATCTCCATTCTCAGAAAAGTATGGGGACATTTAAGGCAAACACACACTATTAATTGCCAATCGGGGGGCCACGGTTTTTTTTTTCTTTGAAAGGAATATTTTCCATAAATGCCTTTGCTTTAAAAAATAATAACAAAAAGAAACCATAGGCAGCAAAAATCTCAGACATGTCTGGTAGCAATATGTTTGTGGATACATCTCCTAGGGCAAAGGAAACTAGGGAGAAAATAAACAAATGGGACTACATCAAAATATAAAGCTTCTGTACAGCAAAGAAACCATCAACAAAATGAAAAGGGAGCCCACTGTATGGGAGAACATATTTGGCAATGAGACATCTGATAAATACATAAGGAAATCATACAACTTAACAAAAGGAAAGCAAACAATCCAATTAAAAAATGAGCAAAAGACCTAAATAGATACTTCTTCAAAGTGGACATACTGATGGCCAAGAGACATATGAAAAATGCTCAAAGTCACTGATCATCAGGGAGATGCAAATTAAAATGACAATGAGGTATCACCTCACACCTGTCTGAATGGCTACCATCAACAAATCAACAAATGACAAGTGCCGGCGAGGATGTGGAGAAAAGGGAACCCTCATGTACTGCTGGTGGGAATGCAGACTGGTGCAGCCATTATGGAAAACAGTATGGAGTTCCCTCAAAAAATTAAATATGGAATTGCCAATTGATCCAGTGATCCCATTTCTAGGAATATCCTAAGAAACCCGAAGCACCAATCAGAAAGAATGTATGTGCCCCTATGTTCATAGCAGCACAATTTACAATAGCTAAGATCTGGAAACAGCCAAGTGCCCATCAGTAGATGAGTGGATAAAAAACCTGTGGTACATTTATACCATAAAATACTATGCAGCAGTAAAGAAGAAGGATCTCTTACCCTTTGAGAGCATGGAGGGACCTAGAGAGTATCATGCTGAGTGAAATAAGTCAGTCAGAGAAATTCAAGTATCACATGATCTCATTCATATGTGGAATCTAAGTAACAAAATATACTGGTGAACAAAATAGATCCAGAGACATTGAAGCAGGGAACAGACTGTCAAATCTCAGAGGGAAGGTAGAGGAGGGTGGGTGGGTGGGTGAAAAGAGATCAACCAAAGAACTTGAATGCATATATGCATAATCCATGGGCACAGACAATAGGGTGGTAGAGGCCTGGGGTGGGGAGCAAGAGTGTGCTAGAAGGGGTCAATGGGAGAAAAAAGGAGACATCTGTAATATTTTCAACAATAAAGATTTTTTTTTTAAAAAAATAACAAAACAAAAAAAAAGCCATCGCTAGCAAAGAAAACGCTTGTGTTACCATGGCTGGGATCACAGCAGAGAGCAGTTCTCTCCTCCCCCTCGGGAGAAAGGTCCCAGGGGCCGGCCCTGCCGTCCTTGGAGCCGCCACTCTTCTCTCTGTTCTGCTGCATACAATGTCGGCGTCTATTTTTGTCAACCGATGTTCCTTCAATTGATGAATTCAGCACAAAATGAGAAAACCTTCATGGTCAACCTACGGGGCTCTGAAGGATACTGAAGGTGGTGATTTTTGTATCTTACTCAATAAAAGACAATATCTGTGCTTACCCCTCACAAAATCCTTCCACAGAGTGAAGAAAACCACAGGAACCAGTGGACACAGAGCAACCACATCTCCTCGCCAGAATTCATTCTTCTACCCTGGCCCTGACCATCACACCTTTGTAGCATTTGTCATGCTCTTTTACGTTTATTGTATGTCCATCTACACACACACACACACACACACACACACACACACACACACTACCTCTGGCTCCTTGAGAGCAGAGCACGCGGTACTATTATCTTACAGCCACAAAAGGATGTCCTGGGCAGGGTGGTGTTTTAAAAGGCATTGGATTGTGCTGGACTCACATAATACATATATTTAACATATGTAAAGTCATATTCTGGAGAGAAAGAGAGAGAGAAGAGAGAAATAGTGATGGAGGTTCTAGCCTATGTAACTCTCAGGGGATGAAAGACACGACTTCGCTGACCCTTCACCGGTGTCCATTTCCTTGGCCTCACCTGGGAGAGCGTCTCGCTGGGGTTTGGGTGGGAGGACAGTTCTGACTCCGCATCATTTCCTCTCATACCTGGCTTTCAAGTTTGAACAGTGCAAGAGGAACGTGGCCATAAGCAAACTTAACTGGAGGACACAGATTGAGGTGTGTGGCTCACACACTTGCCTTAGATGCGACAGCAGGGGCTACAGGAATGCTCAGGGGTGCTGCCCAGGTCCCCCACAGGGAGGGACTCTTCCCCTGCCCTGAGGGTGCTGGTGGAGGACTGTTCAAACTCAAAAGCCAGGTATGAGAGGAAATGATGCGGAGTCAGAACTGTCCTCCCACCCAAACCCCAGAACCTGAATTTTGACCCGGTCCCTGGTGATTCAGATGCACAGTGAGGGCTGAGAAGCCCTGCGCCCCACATCGCACCCCACACCCCACACCCCACACCCCACACCCCACACCCCAGGTTGAGACATCACCAGCACAGGTCTGCCAGCCACCATGTCCCCAAGGCAATGCCCCCGGCAACACAGCCAGTGCTGGGAACATGGGACTCAAAGGTTAACCCAGCAAAGGAAACCGGAAGAGCTAGGGACTTTATGGGCACTCAATTTTGAGATTGATGAAAGAAATGCAACTGTAACATGCTGAAAGTGACTGTTTTAACTAGGAAAACATATTTGTATTTTTTAAATAAATATAGAGATTATGTAAATTGTGCTGCTATGAACATAGGGGTGCATACATTCTTTCTGATTGGTATTTCGGAAGTCTTAGGATGTATTCCTAGAAGTGGGATCGCTGGGTCAAAAGGCAGTTCCATTTTTAATTTTTTGAGGAAACGCCATACTGTTCTCCACAGTGGCTGCACCAGTCTGCATTCCCACCAGCAGTACACGAGGGTTCCCTTTTCTCCACATCCTCACCAGCACTTGTCATTTGTTGGTTGGACCTGGAGAGTATTATGCTAAGTGAAATAAGCCAGTCAGAGAAAGACAAATACTATATGCTCTCCCTTATATGTGGAATCTAATGAACAAACTAAACTGATGAACAAAATAGGACCAGAGGCATGGCTGCATGGAACAGACTGACAGATGGCAGAGGGGAGGGGGCATGAGGGGACTGGAAGAGATTAGCCAAAGAACATATACACACAGCCCGCGGACACAGGAGTGGTGAAGGCCAGGGGAGGGGTGTGGGGATGGGGCTGGGTGGAGGGAGGCAAAGGGGAGAAATTGGGGGACTCTGTAATAGTGCCAACAATAACAAATAAATAAACATACAGAGATTGTGTGTGGACACCATGGAGGGTGTTTTTATTCATTATATCTGGTCCTTCAACCAGCCTTGGTGGCACCTGGAAGAATATGGAGCCATGCAGATCCCTTTGTCTTCTACACTCAGGAAACTCCTGCCTCTTATCGTTAATTTGACTCAGTTGCTGCAATTTGTGAATCAACCATAGGGAAACGGACTTGGAGAAGCAAATTGGTGTATTAACGTGTTGTATCATCGTGATGCCTTTGCTACAGCTAAAGAACCCACATCAGCACAGTGCTACTCACGAAAAGAAGTTCCAGCAGAATGCAAAGAAACAATGTTCTTACACACACACACACACACACACACACACACACACACACACACAGCCTTGACCTGTTCCTGGCACTGGAGTGTTCAAAAACAAAATGACTCATTCTCTATTCAGAAGATCGCCTTGGAATTCAAGAGATGAAGAGGAGGAGATTTGCTGGTTTGTTATTTTGAATGTTCTTATAATTTTTATGCTGAATTTTAAACAGGAAAATTTACAGTTGTTAGGGGTGTTTTGTTTGTTTTTGAATTTGAAAAATGAGAAAGTAAGAAAACGGAGGCTTTGGGGAGATTCAAAAGCTAAACGTGGCTCAGATAAGCATACTTTTAACCATCAGGTAGAGACAGAAAGTAGGTCAGTGGTCGCCAGAGGCTAAGGGAGGTGGTGAGTGAGGGGTGGCTGCTAATGGGCTTGGGGTTTCTCTTTGGGGTGATGAAAATGGTCCGGAATTAGATTGTGGCGATGGTTGCACAACCTTGTGAATGTGCTAAAGACCACTGAATTGTATACTTTAAAATCATTAATGTTGTAGTATGTATAGCTCAATAAAAAATGTGAAGAAATGGGGATTTATAGGCATAAAAATATTAGAAATCTGGAGTATGAGTAAAAATAAATCTTAAAATTAATTGGGAAATAAAAATTTATCCAATGCACGGTATCTATCTATATATATAAAGAACCAGCAACCAGAACACCATAATGACTGGAATGACTGGTCGCTAGGACACCCACTGCAGCCAGTGAACTGGCCAGATCAGGGGGTGGGGCCGGCCAACTTCCCCCAGTCCTCCCTATGGCGGCCCCACCCCTGATCAGCCTCTCCCACTCAATTGGCCCACAGCCCCTCCCCCCAGCCAGCCCCTCCCCTGATAGCCCTCCCTGCCCCAAGCCAGCTCCAACCCCGATCAGCCCCCCACTTCAATCACGGGCAGGGCTGGCAGGCTAATAGCCTTCGGCTCCTCCCCCTGGCCAACCCTGCCCCCAATGGGCCCCCACCATCCTGATCGGTCTATGGCCCCTCCCCCAAGCCAGCTCTGCCCCCGCCCCCACACACACACCAAATTGGGGGTGGGGCTGGCCGGCCAACCTCCCACGGCCCCTCCCCCAGCCACTGACCCCTGATCGGCCCCCCCATCCCATTTGGGGACAGGGACAGCCGGCCCACCACCCACAGCCCCTCCCCACTGGTGACCTGGCCTCCATTTGACCCCCCCACCCCTATCAGGGGCAGGGTCCTCCAGCCAATCACCCACAGCCCCTCTCCCCAGCTGGCCCAGCCCCAATCAGCCCGATCAGAGCCTGCTCAGCAGGCCAACCTCCCACCGTCTCCTCCTCCTGTCAAGCCTGGCCCCAATCCACCCCAATTAGCTGGCCGGACCCCACCCATGCATGAATTTGTGCACTGGACCTCTAGTTAAAAATGTCTGGACACTAAGTTGGAAAAACAGAGCTAATTTTCTTCTGCATGCCATTTAGACAAAAAATATATTAACTTGTATCTATACTAATAAAAGGGTAATATGCTAATTACACTGGGAAACCTTCTGGGAGACCTTCTGGACAAAGCCATGATGATGGATCTGAGGCAGAGGTGGTTAGGGGCGAACAGGCTGCGGGGCAGGGGGGAAGTTGGGGGCGAGCTGGCCGGCGGGGGGCCAGTTGGGGGTGAGCAGGATCAGGCTGGCAGTGGGGGCAGTCGGGGGCAATCAGGCTGGCAGGCAGAGTGGTTAGGGGAGATCAGGCAGGTGAGCGGTTAGGAGCCAGTGGTGACAGATTGCAAGAGGACCTAAACCAGCAGTCGGACATCCCCCAAGGGGTCCCAAATCGGAGAGGGTGCAGGCTGGGCTGAGGGACACCCCCACCCTGTGCACAAATTTCATGCACCGGGCCACTAGTATAAATATAAAAATTAAAATCTGTAGATGAACAAAAAGAAAGCGAGAAAGGAAGGATGGAGGGGAAATGTCCAGGAAGTAGTCGCTGACAGCATCACAGCAGAGGAGTGGGTTCACTTGGCCGTGTTGGGTCAGACAGAGAAAGGGTGGGCGAGAGAGTGTGGGAAGGAACAGAAGACAGACACTTGGACAACCTCTGTCAGTGTTACAGCTAATTAATACTCATGTATCACTTTCCCTTGTCCCTTCCATGAGCAAAAGTAGGGATTTAAGGCCCAGAATAAATTCACATAAAAATGTTAAGATCTCTAGGGCCAAAAAGTAGTTAAAACTCAATGACATACACCCCTCCTAGCAGGGGGCCACAGCAACACCCCAGTGATATCACGTGGATGTCTCATGCCCCTGATACGAGGTGATGACTAGGCAAATCACCTCTGTGGTATTCTTCCCAGAAACCCATGACCCCAGTCTACCCAGAAACATCAGACAAACCCAACAGAGAGGCCTCTGCACAGTGTCTGGCCAGTGCTGCTCAAAACTGTCCAAGTCATGAAAACCAAGGAAAGATGGAAACTGAAAGACACTGCGGGGGACATGACTACGTGACGCAGTGTGGGACCGCAGATGGGATCCTGGGACAGAGAGGGAAGGGGACATGGGTGAAATCAACGTGAAATGTGGAGTTTCGTGAGTAGCGCCTGTGCTGGAATGGGCTCCTTAGCTGTAACAAAGGCACCACGATGATACAACACGTTAGCACCAGAGAAGCAGGATGAGAGGTACATGAGAACTCGCTGTACCATCTTTTCAATTTTTCTGTAAATTGAAAGCGATTCCAAAATAAAATCCATAAATACGGTTTTAGGAAAACTCAATTTCAGCACAGTGGCTGGCCACTGCGGGAGTGTCGTGAAGAGATGTCAGAAATTCCTGGATTGGATTTAGATGGTCATAGTGTACCCAACCTTCCCACACCACCCGCGGAGAAGCTGTCTTTTTGTTCCACCTGATGCTGGCCCCCGCTGGCAGCTCGTCCTTGGGCAGGAAGGACTAACTGTGCCTCTAACTAACCATTCTCTCTGATCACACAGGCTTCCAGATGCCCACAGACCTTAGTCACAGCAGCTCTGCAGTAGGCCCCTCCTGGAGGAGTCCTTCTATGTGGACTGCCAGGACCACAGACATCTCCTCAACACTCTCCCACAATATCAGCCGCACTGTAAAACGCACTTCCCAGGCGCACACAGTGGAAACTCCCTGGGGACATTGGCCAGTCACATCTCTATGTCGGCACACACTCCCCTGGTCTTTGGGGATGAATGACAAGCTGCACCACCCAGGTCTCTCTTCAGTGAAGGACTTGCCCCAGTTGAGAGTAAGAAGCCTGGAGTTATAATTCCTCCCAGATTGGCCTCAGCTGCAGAACCCCATCCTGCCTGAGATGAGCATCTCTTCCCAGGAGCCCCACATCCAGTAACTGAGCACAGGGAGCTGTCCAGCAAGAGGCAGCTGAAACCAGAGGTGGGCTGGAGGCTGAGGATGCAGGCATCAGAAGCAGCAGCTCCTCAGAAACAATTAGGGTCAATGATGCAATCTTATTGTTTCTAATATGATCTCTGGACAATGCTGCCCCCTTTAAGTGGCATGGGGTGTGACCTCTAATTACGTGGCATTCTGCAAGACACGAGAAGGAGGGAGGAGTGCTGAACTCTGCCATATTGGGGAGGAGTGGTTGAAGAAGGAGAACTAAACTGCTGCAGAGTTGAGGAAAACTGTGAAAAAATGATTTACATTTACCCTGGCCAGTGTTCTCAGTGGTTATAGTTTTGGCTCGAGCACCAAAGGGCCGTAGGTTCCATTCCCAGTCAAGGGCACATACCTGGGTTGCAGGTTTGATCCTCAGCCGCATCAGGGTGTGTGTGGGAGGCAACCAATCAATGTGTCTCTCTCACATCAGTGTTTCTCTCTCTCTTGCCCCCTCCCTCCTTTCCACTCTCTCTAAAAATCAATGGGGGAAAAAAGGTTCCCATTTGATCTGGATCTTGAAAGATAAGAGAAGTATGCCAGGCACAAAAGAAGGGAAGAGCTTTGGGAGCAGAGAAAACATCCAGGTGCATGATCTCTTAGGATAAGAATCTCCTTGTTAAAAAGAGGAGCCAAGATGGAGGCATAGGTCAATGCTGGTATGTGCTGCCTGCCAAAACCACATCAAAATCACAACTAAAATACAGAACAACCATCACTCCGAACCGCCTGAAAGCTGGCTGAATGGAAGTACTACAACTAGAGAAGTAAAGAAGAAAGCACATTGAAACTGGTAGGAGGGGCAGAGGCATGGAATGGGCTGGTCCAACACCCACATGTGTTGTTTTTTCAATCTGGGAGGAGATCCTCTCTGTGGAGGCCACCGTGAGGAGCAAGGGGTCCCAATCACACACCAGCCCCCCAGCCCAGGGTCCCAGAGCTGGGAAGAGAACTCCCTGTAACTTCAGGCTGTAAAAACAAGCAGGGATTGTGGCTGCAGGACACAGAGGCTGCTGGAGTCCCAGAAGATCCTCTTGAAGGGCTAGTGTACAGACTTACTCAGGCTCAATCCCTCTGAACTCCAGTGCTGGGTGGCTTTGGGGGACCCAGACACATACAGAGAGAAACTGGATTATCTGGTATCAGGGCAGGAATAAGAAGATGGCTTTCTCCAGATCGGGGTGTTCTCAGGGGTCATTGTTCCTGTGTTGGGACCTCCCCTGTCACAGAGCTGACTGGCAGGGGCCATATCTAAGTCTCTGCCAGCCTGGCTCACACTATTTGCACCACCCTGGTGATTCCATGAGATCCTGCCCCACCCAAGCTTCTTGCAGCAACTTTTCTATATGAATGGCCTGTCATAGATCAGGCTTTAGTCTTTGCTAAAATCTCTCAAACAAACTGAAACTGATCTCAGCATACCCCCAACTTATCAATAAAGAGCCTAAGACCTGGCACCAGAACAAGCCTGCCTTGCTTCACAGCTGGACCTCACCTGGGCACTTTCAAGCCCAATAAAAATAGCAGCCATCTGCAGATCTCTCTATAGCTCCTGCCAGGTGGCCCTAGGCAGTGGCTGACTTTGCACTTCCCTGAAGGCCCTATAACAGCTTGTGGAAAGCTTCAGACCATACCAGATTACAATTCTACACATCCACAAGCAACACACAAAAGAGGCAGACTCAATGAGCACCAAAGCCTGCTCCATAGGTGTGTTTCCTGCACAGCAGCTCTCCCACTATAGTTTCAGCTGGTCCTCACAGCCAATTAGCCTGGAGGTCAATTCCTCCCAGTGACACCAAGAGCAATCAAGGCTCAACTACAAGACTGTGCACACAGCCCACATAGGGGCACACCTAGAGTGCCCAGCTCAGGTGACTGGGAAGGCTGAGCCACTAGGCCCTACAGGACAGCTACTACACAAGGCCACTCTACCAACTCCAGGAGACATTGCAGCTCTACCTAATAGGTAGAAACAAACACAGAAGCAAGCAAAATGCAAAGACAAAGAAACGTGTCACAAATGAAAGAAATGGAAGCAAGCAAACTACTAGATACAGAGTTTAAAACCATGGTTATAAAGTTACTCAAGGATCTTCATGAGAGCTTCAAGGGACTTAGTGAGACTTTTAAGAAAATTAGTGCGAATGTCAAAGACATGAAAAATAACCAGTCAGAAATTAAGCATACAGTAACTGAAATAAAGAATCATTTACGGTGTTGCAACAGTAGAGTTGATTATTCTGACAATCAAATCAATGATTTGTAATATGAGGAAACAAAACACACCGAATCAAAAAAGAAAAAAGAATACAAAAATATGAAGATAGTGTAAGAAGTCTCTGGGACAACTTCAAGTGTACCAGCATTCGCAATATGGGGGTGCCAGAAGGAGAAGAGAGAAAAGAAGATATTGAAAACCTATTTGAAGAAATAATGACAGAAAACTCCCCCTACCTGGTGAAATAAATAGATTTGCAAGTCCAGGAATCTCAGAGTCCCAAACAAGAGGAACCCAAAAGAGGTCCATACCAAGACACATCATAATTAAAATGCCAAGGGTTAAAGACAAAGAAAGAATCTTAAAAGCATCAGGAAAAAAGCAGTTAGTTACCTACAAGGGAGTATCCATATGACTGTCAGCTGATTTCTCAACAGAAATTTTGCAGACCAGAGGGAGTGGCAAGAAATATTCAAAGTGATGAATAGCAAGGACCTACCACCAAGATTACTCTACCCAGCAAAGCTATCATTTAGAATTAAAGGTCAGCTAAAGAGCTTCACAGACAAGAAAAAGCTAAAAGAGTTCATCACCATCAAACCAGTATCACATGAAATGTTAAAGGGTATTCTCTAAGAAGAGGAATAAGAAAAAGATAAAAAGTATGGACAATAAAATGGCAATAAATATATATCTATCAACAATTGAGTCTAAAAATCAAAATAAACAAGAAATCTAATGAACAAAGTAAACTGGTGAATAAAATAGAAGCAGAGGCATGAAAACAGGGAACAGACTGATGAATCTTAGAGGGAAGGGTGGGAGGCAGAAAGAGAGTAACCAAAGATCTTACCTATGGTCACAAACAGTAGGGGTTGAAGGCCTGGGGCAGGGCAGTAACCTGGGGTGGAGGGGGGTCAATGGGAGGAAAAGGGGGGACATCTATAATACTCTCAACAATAAAGATTTTTAAAACATAAATAAATAAAATAAAATTCATAGTTAAAAAATCTTTTTATTACAATTTATTATAATAGACTAGAGGCCCGGTGCACAAAATTTTGTGCACTCGGTGGGGGGGAATGGGGGCCCCCCAGCCCGGCCTGTGCCCTCTCACAGTCTGGGACCCCTTGGGAGATAACGACCTGCTGGTTTAGGCCTGCTCCCGGGTTGCAGAGGGCACACCCAATGCCTAGGTGCAGCCCCTGGTCAGGCTCAGAGCAGGGCCGATTGGGGAGTTGAGGCGCCGCCCCATCATGCACAGAGCAGGGCCGATCAGGGGGTTGGTGCGCCGCACCCTGTCAAACACAGAGCCACAGGGCGATCAGGGGATTGGGGAGCTCCCCCCTATCAGGCACAGAGCAGGGCTGGTCAGGGGGTTGGGGCGCCTTCCCCTCTCACAAACAGAGCAGGGCAGATAGGGAGGTTGTGGCCCCGCCCTCTGTCACTCACAGAGCCGCAGGGCAATCAGGGGGTTTGGGCGCTGCCCCCTGTCATGCTGATCCCGGTGCCAGGAGCCTCGCTGCTCTGCTGATCCCAGTGCCCTTTTACTATATAGAATAGAGGCCTGGTGCATGGGTGGGGGCTGGCTTGTTTGCCCTGAAGGGTGTCCTGGATCAGGGTGGGGGTCCCCACTGGGGTGCCTGGCCAGTCTGGCTGAGGGGCTGAGGGCCGTTTTCAGGCTGGCAGGTGACTGAAGCTCCCAACTGCTCCTTTTTTTCTTTTTCTTTTTTCTATTCTGGGCCAGCTTTAGCTCTGAGGCCTCGCTGCTGAAAGCAGGTTTCTGGCCTTTACCTTCTGTATTTGATACAATGTTGCGGTCTGGCTGGCTGAAGCCTGGCTGACTGAAAGCCTGTTTCTAGGGTTTTGTTTAGCTTCTATATTTGCAACATAGTTGCTTAGAGTTGCAGCTGAGAGGCTGTCAAGTCAGGCGAGGAACGTTTGAGTTCGCCATCACTGGAGCAAGCAAGCCTCCCTGTTCGCTTCAGTGCATGGCTGCCGGCTGCCATCTTGGCTGACAGTTAATTTGCATAAGGATATGCTGATTAGCCAATGGGGAGGGTAGCAGTCGTACGCTAATTACCATGTTTCTCTTTTATTAGTGTAGATTCTAACCAGACACCCCCATATGTGCCAACAACATACAATAAACACTGGTGAGACTGTCATGCCTTATGATTGTTATTAATAAAGTAAATTTGGCCTGGGGGTGTGGCTCAGTGATTGAGCATCAATTTATGAACCAGAAGGGTCACAGTTTGGTTCCTGGTCAGGGCACATGCCCGGGTTGTGGGCTCAATACTCAGTGTGGGCTGTGCAAGAGGCAGCTTGTCAGTGATTCTCTCTCATCATTGATGTTTCTTTCTCTCTCTCCCTCTCCCTTCCTCTCTGAAATCAATAAAAATATATTTTAAAAATGAACAAATAAAGCCAATTAGTTTCTAGAAGATTCCATTAGGGAGTCATTCTGCATCTGCATGGCTCCCCCAGGTAAGTGGAAGGAGCATTTAGAGAAGACCAAATTGACACTCATTAGCAAGGAGGGTACTCTTAGGATGAGGAGTTGAAGTGCCAGGCCCCACTGCTCTCTGTACAGGAGGCAGAGAATCAGAGAGTGGAGGCATATGAAGGTGTCCGAGCTGGGCACGTGCCAGGCCCAGGGCAGGGAAAGCACCGAGCACTCCTGGTGGTCCAGGTAAGACCAGTGCCCCTGAAACCTCAGTCTAGGACACCATAGAGGCACCTCTGGAGGTGACCGTGAAGGTGAGGAGGGAGGGGAAGCCTCAAACGGATTGAGATTGTGTTTCTCCCCAGCCTGGGAGATGGGTTGGTTTAACATCAGATGCTGCTCTGCTGAAAACAAAAAGAAGTGGTATTTCTCACGCCCTTCACTTTATAGACTGAGATCCACACCCAAGCACGATTTGTACATTGGTAGACACTGGCAAGTGGTGAAGCTATTCACAAACAACAGGTATGCCTGAGAGTCCTTCCCCCAATATTCTCGCCTGAGCTTGACATCTTTTTAATTCTTGTCAATCCAACTGGGAAAATGGTATGGAAGTCTCGGTTTGATTTTCATTTCCCTGGCTCCCCAGAAGGCTGAACATCTTTTCATATGTTTATTAGACATTTGCATTTCTTGTTCAGTGAATTTCCATTTGTATCTTTTGCCCAATTTTCTAAGAGCTAATTCATCTTTTTTTTTATTCATGTGCAGGTATTGTTTCTATAAGAGACAGTAACTTTTGCCCATGGCAAATGTTTTCTTCCTGTTTGTCTCTCACTTGGCTTGTGGTCCTTTTGTTCATACTAAATTTTGGGTTGCCCATCTTACTAAGAGCTCTCCACTCCAAAGTTTTATAAATATTCTAAATTTTATATTTCCATATGCATATTTCTCCTGTCTCATACTTACATACACCCACACTCATGTACCCACATAGTTAGATGATCATGAGATGGCTCATTAATCCACCTGGAATGTGTGGGTGTGTGTCTGTGTGTACATGTATCTGTGTGTGTGTGTGTGTGTGTGTGTGTGTGCAAGCGGACTCAGTGTTTCCAGACTTTGCACAATCCTTCTGTGCAGCATCAAGCCCGACATGTACCACGTATTAAAGTCAAATGCTCAAATCTGCCTTTTACAGTTTCCAGCTCCCAGGGCATCTCCATCCTCCCTGTTGCTTAAGAAGTAGGTGGGTGTTCCCGCTCACTCCCTTCCCCACAGTCCCATACCCAAGCACTCTGGAACCTCCATGATCCTCCCTCCCACATTCTCTGCCCATTCCTCCCAGGACGCCAGGGCCGCCTCCTTGCTTCCGGCCACCATCATCTGGCCATGGCTCTTTGCAGCCCTGGCCTGTCTGGCTCCTCACTCCTCCCCATCCCATCTAATCTCCACTCTTCAGCCAGGAATCCTTCTAAATGCAGACCCACCTCATCCCTGCTCTACCTAGAACCCTTCCTTCCACAGCCCCCACCACTTTCAAACTCCCAAAATCATCCTTTTTAAAAGGGCACTTCTCACCTTTAAAATAAAATAAAAAACTTTGACAGCCTCACTTCTCAGATTGTGTCCCCCAGCTCCATGCTCCAGGCAGAGCAAACTACTTTCATTTCTTCAAAAACACCAAGGTTTCCTTTCAGCAGATGGAAACTCTGGCTACACCCCTGCTCACCTCTCAAAATCACCCACACAAGCCCAGGCCCTCGCCTGGGTGATTCTCACTCACGGGCCAGGCGGGACCTCTGCACCCACATCCTCCGGATGGTCCCCTCACCAGCGTGAAGATCCACTGCCCTTCCCTCCGAATGGTGGGCTGTCATTCTCCAGCTGGAACCCTTCTCCAACCCCAGCCCCCACCTCTCCAGCCCACATGGCCTCTTCTTCCTTAGAGTCCAGGCTGAGACGCTCCTTCCTCAGAACTTTCCTCTACCATTCAGATTAGGGCCCCGGCTCATCCACCAGCGTCCCCCTGGCCCTCCCCATTCAAGCGTTTATCACAGGGACTTAATTCCCCGATTTCTTGTCTCCCACCCCAGGCTCCAAGTTTGGGTGAAAACAAGAAGAGCATGTCTGTCTTGCTCACCATAAACTTATGCGCCCAGCAGCAGAGACCTGACACAGAATAGGTGCGCAGTAAATGTTTACTTTCAAAATGAATGAATGAACAAGTAAATGGATGAATGGATGCCTGTGGCAGTTTCCAGGACAAATAAACTGCTCAGAAAAGCCAGCAAACAGATGCGCAGTCTGGCCAGCAGGGGGCACCAGCCTGCTTTCCCATCCCCTGCCCAAGCCCTGGGAGCCTACCTGCTGTCAGTCACAGAGCCTCCGGGTGCTCAGTGGTCATTTCGCGGCACTGGAGATTAAGTAGGAGTTGTTTGCCACCAGCCAATGTATGAAAAGTGAGTGTTCACCCCTCACTTCCAACAACAGGTACTACATCCCCTGTCTTGCCAGGAAAGGAGCCGTAACTGTAGCAACCAGTGGCAGTTTTTCTGTTCCCAAGTGGGGATGGCGATGGAGTAGGGAGGGCAAAGGAGGGAGACCCATAAGAGTACGCATAAAACTGCTCGCCCTGGAGCAGCAGGGAAAGTTCTCTGTGTGCCTCCCAGCTCGCTCGCTCTCCATCCTTCCGTCTGGGAGAACAGAATCCGAATCTGCACAGGGCGAGCATCCCTCACAAGCATCTGGAGGAAACTCTTGCCTCCTGTGAGGAGCAGCAGCAGCAGCAGCCTATGCCCCCGGCCGCAGCCCAGCTCGGTCATCCTGTGTCCGCGATGAACGCCTCGTGCTTCCTGCCCTCTGCTCAGCCTGGGCAGCCTAACAGCTCGGAGCTCCCGGACGCCCCCTCCTCCGGCAACCAGAGCGGTCGCGGGTACTGCGAGCAGGTGTTCATCCAGCCAGGGGTGTTCCTGGCGCTGGGCAGCGTCAGCCTGCTGGAGAACGTCCTGGTGATCCTGGCGGTGGCCCGCAACAGCAACCTGCACTCGCCCATGTACTTCTTCCTCTGCAGCCTGGCCGCGGCCGACATGCTGGTGAGCGTGTCCAACGCCCTGGAGACCATCATGATCGCCGTGGTCAACAGCGGCTCGCTGGCACTGGAGGACCGCTTCGTGCAGCACATGGACAACATCTTCGACTCGATGATCTGCATCTCGCTGGTGGCCTCCATCTGCAACCTCCTGGCCATCGCGGTGGACCGGTACGTCACCATCTTCTACGCGTTGCGCTACCACAGCATCGTGACGGTGAGCCGGGCGCGCGCCCTGATCGTGGCCGTCTGGCTGTGCTGCGGCGTCTGCGGCGTCGTGTTCATAGTCTACTCGGAGAGCAAGATGGTCATCGTGTGCCTCGTCACCCTGTTCTTCGCCATGCTGCTGCTCATGGGCACCCTCTACGTGCACATGTGCCTCTTTGCGCGGCTGCACATGCGGCGCATCGCCGCGCTGCCCCCCGCCGTCGGGGCGGCCCCGCCCCAGCGCTCGAGCCTCAAGGGCGCCGTCACCATCACCATCCTGCTGGGCGTCTTCGTCATCTGCTGGACCCCCTTCTTCCTCCACCTTGTGCTCATCATCACCTGCCCCACCAACCCCTCCTGCGTCTGCTACGCCGCGCACTTCAACACCTACCTGGTGCTTATCATGTGCAACTCCGTCATCGACCCGCTCATCTACGCCTTCCGCAGCCCCGAGCTGAGGAGCACCTTCCGCGAGATCCTGTGCTGCTGCCCCTGCCTGAGCCTGGGCTAGGACGCGGGCCCGAGGTCGGTCCCTCCAGCCACCGCTGACCCTCCAACCAGCTAAGGTGTTTAGAGAGAAGAGGGGGGGAATCAAAGACACCAGAATGTGTGAACAGCCAGTGCGTCTTGTTTTGAAGCTTGCAGAGCCTCTGACAGGAAAATGGAAAGTAGCAGGCTCTCCGAAAGGATCCCAACGTGGGTAAGTCTCTGATTTCCCCAACAGCCACGGGAGGAGGCTGTGCTCGGCTGCTGTGTGCGCTCATTCCATGAACCAGGGTTTGCAGCGCTTGCCTGCCCACCCGCCTCCTGGCATGTCCTCGCCCCTCGGGTCGTCCAGACTGAAGGATTCTCATTGACAGGAGGGTGGGTCAAAGCTCTCCCAAGCAAACCTCTTACCGCGCCCGACCTCGACTGCCAGCCGCTCCGATGGCTTTGCCCTTATTTCGTGAGACACTTGAGTTTCCATCCTGTTATTCTGTTCACAGTGCAACAGTTGCTCCACAACAATGAACTCTTTGTGAAAGAAGCGATGCAGCACGGCGTCCTTTCTACCCTCATACCCTCACCAACCTCCTCTGAAAAATAGCATTGAAATGTGGCCCATGATGCCCCTACTTTTGTTATTTGAGTTGTTGCTTTTGTTGTTGGGTTTCATGCATTCAGCATAAGGCAGCTTTCAGAATTCTAATGAAAAGGGGATCACGTGCTTTGGAAAACCAGAACATACCCGTGTGTACAGTATTTTGATGCCTTGCTCTCCTGAGGCATATATTTCCCTATTTTAAAAGCCTTTTCCCTGTTACTCCTTTTCTGCCTTTAACACAAGAGGGCCTGGTGGATGGGAGGGGGCGTGTCTCCAGAGATTGCTTCACGGTGGTTTCAGGTTTGAGAAATTGTAGGATTGCATGCGACTGTCTTGGAAGCTTTGCTTTTGCTCATTGTAACTGTGTCTCTATCTCATGATTTCCTGAAACGTTATCTTGGAAAGAAAACTTGGGGGATTACTGCTCCTTTTGCTCAGCATAGTGTTAAAGTTGGGGTGATCCTGTTATCTACGTCTGTACCTTGTCAAGTAAAGCGATTCATTCCCATGAACACGGGCAAGATTTGCTGCATAGCACTGTGTGCTGTGTGCTCTGCACCTGGTCAGACCCTTTCCTTCCCTGGAGAACTCCACCCCCACACCAGGGGTTCTCCTGTGCTGTGTCTTTGGTGTACAGTTGTGTGTTTTTCTTGTGCTGGAATATATTGGGGTTTTCAGTGTACTTGACAACCTGCTCATATAAACACTGTCTTGTTTCTTGCTTTGTGATGTTTGGAAATAAATAAAAGACTTCTGTGCCTGCTAAATGTGTGACATTAAATGGTCCGCCCGGAAGCATGCTAGTGATTCCCGCACAGCATCCGTTACACTGTAATTCTGACTGGTTTGTAAGTGACAGAAGCATCCGTTGCCACAGCGCTCGTCTTTTCTAGGGCAACGCCTTTTAGCCAAACTACAAAACGCTCCCATTTAGGTTCTGAGAACACCAGGCTGTAGCTCCTGGGCCACTGTCACTCTCCATTAGTTTAATCGAGACACCAAATAGCAGGCCGTGTCCACTATCGGTGAGCCACTGTGGGCAACAGGGATTCAGGCTCTCTGGAGACTGTACTAACAGCCACAGGAGCCATGACGCCCTTTTCTGGGTAAACAGCAGGAAAACGACTAACTTTTCACTCTTGGATATCAGCTGTCACATGATTTCATTTATTCTCTCAGCAAACCTCTGAAACAGGTGTGTCATGTTACAGGTGAAGGAACTGAGTCCTGGGGCTGGAGGGTGCACGGTGGGCCACAAACGCCCAGCTAGTTAGGCTCATTTGCGTCCTGTGGCTGAAGTCTTAGTCTTTGCACCATGTGGTGCTGCTGACAGGTTCCCATAATGAAAACAGACCCCACACTCCTTCCTCCACATGTTGGCTTAGAGAGCACTTCCACGGAAACTTCCCCCAGACTCACCGGGGATCTTGCTCGAGGGCAAAATCTGACTCAGCAGGTCTGGATTAGAGGTTCTATGACAATCTCCCAGGGGCATGGCTGCCTCTGGGGCCACCTTTTAAATAGAGAGGGCATAGAGGGCTTTCAAAAGCTTGACACAGTGTGAAGCGCTTGCCCCAGGCCAGGAATTGTGCTGGCTACCTGAGGGGCATGTGCCTCTGAGCCTTGACACTAGTACCACCCTTATGTCGCAGGTGAGACCTCTGCATCTCCTAGGGGTTAAGTCCTTGTCTAGTAAAACTCGGCTCTAAGCAAAGAAGAGATTCAGACACAGGCTGCCCTACACACCCCAGTCCAACACCACCACCCTGGCACCGCCCCTGGGAGCAGTCTGCATAGTTCAGCCAAGACCCAGGGACAGCAGAGCATGGGCTGCCATGGAGGGAGACTCGATGCATAATTCTACAGCTCACCAGTCCAGGTGTTTCTAAGGGTTTCCATAGAGACATCATAAAAACCACAAAGCACGATTAGTCATCTGACTTGGGAACATACTCCTGCAAAGGCTGTGGGCAGCCCTGGGAAGGCATCATGCTGTGGTGGACAGTCCTGCATGTGGGGCTGTCACTGCCTCCTCCACCACCACTGTCCACTGGATGTTTTAAGCAGAAGGACAGTCAGATTTGAAAATGCTTGATTTTTATAAATCAAAGCACATCGTGACTTTAATTCATTTGTTAAGTTACATTCATGTCTCATGGCTTAACCCCAGGCGCCCTGGGTTTCTAAAAACCTTTGCCTGTTGTCCTTACTGAAATGGAACTTTTGAGCTTAATTATGCTGTTTTTCTATAGAGCGGGGCTAAGAAAACTCAAGCTTCCTTGGCTGAAGACATTGACCCACATTCACCCCCACTAAAATCCATCCTCCAGCCTGTTTAAAGTTGTTTCAAAACTTTGAAACAGATCATATCACACTCCTCAAAACTCTTCATAGGCTCTGAATACAAATTCACTTCCTTACCCATCCCTTACAAGGCCCTATGAGCTGATCTCTAGTAAGTCCTCAACACACTCCCCCTTCCCCATACTCCTTCCCCACCCTGGACTCAAACTCACCACACTCATTCCTGCCCCAGGGCCTTTGCAACTGCTGTTTCACCCATATCTTCCCCTTGATTGGCACCTTGTTATCATTCAAGCTCCAGCCCAATCCTCAGGGATGCCTTCCCTGACTACTCTTTCTGAAGCAAATGCCAGTCACTCACATGAAGTATTGTCTTATTGTTATTTAATATTTTCTTGTTTATTTATTTGTTTAATCATCATCCATGTCTCCCACTAAAAAGCAGTGTCTAACATATAAAACCGGCCAGTAAAAATAATATATGCTATATGAATAAGTGATTTCATTAATACACTTAAATATGAGCTCAAATCTAACCAAAGAGTATACAGGGTCAGACAAAAGTAGGCGAGTTTATTCTTGTATTACTATTTATTAATTACTAGAGGCCCTGTGCATGAAATCTGTGCACTGGCAGAGGGTGTTCCTCAGCCCAGCATGCACTCTCCAATCTGGGACCCCTCGGGGGATGTCTGACTGCCAGTTTAGGCCTGATCCCACAGGCCTAAACTGGCAGTCGGACATCCCTCTCACAATCTGGGACTGCTGGCACCCAACTGCTTGCCTGCCTGCCTGCCTGCCTGATTGCCCCTAACTGCTTCTGCCTGCCAGCCTGATCACCCCCTAACCACTTCCCTGCCAGTCTGATCGACACCTAACTGCTCCCCTGCTGGTCCAATTGCCCCAACTGCCCTCCCCTGCCAGCCTTGTCACCCCCAACTGCCCTTCCCTATAGGCCATCTTGTGGCTGTGGGAGCTGCCATCTTTGAGGGTGGGGCAGTCAATTAGCATATTCCCTCATTATTGGCTGTGGGCACTGCCATCTTTGAGGGTGGGGCAGTCAATTAGCATATTCCCTCTTTATTAGATATGATGATTGCATTATTCCCCATACAAACAACTGTAAACCTGCTTTCCTCACCCTGTGTAAGACACCAGTGACCCTTCCATCCTATCTCATAATAGAGAAACATGGTAATTAACTGTAACTTTGCTACCCTTCCCATTGGCTAATCAGCGAGATATGCAAATTAACTGCCAACCAAGATGGCGGCTGGCAGCCAGGCAGCTGAAGCGAACAGGAGGCTTGCTTGCTCCAGTGACGGAGGAAGCCAATGTTCCCCACCTGCCGCTGCCAGCCTCTGAGCTGCAGTTTAGGAAACATTGTTGCAATTATAGAAGCTAAAAAAAAACCCAGATACCTGCTTTCAGTCAGCCAGGCTCTCAGAGCTGGATTCGCAACAAAGTTTCAAATACAGAAGGTAAACAAAGCCCAGATACCTGCTTTCAGCAGCCGAGGTCTCAGAGCTGGAGCTGAGCCTCAAAGCTAAAGCCAGCTCTCAGCTCCAGTGACAGCCATAGAAGGTAAATAAATCTGAGAATAAAAAAAAAAAAAGAAAAAGAGGAGAGGTTGGGAGCTTCAGTCACCCGCCAGACTGAAAACGGCCCTCAGCCCCTCACCCAGGCTGGCCAGGCACCCCAGTGGAGACCCCCACCCTGAAGGGTGTGAAACCAGCTGCAAACAGCCATCATCCCCTCATCCAGGCTGGCCAGGCACCCAAGTGGGACCCCCACCCTGAAGGGGGTGTGACAAGCTGCAAACAGCCATCATCCCCTCATCCAGGCTGGCCAGGCACCCAAGCGGGACCCCCACCCTGATCCGAGACACCCTTCAGGGCAAACCAGCCGGCCCCCACCCGTGCACCAGGCCTCTATCCTATATAGTAAAAGGGTAATATGCCTCCCAGCACCGAGATCAGCGGAGCTGCCAGGCCTCCTGAACCTGGGATCAGCAGAGCCGTGAGGCCTCCCGGCCCTGGGATTAGCGGAACAGCAAGGCCTCCTGGCACCGGGATCAGTGGAGCCGCGAGGCCTCCCGGCCTGGGATCAGCAGAGCCACAAGGCCTCCCGAACCTGGGATCAGCGGAGCCACGAGGCCTCCTGGCACTGGGATCAACGTGGCAGGGGGCAGCGCCCAACCCCTCTGATCCCCCTGTGGCTCTGTGTGTGACAGGGGTGGGACCACAACCTCTCTATCCACCCTGCTCTGTTTGTGACAGGGGAAGGAGCCCCAAACCCCAGATCGGCCCTGCTCTGTGCCTGATAGGGGGGAGCTCCCCAACCCCCTGATCGGCCCTGCTCTGTGTGTGACAGAGTACAGAGCCCCAACCCCCCTGATGGGTCCCGCTCTGTGCGTGACAGGGGGCAGCGCCCCAACCCCCTGATTGGCCGGCTCTGTATATGACAGGGGTGGCTCCACAATCCCCTGATCCGTCCTGCTCTGTGCATGACAGGGGGTGGCGCTGCAACCTCCCCATCGACCCTGCCTTGAGTGTGACAGGGGGCAGCGCCCCAACCCCCCAATTGACCCTACCCTGAGTGTGACTGAGGGTGGCATCGCAACCTCCTGATTCGCCCTGCTCTGTGCATGATAGGGGCGGCGCCCCAACTCCCCAATTGGCCCTGCTCTGAGCCCGACCAGGGGCTGCGGGGCAGGCACCTAGGGATTGGGCCTGCCCTCTGCCACCCATGAGCGGGCCTAAGCCAGCAGGTCGTTATCTCCTGAGGGGTCCCAGACTGAGAGGGCACAAGAGGGGCTGAGGGATAACCACCCGCCCCCCGCCAGTGCACAAATTTTTGTGCACCAGGCCTCTAGTCTATATATATAAAAGCCTAAGCGACCATGACGACCGGATGACCAGCTGGACTAGGGGGCAGATGGTCAATGCAGGAGCTGCTCCCTGGTGGTCGGTGTGCTCCACAGCCAACTTCCCGTGACCAGCCAACCTCCCGCGGTCCCTCCCCTGGGCTGGCCAACCTCCCACAGTCCTTTCCCCTGGGCTGGCCACCCTAACCAGCCCCAATCACTGGCCCCGATCACCGGGCAGGCTGAAGGACCTCACCCATGCACGAATTTGTGCACTGGGCCTCTAGTTTGGTGAATAACCACACTCGATGTGGAGTTGGGAAAACAGCTTGTGCTCTGAAACCTGATCCAGTTGGTCAGAGGTAATGTCAGGCACCAGGAATGTTCAACCCCACAGGTGACTATAATCTAGAAGCTGGGAAGAACCAGATGATGAAATGCAGAACAAAAGTGAAAGTTTCCATGGAAGAACTCAGCCTTTCTCATCAAGAACTCTTACTTGGGAACCAGATCAATAAAAACCCTATATAATTAAGAGGTAATATGCAAATTGATCCTTGCACAAGATGGCCACCCCCATGTTGTCACAAGATGGCCGCCACAAGATGGCCAGCAGGGGAGGGCAGTTGGGGGTGACCAGACTGGCAGGGGAGGGCATTTGGGGGTGACCGGGATGGAAAGGGAGGGCAGTTGGGGGTGATTGGGCCAGCAGGAGAGCAGTTAGGCATTGATCAGTCAGGCAGGCGAGTAGTTGGGAGCCAGCAGTCCTGGATTGTGAGAGGGATGTCCGACTGCCATGTGCTCCCACAGCCAACCTCCCGTGACCCGTCAACCTCCATAGGGATCGGCCCTAAACTGGCAGTCGGACATCCCCAGAGGGGTCCCAGATTGGAGAGACTGCAGGCTGGGCTGAGGGACACCCCCCCCCCCCAGTGCATGAATTTTGTGCACCAGGCCTCTAGTAAATAATAATAAAAGACAGTATGTGGTATTATTATGTGTCAAGCATTCCGCTAAGCACTTAGACATATTAACACACTGAATTCTCACCAGTCCCTATGAGGTGGGCACTACTAGTGCCTTGTCCTATAGAAAAGGAGAATGGTGCATGGAGGGGTAGCGCCGTGGCCTATGGCAATGCTCCTCAGGATTGCAAGACCTTCAGCAAAGCTCTCCAGTCCCATAGACTTCCTAGCAGAGAACTTAGCACATTATTTAATTTTTCTGTTAACTTTTCTCTCTTTTCTACCAGGCTGTGCAAGCTAAACCGAACATAGCGAGGCAGATAGGTCACTATCTGGCCTAGGGTCTTCTTTAGAAAGAGTAGTCAGGGAAGGCATCCCTGGGGATTGGGCAGGAGCTTGAATGATAACAAGGTGCCAATCATGGGAAGATATGGGGAAGAGCCTTCTGGCAGAGGAAACAGCAGGTGCAAAGGTCCTGGGGTGGGAATGAGTGTGGTGAGTTTGAGTCCAGGGTGGGGAAGGAGTATGAGGAAGGGGGAATGTGTTGAGGACTTACAAGAGGAGATCAGCTCATAGGGCCTTGTAGGGCTGGGTAAGGAAGTGAAATTTTATTCAACAAAGGTAAGCAGGGGCCTCTGACACAGAAGTTTGGGAGTAAGTATACAGAAGCACAAGAAAACACTAATTTTTAGAGTTCCTGTCTGATGTTGCTTTCCAGTCTTTGAGGTCAGACAGACCTGGTCTGGATCCCGAGTGTTTGCCACTGCCTGATGAATGTAAATTCTCATAAACCAAGTAGAAACCTGGCAGCCACTACACTGGGATTTCCTTTCATAATCAAATTCTTTCTGGCATGAGCGGGGCTCTCTGTGGAGCTGAAAGTATTCTATTTCTCAACCCGCTTGTCAGAATCCACTGAGCTTTGTTGTTTGTGTACTTTTTAATGGAAGTGTAATAATCATACAGAAAAGTGCTCACAAATTCTGCTTTTTGCCATGTTGTTCATTTGTGCACACAGAAAGGGTGCTGCCCCGGCACCACAGCCGAGGGGAAGTGCAGGAGCAGCACATGACAAGAATTGCTCAAGCCAAAACACACATTTGCCATGAAGTACCCGAGTGCCAAATATGGCTCGCCAGTAACTTTTACTGGCACGCAAAACCCTCTCTTATAATCTTCCATTTACAATTTTTTTCTTAATATCGACTTTTTTATTTTTCAGATAAATTCAGCGTAGGTGCATCTTAGATAAATAAATAATTTTACATAACAAGTTATCTTAAAGACCATAGACATGGATTGATGAGAGAGGGGAAGAGCAATTTCTATGCCTCTGCCTTAACTCTCCCTGCCTTCCTAGATCCGACCAGTGTTTTGGTTTCATCCACAAACACTTGTGAATCTTTGTTCTCAGTGATGAATTTTGTTAAGTCTCATAATAGGAGTAGCCTGACGAATGAAAGTAGTAGCGTGTGCATATCTCTGAAGGTCACGAAATATAAACCTGATGTAAAAATCTCTGTCATCAGTGATGCAGCAGCAAAAGTCCCACTGATAATATCAAACGGAGTCATAAAGTTTTCTGTCGGACTATCAGTGTACATGTATACATTAAAAATAAATGTATTTTTTATCATCATATACTGTGTTTTTGTTGCTCGAATGAATTTTATTATTTCTTCAAGGTTCTTCACATACGTATACCTTAAGAGATATCAAGTAGGCAGAACATGTTCTCAAAAAATTAGGGTTGGCACGCAGAAGAATTTTGAGTCAGAGATTTTGCTGGTTTTGGCACGCCCTCACAAAAAGGTTGCCCACCCCTGGTCTAGGTGGATTTCCTGTGCCTGGCTGAGGCCACAGAGAGAGATCCAGAGGCAAGCTGAGCCTTTATTTTATAGCCAGAAGTAAACAAGGTAGTGGTCACCATAGTTACAATGTTCTTGTGAGTTTCACTTGTTTTGGCAGCACTTGCTACATCTCCCTTATCCCATTAGCTTCCCAGATAAGATCTAGGGAGCATCATAAGGTCAAGCCTAATTATGCTAAGAGGACTGTGCCCTCTAAGCTGGGACTTGTTTGTGGCTTTGCCAACAGATCAGTCCGAGGCTTAACCCTATAGCCGCGCCCTACAATTGGTTTGTTGTTTTTTTATTGAGAGAGAGAGAGAAAGGGAGAGGGAGAGAGAGAAATATTGATGAGAAACGTCAACATTTATCGGTTGCCTCCTGCACGTTCCCTGCTGGGGATAGAGCCACAACCCAAGCATGGGCCCTGACCTGGAATCAACCTGGCGATGTCTTGGCACACGGCTTGACGCTCAGCCACTGGCCACACTGCTGAGCTCCTTTGACTTCTTTCCTGGGCAGGGTTTTTTCACATGGTGGACCCAATAGCATGAGACTCCCACCAGCTCACCAGCTCCAGCAGGAAACAGCTGCTCATTCCCAATAGGTCCCTGCCCACGCCCATCACCCGAAAAGAAGAAAGCAAACTTCAGGCCAGCTAACTGAAATCACGTGCCAATCCCTGGGCCAATCGCCATGGCCAGCACATCTGCTCTGCCTGGATAAGACTCCCACCTTGGAGCTAGAGAGGGGGCACCAGCCACCACCGAAGCAACATGGACCATGAAAGATGGAGAGGAAGTCCCATGCAAAGGTATTGGGTGCTACTTCCAAGATAAGGTAGGCAGAATCTGTCACTGTCCCACCCTCTCTCTCTCTCTCCACAGCCCTGCCCCAAATACTACTTCCAATATAGCCCTTTAAAAAAATGTTTTTGTTGATTTCAGAGAGAAGAAGGGAGAGGGGGAGAGAGGTAGAAACAATAATGTTGAGACAGAATCATTGATCAGCTGCCTCCTGCACACACCCTACATGGGATTGAGCCCAAAACCCAGGCATGTGCCCTGACCAGAAATCCAACTGTGACCTTCTGGTTCATGGGTCGATGCTCAACCACTGAGCCACACCAGCTGGGCCAATACAACCTTTTTATAGGCTCACTTTTGGGGGTTTTTTCTTGCTTCCCATTAAATATACCTGGTAATTTTTAGGTAAATCTTCAGCACATTCATTTCAAACTACTGAAATAACGTTAAAAGATTCTATGCAAAAACACAAATATACACAATAGAAAAGATACTCTGTTTTGAATTCAATGGTCCTGTGAGTTCGTTTTCCAGTTTCTTTATTTCTAGCTGCAGAGGCTTACATAAGCTTGTTTGTTAAATGGCTTGTTTCTCATCTTAGCCTTGCTTGTCCTTGGTTTCACAATACCGCTGGAGGGAAGCCTTGGTTTCTCCGAGCCGCACGCCTCAGCACTAACCAGGTGTGTGTGTGTGTCATGTGTCATACAGAAATGTAAGTAAACATGGTCTAACTTTTAAAACCATGAAGTGAAAATGAGTGGATCATTTCCTCAAATACCACTTTTATACTGAACCTCTCCTCCTTCATTCTGACTCACACACACAGATTTTTTTCTAATATATTTGTATTGATTTCAGAGAGGAAGGGAGAGGGAGAGAGAAATAGAAACATCAATGATGAGAGAGAATCATTGATTGGCTGCCTCCTACATGCCCCCTACTGGGGATTGAGACTGCAACCCAGACATGTGCCCTTGACCAGAATCAAACCTGGGACCCTTCAGTCCATAGGCTGATGCTCTATCCACTGAGCCAAATCAGCTAGAGCTACACAGATTATTATTAAAAAATAATTATGTTGTTTGTACAGATGTCCTAGCAGCATTATTCAGAAAAGCCAAAAAGTGGAAAAACCCAAATATCAATCGACTGATGAAGGGATAAACAAAATGTGGCATCTCCATGCAATAAAATATGACTGAGCCCTAAAAGAAATGAATTGCACTTAAAACATAGAACAATCTCAAAAACATTGTGCTAAGTGAAAGAAGCCAGACACAAAAGACTAGCTTTTGTATGAATCTATCTATACAAGATGTCTAGAAAAGGCAACATCCTAGAGACAAAAAGCAGATTAGTGGTTGCCTAGAGGTTGGGGTCGGGTGAGGGTTAACTGTAAACAGGCACAAGAAATCCTACTGGGTGACAGACATACCTAAAACTGGATTGTGGTGTGAATGTATCTGTGATATAATAAAAAATCAATATTAGGTCTTCGTCCCTGGTTCCTGGTACAGGGCTCCTAAGGCCCTTGGGATCTCCAGTGATAAGAAAGGTTTTGTATGTTAATGAAATGAACTGAGGCGGGGAGAGGAAGGTGTCTTCAGGATGAGAGCTGGTGGCCAGAGAGACCATGGCAAGATCAGAGGGTTGGAACTTCCAGCTGAACCCCTGACTTTTGAGGTGGGAACAGGGGCTGGAGGCTGAGTTAATCACCATTGCTCAATGAGTTACTCAACTATGTCTATGCAATGGGGCCTCCATACATCTAAATGACAGGGTGCAAGGAGCCTCATGGCTGGTGAGCATGTCAAGGTGCTGCAGGGGAGCACACCCAGAAACAGCATGGAAGCTCCACGGCCTCCCCACTCGCCTTGTCCTGTGCATCTCTCAAGAAAAGCGTTTTCCTGAGTTCTGTGAGTCATTCTAGTGAACTGGCAAACCTGGTGACAAAATGTATAGGTGACAACATGAGCCTGGGCCTGGCCTCTGATCTGAGGCAGTCTTGTGGGATGGAGTCCTTATATCTACGGGGTCTGCACCTGCTCTGGGTACTTAGTGTGAAAACTGAATTGAATCGTCAGACACCCATGTGGTGTCCGGAGAGTTGGAAAATTGGTTGATGTGGGAGAAAAAGAAACATTTGGTGCCAAAAGTGTGAGTAAAAACAGAACATTGCGTACCTCAGTAAAATTACTGAAACCTGCTGAAACCGGTTTGGCTCAGTGGATAGAGCGTCGGCCTGCGGACTGAAAGGTCCCAGGTTCGATTCCGGTCAAGGGCATGTACCTAGGTTGCGGGCACATCCCCAGTGGGAGATGTGCAGGAGGCAGCTAATCGATGTTTCTAACTCTCTCTATCTCTCTCCCTTCCTCTCTGTAAAAAACCAATAAAATATATTTAAAAAAAAAAAAAAAAAAAAAATTACTGAAACCACTGATAATATACTTAAAATTGGTAGATTTTATGGTATGTAAATTATATCTCAATAAAATTGTTTAAAAAGGTAAACTGCAAGAGAAACAGACAAATTAAATGAGGTGCTGTGCATGCTGTCCCAGAATGCAATGTTCAGTGGCCCAGCTACCTGTATTAGCAGGAAGTCCAGACCACCCCCTGAAGATAATCTAGTGTTTTATACTTTTATTGGTGTCAGGGAGGGATGGGTCAGTCCTGCTCACACTCATCTCCAAGAAGAATTAGATGCAAGCTCTTTAAGACCAAGAATGACTTCATTCCCCCTACACTGTACTCCCCAAAACCTCCCAGACCTCCACTACATAATTGCCCAAACTCCTGGACCCCTTATCCTCACTCAGCTGCAAATTCCCAGGTCACAGACCTCCCACAGCTCAGCCTTCTTTTCAGCAACCTACACCCTGGGGTCCTTTCACTCACCCACTATGTAAGTTGCCAGATAAAATAGAGGATTTCCAGCTCTGGACAAAGGGTTATGGGTTCAATTCCCAATCAAGGGTATGTACCTGGGTTGCGATCCCAGGGTGCGTGCAGGAGGCCTGAACCAATCAATTTATCTCTCTCACATCAATGTTTCTCTCTCTCTCCCCCCCGCCACTTCCTCCCTCTTCCTACTCCCTTCCACTCTCTAAAAATAAAATCAGAGAGAGCGGGACGTCCGGCTCGCGAGTGGGCATCTTCGTGTTGCGCGTGACTAACGAGCGATTTAAAAATGGGTGATGTTGAGAAGGGCAAGAAGATTTTTGTTCAGAAGTGTGCCCAGTGCCATACTGTGGAGAAGGGAGGCAAGCACAAGACTGGGCCAAATCTCCATGGTCTCTTTGGGCGAAAGACAGGTCAGGCTCCTGGATTTTCTTACACGGATGCCAACAAGAACAAAGGTATCACCTGGGGTGAGGCGACCCTGATGGAGTATTTGGAGAATCCCAAGAAGTACATCCCTGGAACAAAAATGATCTTCGCTGGCATTAAGAAGAGCGCAGAGAGGGCAGACTTGATAGCTTATCTCAATAAAGCTACTAATGAGTAATAGTTGGCCACTGCCTTATTTATTACAAATGTCTCATGACTTTTTTTATGTGTACCATATTTAAATTGATCTCATACACCAGAATTCAGATCATGAATGGCTAATAGAGCATTTCTTTCGGGCAGTCCTGATTTAAATAAGATTGGCTTGTGGTTAAATGAACAGGGTCAGCTTTTTGAGCTTTGATGATCATTTTGGTTCAGCAAGCACTGTCACTGTCCTCCCTTCTAACAGTATGGTGGGACTTGATTCCTAGTGTTCCACTTTTCACAGAGGTGGCGAGTACCATCTCAAAACCTGTAGGAGATTGGCTTACGTTTAGATTTCTATGACTGGTTGTGTTAATATGTTTAAATTCTGAGGAAACCCCTTCACTGTCTCTTAGACCTGCAAGACTGGCTTGTGTTTCAGGTTGAGTTCATTAGCTTGTTAAAAGGAAGGGCTGCAGATAAGCTGGCAGTGATCGTTTTATCTCTTTGGTCCCAACTATGCCAATTTAATAAAATTCCTGTATCTAAACTGTTGCCTTTTACTGAATGAAAGGCATTTTAGTGTGGTTTCTGTATAATATCAAATAAAGAGTATTTAACACTTCTAAAAAAAATAAAAATAAAAATAAAATCAATGGGAAAAAATATCCTCACTCCTCAGATGAGAATTTTAAAAAAATAGAGGATGTCCAGTCCAATTTGAATTTCAGACAAACAACCTATGCTTTTTAAATATAAGTATACCCCAAATACTGAATGGGACATATCTCTATATATGCAAAATGACACCTCGGGAGTTAGACCGGGAGCTTGATTGCTCACTATGACATGCGATGACCACCAGGGGACGGCGCGAAACGAAAGAAGGCCCCAGTCAGTAGCTAGAAGGCCCTATGGGCCCTGATCGCTGGCCAGGCCTAGGAACCCTACCCGTGCACTGGGCCTCTAGTTTATAATAAAAAAAATTACAGGTCATTTATTTTTTCTTGCAACCCTACATAGGGAACAAATGAGAGGATTTAAATGAGATATATTTTTATTTGTTAAATCCAGCAACCCTATTCCTATAGCTATTTCATTTCCTGGGACTCTTTCTTTTCTCTGTTCCTGGATCTCTATGGAAGCCCCAACCCATACACAAGGCAGGGCACCCCAGTTAAATCCCAGGAAGAGGCAATGCTGTTAACCTTTTCCTTCCAGAACACTCCAGGGCTTCTCGTGCGAGCGGGCCCACCTTCCCCCGAACTCCGCATTGCAAGGTCCAACAGAAACTCCACTCCCTCTGAGCGCGGGCACTTCCTTACCTCACTCTGTGTAACTCAGAGTAAACTGCAAAGACAACGGGCATCACTAACTTTTTCTCTATGCGGAGACCCACTGGCAGCCTCTCTTGCTGAAAAGAAGAATCTGTCTTTGCTCGGGAAGTGCCCGTTGGCACTAATAAAGCACCGCATCACGCCAGCTGCGATGTGGGAGGCCTTGGCGCCCAGTGACAGTCACAGCAGGAAAGAGAACTGACGCTTACTGAGCGCCACCGCACGTGCTCTAAGTGTACTGATGTGTCTAACTTAATGCTCATCTCATTCCCTTCACACCCTGGGAAGTAGAAACTGTGTCTTTCTCCCTTTTGCAAATGAAAAAAACGGAGGCGCAAAGTGGGTGAGCAACAAAGGCAAAGACTGGCAACTTCGGAAGTGGCCACACTCTTACTAACCCAAGTTCTGAGAACCGACCGCTGAGGAACGGAAACTGTCCCAGGAAGTACATGTCGTCCTTGGTAAAGAGCTTGTGCTACAGAATCAGAATGAGGGTGTGCAGACCTTGAGCCTCCTGCCGCTAGCTAAGCGGCACCCCAACATCATCCCAGGTGCCACCGCTTCCTGGCACTGGCTCCGTCCCTCACTGTGCAAAATTCCCTACACAGACCCGAGTGCATGCTGTCATTTTCTCCTTCCACTTTTCTTCATCTTCAAAACTCCCTGGAAATCGCTCTCCTCTCCTCGACGTTCACACTGAGGCTCAGAGAGGCAAGTCACGTAGCTGGAGTCACACAGCTGGCGAGCAGCACCACGGTGAGCAGGGGCCTGAGCCCGCTGAGCTGTCTCCTGGTGGCACGGGAATGAGACAGGGCTGGGAAAGGCTTCCCAATCGCTCCATGAAAAAAATAAATTGAAAAGGATCTCAAAGCTTAAACCACTGTCAAAAAAAAAAAGCTAGCATTCGTTTAAAAAAGAAAATTACCAAGCCTCACAGTCTAAAATGTTTGCCGAAAGTCCAAGAGCAATTTTGATAAAATGGACAGGCCTCTTTGAATGCAAAAATCTGAACTTCTGAAAAGAAAAAGACCACAATCTGCCTGGCTTTACATTTCTATGACTGGATAATGGTTAGCTAGCTGTTCAGTTCACTAAAATATTAACCAAATTAAGTGGGACAAGCAGTGCTGCTGCTGCCTGGGAAAAATACCTTAATAATTATACATTCTCCTGCAGAACGCTAGGTCAGACTGTCCTACCCAGTGAAACTGTCAGATAAGCCATTAGGCATTAAGCCAGCAAAATTCGTCTCCAGTGTTTTGATCGGTTTCCAAAGCAGCTCTGAGTTCTGGCGCCTTCCTCGTCCGCATCCTATACGTGGTACAGACAGGTGCAGGCCACTGGACCAGGTGAGCCCTTTCAGAGCAAAGATGCTAAATCTGAGACACACTGTCCCTTTGTCCCTTGGAACCTGAGCCTCTCCCTCTCATCAAGGGCCCACAGACAGCTGCCCGGAGCAAAACTTACTGGCTGAGCACTGGCCGGTGTGGCTCAGTCGGTTGGGTGTCGTCCTGTGCACCGAAAGGTGGTTGGTTCGATCTTGGGTCAGGGCACATGCCCAGGTTGCAGGCTGAATCCCAGGCCGGGGGCGTGCAAGAGGCAGTAGTTGGATGTTTCTCTCTCACATTGATGGCTCTCTCTCTCTCTCTCTCTCTCTCTCTCCTTCTCCCTTACTCTCTTTGTAAAAAAATCAATTAAAAAAAATTTTAACTTACCAACTGAAAGTGTTAATGCCGCTCTCAGGGTCACTGCCGTCGTGTGTGGACACTCAGGGATCCCTGGGCTTTTGTTGACCAAATCCCTATCTTGTGCTTTCACCTGAGAGCCTTTCCTTAAATGCGTTAGGGGCGAGGGTTCCTTTCCTGGGATTTATCCTCAGACAAAAACGGGCCGAGTTGAGGATACGGGAATGAGGGGAGAGACGGTGTGGCGCAGAGAGCAGGAGACTGGGATCTGTCTGGACCAGGCAGCGCCAGGCTGTGTGACCTTGGGCAGCTAATGACCTCTGCGTGGTCTCAGTTTCCCTGCCTGTCATGGAAAGGCTGAACTTCATCACCAGCTTTCAAGCTGAGTTCTGGGGACACAAAGGTGAGGTTATTGGAACCCTCATCCCTGCACCGTTTCTGTGTCTCACCTGCTGGGCTGAAAATTATGGAGCACAGCTCTACCTAAAAATCTACAGATACCTACCTGGCACCCACCGCGCGCCGGCACTGTGCTGGGGGCTGTGGGGAACTCCTGTCGCCCTCACCCCGGCTCAGGGAGGTAAGTCACTCCCTGTCTCCATCTGACAGAGGAAAGACCAAGTGCCAGAGAGGCCATGGCCAGCGAGGGAGTGGAGGCCCAGGACGAGGACCGCTGCCCGCTCCAAGTCCAGGCTCTAACCAAGCTCCTCGGCCTCTCCCAAAACGTCAGGCTTCAGGTGAAAAACCGGCTTTTTATTTTAAAAAAATTAACCACTAAGCTAAGCACCACAAATGCCATTTTCTCCCCATCAGATTGGCCAAAATTGAAAAAGTGAATCGCATCCCATGCTGCCCCGGCAGTGTCACAGGACCCTCGTTCAGGGGGGTGTCACCGACAGAGCATTCTGGGAGCAGAGTTGGGCTCCATCTGCCAAAATTTCAGTGTGCTCACGCCTGCCTCCACCCTCCAGGATAAAGGACACATGTGTGCAAAGAGACACACGTGGAAAACCTCCTCCCAGCCATGCTCCTAGGAGTGCAACTTGGGAAACAACCTAAACGGAACCACCAGGAAGCTCTGACTGATCTTGGATTCATCAGTGCCATGAGGTATCCCCAGCCATGGATAAGAAATGTGAACTAACATGAAGGAACTCAAAATTAGTGGGAAAAGTTAGGTTACAGAATAAGGTTGACAGTATTATCATTTATGCCAAAACACACATGGAGAAAAGCTAAGTGATTCTGTATGTGTTTATGAGTCTGAAAACTCGTTTGAAGACTCTAAAAAGATATACCTACGCTAATTGGGATAATTACTCCTGAGAGGGGTGAGGCAGGACTCGGCCTTGTTCCTACTGGCTGGAATAGCACCTGGAATCCCACAGGTGCGCCCTGGTGGCTTCCACCGGCAGCATCCCCAGGTGTCCATGGGAGGCAATGATTTTCCCACTGATCCTTATTGAAGATCTCTGAGGTACCGTGATCTCTCTCCATGGCAGACAAAAAGCCACCAAGCTTATGTACTTCTCTAAGCCACCCAACATATACAAGCTGTCAAACAGGATTCTGTACCACCGCAGTCAATGGGTGCATGCAGGGTGGGTCCCTGTGCAGGGACAGGACTATGCACCAGGCACCCTCCATTAGTCACCTACTGGGTGCCCACCATGGCATCTGGCTGCGTCCAGAAGAGCAAAGACGAATCATCCAGTTTTCACTGAGGTGGGGACCATCGGTGGCATCCTGGGTGAGAACCTGCGCTGAGACAGGAAGAGGCGGCACCTCACAGAGTGAGTAAATGGACTCTCGGACACAAGAAAGATAGATATTGTTGCGGGGGGGGGGGGGGTGATTTTTTTTGAATCTTTCTCTTTTTTAATCCTCATCTGGGGATATTTTTTTCCATTGATTTCCAGAGAGAGTGGAAGAGAGAGGGAAAGACAGAGAGAAACATCGATGTGAGAGAAGCACATGCATTAGTTGCCTCCTGCACATGCCCTGACCAGGGTCCGGGCAAGGGAGGAGCATGCAACCTAGATACATGCCCGTGACCGGAATCGAACCCAGGGCCCTTCAGTCCACAGGCCAATGCTCTATCCACTGAGCCAAGCCAGCTAGGGCTAGTCTATTTTTATTGATTTCAGAGAGGAAGTGAGAGGGAGAGAGCAATAGACACATCAGCAATGAGAGAGAATCAGTGATCGGCTGCATCCTACATGCCCCTTCCTGGGGACCGATCTCGCAACCTGGATGTGTGCCCTGACCAGGAATCGAGCTGTGACCCCCTGCTGAGCAACCACGGTTGAGCAGGACAGATATTGTTATAAACCCCTGCAGTATCCGGGCTGTTTGTTACTGCAGTACCAGTTGACCATACATGGGTTATCCAATGCCTTTTATTGACAGTGTTGAGAGGGCCTGTTGTAGTCCTACCAGAGAGTTTGGGGGAGCATTAGTGTAAGTACAGAGAAAATTAAACAACTAAAAGAAGCCAATATTTACCCCTGGGAGAAAAACTGTACAGAAAGGCACACTGCATCCTTCGATGGATAATATTAATATAGTCATAATAAGATATACACTTGGAGGAACCAAGATGGCAGCATAGGTAAACACCTAAACTTGCTGCCGCACATAACCACATTAAAACTACAACTAAAAGACAAAACGAATATCATCCAGAACCACAGGAAGGCTGGCTGAGTGGAAATTCTACAACTAGAAGGAAAGAGAAAAGTGCATTGAGTCCGGTAGGAGGTGCAGAGGTGTGGAAGTATGGAGGTACAGAGGCATTCGAGAAAGGAGCTGGCAGCTGTTGTCTTTTTCAATCAGGAGGGACATACAAGCTCCCGACTGCTCTGAAATCCAGTTCAGGGCGAGAATCTGGGGACCCAGACTCATACGGGGAGAAACTGGACTGTCTGGCATCGGGCGGGAATGTGAGGGTGGCTTTCTCACAGAGGTGCTTGCAGCCGTCATTGTTCCTGCAAGGGGTCACGGGACACAGAGACCCAGGGACCTATCCAGGGGAGGGCCAACAGGCAACCATTGCTGTTTGCTCCACCCTGGCGATTCCCTGAGACCCCGCCCCACCCAATTTACAACACCACCCAAGCTGTGTGCAGAGACTTTTGCATATGAATGGCCTGGCCTTTCTCCACCTAAAAACCTGTCAAACTGCAGCTGGATCAGAGAACCCCAGAGCTTCCAAAAGAAGGCCTAACGCTCCTCAGCAGCCTGCATTGCTTCACAGCTGGGCCTCATCTGGCACCTCCAAACCCCAAACAAGAGAAGGAACCTGCAGATCTCTCTGTAGCTCCTGCTGGGTGGTCTCAAGCAGTGGCTGACTTTGCACCTCTTTGGAGATCCAAGAGCCAGTATACCCAGTGGTCAGAGTGAGACCATCCAGATTACAACTCTTCACATCCATAAGAGACACACTCAGGGGGAAGACTCAGTGAGCCCCAAAACCCCACTGAAGCAAGTCCTGCCCCATAAGGGTGTCTCCAGCACAGAAGTTCTCTCATTGTAGACACAGCTGATTCTCACAGCCAATTGGCCTGGAGATCAATTCCTCCCAGTGATACCAATAGTAATCAAGGCTTAACTACAACAAGACTATGCACACAGCCCACAAAGGGGGTACACCAAGAGTGTCCACCTCAGGTAATTAGGGAGGCTGAGCCACTAGGCCCTATAGGACACCTGGCACACAAAGTCACTCTATCAACACAGAGAAGCAGCCAAAATACAGAGACAAAGAAACAGGTCACAAATGAAAGAAATGGAGGAAAGCAAACTACTGGATATAGAGTTCAAAACCATGGTTATAAGGTTACTCAAGAATCTTCTAGAAACCGCCGAGAAATATAGTGAGACCCTCAAGGATATGAAAAAGGACCAATTAGAAATTAAGCATACACTGACTGAAATAAAGACTAATATACAGAGATCCAACAGCAGACTAGAGGATCCCAAGAATCAAGTCAAACATTTGAAATATGAAGAAGCAAAAAAACACCCAACTGGAAAAGCAAAAGGAAAAAAGAATACAAAAATATGAAGATAGTGCAAGGAGCCTCTGGGACAACTTCAAGCATACCAACATCCGAATTATAGGGGTGCCAGAGGAAGAGAGGGAGCAAGATATTGAAAAACTACTTGAAGAAATAATGACGGTAAAGATAAAAACTTCCTCTACCTGGTGAAAGAAATAGACTTACAAGTCCAGGAAGTGCAGAGAACCCCAAACAAAAGGAATCCAAAGAGGACCATACCAAGACACATCATAATTAAAATGCCAAGGGCAAAAGACAAAGAGAGAATCTTAAAAGCAGCAAGAGAAAAACAGTTAGTTACCTACAGAGGAGTATCCATATGACTGTCAGCTGATTTCTCAACAGAAACTATGCAGGCCAGAAGGGAGTGGCAAGAAATATTCAAAGTGATGAATAGTAAGAACCTACAACCAAGATTACTCTACCCAGCAAAGCTATCATTTAGAATTGAAGGTCAGATAAAGAGCTTCACAGATAAGAAAAAGCTAAAGGAGTTCATCATTGCCAAACCAGTATTATATGAAATGCTGAAGAGTATTCTTTAAGAAGAGGAAGAAGAAGAAAACGGTAAAGATAAAAATTATGAACAACAAAGTGACAACAAATACATATCTATCAACAAGTGAATCTAAAAATCAAGTGAATAAAAAATCTGACGAACAGAATAAACTGGTGAATAGAATAGAATCGGGGCATAGGAAGTAGTGGACTGACAATTCTCAGGGGGAAGGGTGTGTGGAGGGTGCGGGAAGAGACTGAACAAAAATCGTAACCTATGGATGAGGACAGTGGGGGTGGGGGGTAAGTACGGGAGCTATGGGGGGAAAAAGAGGAACAACTGTAATAATCTGAACAATAAAGATTTATTTTAAAAATTAAAAAATAAAATAAATAAAAAAGATAGACACTAAAAGGGCTTTAATGAAAATTTGTGATAACTATATGGTAATGGGGTGACAGAGAGAGAAGAATGCTAAATCCTCATCTTCCATAGTAGAAAGTCCAAAGCATCTAATATTAACAAATCAAAAATTAGGACATAGGCATGTGATTTGGAAAGATGGAAATAAATACCAGGGGGGAAAGCTAAGAAGAGTCAGAAGTAATTGTTTCTGTGAGGACTTGAAGGTAAGAAAGTCACAGAATTGCCTTTCTAATATAAAAAAAAATCAGTAATAATATACACTGAGTGGCCAGATTATTATGACCACCTGAAGTTTGTAGGCAAATTAGCCATACGTACACTGCATCGTATGGGATATGGAAGCTGAAGTCCTGTTTGAACACCTTTGCTGTCTGCAGTTAACAAGATAAAACGTCTCCAATTCGCACAGGAACACAAGGATTGGACAGTCGAGCATTGGAAAAAAGTCACGTGGTCCGATGAATCACGTTTCCAGTTGCATCATGCAGATGATAGAGTGAGAATTTGGCGGAAACAGCATGAAAGCATGCACCCCACATGCATGAGTACATCCCTTCAAGCTGGTGGGGGCAGTGTTATGGTTTGGGGCATGTTTTCCTGGCATGATTTGGGCCCTTTAATTCGTGTGGAACAACGTCTGAATAGAACAACATACCTAAGTATTATTGCTGATCAGGTTCATCCTATCATGTTGATGGCGTATCTCAGTGGAGATGGCTTCTTCCAACAAGACAATGCGCCATGCCACGGTGCTCGTATTGTGCAGGAGTGGTTTCAAGAACATGAGGGAGACTTTACCTTGTTTAGGTGGCCCCCACAATCACCAGATCTCAATCCAATTGAGCATTTGTGGGATGAAGTTAAAAGAGCCATCAGACAGCTGATTCCACAACCATCAAATCTCACAGAACTGGACAGTGCTATTCATTAGGCATGGTGTCAGATTCCTCGCATCACCTTTCAACATCTTGTGGAGTCAATGCCAAGAAGAATCACCGCAGTATTGAAGGCAAAAGGTGGCCCAATGAAGTACTGATGGGGTGGTCATAATAATCTGGCCACTCAGTATATATATATATATATATATATATTACTACTGATTTTTTTTAGAAAGATAGAAGAGAGAAAGTGAGCAAGAGAAACATTGATGTGAGAGCAGAACACAGGGATCAAGCCTGCAAAATGGGCATGTGCCCTGACCAGGAATCTAACCAGCAACCTTTTGGTGCACAGGATGACACCCAACCAACTGAGCCACATGGGCCAGGGCAGGACTGCCATTTTTGGTTACAATCCTTTCATGCTGAGGGAGCTAGTCTTTAACAAGAGCTCCAATGAACTGTGGTTCCTGGTGCTCATGCCCTGTGTGCTGCTGCCCCCTTGAATCTGGCCTGGTCCTGTAACTCAGCTTAACCAGCAGAAGGTGGAGGAAGTGATGTTCTGCCAAGTTTAGCCCAAGGACTTTAGAAAGCCGTCCACCGTCTGCTGTTGTGCTCTCTGGAACTCAAATGCCGTATAAAAACTCTGACCACCCTGCTGGGAGAGAAGCCACATGGGAGATCCTGAGGCAACAGACAAAAGGAAAGAGAGTGTGGACATTCCAACCCCACGGAACCGCTAAGTGACTCCAGCTCCAGCTACCATCTGACTGCCAGTGTGTGAGAGACCCAAAGCAAACCCAGCAAAGACATCAGGTGAGCCCAGCCAGCCCCAAACACTGGGAGGCATGGTAGTGAAGTGTTGTTTTCACCCATTAATAATTGGTGTTTTGTTACACAGCAGTAGAGGATCGTGACCCAAAATGGCACCTAGAAATGGAATGCTTCTAAGACAAAACTTAGAACAGGTGCTCCAGGGACCAGGTAGCAAGCGATGGTCAGAAAGGCTTTAGAGAGGTGGAGTCTGCAAGAACTGGGAAGACACCATTATTGGAATGAAGAGAAGATAAGCCATGATTTTCAGTGGCAGAAAGTTAAGCAACATACTCGCCTGCAATAAGAGAAAAGAAATGTCTGTGTAAGGGCCCCCTTTGGTCTGGCCTCATGGCAGGTGAGCACTGCATGGGGTGGGCTGCAAAGTGGGCTGCAGAAGAACTCCTCTGCAGGGCTCAGGTCCCAGCCCAACAGGAAAACCACGAGTCTGTCTAGAGAGGAGAGCCCTCTGCCCTGAGACCTGCAGCAGGATTTCAGGACAGAGCCCAGGCTCCCAAGAAGTGTCTCAAGGTTTGGGAACCTGAACCTTGCCTTGATCCTTATGTCAAAGAAAGGATGACTGACTGCCACAACATTTTACATTTAGGGTTCAGGATCTGAAGAAGGGGCCGCGCACAAATGAAAACACTTAGACAAGAAATATGAATTTAGAAGGCATGGGGGGCCAGGTGGAAACCTCTCTCTTGGAGAGGCTCACTGAAACCTGGCCTTATCTGCTTTTTATTCAGTTTTAGATACACATCTTGTCCTCAGTAAGCACGGCAAACAGGTAGCAGACAGACCGTCTCAAAGGTCAGTAAAGATTGACTTTGAGGCTATCAGGTCAGGAAATTGCTTTGAGCCATCACTATCTCAACATGGAACAATTGGTGCATAGCTTTAGCCTTGCTAAAGCTCAAGGTTCATCAGCCTTCCGAGTTCCTTGATGCACTCTCATGATAGTATTGACAATGGATGGCTTCCCGTAGATGACTTCTATAATGTCTCCACGTCCAAGAGCAGAAGAGAATTGTAACAATAGAGGGTTTAACCAAAGTGGAGAAGCTGGCCACACTTTCTCTGGAGTCTTCACTTTCCCAAGAAGAGTCTGGAAGATGTAACTTCCAAACTTACTCCTCCAAGAAGGAAAATAGCCATCAGTGACTCACTTAGAATGAGCTGATCTAGACTCAGTGGTTCATGAGAGAAAGTGCCCACGGACAAGGTCCTCTGCCTGTAACACAGGTGGCACATGGTCCCATCATGGGGCAGCGACACTGAATGGAGCAGAACCCTGTGAGTGTTGTCACTGTCTGAAACCTTCTGTCAAACTCAAACTTCATCATACTCTTTGGAATTTCTATAGAGACAACCACTATGAAAGTAACGAATCCGAGGGGGAAAAAATCAGTGCTACTCATCTCTTACCCAAGAAAAAAACCATGCCCTGGTGAAAGCCCCGTGAGGGCGATCCAATGGGAACGCCTTAGGCAGGAGTCACATCTTGGTGGGTGTCATAAGAGTCACACCCAGGAGAAGCCTGAGGAATGCAGTCACTGAGGGAAACCTGAAAGGCATACCTCATTGTACATCACAGGTTTCATATGGAAAAATCCTCTTGCATGTGACCAAGGTGGAGGCACCTTCAGCTGGAATTCACCCCTCGACAGACACCACTGTGGATTCCACATGGAAAAGGAACCAGATGAAGGTTCTGAATGTGGGGGGTTTACGTTGGGGGTGCGCATCGGGGTGAGAGTGGACATTTATTATGTGCAGAGTCAGATACACCATTCAAAGTAAGATCATTCAGGAAGGATTTGTTTGCAGAGGCGCAATGTATTCAAAAGCATAGATGGACGGGAAACCATGAGGGGTAGTATATTAGCTCAAGGGCCTGGACCGCAAGAGTCAATGAAGAGCGAATGGTTAAAATTGGAGGAGAGCCCTGGCCGGGTGGCTCAATTGGTTAGAGCATTTCCTGAGATGCCAAGGTTGCGGGTTCAATCTCTGGTCAGGGTACATACAAGAGTCAACCAATTAGTGCATAACTAAGTAGAACAATAAATGAGTGTGTCTCTCTTTCTTTCTCTTTCTCTCTTAGCATTTCCCCAGGTGAGAATTTTTTTTAAATGAAATGGACAAAGTGCTCTTGTGTACTATGAAAGAGAGTAGCAGGGAACAGATGCGTATAAATTGCATTCTATTTCTAATTATTGGTATTTGTGCTCTAATGGAAGATGAAAACCCTACTGCTTAACACATGAATTCTTCTGGAAAGAGGAGTAGAAAATCAGATCTACCTTGAAAACCAAACTACATTCTCAAACAATCTGAATTTCCCAGGAGAACTCACGTTTCCAGGAAATCTGGGAGATGATTTTGGACTGTGAACAACTAACTCCCTTCTCTTTCTTTATTAAAAACTGAATTAGGCCCTGGCCCATGTGGCTCAGTTGATTGGAGTGTCATCCCGTACACTGAGTGATGGCGGATTGATTCCCAGACAGGGCACACACCCAGCTTACAGGTTCAATCCCACATCGGGACCCTTGTGGGAGGCAGGCAATATATGTTTTTCTCTCATTTCTCTCTCTCTCTCTTTCTCTCTCTCTCTCCCTCCCTCCCTCCCTCCCTCTCTTTCTCTCTCCCTCTATCTCTCTCAAAAATCAATTTTTTTAAAAAGGAAAAACTGACTTTTAGGCTAAAGGGTCCCCTTCTGCTAGAAGCCTGTGCTGACTGCACCAGGCATGGATGACCCAATGCCTCCTGGCTGCCTTTAGCATTTATTACTAAATAGGCAACTCTTCATTCATTTTTATTTTAACTTCCAGTTTTTATTTTTTAAACATTTCAAAAGAAAAACACTCAACCAAAATTTAAAAAATTAGGATGGATTAATTTACAATAGATCTTTCACCGAATAAACAATACATGCAAACAGTATGTGTAGTTGTCAAGGACATGGGCTCTGAAATCAGACAAACCTGGGTTCACATCTCACCTAAGTCACCTGTAGGCTGTGACCTCAGGTGAGTTAGGCCCAAACTTCCTTATCTGAAAAATGGCCATGAAAATATTACAGTCCACAGGGTCGTTTCGTGATATCACTTTTTTTAAGTGCAAATATATAGGTAAAAACGTTGGGAATATGTCTGTTTTAAAAAACTGCTTCTGGCCCTGGCTGGTTTTGCTCAGTGGATAGAGCGTCAGCCTGCAGACTGAAGGGTCCCAGGTTCAATTCCAGTCAAGAGCACAGGCCGGAGTTGTAGTCTTGATCCCCAGTAGGAGGCGTGCGGGAAGCAGTCTATCAATGATTCTCTCTCATCGTTGATGTCTCTATCTCTCTCTCTCCCTCTCCCTTCTTCTCTGAAATCAATAAAAATATATATTTTTTTAAATTCTTCTGTGTATTTTTCATACTGCCTATGTATGACTTTAGGAAAAACATGATTGTAACCAGTTAAGTAAGTGAAACATGTATGCGTTCCTATAGAAAGACCTAGAAGAATAGACACTAAAGGGTTCAGAGGGGTCACATCTACAGGATGAAACTGGTGGGGAGGGGGGAAGTAAGAAAACTTGCACTTTTTGCTCTTTGTGCATTGGAGTGATGTTTGAGTATTCTGACAAGCGTATATATGTTATTGCTTTTTTAATTCCGAAAAGATGAAGGCAGCTCAGAAAGAAATGTAATTAGCATCTGTCGCTGGGCCTCGGTGACCAAGGGCATTTGCAGCAAATGACAGCTTTGACCGCGCTGCCTCCTGTAACTCAATTCTCTGCCGGGCTCCCCGTCACTCAGGCCCTCTCCTCTCCGAAATGCTCGGCTTTAACAACATTTTGAGTCAAAGCATGACCATGAGTCACAATTCCAGGAAGGTTTTATAAATATTATGTCAAAATTAGCTAAGGTGACTTGGCTGGAACTTGCGCAAGCGGGGATGATTCACCCAAAACAATTACGGGGCCCGGGACGCAGAGCAGACACCCCCGAAGGTCATTTTTCAAACACTGTCCCACCTGGCCCATGTCCGGAATGTGTGGGTCAATCTCCGCTTTCTGGTCAAATGAGAGAAATGCATCTGCCACCGCGGTGGCATATGGGTCCTGCGGCCGACAGACAGCGAGGCCATGAGGCAAAGATCAGTTCCCCCTGCACACAAGCGTATGTGGAAACCAACATAAGCCGGATGTTGCAGGGACAACAGGAAAGCCCAGCGGAAGACTGTCTGGAAGCCTTTGCGGAGAGAGTTACATTTACAACTATGTCCATCCATCTCCCCCTTGTCCGCAGTATTTTCAATAAAATCCCATTACATCAGACGCCACCTCAGCTCTTAGTCCTCCTCAGACCTCTAACCGGACTCAGCCAGTTGTCTCCCTGCCCGAACACCCCAGCCTAGGCACCGCACACAGAAACAAGCCACCGCCCCTAAGCCAGGGCTTCCTGGGCATTCTGCACTTCCCGAAGCGTACATTACACCCGCCCTTCCAAGTGTCAGTGGCTTTGGTTTCGCCTCCACGAGATTACCGCATTGCTTTCACAGCTTGTCCTAGAATCCACTCAACATTTCTAAGGGGATGCGTTTTGAAACTTAAATATTTCAGAGGACAAGTGAATCTCCATTCCTAAAAATGAATATGGATTCCCTGTATTAGTCATGATGTGCTGGGCGATGTGGCAGGAACAAACAATCCCAAAGTCTCAGCAGCAGTACCCACCAGAAATTCATTTCATGAAGAGCTCCCCAGATGTAACTGGACCTCTAACTTCCAAGCCCATGTTTTTCATCAATTCATTACAGTTTCTCCCTCTCCCCATTGTCCAAGCTGCACCCCTTTGACAAGGGTCCTGCAAAGCCCAGCTACCTCAGCAAACCCGCCCCCAGTCCCCCGCTGACGTGATCGGCTCAGCCCTGTGGTCTGTAACGATGATCAAAGGGGGATATGAGCACCTCAAAAACTCTGGGACCAGCCTTAGGGGAATCGATTTCCAGGTTCTCAATTCTCAATGGGTCCTTTCTAAGATCTGAGCGCATTCCCGGGGCCCACCCAGAAGAGTGCGGAGCATCCTGCTCTGTCTCCTCTCCTCCCACCCGCCACCCCCCTCTCCCTCCCCGTCTACAAGAGAAAAGCCCATCCTCCCCTCTGACCTTCACCACGGTGCAGCGAGCCCACGTCCAGACACTGGGAGCATCACAGCAGAGGGCCTTTTACATAGCGGGGTGCGTGCTGAGAAAACAAATGGCCCTGTGGTCTGGGGGTGCCTCAGTCCACAAGTCCAGCAGCTCCCCAGTCTTCACTTTCTTTGCAGGACCTCACTGAGCTGTCAGCTCCTGGATCGTTGGGCGTACATTTTCTGACACATCCCCATGTGCTTGTTAGCATATAACTCAAGAGGGCTTTAAATCATTGAGCGACTGTAACAAACCTCTTCATTTCTAGTTATTCCTGTGTGGTCAAGGTTTCTCAGAACTTACATCCAGAAAAAATTAAAAACAAGAACAGAATTAATGCTGAACCCTGTATCATTATGGTAATAAGTCATTTCCTCCTTTTGAACAGCCTTATTTAAAAGCCACTTTATTAAGAGATAAAGTCCAATAAAATGCTGCTTTTTATGCTCAATGATTATTTCCTCTTTTTAGAATGAATTTATGCTATGTGCTCCAATTATATTAATAATAATTCATCCAGAAGAAAAATGTTAAGCCCTAAAGGCCTTAGCTACTCCAGAAAACCACGTTTTTGCTTCAATGTATATGTGTGCTTGCAGAGAACCATTATAAAAGGGTCAATAAAAGCCTCCGCAGCATAAATATATGTTTTATTAGAATAAAACTCTGAGTGGAAATAAAAAAGAAATTGTAAATTCAATGAGAACTAAAAGGAACCACGTATAATTTCAAAGGATTTTTTCATCCGTGTTTAAATGAATAATGGTAGGCATCAAATCGTTATGGTGCTTAGATTCCATTGGATACAATTGTTTGAACATGTAACATTTTTCTATTTTAAACACCAATATTTATAACATACCAGAAGTAATATTCCTTGCAACTATTAAAACTTAAAGCAAAATTTTGAATGTCAACCTCAAAATGTATGAGGGAAGTTTATAGTTTTTCAAAAGACCCTTAGGGTGGTGTGCAAGCAAAGAGATGATCGAAGCTCCTGGCCTGTGTCATCTGCTTGGTCCCCATCCCGACCACCCGGGGACGTGCTGGGCTTCCCCAGCTGCCTCGCTGCTCTATTGCTTGAACTTCTTCACAGCAGCCGTGTCCTCCACCTCCACGTGGAGCAATGAGTCATGAGATTCTGTGTTCCTATCCCCAAGGCTGGCGAAGCGTTAAGTAAAGCTGAGCCCAGACTCCGACAACTCTCGGTCCAGCCCTTGTGACTCACACAGGAAGACCCAAATTTAAATCTCACGCCTGCCGACCATGGCACGTTCTCCATGTTCACTTCTGAAGCCCTGTGGGTCTTAATTTCTCATCGGCAAAACAGGGTCAAGGCCACACACCTACGGCATCTATGTTATAGGGTTTTTATGAGGCTCAGATAGGATCAACGTTCCTCTTAGTTTTTACTCCAGTTTTTCAAGTATTACCTTGCAGCCTACTTGCTTGTTCTGAGCTCACAAAAATAAAAATAAAAACTCCCCCCAAAATTCAATGTTGCTAACCATCACCACCTCAAAAGAGTAAACCTCTTCCATCTTGCTTAAGAGCCCAATGAGCCAAATATGACACAAAATTCCTTCACAAAACCCACCGCAATCTAAGCACCACCAACTGATCTCCCAGGCCACTTTCCCTCTGTATTTGATGATTGGCTACTGAGCATTGGTGTGTTCAATACTGAGCTTTGGATGGCACTCCCTCTAGGGCAGGGGTGGGCAACCTTTTTGTGAGTGCGTGCCAAAACCAGCAAAATCTCTGACTCAAAATTCTTCTGCATGCCAACCCTAATTTTTTGAGAACATGTTCTGCCTACTTGATATCTCTTAAGGTGTACATATGTGAAGAACCTTGAAGAAATAATAAAATTCATTCGAGCGACAAAAACACAGTTTATGATGATGAAAAATACATTTATTTTTTAATGTATACATGTACACTGATAGTCCGACAGAAAACTTTATGACTCAGTTTGATATTATCAGTGGGACTTTTGCTGCTGCATCGCTGATGACAGAGATTTTACATCAGGTTTATATTTCATGACCTTCAGAGATATGCACGAGCTACTACTTTCATCCGTCAGGCTACTCCTATTACGAGACTTAACAAAATTCATCACTGAGAACAAAGATTCACAAGCATATGTGGATGAAACCAAAACACTGGTCGGATCTAGGAAGGCAGGGAGAGTTAAGGCAGAGGCATAGAAATTGCTCTTCCCCTCTCTCGTCAATCCATGTCTATGGTCTTTAAGATAACTTGTTATGTAAAATCATTTATTTATCTAAGATGCACCTACATTGAATTTATCTGAAAAATAAAAAAGTCGATATTAAGAAAAAATTGTAAATGGAAGATTATAAGAGAGGGTTTTGCTTGCCAGCAAAAGTTACTGGCGTGCCATGTTTGGCACGCGTGCCAGGGTTGCCCACCTCTGCTCTAGGGAATTTAGTTGTCCCAGGATAGAGCCTCTGCTCTAAAGGCCCACACTCTCCCAGCAAAGCCAACACCGTGGGGGGCCTGTGGGGACCAGGGAAAAGGAAACTCAGATCCCTGCCCCACCCTCCCCCCCTAAGGAGAAGCCTTCCAAGGTCCCCACATGACTGAAGGCGCTCTCTGCAGCGTCTCAGCTCAGTTTGTAACATCCCCACAGAGCCAGCCAGCGCCATCTCACAGCTGCTTTCCTTTGGCTGCTGCAAGGACTCGACTAGGACAGACTCCAATGCTCTGCTCTGCCTGCTCCTCCTGTTGTGCACAAGGCTATTTTATTCATGGAAAGACGCTCTCATCCTGGGAAGGCGGGGAAGGCAGCGGAGAGGAGCACGGTGACTCAGTGGGCAAGCGGGGGAAGATCCTCAGCAATTGTCCTGGTTCACCCAAGCGAAGAAGACACACCAACCTGAGCATCCCGAGGAGACAGTCTCCAGCGCTCAGGAACAGATCCTCAAGCCCACAACCGCCACCCACAGGGAAGAGTCAGGCTGGCGTGGGCTCACAGGCCACACCTGCTGTCTCAGGGTATTGCCATCTCAGTCCCGATGGAGAGGAACAGGGCTGCATTGTCCCTTCCCTAAGTCGTCTTGCTATTTGCAAACTCGCCCATGCTGGCCTGTACTGTAACTTGAGCCTTAGTTCTAATCAACACAGAAGCCACAGGATGGAGGGCGGTAAGGAGCCCTGCAGGACCAGCTGGGAAGCTGGCAATCCTTGTTCAGCTGGAGGAACAGAGCTGGCTACGCTGCCGCCAGCTGCCTAAGACCCAGACCCCGAGCCTCCCCAGGCCACAGGCTGGAAGGTGTGGAAGGACCTAGAGCAGGGGTGGGCAACCCCTGGCACGCGTGCCAAACATGGCACACCAGTAACTTTTGCTGGCAAGCAAAACCCTCTCTTATAATCTTCCATTTACAATTTTTTCTTAATATCAACTTTTTAATTTTTCAGATAAATTCAATGTAGGTGCATCTTAGATAAATAAATGATTTTACATAACAAGTTATCTTAAAGACCATAGACATGGATTGACGAGAGAGGGGAAGAGCAATTTCTATGCCTCTGCCTTAACTCTCCCTGCCTTCCTAGATCCGACCAGTGTTTTGGTTTCATCCACATATGCTTGTGAATCTTTGCTCTCAGTGATGAATTTTGTTAAGTCTCGTAATAGGAATAGCCTGACGGATGAAAGTAGTAGCTCGTGCATATCTCTGAAGGTCACAAAATATAAACCTGATGTAAAATCTCTGTCATCAGCGATGCAGCAGCAAAAGTCCCACTGATAATATCAAACTGAGTCATAAAGTTTTCTGTCGGACTATCAGTGTACATGTATACATTAAAAAATAAATGTATTCTTCATCATCATATACTGTGTTTTTGCTGCTCGAATGAATTTTATTATTTCTTCAAGGTTCTTCACATATGTACACCTTAAGAGATATCAAGTAGGCGGAACATGTTCTCAAAAAATTAGGATTGGCATGCAGAAGAATTTTGAGTCAGAGATTTTGCTGGTTTTGGCACGCACTCACAAAAACGTTGCGCCCACCCCTGCCTTAGAGGGTTCCCACAAAGGAGGGTATTGGCACTTCCGTGCCAGGCAGTGATCCTGGTGCCAGGGATAGAGCAGTGAACCACAGATAAAACTCCTAGTGGGGGACACGGGTAACAAACAACATAAATAAAACATACTCTCTGTCATATCGTACAAGGAGACAAGGGGAAGAAGACAGCAGAGGAGGGCATGGCTAGGGAGTAATGAGGTGCAATCTGAGACTGTGAGGTGAGGGAAGACTCACTGAGCTGACCGGTGAGTTCACACTGGAAGGAAACGAGGGAGGTCGTAAGCAGTTTCCTGGAAAAGAGCATTTGGGACGGAAAGAACAGTGAGTGTGAAGGCCCCAAAGTAAGACCCTTCCTGCTTACCTTGGTCACAAAAGTTAACACTGCAACATCAAGTAAGTGAAATCACTGCATCATCAAGTAAGTGAACCCTCCCTCCTTCCCGCCAGGCCCTACAGTGCATGTACTCATTGTTTTGCAAGAAGGTGTGCTGGTACAGCCATCACTCCACTGGTGAGCATTTGCCTCACTAAGGGACGTACCCCTGCTGTTCGTCTCCAAGCCTTTCTGTGGAGCTTCTCACCTCCATGCCAAATCACGGTGTGAGTGTTCTGAAGACATTTTAAATGGCAGTTACACCTGTGGTGACAACAATGCCATCACTCAATGCCACTGCTCAACTGACAACCCTGTGAACAGTGAAGACCAGGTTCAGGCATATTGAGACAATAACATCACAGCTGCTGCCTGGCTAGTAGCAATTCTAAAACAGCAGCTCAAGACAACAAAACTCATGCTTTCAGAGATTTGAAATATGACATGACTGATTAGCAAGGGGACTGAATAAAAGATTAATATACAAAAGCCAGCCCTGTTCTCAATGACCCAAATCTGGAAACAACCCTAACCACTGGCCATCAACTAGAGAGTAGATGGGTAAGCTCTGGTGTATCTGTACAATTAAATATTAGGCAAAAGTAAAATCTATTCATCACAGTCTCATGAAATAATATGGACAAAGCATGACATAGCTAAGTGAAAGTAGTCTAAAAAAGTTATATAAGGCACCTTTTTATAAAGTTTAAAACTGCCAAAATTAAAAATATACTCCTTAAGAGTACATGTAGCTCTCTCTGCTTCCTGTCGCTGCGTCGGCAAGGTGGGGGAGCCGAGCTAGCTCGAATAAAGACTCTTATGCTTTTGCATCGGACTGGCTGGCTCCCTGATGTGGTTTCTTGGGGATCCTGAAATCTGGGCATAACATTTGGGGGCTCGTCCGGGATTCCTAAGACCATCCAGGGACCCCCAGTTCGAAGAGTCTGACTGACCGCGGTAAGTGTCTGTGTGTTGTGTATTCTGTTCTGTGTGATATATGTTATCTCTAAGGGACTTTTCCTGTATCTGGAGGAATGGCTTCTAGATGGTACTCACCGTCAAAACTCAGACTGGCTAAGGGTTCGAATCTGGCCTATCTTTTAAAAAAGGTAGAAGAGAAGCATTCCTAGGCAGTTTTCTACTGCCTCTGTTCAGGGACTTGTTCTGTGTCTGTTCTGTGTGAGCTCATTTCTGAAATCTGTAATCGCCCGCAATGATCTAAGTGGACGCACAGGGGGATCAAGGGCGGGAGGAGTCGGGGGACGCCTCGACCCTCCATCTGGAGGGGTGTACTTTTGCTTCCGCGGAGTCGGAACGTCTGTAGGAACCCCCTCAATCTGAGAATCTGAGACGAGGCGGGTCGCTCCCGCCGGTTTGGCGTAAGGCCATCGTCTAGTTGCTTCCATGGAGTTGGAAGGCTGGTCTTTGGGGCCCTCTGTTTGTCTGTGTCTGTGTTTTTCTGTTTTCTGTGGACTTACTGGACGGATGTTATGGGACGGACTCAGACTGCTCCTTTGGGTATTGTGATTGATCATTTCAAGGAGATTGGGGGAGGCTCTAGAGCTCCTTCAGGAGTTGGGAAGTTGTTATTGTTTAAACTCTGAGTGAATGTCTGGTGAAAGTGTGTGAGTGTGGAGGGAGGGGGTCTGCCCTCTCCCCCCCTTTGTGTGGCTCCACGACTTCGGTCAGGTGGGCATCTGAGTGAGGATCTGTGAAAACAGGTCACCCCCTCCCCAAGTAAATGGGTCTGGGATTTCTGTGCATGTGTAGAGAGAAAAGCTGGCTTAAAACTAATGCGCGCACTGTCCGATTTTGGATAGAGTTTTGAGCTAGAGTCTCTTTGCAGATGTGCAGGATGGAGCCCAAGACTGATCATTTACCCAAAGAAAAAAAAAAAAAGGATGCTAGCTAGATTCTAGACTGATTGAGAAATGCTGAATATTTTGACTTGCCAGCTAAAAGTTTAAGGTTCGGATTGAATTGGGAAAATTTGTGTAATTCTGGTAACTAAATGCCTTTGCTTATTGGTCCTGATTTGCAAAAAAAAGTGTAGACAGCCACCATTTTGGGCTGCATGACTTGGCAGCCACATGACTTGCCGCTCCCCTGGGGGCCGCCATCTTGAAACAGCAAAGGCCCCTCCCTCTGATTTAGTCAAGGGTGGAGCTTTAAGGTGGAGTTTTATGGGGCAGGAAGTGTGCTTGCCTCACGGATTTATTTAATACTATTTTTAAGCTAATCTCTTAAATCTAGAAAACCCTGCTTTCCTTAAACTAAGGACAATCAAAGGTTATGTCAAAGTCTTTAAAAGGGACTGATAGCAGTAATCCAATTTCTAAAGTCAGATAGAGACTGTGGTTTCATGCTGAACCTAGGTTACCCAAGGACTCTAGATAATCTGTTTAAACAGCTGTGGTTTGGATTGCATGCTGTCTCTGCTTCTGTAAATTGATCTGTCCTTATTGCTTAAATATGTATCCTTGTTGTTAAATTTGAATGTATTGTTAATCTGAGGAATGTTAATTATTTACATGTCACCTAAAAATTAAGGCTAAAAGTTTTAACTAACTGAAAAGTATGGCTTTGGTGTGATGGGAGGAAAGAAATTTTGAATGGATGGTAGGCCAGTAAGCTGGAACTGGTCACTGGTGGTGGATTGTGAGAAGGGCTGGACACTGCCTAACTTCTCCTTCCTTGGTACCCCTGAAACATCAGAGGGTACTTTTGGCCTTGGTTTTCTTGGTTTCTGGTTTTGGATTTGTTTGTTTGTGATGAAAACCGTTTCTATCTGAATGAGACATAGGTCAAGAATCCTGTCCTGGAATGTGGGAAAGGGAAGACCCCCACATCTGTTCCTGTCAGGCCCCCATCAGGGGACTTGTGCGATGTTCCTGTTATCAGCTCAAGAGCCCAAGACTGTAAAAATACTTGTTCACTGAAAAGGTGTAAGTGTAAATGTTTATTTGATGTTTGTAAGCATCTCTGTTTGTTTGCTGGGAACTTTGATTTGCTATGTGATATTCTGTGCTGGGTTGGGATTTTGGAATTCTGGGGTAAATTTAAAAGGTATCTGTGGCTTTTCTAGTCTGATTGGGACATTTAAGGATGGGGCTCACAGTTCCTCAGGACAGAGATTTCATGGGCCCTTCCCCCTGCCTGTGAAAGGAAGGCAACGGGCTCTAGAATCTGTACAAGACCAGCCCAACCCCAACTCCTCCTCATCAGCACAGACCAGGAGATTGGGTCTACAGCAGAAGGCACCGCCAGGAGACCCTCGAGCCACGTTGGAAGGGTCCCTACACTGTGGTGCTGACGACCCCCACTGCTCTCAAGGTAGACGGCGTCGTGACCTGGGTCCATCTGTGATCCGGGAAGACTTCATCACCAAATGGAGCGTCGATCGAGATCAACGCAACCCGCTCAAGCTCAAGCTACGGCATGCTTGACCTGCCTGATGCTGGTAACATTGCTCACGATCACTCCTGCTACTGGGAGCCCCCACAATACTGTGTAATAGACTGAGATGATGCCTGCATCTTCATGGACATGGCTCCAAAGAGACAAGGATAATTCATAGGAAGGTCAAGAATAGACTTTAGTAGGATTTGGCTGCCTGAAGCAGCCATGATGCCAATATTATGTTTCATTGTATTGATATGTTATATTGACCTTTGATTCTCTTGCAGGTTTGAATGTATGTTGGCTGTCCTGGAAGGGGACTGTGTGGGGTGAACCCCAAGAGTAGAGGGTGTCTGGCTACCAAGAGGGCAGGTGCCCAACTGGGCAGGGAAGGGTGCCCATCAGGTTTTGGTCTCTGTTGAGAGACAGTTGATAGTTGGCAGCCTGTGTACTGCTTGCAGGCCTTTGTGACGATGCCCATGTCAGGGGTAGTAAGCTGGAAAAGGCCTGCTTAGAATAGAAGGTCTAAGGCATGGTTATGCATAGAAAGAAAGTTTAATGCCAACAATTAAAAGGAATTGGCAAGGAAAGTCAGAAAATCTTAGAGTAGATCAGTATGTCTTTCTTCTTATGTAATTCCTCCGAAATTTGGCAATGCTAACATCAGGACATTTCTTTGCATAGATTCAATAAGACTGGTTCCTAATAGTGGTTTTATTAACGGAAAACTTTGACTGGAGTATCATGTTTTAAAGAGCCCTGTCTGAGCTCTAAAGACTTGAAGCCAGTAAGAATGCCATGAAGAAAGCCTGGTATCCTGCTTGGAAGCCCTGAAGATGGCTGGCGCTGGAGTGTCAGGCCGATGCCCTACCATCACTGGCGGTAAGAGTAGAAGGGGAGCAGTAGAGATGCCTCTGCGTTCTTGCAGAACCCCCACACACTCTGGGCCGCAACAAGTAGGAGGGCTACTGAGATGGGCCTTAAAGCCTGGAGCGTGGGCTCAGGTGGAGTTGCTACAGGTGAGGGATTCACCTAACTCAGCAGATACTGCAGCGGGCCTGATGGCAGCTGGGTGGCGTGGCTTCCTGGCCCTACGGGGCACATTATGATTCAACCATGAGATTCCAGCAAAGGTAGTCAGTTACCATTCTTGTTGTGTTTATGCAAACATCAGGACAGTAGATAAATTAATCTTGATTTGGCTTTTTGATAGCCATGGAGGAATTTTAAGAAGAAAAATCCTATTTCAATAGAAGTTGTTAAAGCTAAAATGGTTTCTTTCCCTTCCACCAGACCATTTGTTAAGATATGCCCAGTACGGGCCTCTAGCACTGGTGGAATAGAAATGCAGTCCGTCTCATGATTGAGCCGGAAGTTCCAAGACAAAGGGGGGAATGAAAGGGCGAGGACTAGGCCCTCCACCTTGCCCCAGGGTAAGGGCTACGCCCTCCATCTTGCCCCAGGGTAAGTGCTCCATCTTACCTTGGCCACGTGTTTGGCAAGGAGCTTCTTCCCAGAAGTCTAAGCCTCTGCTAGCCACACCCAGGAACAAGACACCGACTTGTGCCTGGCCAATCAGCAGAGCACAGTCCTTTCTCCTCCCCTTCCTCCAACTCCCCCTATATAACCAGTCTCCACACAGAGTTATCTCTCTCTCTGCTTCCTGTCGCTGCGTCGGCAAGGTGGGGGAGCTGAGCTAGCTCGAATAAAGACTCTTATGCTTTTGCATCGGAAAAAAAAAAAAAAAAGAGTACATGTAGATGGAATAAAATAGCATTAAAAAAGAAATAACAAGTAACACAAGATTAAGGAGATGGTTATGGGGACCGTGTGGTTAAAGGAGGCCTAGTGTCAGGTGTGAGTACTTGTTATATTGTTAAAAAGAAACAATCCTATATAATAAAAGGCCACTGGCTGTAACGACCAGAATGACCGATCAACCAGTCACTATGAGGTGCATTGACCACCTCTCAGTCCCTCCCTCCATCCCACAGGCTCCAATCACTGGATGGCCAATGGGGAACCATGGGGGAACTGGGGTGGGTGGCAGCGGGGAGGGACTGGGGACTGGCGAGTGGGTGGAAGGCAGACCTCTTGGTCCCTCCCACCGGCCTGCAGGCTCCAATAGATCACTGGATGGCCAACAAAAAACTGGGGTGGGTGGCAGCGGGGCAGGACTGGGGACTGACGAGTGGACAGAAGATGGCCCTGATCGCAGGCTAGGCCTACGGACCCTACCCGCTCACAATTTCGTGTGCTGGGCCTCTAGTAAACAAAAGAAGTGGGCCATGATTGAACAGATGTGAGAGTGTTTCATGGGCTAACCCAGGGGTGTAAGTGCCTCCTACAGTTGTTATGTCCAAGATACCTTAGCATTCCCTCTTTACTCCTCCAGGCACCTTGGCAGTAATTTTATACTGAGTTAGCTCTTTGTTTATGGTTAACTATCTCTGATCAGTACAGGCCCTCCCTGCCTGCCATTTAGAATCTATGTCAGACAGCCTGGAATTCTGCAAGATCCAAAGCTGAACTTTCTGCCCCAAAGTGAGGCTTGTGGGAGCAGAGCCCTTCAGGCACGGACCACAGCAGGAGGTGAGCCTAGAAGCCTAAACTACTCCTCCTGCTCTACCCTCCTTGCCCAGAAGTGAAGACCATTATACTCACAGGGAAGATGTCCTGCATTCCCCTATGACATGGAGAATCAGGCAAACTATATTCACCATAGATGATCCCTGGCTGATCATACCCACATCTTCATGGAGCACCAGTGAGTAGAGGTCCAGACCCCGGTTTAGTCCTTGAGGTGCCTGCCATGGCCCCTTCCTGAATGGGCTCCAAGTCCTGCTAGCTCTGTGGTCCTGCTCCCCACATCCTAGCATGACACTATGATATGCCTCTAAGACAGCTGGGCACCCCAAATCCAGGCAGGAAGAGGGTGCCTCTTCTATAGGAAAGCTGCCGAATCTGGAGCTATGAGAGCACAATCCCCACAAGCACGTAGGGCTTCTTGTGAGATGGGACGCAGGCTGTCTCATACTCTAGCATGATCTGTACAGCCGGGCCTTCTCTTCTCTTACCTGTGCATTATCATTTCCTGGTTAGTCATCTATTACTGCAAAACAGACTACCTTCAACCTCACCTTTAAACAACAAACATTTATCACTGCACACAGTTCCCGAGGGTTAGGAATCTGGTGAATAATTTAACTAGATGGTCCTGGCTCGGGGTCTCTCATGAGGGCTGCATGTTCTGAGGACCTGGCCAGGGGTGGAGAGTCTGCCTCGAGGCTCACTCTCACGCCTGTGGGAGGGGACTTCAGCTCCTGGCCATATGCTCCACCCCATAAGGCTGCTCACAGCATGACTTCTTCCCCCAGAGAGAGGGAGGGATCCACAATGGAAGCCAGTGGCATCTCTAACCTGCTCTTGGAAATGACCTACCATACTTCTGCCATATTCTGTTGGTCACACAGACCAACCCTAGTGTGACATGGGAAGGGGGTATGATTGGTGCTGCCTCTTGTCCACTATTGTATCTCCTGGACCTGATGCATAGTCTTATCCTCTAAGTCAACAATAGATACTTAAGACACAAGGCCAGGTACCATCTTATTAATCTTCATAGCCACTATAGGGCCTGTTTATGTCTCCACCAAGGGGAAAGTGGCAGAAAGCAAAAAAGGCTAAAGCCAGGAAAGAATCAAACTAGACAAGAAAAAAACACCTTCTCCACAGGAGACATTCCGAACAGCTTCCTACTGTGGGGAGACCCCGATCTCTGTGGCAGGTCATGTGGGATCGTCATTGTAGCCAGAAGACAAATTCAGGCTCAGGATCTCTGTCCTGTGGGAGGCAGGGAAGGGGTCCTCTTTCAAAGGGGAACTCATACAGAAGAGCATCCAAATTATTACTAATAACATTCATAGCTGTAAAATGGGGGTAACAACATCACTAACTTCACAAAGTTGTTGTGAGGCTCCATTGAGATAAATGTTGTGACTGGCACAGTGCCTAGCAACCAGGACATCAATAAATGATAGCTACTTTCAGAGAACCAAGATGGTTGCATAGGTAAATGCCTGTATTTGTTGCCTCCCACAACCACATCAAAATTACAACTAAAATACAGAGCAACCATCATTCAGAATCACCTGAAATCTGGCTGAATGGAAGCCCTACAGCTATAGAAGTAAAGAAGAAAGTACATTAAGACTGGGGTGTCTCCTGCATAGTAGCTCTTCCACTGTAGTCACCGCTGGTCCTCACAGCCAATTGACTTGAAGGTCAATTCTTCCCAGTGATGCCAACAGCAATCAAGGCTCAACTACAACAAGAGTGCACACACAGCCCACACAGAGGTTCACCTAAAGTGCCCAGCTCAGGTGACTGGGGAGGCTGAGCCACTGGGCCCTAAAGGACACCAACTATACAAGGCCACTCTACTAATTCCAGGAGACATAGCAGCTCTACCTAATACATAGAAACAAACACAGGGAAGCAGCCAAATGTGGAGACAAAGAAACATGTCACAAATGGAAAAACAGAAGAAATATCTAGGGGGAAAAAACTAAATAAAATGGAAGCAAACAAACTACTAGATACAGAGTTCAAAGCAATGGTATAAGGATGTTCAAGGATCTTAACGAGAGCTTCAAGGGACTTAGTGAGAATTTCAAGGAAATTAGTGAGAATATCAAAGACATGAAAAAGGGCCAGTCAGAAATTCAGCATACACTAACTGAAATAAATAATAATTTACAGAGATTCAACAGTAAAGTAGAGAATGCAGAGAATCAAATCAATACTATGGAATATAAAGAAGCAAAAAACACCTAATCCGAAGAGGAAAAAGAAAAAATAATCCAAAAATATGAAGATAGTCTAAGGAGCCTCTGGGACAACTTCAAGTATACATTCACATCATGGGGGCTACCAGAAGGAGAAGAGAAAGAGCAAGATATTGAAAATCTGTTTGAAGAAATAATAACAGAAAACTTCCCCTACCTGGTGAAAGAAGTCCAGGAAGTGCAGAGAGTCCCAAACAAGAGGAACCCAAAAAGGCCCACACCAAGACACATTTTAATTAAAATGGCAAGGCTTAAAGACAAAGAATCTTAAAAGCAGCAAGAGAAAAGCAGTTAGTTACCTACAAGGGAGTGCCGGTACAACTGTCAGCTGATTTCTCAATAGAAATTTTGCAGGCCAGAAGGAAGTGGCAAGAAATATTCAAAGTGATGAATAGCAAGGACTTACAACCAAGATTACTCTACCCAGCAAAGTTATCATTTAGAATTGAAGGTCAGATAAAGGGCTCCCCAGACAAGAAAAAGCTAAAGGAGTTTATCACCACCAAATCAGTATTACATTAAATGTTGAAGGGTATTCTTTAGGAAGAGGAAGAAGAAGAGCAAGAAGAGAAAGAGAAGGAGGAGGAGGAAGAGGAGGAGGAAGAGGAAGAGAAAGATCAAAATTATGAACAATAAAATGTCAATAAGTACTTATCTATCAATAATTAAATCTAAAAATCAAAATAAACTGATGAATAAAATAGAATCAGAGGCATGGAAACATGGAACAGACTGACAAATCTCAGATGGAAGGGGGATGGGAGGCAGAAAGAGATTAACCAAAGAACTTATATACATTACCTATGGACACAGACAATAAGGAGGTGAAGGCCTGGAGCAGGGTGGAATCTGGGTAGAGGGAGGTAATGGGGGGGTAGGGAGGGAGACATCTGTAATACTCTCAATAACAAATTTTTTAAAAATGATATCTACCTTTTTCATTGGGTTCATATGACTACCTAGTCCCAGCCAGCTACAACCTCCACCAGCCATGAAAAGGGGCAACAATCTCTTCTCCAAGGAGTTCTGCTGATTCTTTAAGACAAATGAACAAAAGAGGAAAACATGAAAAAAAAATGAGAAAAACCACTAGATCTGGCTGGCTACGGGGAGAAATGAGATTATTTTCTAATTAAGTGGCTGCTAGAGAGATATTGCCTCTGAAACCTACTGCTTGCTTAGCCAGTGCTAGTCTTCAATGAAATACAGCTGCCCAGAAAAATAATCAAAACACCAAAATGTCAGACAAGAAAGCCATCCCATTTACAAATTTACAAGACTTTGGGGGGAGGAGAATTTCCATCAAAAGTGACGATAAGGATGTCACATCCATCAGGATCCACACATACCCAAATGGAGTATTTCAATGAGGCATTAATAAAAGACCCACATGAGAAGGTGAGGGAAATCCCAAAGGGTAGGGAAGTACCCCATTGCTAGAGAGGGTACACAGATACCACCGTTAGACCCAAAGGAGCACGAAGAAAGAATCATTATCAAAACCTGAAGGGAGAGCGTCAGGTGGAGAGGCTGCCTGATGCCTGGTTGGAACCATGTTCCTTAGTCAAGAGATGCACCCTTCCCGACTGAACCTGCAGGAATGAGCCCGGATGAGAACAGACACCCAGTCCTCACTCTCATCCCTCTCTCCAGTCACTCTGTGTGGAAACTCAGCCAGAAGCCAGAGGAAAGGGGGCCCGCTGATGAAGGAGAGCACAGGAGTTAGAAGCAAGGTGGAAGGGTGGAGGGGGGATCTGGAAGGTCAAATAGAAAACATCCAATCCACAAATTTATGAATTTATAAAGAAAAACTGCAGTAACACATATAGCAAACATATATGTTTATGTAAATACTAAAGGCCCAATGCATGAAACTTATGCAGAGGGGAGGGGGGAGGTCACCTCAGCCCAGCCTGTGCCCTCTCACAGTCGGGGACCCCTTGCTCCTTACCACCCACCTGCAGGGGAGGCGAGAGAGGCTCTCACCACCACCGCTGAGCTCGCCAGCCATGAGCCCTGCTGCTGGCTGAGCAAAGCTCCCCCTGTGGGAGCGCACTGACCTGCAGGGGGCAGCTCCTGTGTTGAGCATCTACCCCCTCATGGTCAGTGCATATCATAGCGACCAGTCATTCCTGGTGGTCTGTGGTTTGGTCAATTTGCTTACTAGGGTTTTATTACATAGGATATCATGCCATCTTTCTTTTTTCAATCCTCACCTGAGGATATGATTTTCTTTTTATTGATTTTAGAGAGAGAGGAAGAGAGAGAAAGAGAACGAGAGAAACATTGATTGGTTGCCTCCTGTATGCAACCCAATTGGGGATCAAACCCACAACCTAGGTATATCATGTCACCTTAATAACAACTTTCTAATTCCTCAGTACCATCATCATTTTACAGAGAAGGTAACTGAGATTCAGAAATATCAAGACTAGACAGTGCTTTCTTACACGTTGCTTATCAGTTAATACCTTGTTGTGCTACCCACAATCAGATCTGAGCAGCGTGTCCTCAACGGAGAACTCTTCATCAAGACAGCCCTTAGGCACCCATGTTTGGTACCACATGACCTCCACAGCCACAGTTGATTGGACCACTGGTAAGTATTGTTCACAAGGAAGCCAATCCATAAGCTGGCCAGTAGTCCCCACCACAGTTTGACATAGGTGGGCCAACCAGAGACCCTACTCACAAAAAGTAATTATGAAATGGGGGGAGGGGAGGGGTGTGAATGCAGCAATTAATAAACAGAGATTAGTAAGTGAGGTTCTTATGTAAAATAACTCACCTTTACTTCTCACTTTTGCCTACTTTCCTGAAAGGTCTTTTATTCTCAAAGACCCTTGAGGAAGATATATTCTGCATCAGCTTTGCCCACATGTGTTTCGTGAAACATACTCTTTTTTTCCAGAGATGCCACAGGGGAAAAGATAACAGTCTGTGACCAGATAAATTTAAGACATACATCATATGACATCTTCCTCCAGACCTGCCCTATCCCGTGTGAAAACGCTAACCATATGTGCTGATTTACATTTAAGTTAATTAAAATAAAACTAAACTTAAACCTCAAGTGCTCAGTAGCTGTACGTGGCTAGTGACATCCACACTGGGCAGTGCCAAGGGCATGTCCATCTGCACAGAAATGGATCTCCTGGGCAGGGCGGCTCTAGATCGTTCACAAGGCACATCACCATGTCCAAGTCTCGGGGACATCCAGGAGTGAAATCATGTGCTGAAATGTTTAACTGTTTCTCATACTTATTTGGTCCTGTCACCCTGTAATGTTACGCAAGATGACCCCTCACTCAACCATATTTTTGCAGGACATGATTTTTAGAAGGAAAGCAGATCAGCTGGTTTTCGGGGCCTGGCATCCGACCCCAGGAAGCTCTTCTTCCTGTTTAGCTGACTTCCTTTTTGCTCATTTCCTCTGCCTATCAACTCTGCCGTTTGATGAGTGAAATCAAAATCCCAAGAAATAATTTAAGAGAAAGATTATATTGGCAAAGTTGTTATATTTGGGGAACATATAGGGACAAGTGATCTATCCAGATAGGGTAGAAATAATAAAGTCAATTCTTATATATCCGCTGGATAGAATATTATCCTACCCTAAAACTAATGGTTCTAAACTGTGTGATAAATTGGAAACATTTAGGACCTAATGTAAGTGAAAAAGAGGACACCAGCCCAGCCGGTGTGGCTCTGTGGTTGGGCATCGACCCATTAACCAGGAGGTCACCGAGAGGTCAGGGCACACGTGGGGTTGTGGGCTTGCTCCCCAGTAGGGAGCGTGCAGGAGGCAGTGGATCAATGATTCTCTCTCATTATTGATGTTTCTCTCTCTCTCTCCCTCTCCCTTTCTGTCTCTGAAATCAATAAAAAGATATTTTTAAAAATGAGGACACTAAAGAGCCCATATGTTATGATTCTGAAGGGAATATTCCCAAATATGATCATGCTTGTGTTTCAGTGGTGGAATTGGGGGTATTCTTTTCTGCTGTCCTTTATTTCTTGAATATCTTTTAAAAGCACTTAGTACTTTCAGAACCACACCACAAAGTACTGCTGGGAGAACAGCCAAGGTATGTTGGGGGACTGCAGCTGATTCATTCTGGCCCCTGAATTTGCTGATAGTGTGCCTGTTCCAATCAAACCGCTTGGAGAGTGCCAGCTCTGGATGGCACGCTGGGAAAATCCAAGCATGAGGCCTCCCCTTGCACCCCCACTGCTCTGAGCAATTCTCCATCTTCCGTGGCGCAGCACTCAGAAGTGGCAGGTACATTGTTCTCCAGGCTTCTCTTTCTCTATAGGAGAAAGAGAAGTGGTCTCCCTGTGTCTTCTCTTTCTTTGTGGGAAAGCCACCCCCACATGGGAACCAAACCTTAACCACCTCTCTAATCCCATCTCTGAGGCCTCCTCACTGGAGACATCTTTCCCTTCCCCTCACCTACATAAAATCTCACACTGATGAAATATATGCCCAAACGCCTAGCCCTAATTCTGGCAGATGGTGAACAATAATTTAATAATAATTCCTCTCCCTCTTTTTTAAATTAACATACATTTAATTAAACAAACAGAAAATAATTTCTTTGCAAACGCCAACCTATAAATGCTTCTTTTGATTGATTTTTTTTTTTCTTTTTTTGGCCAATTCTTCCCTAATTTACCCCTGGAACATCGGCAGTTCACTCTCCCTATGCCTCCCACCCCCGCCCCCACACCTCAATTGCTATGACTTGGTCATAATTCAGAGGCCAGCACCGGGCTGAATTATTTCCAGTCATTAAGCCAAATGCAAAAGTTAAACCAAAGCCCTGCTGGATAACTCAGCTGTTTCCACAGTTGAATGGAAGCAGCTTTTATTAAATTATGCAGCCAATGTTCCTTTATTTCTTTAATGAGAATGTGGTTCATAAATTGCTCTGTGGATTACTTGAATCAGTTAATTTCAACCATCTACGACCTTGAGGAGGCAATTTCAGTGCATTATGTAGAGTGGACTGAGCATTTCGGCTTTTGAGAGGACAGCGATTTGGGTTTTGAGCCCCAGACATTCCCCGTGTCAAGGAGCACACTGTATGGGCATCTTTACCTGCCCAGGCCTTTGGGGGCTTTGTCTACCTAGTGCTGGGTCACTCACAATGTTCCCCTCTGCGGAGCTCCAATTGTGTCTCCTAATTGCAAGAGCTTCCTGTGTTCCGGGAGAAAATAATAATTCAAATAGCTCCTGATTATACTCACCAGAATAATGGGACACAGGCCTGAGCAGGCAGTGCTGACGCAGCAGCTTTGGTGGGGGTACTTTTCTAGAAAGGTTTTAGGACGTCACTTGTAAGTGGCTGGGCCAGGCGACCTGACTGGGAGAAAAATTCCTCTAAGGCCAACAGTGAAGAGTCACCACCTCTGCGTTTCACCAACATTTCTTTTGGGCCTACTATGTGCTGAGGACAGCAAGGATGCAGTGATGGATGAGACCCAGCACTGGCCTGCCCTCAAAGGGCTCACAGTCCCCAAGGCACAGCGAATGACTAGGCCCCTAATGGTGTCTGAGTATAGAAACCCCACAATTCAATAAGATAAAACAGTGAGAGAAACTAAAAAGATTTCCATGGAGACTGGTGACCTGTCCCCTCTACCTCCTAGCTCTGTGACTCTGGGAAAGTTCCTTAGATTTCTCAGATTCTGTGGGAAGCCACCACTTGCCAATACTGTCAGTGCACCAAGGAATGCAGAAGGCGTTAGCAGGGCTGACGCTAAGCACCTCCTCTGTTGAGATAGTGGTGGCTCAAGGCAATTCCCTAACCTGAAAATCCTTTTACTGTTTACCAAACTTTACCTTTGATATGCTTGTATGCATTGCTAAAGGGCAAATGTGTATTCAAGTAAATAAATAGCCAACCAGGCCAGAAATCAGTGTGTCTCTTCAAGAAAGAGGCTCCACCTGGCCCCCAATGCCTTCCAGATTCATATTTCTTATATAGCATTTTCATTTGGGCGTCGACCCCTCCTTCAGATCCTGAACCCTAGCCATGCAGGTCGTGGCAAGATTCCTCTACTGGATAATGAGGATAATAAAGTGCCTACCCCATGTGGAGTAAATGACTAAAGGTTTTCAAAATGCCAAAACTAGTGTCTGGCTCAGGTTTAATTTCTGCATTCTACTTAATGACTGGGAGATAAATTGAGGCAGGTACTGATGTCCAATTATATTACAAGTCTGGGAGTTGGAGGGTTGGGGGATAAACTGTAGATGTTCCTAGAGAAAATTGTGGAGAAACTGCCCCCCCAAAAAAAATCAGTCAAAAATACTTGTGCAGACTGGCACAATATAGAAATAAAGATTTACCATATAATTGATAGTTTAATTTAATAAATAATATTCAGATATTAAACATCACCATTTCCACAGTCACCAAGAGAAGGCTCTTCATCATTAAGGTAGCTCCCACTTCTAGGAATTCTCACACCACAATTAATACCAAATCATTACATTAATATAAAAATATTAAAAAGGTGCTTGGGAGAAGCAGCTAGTGGGGAGAAAAGTCCTCTGTCATATCTTTTCCTAGTGCCCCACACTTTTCCTTAATAATTGTCACAGTCATTACATAGCAATTTGTGGGATTTTTAGCATCATCGTCCTTTGCCTTAATAGACTCCACGTTCCATGAGAGCAGGAACAATGTCTGTCTTTTTAACTTGCATATCTCACGTCTAACACAACGATTGCCACATGGTTGGCATTCAGTGGATATTTCTTGGATGAATGAATAGATGGGTAGGTAGGTGGGTGGGTGGATGGATGGATGGAAGAATAGATGGATGAATGGATAAGTATACGAAAGGTAGGTAGGAAGGAAGAAGGAATATGTTCCCTGAAAAAAAAGCTAAAACATTACAGATAAGACTAAAGTCCCCTTTGATTACCTGCTTCCCAATTTCTTTTCATTCCCTTTCCTGATGGAAACCTCAGTCAATTGGGATGTAGGTCTCCAGGACTTTTTCAATGCACATTCATATGTAAATATGGATCTGTAATATGAGAGAAAGAAGAGCTGGGAATGATTCTGATGTTTTTATCTTGAGCAAGTGAAAAAACCATGTTGTTCTTTCCAAGATTAATAAGTCGCCAGCCTGTTCTTTTTTATTGATTTATAATGAAAAATTCCAGGTTTTGATCTGGCCTCACATCAAAGCTGGTATGCACTGGTCTTCTACACCACCTTCCCGCTCATCATTTGGCAGTTAACCTCAGTCTCTCCCCGACAGCCTGGACACCATGCCTGAGCTAATACCTCAGTCAGCAGCAGGACTGAGGACACTTCCCACTCAGCATTCATTGCTAGACTCATCAAGATTCAAGTGATTTCCCAAGGGCTCAGCAGCAAGTCAGAGTTGGGCTTTCATCTCGTACAAACTCGCCCTGCTTGCCATGGATGAGGCTCCGTCTCTAAAGCAGCAGTTCTTGACCTTTTTGAGCTCCTGGACCACTCTGAGAACCCGATGAAAATTATGGATCCCACCATTTGAAAACTCGTCCAGGCACACACAGCTACATAGACCTCCTCTTAAAGTGCATCTGCAAACCCACTTGAGGCTACGAATCCTGGTCCTAGAAGCAAAGTTGAAAATAGCCAAATTATTGCCAAGATACTTTTATTGAATTAATAACTGGGTTGTAGGGGGAAGGACTAAGATGGCAGCTTAGATAAATGAGGTACTTGCCACCTCCCACAACCACATCAAAATTACAACTAAAATACAGAACAACCATCACTCAGAACTGCCTGAAATCTGGCTGAATGGAAGCCCTACAACTAGAGTATTAAAGAAGAAAGCACATTGAGACTAGTAGGAGGGGCAGAGGCACAGAACGAGTTGGTCCAAAACCCAAGTGTTGTGTGTTTTTAATTGGGAGGGATATCTGGCTGCAGAGGCCTCCTGTAAGAAGCAAGGAGTCCAAGCCCCACACCAGACCCCTCAGCCCAGGGTTCCAGAGCTACGAAAAGAAGCCTCTGTAACTTTGGGTTATCAAAACCAGTGGGGATTGTGGCTGAGTGACATGGAGGCAGTCAGAGACCCAGGCAGTTCCTCTTAAGGGGCCAGTGCACAGACTTACTTGAACTTGCTCCCTCTGAGCTCCAGTGCTGGGGCAGCAGCTTGAGGGGAATCCAGGGACATATAGGAAGGAACTGGATTATCTGGCATTGGAGCAAGAACTCAGGGGTGGCTTTCTCCCAAATAGGGGTGCTTGCAGTGGTCATTGTTCCTATGCTGAGACCTCCTCCATCACAGAGCTGACTGGCAGGGGCCGTATCTGAGTCTTGGTTAATTAACCTGGCTCACACTGTTCACTCCATCCCAGTGAGTCCCTGAGACCCTGCCCCACCTAATTTTCAGCCCCACCCAAGCTGTTTATGGTGGCTCTTCCATATGAAATGGCCTGTCCTGGCTCAGGCTACAGATTTTGCTAAAATCTCTCAAACAAGCAACAGCGGGTATCATGCCACTCAATAAGAGGCCCCAGGCTTGGAACTAGCAGCAGCCTGCCTTGTTTCACAGCCTAGCCCAGCGATGGCGAACCTATGACACGTGTGTCAGAGGTGACACACAAACTCATTTTTTTGGTTGATTTTTCTTTGTTAAATGGCATTTAAATATATAAAATAAATATCAAAAATATAAGTCTTTGTTTTACTATGGTTGCAAATATCAAAAAATTTCTATATGTGACACGGCACCAGAGTTAAGTTAGGGTTTTTCAAAATGCTGACACGCTGAGCTCAAAAGGTTCACCATCACTGGCCTAGCCTCTCCTAGGCACTTCCAAGCCCAAAAAAAGGTAGCAGCTATCTGCAGCTTGCTCTGTAGCTCCTGACAGGTGGCCCCAGGCAGGGCACAGGCAGGGGCTAACTTTTCACCTCCAGGGGCGGTCCCCAGAGCCAGTGGACAGCTTTAGGCCATGCCAGATTACAACTCTACACATCCACAAGTGACACATTCAAGAGGCAGACACAGTAAGCACCGAAGCCCCACTGAAACAAGTCCTGCTCCATAGGTGTGTCTTCTGCACAACAGCTCTTCCACTATAGTCACAGCTGGTCCTCACAGCCAATTGGCTTGGGTCAATTCCTCCCAAAGGCTCAACTACAAGTCTGTGCACACAGCCCACATAGGGATGTACCTAGAATGTGCAACTAAGGTGAGTGGGGAGGCTGAGCCACTGGGCCCTACAGGACACCTGCCACACAAGGCCACTCTACCAATTCCAGGAGACATAGCAGGTCTATATAATACATAGGAACAAACACAGGGAAGCAGCAAAAATGCAGAGACAAAGAAACATGTCACAAATGAAAGAAATCTCCAGAAAAAGAACTAAGTGAAATAGAAGCAAGCAAACTAATAGATACAGAGTTCAAACAATGGTTATAAGGATGCTCAAGATTTTTATTTTTTATTTTCCCATTGATTTTTAGAGAGAGTGGAAGGGAGAAAGGAAAGGGAGAGAGAGAGAGAGAGAGAGAGAGAGAGAGAGAGAGAAACATCCAAGTGAGAGAGACACATCAATTAGTTGCCTACCACTCACACCCAACCAGGGCCAGGAATCAATCCTGCAACTGAGGTACACTCCCTTGACAGAGAATCAAACCCACAACCCTTTGGTCTGCAGGCCAGCACTCTAATCACTGAGCAAAAGTGGCCAGGGATCAAGGATCTTAATGAGAGCTTCAAGGGACTTAGTGAGAATTTCAAGGAAATTAGTGAGAACATCAAAGACATGAAAAAGGACCAGTCAGAAATGAAGAATACACTAACTAAAATAAAGAATAATTTACAGTAGAATGGAGAATGCCAAGTATCAAATCAACAATTTGGAATATGACAAAGCAAAAAACACCCAATCAAAAGAGAAAAAGGAAAAAAGAATCCAAAAAATATGAAGATAGTGTAAGGAGCCTCTGGGACAACTTCAAGTGTACCAACATTCAAGTCATTGGGATGGCAGAAGGAGAAGAGACAGAGCAAGATGTTGAAAACCTGTTTGAAGACAGAAAACTCCTCCTACCTGGTGAACAAAATGACTTACAAGTCCAGGAAGCACAGAAAGTGCCAAACAAGAGGAATCCAAAAAGGCCCACACCAAGACACATCATAATTAAAATGCCAAAGGTTAAAGACAAAGAGAGAATCTTAAAAGCAGCAAGAGAAAAGCAGTTAGTTACCTACAAGGGAACACCCATACAACTGACAGCTGATTTCTCAACAGAAACTTTGTAGGCCAGAAGGGAGTGGCAAGAAATATTCAAAGTGATGAATAGCAAGGACCTACAACCAACATTACTCTACCCAGAAACACTATCATTTAGAATTAAAGGTCAGATAAAAGTTTCACAGACAAGAAAAAGCTAAAGGAGTTCATCACCACCAAACCAGTATTACATGAAATGTTGAAAGGTATTCTTTACAAAGAGAAAAAAGAAGAAGAAGAAAAAGATAAAAAATATGAACAATAAAATGGCAATAAATACATCTCTATCGACAATTGAATCTAAAAATCAAAATAAACAAACAAGAAATCTACTGAACAAAATAGAACCAGAGGTATGAAAATATGGAATAGACTGATGACTCTCAGAGGGAAGAGGAGAAGTGGCAGGAAAAGATTAACCAAAGAACTTATATGCATGTATGCATTACCTATGGGCATAGGCAATAGGGTGGTGAAGGCCTGGGTCAGAGTGGGAACCAGGTAAAGGGGTCAATGCTGGGGAATGGAGCATCTGTAATACTCTCAACAATGAAGATTTTTAAACATTTTTAGTTACTTTTATTTATTTTAACTAGATGATAGATAAACATGGAAAAAATCCTATATAATAAAAGGCACATTGTCCCTACGGGCAGGAGTTTGACCGACCAGGAGTTAGACGTGCGCTGACCATCAGAGGGTGGCACAGAACATGGCGGGCATCAGCGACGCAGTTCTGGCAGCAGGCAGTAGTGGAGGCGCTGCCAGCCCTGGTGGGCCCGGACAAGAGCGGGACCGCAGTGGGATGGTGGAGCAGGTGAGCGGACGGCGCCAGGCCAAGGCAGGTGCAAAGGGAGGCCTTGGCCAGCAGCTGGCAGCCGCTAGGGACCCTATCCATTCACGAATTTCATGCACTGGGCCTCTAGTACTAATATAAGAATACAAAAGGGCTTTAGATGGTCTCCCAACACTTCTATCTTTTAGCACCTCAGTTCCTCTGACCAGATGCATTCACTCTTAACAGATCTTCTATAGACATCCAGAGATAGGATGTGGGGTTGTGTTTGTGTGTACACATGTGCTTTTCTTTTCACACAGAAAGTAGCATACTGTATGCATTATGCTGTTTCTTAGTTTGGAGGTCATTTTGTAATGGTATCTAGAGGTGCCTTGCACTCTTTAATGTTCCCTTAAGCTTCTGCCATTGTATAGCTGTCTTACTGATGAAGACTTGGAGATTATTTTAATCTTTTGCCATAGAGAAAATACTACAGTAAGTAACCTTGAACATCCCTATTGGTGCTCATATGGGTGTGTGTCTGTAGCAAAAGCTCCTGGAAGTGGGATGAGGGTCAAGGACATGTGCATTTTACATTTAATAGGTTTTCCAACTTGTCTTTCAAAAGGGTTCTACCAATTTACACTCTCCCCAACAAAATCACAAAGTATCTTTTTTTTTTTTTTATTGCTTAAAGCATTACAAAGGGTATTACATATGTGTCCTTTTTTTTTCCCCCCGCCCTTGACAATACCCCGGCTTCCCCTACCCCCCAGTGTCTTATGTCCATTGGTTATGCTCATATGCATGCATACAAGCCCTTCAGTTGATCTCTTAACCCCCTCCCTCCTGCCTCCCAACCCTCCCCGGCCTTCCCGCTGCAGTTTGACAATCTGTGTGAGGCAGCTCTGCCTCTGTATCTATTATTGTTCAAAAGTTTATAATGGTCTCTATTATCCATGAATGAGTGAGATCATGTGGTATTTCTCCTTCATTGACTGGCTTATTTCACTTAGCATAATGCTCTCCAGCTCCATCCATGCTGTTGGAAATGGTAAGAGTACCTTCTTTCTTACAGCAGCATAGTATTCCATCGTGTAGATGTACCACAGTTTTCTAATCCATTCATCTACTGATGGGCATTTAGGCTGTTTCCAGATCTTAGCTATGGTGAATTGTGCTGCTATGAACATATAGGTGCATATATCCTTTCTGATTGGTGTTTCTGGTTTCTTGGGATAAATTCCTAGAAGTGGGATCACAGGGTCAAATGGGAGTTCTATTTCCAGTTTTTTGAGGAAACTCCATACTATCTTCCATAGTGGCTGCACCAGTCTGCATTCCCACCAGCAGTGCACAAGTGTTCCTTTTTCTCCACATCCTCTCCAGCACTTGTTGTTTGTTGATTTGTTGATGATAGCCATTCTGACAGGTGTGAGATGGTACCTCATTGTTGTTTTGATTTGCATTTCTCGGATGATTAGTGACTTTGAGCATGTTTCCATATGTCTCTTGGCTTTCTGAATGTCCTCTTTTGAAAGGTGTCTATTTAGATCCTTTGCCCATTTTTTGATTGGATTGTTTATCTTCTTTTTCTTAAGTTGTAAGAGTTCCCTATAAATTTTGGAGATTAGGCCCTTATCAGATATGACATTGGCAAATATGTTTTCCCACGCAGTGGGTTTTCTTGTTGTTTTGTTGATGGTTTCTTTTGTTGTGCAGAAGCTTTTTATTTTGATGTAGTCCCATTTGTTCATTTTCTCTTTAGTTTCAACTGCTCTAGGAGCTGTATCAGTGAAGAAATTGCTTCGGCATATGTCTGAGATTTTGTTGCCCTTGGATTCTTCTAGAATTTTTATGGTTTCCTGTCGTACATTTAAGTCCTTTATCCATTTTGAGTTTATTTTTGTGTATGGTGTAAGTTGGTGGTCTAGTTTCATTTTCTTGCATATATCTGTCCAATTTTCCCAACACCATTTGTTGAAGAGACTATCTTGGCTCCATTGTATGTTCTTGCCTCCTTTGTCAAATATTAATTGAGCACATTGGTTCGGGCCGATTTCTGGGGTCTCTATTCTATTCCATTGATCTATATGTCTGTTCTTGTGCCAGTACCAGGCAGTTTTGAGAACAGTGGCTTTGTAATACAGCTTGATATCTGGTATTGAGATCCCACCTACTTTGTTCTTTCTCAGGATTGCTGCAGCTATTCGGGGTCTTTTTTTATTCCAGATGAATTTTTGGAGAGTTCGTTCTAGATCTGTGAAGTATGCCGTTGGTATTTTAATGGGAAGTGCGTTGAATTTATAGATTGCTTTGGGTAGTATGGACATTTTAATGATGTTGATTCTACCAATCCATGAACACGGTATGTTCTTCCATCTGTTTATGTCTTCCTCTATCTCTTTTTTCAATGTCCTGTAGTTTTCTGAGTAGAGGTCTTTTACCTCTTTAGTTAAGTTTATTCCTAGGTAGCTTAATTTTTTTGGTGCGATGGTAAATGGGATTGTTTTTCTAATCTCTCTTTCTGCAAGTTCACTATTGGTGTATAGAAATGCCTCAGATTTCTTGGCATTAATTTTGTATCCTGCTACTTTGCCAAATTCATGTATTAAGTCTAGTAGTTTTTTGACGGAGTCTCTAGGGTTTTGTATGTATAATATCATGTCGTCTGCAAATAAGGACAGTTTTACTTCCTCTTTTCCAATTTGGATGCCTTTTATTTCTTCTTCTTGCCTAATTGCAATGGCTACAAAGTATCTTAATGACACTGCCAAACTTTTCCCAGATCTGTAACTATTAAATGTTTTATAGCTTAAAAAACGAAATCCATTACATGAAACGCTTTCTGGCTGCTCTTGACTAGTCCAAATTCATTTCATAAATCCCCCTCACAAATCAAAACAAACTCTCTAACCCATACATTCCCCCTGAGCTCAGGCCAAAAGCCAAAGGCAGGCACACAGGTAAGCCTGCAGAATGCTTATCTGCTAATGAGGGACTATCCTGATACAACCCTTCCACCCCACTGGTAATGGACAGACAGAACTGATGTCATATCAGAACTGAAGTTTGTTTCAACTCCAAAAGAGCCTTTATATGAACAACCCAGAACAGAGAGAAAAGTTTAAAAGATCAAAATCCCCAGGGAAATGAAAATTGCTAAGGCCAGAATCCATTCCCATTTCAATTAGTCAAAGCAAAGAACTACCGAGTCTCAGTTTCCAATGCTGCCAAAGCCATTGCTCATCAAGGCAAATTGAGACAAGGCTCAACCCTGCTGTTTTCCCTTCACTCTGGTCAGAACACCTGATGCTTTCAGAACCAGACATATTGTAGCAAGCTTATTTTAAAATGAACAAGAAATTGTATTAAAGTATATGGCACAGAAAAATAAATTTGAAACTGGATATAGCTGTCAAGATTCTGTCTAGGAGTTGCAAGGGACTGAAGCTCAAAGTGGCTTAAGAAAAAGAAAGAGAGAGAGAGAGAGAGAGAGAGAGAGAGAGAGAGAGAGAGAGAGACTGACTCATGACTCCCTGGCCTATACCTTATGATGCTCCCCAACTCTTGCCTCAGGGTAACTCCTGGGGCCTCTGGCCCTGGCTGACATCCCAAAGTGACACAACTCAGCAATAGGCATAATTACTAGCCCCACTTTACAGATGAAAAGGGTGAGACACCGAGAGATGAGAGGCACACAGCTTCCGAAAGAGCCGAGCCACCGTTTGACCGTGCTTCCATCTGACTCCAAAACCCACATTCCTCCCACTCTGCTGGTGGTCTCCAGGCTTCCAGAGAAGGCTTCCTGCGGAATCGTAACAGCCTGAGCACTTGCAGCACCCAGTCCGTGCCGCCCAGGCAGAAGAGAGAGGGTCAGAGAAACCTGGCTGAAAAGAACCAGAGGCAGGTTACAAAGCAATAGACAGAGGAGTCCCCACCAGAGAAAAGCGCTCCCTGCAGAAGAGGGCTCCACATAGACAGGCCTGATCGTGTTCCCTGCTGCACCTGCAGAGCCCAAAATAGTGCCCAGTGCATGATGGGCACTCAGTGAACATTGTTGGAAGCATCCAAATGCTAATGTAAAATATCAGGAGTTCACAGGTAGGGACATAGCAGGGAGTGGAATCCCAGCACACATGGGCCTGCTTGCCTAGCAGGCTTCAGTTCTCCTGGGGCTTCTCCACCTGCATTATGGCATCTGGGGCCCCCCACCCTGTGGTGAGACTGTCCTGTGCCCTGTGCGTGTGAGCAGCGTTCCTGGTCTCACCTTTAGCTGCCAGTACACACACACACACACACACACACACACACACACACACACGCCCTGCACCGCACACGAGTGCCTCTGGCATTTCCAAATGTCTGCCTGAGGGCAAAGGCCTTCCTCAGGTGTGCGGACACCGGTTCCATGCAGGGGACTGCTCCTCACTGAAACACAGTTTTCTGCAGAGTTTTGCTGGAACAAGGACATAAGCTGCCAGGATGCTCTGCGTGTCTTCCTTTCTGGTATAAAATTGAGACACTGTTGCGGGAGCAATAAAGGGAAGGGGTCAGGCAGCTCCTGTAGTTGGCAGAGGCAGGGCTGGCTCTGGACCAGCAGGGCTGTGGGGAGGCCTTGGAGTGGCGCCCACCCTGAAGAGCACGCCAAGCTCAACTTCCCAGAGAATGGCCAGGTAATGTATTTACCACGAGTATTTATTTACCACGGAAAATGGGGGCGGGGGGCGGGGTTCTGGAACAGGAGGAAGGCCCCCCATACACCACAAGAAGTGGGGAAGCAGGCTCCCTCCCTCAGAAAGGCTGCTGAAGCGAAGAGAAGGAGAGAGCAAGGTTTCCCCAGCGCGGACCTGTGACATCCTCCGGGAACAAGCAGTGCCCACAGCACGCATAAATCAGACATTTCTAAGCGGCACCCTGAGACCTCTGTACGTTCAGCACCTCCTTCCCCCGGGGAGAGCGCCTTTTCTGAATCGTAACACCCCCTTCTCTGAGCTGTCAGAGCTGGTGCGACCTTCCTCAGGAGCAGCCAGGGTTGTGGGGGCACTGAGCCCAACTCGGCCCCTTGCCCGCCCTTCCTCACCTCTCCGAACAGAGGGAGGAAGCAACACGTTCTGTTCCGCGGTAATGTCAGGCCTTCTCCGAGGGGCTGCTCGCGGCAGCTGGCGGGGAGCCTCAAAAGCAAGACCCGTCATGAGAATCTTCCATCCCATCTGCGAAAGCCCAGGTTGGAGTTCAAGGAGCATTTGCTTGAGCGAATTGCTTGCAGACGAGGGAGCACGCAGGGTTCAAGTGCTCTGCAAAGTGATTGTGTAACAGGCCTCTAATGCACAGAACATTTTCTTCCAGCACAATCTTAAGGGAAATCTAAATAAAAAGCAGGTACCAGAGGAGCATTTTTCAGAGAAATGGAAGGTCTAGAAGTCCACCCCAGCCAGCACTGGGTCCAGAAGCTGCCCCAACACGCACCACGTGCTGCCAAGACAACATGGAGCTCCCTGCTCTGGGAAATGAGGTGTTTTCTCTGACATCCGGTTGCTCCACGGACTTCCAGCTGACCGTGCTTCCTCTTGAGCTGGTTGCTCTGTCCACCTGCTCCCAGCCCTTCTCACCTTCACCCTGCTGGGTGGCCTGGGACTGACTTGGTTTGGCCAGTAGGAGGCACACAGGAGACCAAGGGGCAGGGAGGAGAGAGTGGTCAGGGCATATCTTCCCACAACTCCCACACAGCCCGCACAGGCGGTTCTGAACTGAGGCTCCACAGCCCCGGGTGCCGAGTCGGGCTCTATTGCAAGCAGCCCGGTTTGGATTTGGGGCTGAGAAGCAGGGTCCCTGATGCGTGTGAGCATCAAGTCCAGGCCTTCCCTGGAGAACGCTCACAGTGTTTTAGCTGGAAGTGCAATCTAGTTTGCGGGCGGCCTAAGAGACAAAATGCACGGCTTTGTACTGTTGAAATGTTAAGAGGACTTGGGTGCTTTCTGCAAAAAGCCTATTTACGCTGCGCTGAGTTCCCCGCCCTGCCTCCCAGGCCCACAGGTTAGGAAGTTCCCTTGCTTTAGAAAGTTCTTCGGAAAATGAAAGGATGAATTTTATTTATATAAATTTCTTGCTGTGCTTTCTGCCAAATCCCAAATTAATTCCAGCCCCAGGTTTAACAGATCAGACCTGCGACATCACGGTGACATGATTTTGTTTTTGGGGGTTTTTTAAAATATTTTTTATTGATTTTTTACAGAGAGGAAGGGACAGGGATAGAGAGAGTCAGAAACATCGATGAGAGAGAAACATCGACCAGCTGCCTCCTGCACACCTCCTACTGGGGATGTGCCCGCAACCCAGGTACATGCCCTTGACCGGAATCGAACCTGGGACCTTTCAGTCCACAGGCCGACGCTCTATCCACTGAGCCAAACCGGTTTGGCTGATTTTGTCTATTAATCCTGACCAGCTTTGCGCCAAGCCTGCTCGACTTAGTCTCTAACCCTCCCTACCCCCACGGTACGGGGAGTTATTCCCAGTGAAGAAACTGAGGCTCAGAAAGAAGTGAGGCCACTTAGGAGAGTGAGAATCCCAACCGAAGCCGGGGCCTCTCCCGGAGCGTGCAGCCTCCTACCTTTCACCCTCCAGGGAGCGGAGGTCTCGCTTTGCCAACGTCCACTTGTGGAGGTTGACGTCATCGTCCTGCCCGAATTGCTCAGCGTGACGTGGTCTATAGCGACCTCCACTTCACTTCTCCCCCAGGTCTGCGGAGGAAAAAGCCTTTTTCACGTCTCATTTTATTTACTTGTTACTCTTGGAAAAGACTTTACCGAGTGGACAGAAGAGGGGGGGGGGCATTCCAGGCAGTGCACAAAGCGTGTGCAAAAGTGTGGAAGCAGGACAGAGGGGCACGCTGGATGACTGGCAATCAGCTGAGTCCACAGGCGAGCTGGTGTGGACTCGAGTCAGCAGCGGCTCTGATGGAAACAGTGAACGCGCTGAGGGTGTTGGAGATGGAGTCAACGAGACTTGAAAATGGATAGGGCGTGAAGGATGAGAAGAAGGGAGAAAGCAAAAGAATCTTCCAAACCTTTGACCTGAGAAACCAGGCAGTTGAAGGTGGTTTTTACAGAGATGGAGAAGAGTGTAAGAATAGTTTAAACTGTGGTGTAAATCAGAAGATCTGCACTAAAGGTTGAGAGGGTGAGAGAGGAGAGGTAGATGCAGGGTGGGGGATTTTGTGAGTGTGATGTTTCCTTATTTGCTGACTAGTGTTGCTTTTGTCCATATTGAATGCCCCCCCACCCCCGTGGCATGTAGGAATGCCTTCACTTGTTATCAATAAATTAATTCTTACTATGGGCTCTTGGGCTCAAACCCAGATGTCCTGGTTCAAACCCAAATTCCACCTTCTATGAACCCCGGGTGCAGTTCTTCCTTGGGAAGCCATGGATAATCGTAGTCTACCTTAGACTTGTAATGAAGATCCAATGAGTAAATATTTTGTACACCTGGGCAATGACAGTTAATAGGTACATTTTACCACCCTAACTTTTTAGGGTGAAAATGTTCTGAAATTAGATAGTGGTGATGCTTGTACAATTTTCTGAATATACTAAAACCACTGAATTGTACACCTTTTTAAAAGGGTGAATTTTATGGTATATGAATTGTATCTCAAAAAAAAAACACAACACATTTCAAACACCACTTAGAACCATGCTTGGCTAAGTGCTAAGGAAGTGTTGATTAAATAACCTGAAATAAGTTGCAAAAACAATAAGTTATTTTATATTTAAGTATAAAAATGCTTGTATGATTATTCCTGAAGTTAGCCCTGCATCACCTGCCCACCAACAGGAATCAGCTCAGAACGTCCCCTCTCTGTCTCTGTTTGATACTCATAGCTCTACTCAGTGACTCTCAACCCTCTATTTCTTGTTCCACCAACTTCCCACAGGATCCTTGAGCCCCTGCCTTTGCAGGTTGCTCACTAGCTCCCACATCCTTCTCTCCAGTCCCCGCTCCCGTCCACCTCACAGCATCTGTCCTCCTTCCTTTCCAGTCCTCCCGTCTGTTCACTTCACAGTATCTGGCTTGTATGTTTCTAAACCGTTTTTATTTACAATTCCTTCTGAAATCTGAACTTACAACCTAAGCCTTTCATGCTTGGCTGAATTACTTCTAAATGTTAAAAAACCAATGAACAGCATTTATATGCATGAGATTCTGTGTGTAAAGAGCACAGCACAGGTCTTAGCCCATAGTCAGCCCTCCATCTATACTAGTTATTATTATTTTTGTGACACGGTGAATATTGTTCATGTGGCAGCCAGCCTCCAAAGTGGTCCCCAATGATCCTCACTTCCTGGAATTCACATTTTGGCGTTACTCCCTCCCACCTTGAATAGGCTTGACCTCTTTGACCAAAAAGCTATTGCAGAAGTGTGTGGTTTCCAAATCTAGGTCACAAAGAACATCACAGCTTCTCCTTTGTCTCCTGAGATCACTTGGCCTGGGAAAGCCAGGCACTGTAATGTGAGGACCTCAAGCCGCTCTGTGGAGGGGAAGTGCCCGCAGCCAACACCAGTGGGCCTGCCATGCGATGGACCGCCTTGGAATGGACCGTCCAGCCCCAATCAAACCTTCAGATTACTGCAGCCCACATGTTGACTGCAACCTCATGAAAAATCTTGAGGCAGAGCCACCTAGTTAAGTTGTTCTGAATTCCTGACTCACAGTAACTGTGAGTGATAATAAATGTTTTCTGTTATGAACGAAAAGGGCCACATGCTAACCTGACAAGCTCAGGGAAGGCCTGCATGACAGTCTTGCAAACTCAGAGACCTAAAGTAACCATAAAGGATGGTCTGAAATTAAACTTTAACTAAAAGCAGTTATGGTGGGTAGTTACATCCTAGGCCAGTATCTTCACTGACAAGGTCAACCTTTACCTTAACTGAGCCTATCTGTCTTTGTGCGTCTATAATAACAGACCCTTGAAATGTCTGGGTAACTTGTAACTTCCCTTTTTCTGGACCCCTTGGGGCACAACCTAATATGCTGGGCGCCAGGACAGACACCACGAATTCCTTCATTATCATGTTAATTGTTCCTGCACCCACCTAAGTATGTGTCTATCATTTTACTTTTTATCCAATCCCAGGGGTTTCCCGGTTTTGCTTTCTCCCGCCTCTCTAATCTATCACCAAGGGACTTCACGTAACCCACCTACGTCCCTTTCCTTTGATTGCAATGTATAAATACAGATGTACCCCGCCATTCTCCAGAGCATTATCTCGATTCATTGAGGTTCTGCTTCCCGGCATAGGTCAACAGTTTGGCTCAGATAAATTCATAAAAATTCTTTACAGGTTTCAATGGTTTTTTACGTTAACACTGTTGTTTTGAGCCACTGATTGTCGGTGTGATCAGCAACGCAGCGATGGGCAACCACCGCAGTCCACACAGTGTCGCCTTCCTGCCGAATGGCCAGTTCCAAGTGGGAGTATTCTGAGTCCGACACAGAGATGGGTGTCCCTCAGCAGGAGCTGGGCCTTTGACCCTGTGCTAAGACATGGTCTGAAATATCTGGAAAAGTCTCTCCTGATCCTACTGGCAGGACTCCAAGCCGACTGTCTGTACGTTCTAGGCTTCAGGTGAGCATCTCACTGAGACCTTTCAGCTCAGACATTGGCACAGGGGACGTCTTTCTGAGCTCACCCTTGCCCCGCATGCCTGCTCGCCGCACCTCTAACGCGCTGCACAAAATCACCTACGTAGCTTGCTAACTTTATAAAATCCCAGCCCCGCCCCCCCCCCCCCCCCCCCCGCCCCCAAGGATTCTGAACCAGTGGCTTTAGCCTGGACCCAGGATCTGCTTTTTAAAGAAACCATCCCCAGGAGATAACAAGTGCTGGCAAGGATATGGAGAAAGGGCACCCTTCTGCAGTGCCTGTGGGAATGCAAAGTGGCACGCCTCTGTGGAAAACAGTACGGTGGCTCCTCAAGTAATTACAAAGGGAACTACCATGTGACCCAGCAATCCCCGGCCTGGGTATATATCTGAAGGGATGGGAACCAGTATCTCAAAGGGATAGCTGCACTCCCATTGCAGCATTCTCCACAATAGCCAAGATATAGAAACCATTGAAGTGTCTGTAGACGGATGGATACTAAAGATGCGGCGTACGCACACGACGGGTTTACTACTCAGCCAATCCTGCCATTGGCGACAACATAGGATGCCTTGTAGGCATTATGCTAAGCGTGGTAAGTAGGAAAACAAAAGACAATTATTGTATGGCATCACTTACACATGGAATCTAAAAAACACTGAGTTTGTACAAACAGAGTAGAATGGTGGTTACCAGGGCCTGGGGTGGGAATGGGGAGATGATGCTAAAGTGTACAGACTTACAGGCAATGGGTCAATGAGTTCTGAGATCTAATGCCCAGCATAATAGCTACAGTCAACAGCACTGCTATATATACACTTCACAGTTGCTAAGAGACCATCCTAAGTGTTCTCAACTCAAAGGAATGATAACTATGTGACATGATACAGGTGTTAGCTGATGCTACTCTATAATCCTCTTGTAATATATAAATGAAGCAAACCAACACCTGTACACTTCAAATTCACATAATGTTACATGTCAATTATATCTTAATTTTTACAAAAGGATCTGCCTCCTGCCCACTCACGTAATCTGATGTAGGGGAGTCCCCGGCCACACTCAGAGAAAAGATGTTCTGAACACTGGGGCCTCCTCTCCACCGGTCCATTAGCTGGAGTGATTGCAGCTTATGAAATGGAAATAATGTTGGAAGGATCTGCAAGCACAGATGAGCCTCGAGTCCAAAGGCAGAGGACGGCACACTGGGCTCCATTGTGTAAAACATGCACCACCCCATCCTTCCTGTTTCACAAAAGACCCATCAGTGAATAACTCAGAGAAAATTCCCCCGAAAGAACCTGGGGCCCCTCCTACCTCCCAGAGGCTTTCTATTTTCTTTCCCAGTTTTGCAAATCTGAGGGAATTACATCTGTTTCATTATGTCAGACATTCAGAACCAAGATTGTTTTTAATGGCTCTTTAAAATCTCACAGACGATGCAGGCAAAACAACTTGGAAACCTTGAAAATCTGAAGTGCAAAAGAAGAGTCTAGCTCCATCTTGCTACCACTTAGCTGATTCCAAACACCCGTTTCCTCGCCTTAGTCAATACCCACTGATTTCTCACCACTGAAGTTATTAAAACAAGCTGATGGGCAGAAGCTAACTCTCTGCTGGTGCCCAGGCCCACTGCAGTGAGTAACGAGATCAGGGCTCTGTTCATTACTGAAGCTTAAAGATTCTGCTTTTTAACAGGACCAGAGAGAATCAGGAACAAAGAAACCCATAGATACAAAAGTTGAAACTCCATACCCCAGAGGAAAGCCCAGGCAGATGAGTGCCAGTTGAGAATAGTCCCAAATCCTTCTCTGCATTAGCATTCACTTAGCATTTCTAAATTCACTAAAGTCTGCACCACCAAGACTGCTGCAAGCGGCAAGAGTCTGTTCCACAGGCTCTATGGCACCTTTTGGGAACTGGTGATCCCTGCAGCCAGGGAACTCAGAAATAGTTGGTTCAACCTATAGAGGTTTTGGTTGGTGGGTTTGTTGTTATTGTTTGGTTGTTCGTTTTCATTCATTTTCAACATTTAAAAATCAGGAGATTTTACATCTTTAAATGCAGATGGCCAGCTTGGATCAGTTAGCATTTTCTGTGCAACAACCATTTGTTGTCTCATGATGCTGGGGTCCAGCAGTTGGGCTGGTCAGCCAGGCGGCTCAGCTGGGCTGGGCTAGCTTAGCTGATCTCAGCGGTGCTTGGTCACAGGTTTGTGATCAGCTGCTGGACTAGATGGGGCCGGCTGCTCAAGGCTGGCCTCAGCTGGATGCCTCACCCTGCTCCCCTTGGTCTCCTCCTCCAGCAGGCTAGTTCTAAGAGCAAGAGCTGAACCCACAAGGCCCCTTGAGGCCTGGGCTCCAACACCCCCCATCACTTCCACTGCGTGCTATTGCCAAAGCACGTCACAGGCCAGCCCAGATTCCGGGGGTAGAAAACAGACCCCGCCTCTGGGTGGGAGGGAGGAACTGAGCCACGGTGGCCACAGCTTATCTTACAAAATCAGTAGATGTGTCCACGTTGGGTACATAATGTGCTAGAGCTAAAGGCAGCTGCCCCTTAGATGGATATGGCACTGCCCTCCCACACCAGCCTTGCCCTGTCTCATTTCCTGATCCCAGAATGATGCGCACCCCGTACCTCCCAAAGCCCTGTCCCAGCCAGGAACACACCGGCTGTGCAGGGCCTGGACTCACCCTTCGCTCCTCAGGAAACACCGCCTTTCCATTCACCATTCCTTCCCCCACAAAAAAATCCCCTTTTCTGCTCAGAGAATCAATGCGGGGTACGGAGTAAAGAGGGGAAGAAGGGTGATTACTCAGCAGCTGGAAGACAGAAAAAGGGCAGCCCTGGAGCCAGACCCACCCGGGTTCCAGCTGCTGTGTTTGCGTACTTCTCCTTAGAGACTATGTCAGTTGAGCCATATGTTTTGCATAAATGTGGACCCATTTTGATCTAACAAAAAATTTAGGCAAAAATAAAAGTAAAAGAAGCAATAACAACCCAAAAAGCCCTAGCCGGTTTGGCTCACTGGATAGAGCATCCGTCTGCGGACTGAAGAGTCCCAGGTTCGATTCTGGTCAAGGGTACGTGCCTGGGTTGTGGGCTCCATCTCCAATAGGGGGCGTGCAAGAAGCAGCCAGTCAATGATTCTCTGTCATCATTAATGTTTCTATCTCTCTCTCCCTATCCCTTCCTCTCTGAAATCAATAAAAATATATTTTGTAAAAAAAAAAAAAAAAAAAAAAAAAAGCACTCAGTGAGTGGTTAAGATTATTTTCCTGTTCAGGCTTCACAAAAGGCAATTCGTGACTCAAGTGCAGAAGCGATTTGCTGAAAGGTCCAGAAACTGCATTGCCCAGGGGACTGTCTCAGGTCCTTGTATTTTCAGATTGTAAAACTTGCCCCAAACCTAAGAGGCAGGCTCTGCCTCGGCTCTCCGTGGTGGAAGCCTCCCGAGGCCTGCAGCACCACCTGCTGGGCAAGGGCACCTAGGACAGGGTTATCAGTGCGCAGGGCAGGACTGGTTGTTGAGAGTAAGTCAGGCTGTCCCTGCAGGCATCACCCAGCTGCAGCCAGCGGCCAGGTCCCCTGTGGGCTGCCTCTGAGGCCCAGCTCCCCAGCCCTTGCCACCTTTGGGATGCAGATCGCCTTCGAGCACCAGGCAAAGTCCTCAGCCACAGAGAGTGCCTGAGATGCTGACCAAGTGGCCTCTGCCCTCCCACGGGCTGGGGGCCCAGGAGCCCAGACCACCCTCCTGTAACCTCTCTAATGTGAATGATGATAATGCCAGCCCCGTGGGTTTGTTCTTAGTTCCACGAGAGGCACTCAGGGCCTGGCAGCAAACCCGGTAATAAGGAGCAGCTACTCACGGGGCGGAATCTCCTCTGAATGACACAGTATGACAACAAGGATAATAAACAGGGTCCTCCTGCCAGGAGTAAGCAGCAGGTGGGTTGCTGTCTGCCAGGCTCTATTCTAAGGGCCTTACTGGACCAACCTCCAGCATTCCCACAGTCAGTAACATCATACCCCCACTTTACAGATAAGGAAATACACTCAGCAAGATTAAGGTCAGTGGTCAAGGTCAACTAGCACGTGAGTAGCAGGACTAACATTCAAATGCCAGCAGCCTGTGTCTAGAAGTAACAAAAAATATTCTTCCCGGATAGATGTTGGGAGGTCAGATCTCTCCCCAGCCCACCTCCCACCTTTTTCCTTGGTAATCTATTAAAAGGGAAAACGGCAAATCAAATGGCTTTGTTTCCCCTGCACATACACACACACACACACACACACAGAATGCTTTCATTGCCTGCCCAGTTCCCCTCCTCCGCATGGGGCCTGTGTATTTGTCTCCATCTTACCCAGAGAAACACAGAAGCTGTGTTAGGCTAGTTCAGTGGTCGGCAAACTGTGGCTCGCGAGCCACATGCGGCTCTTTGGCCCCTTGAGTATGGCTCTTCCACAAAATACCACATGTGGGCGTGCATGTACAGTGTGATTGAAACTTCGTGGCCCATGCGCAGAAGTCAGTATTTTGTGGAAGAGCCACACTCAAGGGGCCAAAGGGCCGCATGTGGCTCGCGAGCCGCAGTTTGCCAACCACTGGGCTAATGAGTTCACATCTCTTGCTTGTCATCCCCAGAGCCGGTCAGTGGAGGGGCCAGGCTGGAGCCGGCGTGCTAGTCCACAGTGACTGAGTCACTGACTTGAGACATTATCATTAGCAACCATTTCAGGCATCATAAAAAAGAGAGAACTTCAGACATCACAGTCCCAGCTAATCCAGATCCTTCCTAAGTATTGAGAAGTTTCTATCTGTTTCTATCTCAAAGGCAGTTGAGAAGAGATTCTCAAAATGTCACATCAGCATCTCCATCCTCCAACCAGCTACCACTTTTCTCAGTGGACGAAATAAAGCCCACATCACTTCTCAGAATGAATGCGTGAGGTTGTGCTCACTACGACTAGATTTCTGGAGGGTACTGTATGTACCAAGCCCTATGACAACTACCCTGGGTTCATGATTCCCCTTAATCTTCACAGCAACCCCGTGAGGTGGGTGCTGTTACTATTCCCATTTTACAGATAATAAAACTGAGGCTCAGAGATGTTGAGTGACTTGCCCAGTCGCATGATTAACGCACAGGAAAGTGGGAACACAGCCCCAGGTAATCCATAAAATGCCATTAGTCCCAAAGCATTGGACCAATTTTCCACCTTATTTGTGGAAAGAAGAGAAAACCCAACAAGGCAGGAACCCGGGGCAGGAGGAATCAGAATTCCTCTAATAACTCTGAGCTCCTGCCATGTGCCAGGCACTAGGTTAAGCACCCTAAAGATGTTATCCAACTTAAGCCTCACACCAAACGAAGGTGTTTACTATTACTGTCCCCACATCAGAGATGAGGACTGTGTGTGAAGTGTAGAAAGGTGAAGTGGCTTGCCAAGGGGCCACAATTAGTAAGTGGCTGAGTCAGAATCAAATCCAGGTCGTTCTGTCACCACGGCCCATGTTCTCAGCCGTGATTCTTTCTCAACATGATGCAGAAAGCAGAGATGATGATCCAAAATCAGACCCAGTTCAAACAGGGACAAAGCTCCCATGGGGTGGGCCAGTAGGAGAAAGGGGTCACTCTGAAGTGAGTGGCAGCAGCTACCACGGGTGACATTCGGATCACGAGGGTTCTTTTGTGTTTGTCATCTCCAAGACCAGGGAGGGACCCTGGCCTGTATTTCTCCTGTCTCCCTTTGTGCCTAGCACAGCACCAAGCATGACACTGATGCTGGATGAATAGTTGCCAAGCAAATTAGCTAATGCATGTGTCTCCTCTAACAAAAGACTATAGCTCTCACCTTCACGGTTTCCAATTCAGCGGTGGTCTGAGAGGCGTGCATGATGCCCCACAAGGCCATGTTTATGGAGATGGAAGGAAGGGGGATGGAGAGTGAAGCTTCTGGGGCACTGACTCCGCGCCTGTGGTGCACACACAGGATTGCTTTTCATTCTTTCAGGAAGCCAGAGAGGCAGGTGCTGTTATTCCCCTCCTCCTATATAATAAAGAGGCAATATGCAAATTAACCCTCATGCCCTCAGGCAGACAGGGGGGTTAGTGAGGGACAGCCAAATGACTGAACAGCAGGCTGTGTGGAGCGACCAGTCTGGAGAGGGAGGGCAGTTTGGGGCAACCAGGACAGCGGGGGGGGGGGGGGGGGGGGGGGGGTAAGGGTTGACCAGGCCAGCGGGTGAGGAGGGGAGGCAGTCAGGGGTGACCAGGCTGGCAGGAGGGGCAGTTAGGGGTGGTCAGGCCAGCATGCAGAGGCAGTGAGGGGCAATCAGGCCGGCGGTGGGGGGGAGGGGGCAGTTAGGGGCGACCAGGCAGGCAGGCAGGTGAGTGATTAGGAGCCAGTGGTCCAGGATTGTGAGAGGGATGTCTGACTGCCAGTTTAGGCCCGATCCCCGGCAGTCAGACATCCCTCTCACATCCCCTAAGGGGTCCTGGATTGGAGAGAGTGCAGACTAGGCTGAGGGGAACACCCTCCCCCACCTCTCCCCCCCGCCGGTGCACAAATTTCATGCACTGGGCCTCTAGTATTACAGAAAAAGAAAGCTGAGGCTCAGGGAGGTTACACAACTAATTGTCGCAAGCTCCAGAATGCAACTCTGACCTGTTTGCCTCCAAAGACCCTGTGTCACAGAGCGAGAAGCAACAGTGTGGAAGCAAACCACACACATGCAGTCGGTACCCATAAGCACATGTTGAATGAGCCAGTAAATGAGTGGATGAGACAGTTTCAAGGAAAGGGTTAGCAACACCATCTGTTGCTGCAAGATGCCACGAATGATGGGAACTGGAAAAGAAAAAAAGGCTGGTGGATTTGGCAATTAAGTTCAAGTTATAATAGGAAAATGGGGGGAACCACCTACATATCCATTATACAGTGGGGCCTTGACTTACGAGTTTAATTCATTCTGAGACGGAGCTCATTAAGGAGCTCGTTAAGGAGCTCGTTAACTCAAATTGCTCTATCAACTCAATGCAAAAAATCGGCTAAGAGACAGCTGGTATCTCAAAAAACTCGTTAGTCGGGACACTGGTAAGTCAAGGCCCCACTGTAGTCTATATTAGTCAGCTCAGACAGCCATAACAAAAGATCATAAATTTGTGTGGCTTAAACAACAGAAATGTATTTTTCTCACAGTTCTGGAGGCTGGAATTTGGGGTCAGGGTACCAGCATAACATCATCCCATACACCAGAAAGTGGTGGATCAATTGCCGGTCAGGGCACATGCCCAGGTTGCAGATTCAATACCAGTCCAGTGAGTGCTGGAAACAACGGAACAATGTTTCTCTCTCACATCAATGTTTCTCTCTCTCTCCCTTCTTCTCTCTGAGATCGGTAAACATGAACGATAAATAAACAAATAGTGTTCTATACGTATGGTTTTAACAGGAAAGACATTAGTGATCTATGAAGTGAAAAACTCATTATAATGCATATGTATAGCATGGCCCCATTTAAAAAAAATATTTATTGTTTTCAGAGGAAGGGAGAGGAAGAGATAGAAACATCAATGATGAGAAAGAATCATTGATCAGCTGCCTCCTGCATGCCCTCTACTGGGGATCGAGCCAGAAACCTGACAGGGAATCAAATCATGACCTCCTGGATCATAGATCGATGCTCAACCACTGAGCCCCACCAGCCGGGCCCCATTTTTATCAATACCAGGCACATGCGGTACATTGGCAAGATCTCACTCCTAGACGAAAGTCTGAAATTGCCCAAACTCCTTTGCAGCTAGGTTTCTGGATATGAATTAGTTTCTGCCGGTTGGATGCGCTTGCACGATATTTTGAAGGCAGAAGTGGGGCAGAGGCATCTTCCCGGGGCTGTTTGCTGCTGGTGATCATGTTTGCAGAGATGTGAGGTTTTCTGCAGCGGAACCCAGGCTGTGCACAGGCAGTTGTGGCACAGGCAGTGCCCAGTGACCTGTTTTGTGGGAGCTGGAGGGCACTTGCGGGGGCAGCAGTTTCCCGATCCCTGGGTCACAGCTGTGCCAGAGTGTCCTAGAATTCAGTTGTGGCTGAGGGAGCAGCTCCTCCCACTGGGCAGGGAGTCTTTCCTGGGGGCCCAGCCTAATATCCACTCCTCCAGCTTTCCGATGACTTCCCAAGCACCAGTTCCCTGTGCTAAATTCTTTCCTGCCTAAAATAGCAAAGATCTAAAAACATTTTGGCGCCTCTACTTTCAATGAAAACAATGCTGCACCAGGTCAGGTGTGAGACGTGGGTGGGGTGTTGGGGAAGGCTCCCTTCTGACCACAGATTATTATCTGTTGGTCGGTGGCCGCTGTGTTTCCCGAAGATGGCCACAACGTTTCCCATCCCGCCTGGGCCCTGCCACTTCCCGCCACGTCCTCTCTCTCGAAGCGGGGCTGGCCTGTGACCCGCGGGTAGCCAGTCCACTGGTCGCCAGCAGAAGTCCACGGCCGAGGCAGAAAAGGCGCAGGTCTGCAGCCCCGCCCACTCCGCCGGGTTTCCAGCCCCGGCCCCGCCCACCCCGCGCGACTTCTGGGCTCCGACGGGGCGGGGTCGGTGGGCGTGGCCAATGAGGGCGCGCGCGTTCCGGCCCCGCCCACGCCGCTCGGGGCTCCGGCTCGCTTTCCCTTCGGTCGCCCAGCGCCATGGCCCGCCTGCTGGTGCTGCTGGGCCCCGCGGGCAGAATTAGCGCCCGGGGCGGGCCTCGAGCCTCCTGGCTCCTGGGCGCCGCGGCCCCCTGCGCCCCGCCGCCCCTGTTCCTGCCGCTGCTCAGACCCGGGTCAGACGCCCGACTGCTGTGCGCGGCCCGCGGGGACTGCGGCGGCCACCAGGTAAGCCTCTCCACCCCACCCCGACTCCGGCGCCCTGAACCCGGGTCCACTTCCGCCAGAGGAGAGCTTTGCCCGCGAAGTTGCCCGAGACCAAGCACCTCCAGGGCCCCGGACCCCACATCTCTGCCAGCCGAGGCGGCGATCATCCCAGCTGACGGCTGAGAAACCGACCGGCAAGTTTAGCCATCTGCCCAGGTCGGCGTCTCCAGCGGAGGGGGGCCCGGGTTCCCAAAGGGCCGACCGCCGAGCAAAGTGTAGGTGAGGCCTTCGCTTGGGGTAAGTTGGCCCTGAGTCGTTCCCTTTTGAAGTCACGTTAGGGTCTCCTCACTGGGAGTTGTTAGAGACGAGCTAACCTTATCTAACCAAAAGCGCAGACTTCAGGCCAGACTCCCGCAAGAACTGGTGTTATTTCATTGCGGTTGCCTTCTCTGTATAGTTAGTGGAAACCGGTTCCATTCAGAATGGTAGTAAAGGCATGTATATATATACATTATATATAATAAAACAATTGTTTTTCCTTAAAGAAAAAGTCTAATGGAGAGAGGGGACTAACGAGTTGTGTTGGGACATGCAGAACCCGGCCTCCTGCCCCACCAGGGTCTCAAGCTTGGCACCCGGCAGTCCCTTTGCCTGGGTACCACCATCAGGCCCAGCTCTCACCAGTGGTGTGACCTCACCCCAAGGCTGAAGACCTCTGAGCCTGTGGGCTGACCTTTCAGGGGCTAATAATAGCACATCCCCAACCAGAGTTTAAGGGACAAGTCTATGAGCTGATGCAGGCCTGAGCATGGTGCTAACCTAGCTAGCACTTGCTGAACAACTGTTCGGTGGGCATTGGACCCATGTCCTTACCATGCCTCCTGCACAGATGAGAAACTTCCTTCCCTGCCTTCTCCCCCATCAGACAGATCTTGTCTCTAAGTCCTGAGCCCAGTTTGGGGGTCCTTGGGGGTCTGGCACCCTCTGCACACACCCAGCTGCTTCCTGTGATTCTTCATGGCTCAGCCCTTCCTCCAGGAAGCCTTCCCTGACCACCAGTGATGCCCTGGATGCCTCCATTGGCCCCCTTAAACCCCTGGGTGTGGATCTTTTCTGTACTCATCATCTGGAATGCTCTCCTGACCTGCTTGTCTGTCCCAGCAGCCACATCAACCTGTCCCCAGTCCTGGTCCTGGCACTGGCATGTACTTGCGCGCACGCGCGTGTGTGTGTGTGTGTGTGTGTGTGTGTGAGAGAGAGAGAGAGAGAGAGAGAGAGATGTGTGTGTACAGCAAGCATGTCAAACTCAAAGGCTAACATGGGCCAAATAAACATGGTTTAAGTTTATGTGGGCTGCAAAAAAAAACAACAAAAGCTAGGTTTATTTCGATAGAGACATGCTGAATACAAAGGGCTAAAATAAATGAGTAATCGTTAATATAAAATAATAGAACATTTTAATAAAAATTAATATTTTTTCTTGAACATTAACTTACCAGACACTGAATAACTGCACAAATTAATAAGCGTCATGCAAATAAACCTATTTTTCTTGTTCTCCGAAAGCGAACTATTTCCTGTTGCGCACACCAAACTAGTCAGTCCAAAACTAATGACGTAGCAATCGGCTGCTAAAATATTCGCTGCTGGTATTAGTGGAGAGAAGTGGTGTGCCTGCGCGTAAGGCGCGTAAGGGAAATGAATGCAACACGATTAAAGTAATCAGTCATTAGTGAACATTGTAGTTCGTTATTAATGATTATGTATAACAGGATATTATAAAAATTAAGTTACAAAATTTTTATTAAAACGTTTCTGCCGAAACCGGTTTGGCTCAGTGGATAGAGCGTCGGCCTGCGGACTGAAGGGTCTCAGGTTCGATTCCGGTCAAGGGCATGTACCTTGGTTGCGGGCACATCCCCAGTAGGAGATGTGCAGGAGGCAGCTGGTCGATGTTTCTCTCTCATCGATGTTTCTAACTCTCTATCTCTCTCCCTTCCTCTCTGTAAAAAATCAATAAAATATATTTAAAAAAAAAAAAAGAAAAAAAAAAACGTTTCTTACATACCGTTATATTGCCTGGGCCGCAAAAACATTTGTTGTGGGCCTCATGCAGCCTGCGGGTCGCGAGTTTGACATGCTTGGTATACAGTGATGGTGTAGTCCCAGATTCCCTGTGTTCCTGTCTCTACTCACTAGCTCTGTGGCCTTGATCAGATTCTCTCACTTCTGTGTCTCAGTTTTCTCATGTGTAAAATGGGATATTAATTCATATTTCATAGAGAGTGAGTGGGAAACAAGGTAATGTCCCTGGCACCTGGTACATTCTACCTTTCTGCTCTCCTCGCTGGTGTTTCTCCACAGCACTTGTCTCATTTAGCCTTGCTAGTTTCCTTTTCTGCTGATTGTCCCTCCCCTCCAACTACTAGACCTTAGGCTCCCAGAGGATGAGGTTTTGTCTGCTCTTTTCATTACTGTACCTTCCACACTCGGAGCAGTGCCTCGCACGGAGCAGGCACTCGTGAGTAAGTGAGGAGCATAGACAGGCAAAGGCCTTAGAAACAGACTCAGGTTTGATCCCAGCTTTCACAGTAATTCCTGTGTGATCCTCGGAAAGTTACTCAACCTCTCTGAGTTTCCAGGATCCTCATCTGTTAAGTGGGGGTGACAGTAGTGCCTAACTCACAGGGTTGTGGAGAGGATTATATGAATTAATATTTTCAAAGTACTCAGAACCGGTACAGACTAAACACAACATAGTGTTTAGTAGTAATAATATTTATCAAATGAGTGAAAACAGGTGTCACCCCAAACAATGTGAGCAACTTGTGAGCAAGATCTTTGGTTCATTCCTCAAACCTTCCTGCTCCTTCTAATACAGACTTTTGTACTTTTATGAATAGTGGAGGGGCATCACACACACACTCACACACACGTATATGAAAGTACTATGTCTAAGTACAGGCACTGGGATATAACAGAGTCTGCATCCCAGGCAGGGCCTAACGTGTAAGGTGATATTTCACTAAGAAATGAATGTCTGAAAAGTCTCCATTCCTTACAAGTCACCTCTTCAGAACTTCCTTTATTTTAGCTTTAGTCTCCTCCAGGGTAGGAAGAAAAATGCATGGCTCACAATGCTTGAAGATTTTTCCTCCTACACCAGTGGTTCCCAAACTTATTTGGCCTACCGCCCCCTTTCCAGAAAAAATATTACTCAGCGCCCCCTGGAAATTAATTTTTTTTTATTTTAATAGCAATTAAACAGAAAGATATATGTATTAATGTTTCTACCTTTTTCGTAAAATATAGTAAAGAAAGGTGTAAATTAGAAACATTGAAGTTTGAAATTATGAAACTATTTATTGAACTCAGAATAGAAAGGTAATACAAAAAAAGTTAAAACAAATGCACCTGTGGCCATCACCGCCCCCCTGGATCGCTGCAGCGCCCACCAGGGGGCGGGAGCGCCCACTTTGGGAATCACTGTCCTACAAGGATAGAAGGAAGAAAATTGTCCAGGTCAGATTCTAACTCAGGAAAGTTAAAAACCATCCCTTGTGTCTGGATATTGTCCCTCCCACTCCCTTGCAGCAGACGCTGATTATTTTGTAGCTGGAAGCCAGACTGCCTTGTTATGTCTCTTTTTGGGCCAAAGGCCTTTTGCCAAAATAGAGGTGGTAAAATAAAAGGGGGGGGGGGGGGCCCTCCACAGAGACAGCTGCGCTCGGTCCAGTGCGCGGACAGATGAGCATCAGTGGGCTTGGTCGGGGCTCCCAGCCGACACCAGCCTCAGTGAGAATGTCGGTTGCCACTTGGAAGTGCGGTTCGTGGGTGGTTCGTACTATCAGGGCCCAACACCTAGCAGCTCTCCCATCTGCAGTGTGATTATGAGAGGAGCAGCCATTCGGCTGGTGGGCGGCAGATAGTCAAAGGCTGCGAGGAAAGGGGGTCACGTGTGCTGGCCAACCAAAAGGAGGAGACTGACCACAGCTTCCCCCCCCTCCCCCCCCCGCCCCACCCCAGCCCTGGAGGTCCCGGAAGTGTCCTCCTTTAGGAATGTTCCACTCTTAGGACAGGATGGGGACTCTGCTGAGGAGCTTAGAGGCCGTGTGGCTGGGTGGTGACCAGCACAGTAACCAGTCCAGGCACTGCCAGCCAGCTCATCGCTCCCCCACCCTGTGTCCTGCCTGTCAAAGCGGGAGCGACAGGGTGGCCACATGACAGGGTTTGGGGGATTGTTATGAAATGACGCCTTTCAAGCGCCAAGCCCAACGCGGGACTCAATAGGACACTGGTGGTTTTCAAACCTTTCCAAAAACGCTATGCTTACCACCTGTCAGAATTCAATCTGAGACTCCGTCGCCCCTCACTGGCCCTCCCCCTTTGTAAAGTGTTCCTTTTAAGTCTGAAAAAAACATGCAAGTCAAACAAAAAGGCAGTGAGAAGTACTGTTCGTCCCCACTCCCACCCCCGTGACCTTAACACAATTCCCAGGGAAGCAAATAGCATTTAGTGAAACATTTCATTCCAAGGCCAACACTTCTGGGTTTTGGGGGCTGTGTTTTTTCAGCTCCAACTGCAGTTTGGGAACAAAGAGGGTGCTCTTCCCATCGGGAGTAAAGACAAGACTCTTTTAACTTATAAATCGGAGTTTTGTAAGGGGGGAGGAGGGGCAAAAATGAGTACCTGTTGTGTGTGATTAAAACTCAGGGAAGATTCTGGGCAAACAGACCAGCAGCGTCTGGGCCCCTGGGGACCACGCAGAGGTCCAAGCTGCTCCTGAGCAGGCTGGGCAGGGCTGGGACGTGCCCTGCTCTCTGGCCGGCACACCTGGTTGAATGTGGGGGCCTCTGCTGTGTGCACTGCTGCCCTGTACTGTTTCATTTTCACTCCAGGGGTCCTCCCCTACCTCTTGGGGATTCTGGGGCTGTCACGCTCGTCCCTTTGAAGTGCGGCTCTAAAAATACAGGGAGGCCGAAACCGGTTTGGCTCAGTGGATAGAGCGTCGGCCTGCGGACTGAAAGGTCCCGGGTTCGATTCCGGTCAAGGGCATGTACGTTGGTTGCGGGCACACCCCCAGTAGGAGATGTGCAGGAGGCAGCTGGTCGATGTTTCTCTCTCATCGATGTTTCTATCTCTCTATCCCTCTCCCTTCTGCTCTGTAAAAAATCAATAAAATATATTTAAAAAAAAAAAAAATACAGGGAGGAAGGCGCCCTGGCCTCTGCCAGGCCAGACCTAGAGCCGACCCAGATACTACCTGCCGGGAAGAACTCTGAGGTCTGTCCAGGGCTAAAGAAATCTGATTAAAAAAGGCAAGCTCCATATTGGGCGTTTTCGTCTTTGTTGTCTAATCCAACGCTTTTGGCTTTTTTGTTTCTTCCAAACATTGCAGACCCCGTAGTTCTCCGTAGATGTTAGCAGACACCACGCGCAGTGAACTGTGTCTGTGTAAATCCCAGCCAGTGTGTATGGCCCGGAATTGGGCCTTCCTTTATCTGCGGGGATCACAGGGCAAATCTGATTCTGGAAGTACACGTGCCGTCGCTTCTGCTCTGGTTTTTTGGGCCCCACGTGCTTGTTTCATAGCGATTAGCATGGCTGTCGAGCGCTCAGGCTCCGCTCGGGCCACCTGAGTTCCAGTTGTGTGGCTTCGGGCTGGTTCCTCGGCCTGAGCTGGTTCCTCAGCCTGAGCCGGTTCCTCGGCCTGAGCTGGTTCCTCAGCCTGAGCTGGTTCCTCGGCCTGAGCTGGTGTTGCTCCTCTGGAAAGTGGAAAGAGCAACAGTATCTACTTCCAGGTTTTGGGAAGATGAAAGCAGACAGCGGATGGACAGAATCATGCGAGTGCTACCTGGCCCAGAGAACGTGCTTAACATAGTGCAGTGATGGCGAACCTATGACACGCGTGTCATTTTTTTGGTTGATTTTTCTCTGTTAAATGGCATTTAAATATATAAAATAAATATCAAAAATATAAGTCTTTGTTTTACTATGATTGCAAATATCAAAAAATTTCTATATGTGATACAGCACCAGAGTTAAGTTAGGGTTTTTCAAAATGCTGACACGCTGAGCTCAAAAGGTTCGCCATTACTGATATAGTGTCATCATTGCCTCCAGGTCTGAGCCCTAAGGCGTTAGTGCCTCTTGCGGATGGAACCACAGACCTGGAGGCTTAAAACAACACACATTTACTACTTTACTGTTCTGGGGCTCAGCAACCTAAACTGGGTCTCACAGAGTTAAAGTCAAGGTGCTTGCTGGGCTGGTTGCTCCTGGGGGCTGTGGAGGAAAGCCCACTTCCTGTCCAGAGGCGCTGGCAGTCCTCAGCTCTGTCCTGTCCTCAAGCCAGCAGGGAGCACCTTCCAGCCTCAGGCTCTGCTGCTGTCCTCACACCTGCCCCTCTGGCCCTCCTGCCTCCCTCGCAGGGACTCTTATGATCACATGGGTCCCACTCAGAGAGTCCAGGTTGACCTGCCCATCTAAGATCCTGAACTTAACCACATCTGCAATATCCTCTTGTAAGGTGACAGTCTCAGCTTCTGGGGACTAGGACTTGGACATCTTTGGGGCCATCATTCTGCCCATCCTACTAGTTCCCAGCCTTCACTGTATTAGTGGCTAAGTGGGCATTAATTAGCCTCAGCTCCCCAAGTAAGACAGAGGGTAGCTGGGCTCCCACAGCGGAGGGACGAGTGGAGCACTGTGTGATGTGGAAGCTGGTGACCACCACTGACATCCCTGCTCCTGACCTGGAGGCTCCCCCTTCTTTGATTTGTGCACAGAACCCCAGCAAAACCACCACGACAACAGTCAGCGACCTCAGCAAAACAGAGGAGAAAAAGCAAAGCAAGTCACAGCAGCTGAAGAAGGTTTTCCAAGAATACGGAGCCGTCGGCGTGTCGGTGCACATTGGAATCTCACTAGTCTCCCTGGGCATGTTTTACATGGTTGTTTCGAGGTGAGATTGCTGACAGTAACAAATGTTTGTTTTCTACTGTCATGGGAGGTTTTTTGGGAATAATTACTTTCTGTCCAAGACTTTTTATTCTAGCTACTGTCATCACATTTTTTAAAATAATGTAAATCTCAGAGCCAAATCGTTGTCTCAGTGTAACCCCTTGCTCTAATAACTGTTTTGTTTTTGCCTCTTTGCCCTCCAGTGGTGTGGACATGTCAGCCATCCTGCTTAAGCTCGGATTTAAGGAGTCATTGGTCCAGTCAAAAATGGCCGCGGGCACAAGCACCTTCGTGGTGGCCTACGCCATCCACAAGCTGTTTGCACCCGTCAGAATCAGCATCACCTTGGTTTCCGTGCCCTTGCTTGTCAGGTATTTTCGGAAAGTGGGATTTTTTAAATCTCCCCCTGCAAACCCTTGATGAACTCTTCAACTGTGGGCCTGGAGACCCCTTTCTGTTAAATTACACAATTCGGATTGATTTTAGGGTTGTAGGGATTTGTTTGTTTGTTCTGGGGGGCAGGGGCTACTTTCTATGTTCTCATGGATAAGTTTTACTTTTGCCAGCAAAATTCGAGTGTTTAAATAATTGTAATTTGTCCTGCTTTATAAATTTTGTTAGGGCTACTCACCATAGGGCTTATATGCATTATCTAAAATGTCAGCGAAACATCACAAATGAGTCATCGTCAGCTGTTAGCTTACTAGCGTACTTTAGAACTGTTCCTCTGAAAGATGGCCCTAGGGGTCCATCTTTGTTCACATTCTTAAAGAGCAACGATTCATTAAGCTAATTTTAAAATTCCCTTGCCTCCAGTAGTTGTGGTCAGGCTGCCTGCGGTTTAATATGCAATATTCTGCAGAACAGCTGCCAGTGCTGCCATTACTGAAGCAGAATTGAAGACTTAACAATATGTAATAATTAGCGTCAACACCTTTACATTCGTTACACTTGTCTGGGGGAAAGGAAAACAAGTATTTCCAGGGTGTTTCCTTAGTCCCAAAATCCCGTCAAATCCAGACAAGCCGGGGCCTAGCTCAGGTTGTTTTTCTCAAATTTCCTGAAAGTAGGTCAGGGTCATTTGTCTCTGTCCAGGTGAAATGTGGAAACTTGTCCAGCGGTAATGGCGTCCTGTGGCTCCTGCAGCCCAGGTCCTCAGAGGATGTGGACATTGCACATATGGAAAGCTGAGACAGTCCTGGCCTAACCCTGTATCTCAAACTCCAAACATTCCAGAACTGTCAGTGTTTACATTCTGTTGCTGCTTATGTTTTTCAGCTTGCTAAAATTATGTACAGTAACAGAAAGATTTTGAATCTCACTCTAAAAAGGGAAGTTAGTAGCACTTGCTATACATGGAAGACAACTGTGAAATACAGGAGGCGGGGGAGGGAAGGAATGTCTCCATTGCCTGGCCTGGCGGAGCCGTCCTGTGGGACTCAGCATCAGTCCATGCTGCTGCCCTCCAGGCTGCACTCACACTGAGCTCCGGCTCCACTCTGGGAACCGCAGTCTAACCAGTTCTGCCCTGGTCAAGGGAGTTAGTTGTGTTTCTCTTTCTGGCTCCCTTTTTTGCCCCCCATCTCCCAGTTTGTTTAATTACACTTGGGACAATCAGAAAACTAAAGGTACTATATAATCTGACAGTCCTGATTTTATGATCTGGCTGTTGACAGTTCCCTAGTAATCCATGTCAATCACTTCAGTTTTACAAATGTCATTATGGGATGAATTCCCCATTTGTAAGATCTCTAGAGTGGATCATTTTGTTGTATTCCTTTCAAAGCAACTAGCTCAGTGCCAAAAGGTTTTACCAGTTTCAGGTTGAAACTGTCTTTCTGAGACATCCACACAGCGGATCGAGATGCCCGATACTGGTTCAAGGTCACTCTTCATGTGGATCAGACCAGCATTTTCTTTTCTTTTTTTTAGTATGTTTTTATTGATTTTAGAGAAAAGGATAGAAACATCAGTGAGAGAGAAACATGATTGGCTGCCTTCTGCACGCCCCCCACCAGGGATTGAGCCCACAACCCAGGTATGTCCTGACAGGAAATCAAACCCGTGACCTTCTGTTTCATGGGTTGATGCTCAACCATTGAGGCACACTGGCCTGGGAGACCAGCATTTTCATCTCATCTGTCTTTAAACCATTGGCTTCGGGCTTCTAACCCCTTTCTATATCAAACAGATCCCTCGTAATGCCTATGCAAAAAAAAAAAAAAAAAAAAAACACCTGACTCCTACAGATTTAAGGGCTTAGATTTTAAACTTTGATTCTGTGTTTGGAGTGATGGGAGTGGACTGAAAGGGCAAGCAATAAAACTAATTATCACATCAAATAGCCATAGCATCTCTTCTAAGCCCTGACTCCACTCCTCTCCCATGGCCAGTGGTCAGAACAAAACAGCAGAACCGAGAGGGTGAGGAAATTAAAGGATCATTATGTCAGCTTACCAACAAGATCTACAAATGGCTTGTATTTTCACTGTTTTTATGCAACTAGAAATAAAACGGATGATCTATTTTTAACATGTAAAGCTATTGTTCACCTCTCATTTTTTTATCTAACAAAATGAGCAGCTTAAGTGCCGTGAAACAAACCTCTCTGTAGTTTATGAAACTTTGCTCTTCTGGTGAGCAATAATTGATGCTGATTGTGAAGCAGCACTGTGTGACTATAATGGGCTATATTCTTGCTGTGTGCGATTCTGGTTGGGGAAACCGCAGAAGTTTAGCTACTATAACAGGTAAAGTTAGTCACGTCATATTAACTATAGCTGGGGTGGAGAATACATGAAGTATTACTACTTTGGAAAGTTGGTTCAGCTCAAAGCTAATTGGACACTGCAGTTGTGTTTTAAAGTTGCCATGACTACTTCATCAACATTGATATGGAAGTGGGTGTTGGCCACTTCCTTACATTTAGGACATTTTTGATATTTAGTCTCTTGCATTGAAAGTTGGCCATGAAAGCATACTTTCTACTAATTCTCAGTAAATTCAAAACTTCCACCTTTTCCTTCGTCCTTGTCAAGTTGACCATCTTTGGTTGATGAGCAGATGACGCTGGCAACTAGAAACAGATATGTAACTGCATGTTAGGAGGCATATAGAACATGAGACCAAAAATGGGACAGACCTGCTTCTTGTGGCACCTGCTCATTTCCAGGCCAACAGTGAACAGGTGAAGTCACCCCCATACTCCAGACCCATGTTTGTGTATTTGTTTCAAGTGTACACATATGCTGTAACTCCAGTGTAATAGAAAAATAAGCCCCCCAGGTGTGCCATGGAGCCAGGTGACCGGAGAGCACAGAAAGAAGCCTCCAGCTGTGTTGAAGGGGCTTCCACTTTTATAAGCCACAGTGAACAATGGTCAAGCCCAGATCCCTGTTTGGGGAAGAATGAGAGATTCTGGTTAAGGGAACATTCCTTCACCAGAGCATCAAGACAGAGACCACACTTGGAAAGTCAGCTTGCAAAGAACCAGCTCACCCCGTGTATGGGGCTCTTTGCCATCCTGCTGAGATCAGGTCAGAGCCCCGAGGAGGGCAGGCGGGGATGTGGATGCCCATGACTCCTCCCCCTATCTCCTGACCACCTGCAGCACTGGCTCAGAGCCCTCCTCCGCTCAGTCCCTGTGCCAGCCCAGGAGCACCCACTTCTGCTGCGTGACTGTCAGTTGAGTCCCCAGGATAAGGACCACCCACTGAGGAGTCCAGCTCCATGAGCTGGGCTGTCACCGAGCACTGCACTGCATGTCCACTGCCTAGAAAAGGAACTAACACTTTATGGGCACATGGCACAGTTGAAGGATGGAGGGCGCACCATCTGCCGCGCGGTCACAGCCATAGCTCCCCACTCCCGTGCCATGTTTCCCGCCATCCTCCTTCAGCAGCAGGGACTTCTCACCACACCAGCCACCAACCTTTAAATCCTCCATGTCCTTCAAGTCTCAGATGCCACTTGATGGGCACCTCTCCCAACTCCTAATTACCCCATCACAATCTGTCCCCTCCCGCCCCCCGCCCATGGTCAGTGGCCATTCTCCCAAGCTGTGTCCCCCACCACTGCAAGTGAGAGAATGGAGGTGTTCATATGCCAGCCTGGCTCCAGAACCTCAGTCTTGACACCACAGCCCTGCACAGGCCTCTCTGACCCGCCACCCCACACCCACCCGCACCCCCAGTCCCAAGCCAAGCCCAGCACTGCTCAAAGGGTGCACTGTGAGCTCCTGGAAAACACTATAATTTCAAGGTTATACACGAGAACTTGAAAAAGAGTAACCATTTTGTATGTCTTAATGTATTTATAAAAACAATATATAAACCATGAAAAAACATTTTTTAAAAGTACTTAACATTTAGAACTGGCTGAGACACTTCTCAACTGTGTTCCAAGCAAGTCCCATGATGGAGGAGGAGCCTGTGGTCCTGTTTCATAGAGTCTCAGGCAGGATGAGTGGTTGAGGAGGACTAGCTAACCGGCCAACAGGGGAGACAGAGCATCCAGAAGGGACAAAGTCTATGCACATCTCTTTATTTTAACATTTAAAAGAATCACATATTCATTCTGACCACTTTACCAGGTGTGGCCACCCAGGAGGTTACACACCACGCAGGTACCTGGGAGGTTATTGCACAGCTCCTGAACTGATCGGGTCAGGACGAAGGGGCCACTCTGCCCACAGCCAACTCGGAGTTCACCTTCCACAAGGACCCTTAGTCCACACGGGCTGCAGGGCGGCGGCACTTGCACCTTGCCTCTGGAGGATAAAACCGGTGAAGTGAGCACGATTCTCGTGGCTACTTGCGCTTCCGTGTCACGTTTATTGAAGTGGAACCTTCTATACTTTTCCCTAGCGCTGCGCATTGCAAGCAGGCAGTCGGTAGTAGATTATGTCAGGAGTGTGTTCTGACCACTGACACAGCAGCCCTGGCTCAGAGGCTCTCCCCCTGCAAGAGTCTTAAGATTGCTTGCTGGTTGATTCTTTGGATTTTTGGCTACTTGATGGTTTTGAGGAATTTGCTGTGATCCAGGGGTGTTCCAGTACTTCTTTCAGGGTCAGCCTTTGGTTGGGGTTATGCATCAACAGTCTTGAAATCAGGTCCCTGGCCCCCTCTCGTACAAAATCAGGGAATGTGAATTCAACCTGGAGTAAAGTAAGTGACAGGCAGTCACAAAACGTGGTTTAGAGAGAACAGTACAAACATTCAGACCGTAGCCTCAAGGGAAGGCTGACAAGGACAGAAAGGGCTCTAACAGAGGTGCTGGGCCCCTTCCAGTTGTGTCTTACCCGAGATATTCTTTTGTAGGTCTCTTGGTATGTGCTTGCCTCAAAAGGAGGCTTCCCAACCAAAAATTCATAGCAAAGAACTCCGAGGCTCCAGAGATCCACCTTCTCATCGTGCATTCGGCCTTCAATCATCTCCGGGGGCAGGTAGTCCAGGGTGCCACAGAGGGTGGTTCTCCTGGAAGAGGGAGGTGCAGGTTGCCGTGCTTGTTTCAGAGATCACAGCAGCTGCTAAAATCATCAACAACTACCCTACCATTGACCGAGTGCTCTTCCTAGGCCAGATCCTGTGCTCTGAGACAGGTGCTGTTCTAATTCCCCACTTTTTTACAGGAAACAGCTTCAGAGAGCTGGATAAGATCACAAGGCTAACAACCAAGCCACACCCCAAATCTGTCCAACTCCAGGAACTCCTTAAATGATGTAAAAATAAGAAATTTTAAGTATCACTGCTATATAAAGGCAGCCATACAAAGTTCTCTGTAAATACAATGTAGCATTTCTTACATCACAGATATGCTAAGAAGCTTAAGAGAGGTGACATTGATGACAAGAAACTAAACTGTCCCACTGTGACAGCACATGCTGCCTTCTGATACAGCACTGGTACAAGAGACACTAAAATTGGAGGGCGGCCTATGAAGTTTTCTTGTTAAAAATATTCTCCAGGCCCTTTGGCCCAATTTCCAGCAAATACAGAGGATGAAAGACAAAACTAAGTGTCACCACATGCAGAAAAATCCATTTTAAGTTGTGGGGAAACTGGTCTAAGTTTAAACAAAAGAGACACAAATATAATGCATGGTTCTTGGTTAATTCTGATTTAAAAGAACAGTTGTAAAATTTGGTGGACAACTGGAGAAATCTGAACATGGACTAAATATTAGCTATTACCACGGTTATTAATTTTCTTAAAGAGTGAGGATGGCTGGGACCAGACAGGACAGCATCCTTATTTTTAGAAGATGCACACTGAAGGGCTCGAAGGACAAAGCATCATGATATATGCAACTTATTTTTGAAGGTTCACCAAAAAAGTAGACACAGCCCATATGGCAAAATGTTAACTGTTGAATGTAGGCTCTGGGCAGTGAGGTGAGCGATCAGCTATCAATTCAGCATCTCTGTATGTTTCATTGAGTTTCCAAAGGCTGGAGAGAAGCTAATGTGGCAGACAAACCGGGAGCAAAGACCGTGCTGATGTTTGTTGCTTTACATTAATTGTTCTTCGCCAAAGAACAGCTTGTGCTGGGTCATGCCTGGAGCCCAGCGAGCACACAAGCGTTCACTCAACTAAATGGTGACTGGAGACTAAGAAGCCAGCTCCCTAGACAGTCAACCCCTCTCATCACCACTGAGGTGCACAGTAAACAGCACCCAATGACCTGGGAGCCATTATGGTTATTAATGTTTGGGAGGTAGGGCAAAGTGACCAGCATTTACACAAATGTCCTTTTCAGAAAAGAGTAAGTTATCTTTCCTGCCACAGTGATGTCACTGGATAGTTAAGGTAGAGTTTTAGCCCTGTGATGCCACAAAGCCGACAATTCTTCATTGTTTGCCTCAGCAGGTGCCAACAGCGTCCAGTGGTGATAGGCAACCAGATTTTTTTAAAAGCAGATTCGATGCATTGCTAGAAACAATTTACAAGTGGTGGGTAATGAAAACAAAGCTCACCCCATCCCATGGCACCTATTTAGGCTAGACAATTTCTTTTAAAAACTAGATTTGATTTTTTAAATTAAAAAAATAAAGTAAAACAGTTCTTTGAATTTTTTAAGTAATCGGGCTATAGCTTTTTAAGCCCTACCCCAAAGTGGACAAACTTCTATCAGTAAATATATGCTTGTAAATGTTCTATTTCACATGTGGTTTCAAAGGTTTATTTAAACCCAAATTAAATTTAAAAGAGTAGAGAACTTTGCTCTGGTTTGCAAAGTTCAGTTAAGCTTTAAATTGTTTCCTTAGCTTGATCTCTCTGCTTTAATTTTAAGAGAAAACAAGAAAGGACTGTTCTGTTGATGACAGCAGACCAAAGAGCATCTTTAACCACCACCCTGAAAGTTCCCTTCAAACCCATTTGGTTGTTGGCATTCCGGCAGAATTGTGCCCTCAGATCCAGACCTTGGCAGGTGCTGCCCCGCCCCCGAGAACTTGTCGTAGTACGTCAGGCGTACTCTCCTCTATACCTGTTATATCTGTTTACTTACCTCTCCCGTTCATTAGCCGTTAAGGACATAAACTGTCTTTAATCCCAGGCCTAGGACACAACAAATAGTCCAAGTGGTTGCAGAATTAAAATGTCCTGGGAGACACTATTTTACTATCGGGGTCTAAATTACTCCAAAGTATTATGTCAGTTACCTGTCCCAATTCAGCACAACACCTATGCTTAGGTACTTTACTCTCTAGCTCATGCTTGGCCACTGGGGCTTTTGCTAACCCCAACAAGTTCCTCCTCAAGTTACATACCTGGAGGATGGGGCATGTACAGACCACCCAAAATCTGCAATCTTAAGCTCTCCAGTTGATCCAAGGAGCAGATTCTCTGGCTTGATGTCTCTATGAATAACTCTCTTTGAGTGGCAGTATGACAGGGCATTTGTCAATTCTGTGATATACTATCAAAAAAGTATTAAAATCGGTGTTTTAGATTTCATATAACAAGTTAATTTTAGACATGTTTTCTGAAAGAAAACCCAACATAGACTTTTAACATGTTTTGTAGATTTTAAAGCAAAAACTAGAACCAATTGAAGACTCAAAAAAAAAAATCAGTTGAACCAAATTGGTGTTCAGCATGAAGTACAAGTTATTCAGCGCAAGGTTATTTATTTGCTAACACAGCAGATGGGACATCGAAAGAGGAAAAACAGTGATGGGCTATAACTACATCCCCACATGACAAATTATGGCCCAGCAATTAAGAGAATACTGAACAACCAGTACAAATGAGGGAGTCAGACATAAACAATTTTTCCAAAACACCAAAAAAAAAATCTCTCAAGTACAGTCTATTCCCATTTTTAAAACCAAGATCAATTTGCAACAAAACGATTTGTTTGAAGCTAAACATTTGCACTAAAAATATGGGGGGAAGGAAGTCAATAATCCTGAACAACAGACAGAAACTAGAAGCAGGTATAGTATTGGCATGTTAAATTCAGGATAAACTAATTCATTAGCTTAAGAGTCCACAGCTGTCAGTCCTGTTGTTAGTTACCACCTCAACCAGAATGTGTTTTAACAGATAAGAACTGTTATTAGTACTGTATACTGAGAAAATGTATTTAGCTCTGGCTAAAGTTTGAGAAGCCTTTGTTTTCCAAAAGCTATTGCTAAACAGGACTGAACATTATTCCACACCAAAAAGATTTATTAAACAAATGGGCAAAAACCAAATGTCATTATCAGAAGATATTTTTCATTGTTTCAGCCAAAAGCCCAAGCCAAAATTTACACGATAATAAATTGAAAGTAAAGACAGAAACTCTTCTACACATTAGAATTGCAAAGGGCAATGGGCTTTCCTTTCAGTAAGTGAAGGGATACCTGAGGTATGTCCATACAATGAAATATTATGCACCAATAAAAAGAAATGAGCTATGTCAACCCCTGAAAAGATACAGATGAAATCTCAAATGCACACACTAGTTGTTTCCCACAGGAGTAGCTGGCTAACCATTCTGATACCACCATCCATGTACACAAGCACTGAATAATTAAACGGATGGAAGACGGTGGAATCCAGGTTTCCCAACATTGGAGTGGGAGGTTACAGAAAAGCAAGGAGGGTAGAATGATCCCCACGTAATGGACACATACTTTGCTGAGTACAGATACAGATGGAAAATGTAGACGTACTAACAGACACATGTATACACAGATTAGTTTACTCATGCTTCCTTGTCTCTGTCAGCTGAAGTAATGACACCAGTAGCATGAGCACACCCAGCACCCAGATCTTGTTTTCTAGTAACACATTCCAATAAAAGGAACCGGGGCTCCTGGGAGAAACGGTAATTCTGGGCCTGGGATAGGAAATATGCAAGATGAGGCTAGAGCATCTTGTAGTGTCAGAAAGCTTAAAATAAAAATAAAATAAAAAACACTGCACCCCCACAATGATGAGGGATGTCAAAAACACAGGAACCATGTGAAAGAGCTCCCAGTGGACAAAGCTGGAACAATTTGAGCAACAAAATAAAACAGTATTGGATTGTAACTCAAAGTATAAAATACTGATGAGTCCATACTAACAAGTGACTCAGTAAATACATAAGGAGAATTCAAAATAATTTTTGTAGATGCCTGCCCCACAGGAGGTGGAACATAACCCCGCTGTTTAAGTGTGACTGTGCATAGAGCCTTCCTGCGAAGGAGCACAGCATGGAAAGGGAGAAATTCGACAAACACGCCCTCAGCCAGGTGATTAAGCCAACACCACCGTGATAAGTCGCTGGGTACCCTTGATATGGAATGAGAACACGTTTTGCCTCCATGATCTTCTCAAACACCCACTGACCTAGTCTAACCATAAGAAAAACTGAGGATATCTGAACAAGTATGAACTTCAGTTAACAGTGATGTATCAATATTTCTTCAATTTAAAAAAATTTAAAAATATATTTCTTCGTTATGATGAATGTACCATACTAATATAAAATATTAATAGGGGAAATTAAGTGTGTATTACTAATACAGAAAATAGATCTGTACTATCTTATTCTGTAAATCTAAAACTATTCTAAAATAGCTCATTTAAAAAAAAAGGCCACTATTTATATACATTTCCACAGAAAAACAGCTTTGAAAACAAACCAGCCACAACATTCTATCTGGTACCTGATTTTAACTGTATATATGGTACAATGATTGATTTTTCCACTTCAAATATTCAATCCTATTAAGCTATCAGTGCATTCAATAGATCCACTCTACTGTAATGGAAGGCACATGGCCATGCAGGACAGGCAGGGCACAAGGAACTGGCTGGACAGTAAACAAGCACTTACAGTAGCAGTTCTCTGCTCATCAAACCTGGACAGTTTCTGAAGTTCTCTATAGACAGTTCCAAGAGGTGCGTATTCCAAAATTAGGTACACTCTGGTGGCATCATGGAAATAACCATACAGCCTGAGAATGTTTGGATGCCTGCAACAAAAGGTGAACACTCAACACCTGGTTTTAAAGCAGATACAAGACATGTGCTCAATACCAAACAAACTCTTTTTTTTTTAAATATATTTTACTGATTTTTTACAGAGAGGAAGGGAGAGGGATAGAGAGCCAGAAACATCGATGAGAGAAAAATATCGATCAGCTGCCTCCTGCACACCCGCCACTGGGGATGTGCCCGCAACCAAGGTACATGCCCTTGACTGGAATCGAACCTGGGACCCCTCAGTCTGCAGGCCGACGCTCTATCCACTGAGCCAAGTCGGTCAGGGCCAAACAAACTCTTGGTGTAAAACCAGTGGTAAAAGCTGGTTCTGGTCACAGGACCCCCCTCCTCACACCCCAAAACTTGAGAATCTGAAACTATAGACTTCACTCTAAGAAAAATATACATATCCACATATCCGTTTACATGCCTTTCAAGGGATTCGTGGACCTCAGGTTTACCCAAGACTATTATTTCCTTCCTTTAAGCTGTCTTTATTCTTGGGGGGGAGGAGGGGAGGACTTGGCTAACTATCAATTCCCTGCTAATTAAAAGAAAGAGACACGGCACTCCCACAGTAACTGGATACCGAATGCTACAACAGCTATAAAAGCGGTCTTCGAGAGACAAACGGCCGAAACCAGTTTGGCTCAGTGGATAGAGCGTCGGCCTGCGGACTGAAGGGTCCTGGGTTCGATTCCGGTCAGGGGCATGTACCTGGGTTGCGGGCATGTCCCCAGTAGGGGATGTGCAGGAGGCAGCTGGTCAATGTTTCTCTCTCATCGATGTTTCTAACTCTCTATCTCTCTCCCTTCCTCTCTGTAAAAAAATCAATAAAATATATATATTTTTAAAAATTATATATATATAAAAAAAAAAAAGAGTGACAAACGTGTGCAGCTGAGAGTACAAGTACAGCCCATCAGAGCCCTCAGTCCTTCTCAAGCCCAGCCAGGTGTTGCGAAGTAGGGATACAGGCATGATACAGACAGATGTTTAAGTATTACCAGCTGATTCAAGTTTGAAAAAACACTGGGGGGAAAAAAAAGACTCTGGCCAAAGTCAAGCCTGCAAACTCTGCTCACAATTCCGAGTAAGAGGTATCATCCCCCATATTACCCACCAAAAAAATCACTCCATTAACATAAACCTCCAAGATATTTTTCAGGCCCACAGCACATAAGTCTACAAAAATCTTCGGAAAATGATATATTCCATCACCCTCTGCAGGACAATGAGGCAGGCAGGCCTTCTAAGAAGCAGTTCACAGTCATTTATCTTCACTTGGAGTTCTGTGCACCACTCTTTGGGAGATCCCTGAAAACTCACCTAAGGTGGGACTGTATCTCTACTTCTCTTCTTATCTGATGCTCCACGCCTGCTTTCTCCAGCTGGGCTTTGAATAAGACTTTCAGAGCCAGGATGAACTTGCTCTGTTTTTCCCTCGCCAGGTACACATTTCCAAACTTTCCTTTACCCAGAGGGCGACCAATTTCAAAATCTTCCAAAGTCCATTGCCTTCTAGGAAGAAATGTGATCATTTTAAAATATCAAGAAAACAAATCTCTTCTAACAATTAATGAGTAGTAGACACACCCCATATGTAATTTTATAGTTATTTTTCAGAATGTACCATCTACCAGAACCAAGACAATACCATGATTAATGAGGTTCCACAGACATTAAGTCCCTCACACCCCCACCTGCCTGCCACTGGCTGTGAGTCATTGACAAGGAATAATGTAGACATTAGTGCTGAAACACTCAATGGCATTTCAGAAGGCATACAGACCTCTGAACAACACTAAGACCATAAGAGGGATTAGGTTACAGAAATGGCCAGGGAAGAATGCTTCCACACCATCTTGGGCTGCTTGCAAACTAACCACAGCCTCCTCTCCTCAACCCCCTGGGACATGCTAACACTCTCAGGGGTGGAGAACCACTCTGGTAAAGCAAGAGGGATGGATCCCACAGGGCATTTAGCGGGGAACCATTAGATTCTCAGAAAGTCTCCGCTAGGCAGCTAAAGCAAAAACGTGTGTGTTCATTCCTGCTCCTACCACGTTCTAGAATCTAGACCAGTGGTTCTCAACCTGTGGGTCGAGACTCCTTTGGGATCGAAGGGCATGTTTGTCACATTTCTCCCTTTCCATGCTGTGCTCCTTCGCAGGAAGGCTCTATGCACAGTCACACTTAAACAGCGGGGTTATGTTCCACCTCCTGTGGGGCAGGCATCTACAAAAATTATTTTGAATTCTCCTTATGTATTTACTGAGTCACTTGTTAGTATGGACTCATCAGTATTTTATACTTTAAGTTACAATCCAATACTGTTTTATTTTGTTGCTCAAATTGTTCCAGCTTTGTCCACTGGGAGCTCTTTCACATGGTTCCGATGGTCTTAGGCGACCCCTGTGAAAGGGTCGTTCGATCCCAAAGGAGTCGCGACCCACAGGTTGAGAACCACTGGTCTAATCTGTTTTTGTGATTAATCACTATACTTTAATTATGTTCAATTTGTAACAATGAAATTGGGGGTCACCACAACATGAGGAACTGTATTAAAGGGTCGCGGCATTAGGAAGGTTGAGAACCACTGATCTAGACAGTTCAGAGATTGACAGCAGGCTTTTAGAAACTATCTGGGGAAGATACCATAGCCATACTTTGTTATAAGGAACACAGTAATTCTATGAACACTGTCAAAATACACAATCATATATATACAGTCTTACAACATAACCCCGTTTTTTAAACAAACTTGCACTTATATATGTATATATAGAATACACAAACCATATGCAATGGTTACTTCTGAGGGTAGAAAGAAACTTTATTTTACACATTTCTGTAACAAATTCACACAAGCTTTTTCTAAAGTTGAAAAACTTGAGTTTCTAAGTTAACATCCATCATTAAAATCCCTCTTTTATAATTAGAAATATTTATATTTTCAAAGTTACAATATAAAGACCTCTTTATTTTTAGAGTTCCCAAAATTAAATTTGCAGTGAAATGGTATTTTCTAATAGAATGAGAGCACAAAACTTCGTAAGTAAGTAAAGCTTACTTTTTTGATTCTTCGTTTTTCTGTTTTGAAGCCACTTCCTTTTCAGAATTCTTTCCTACACAGAATAATTTAAAAACCTGTTTTTAGGATAACTATACAGAATAAGTTAAAAACCTGCGAACAGAAGTAAATCAAACAATGATCACCAAAATATTCATGATCTGGCCACTTTCAGTTTTCTTTATAGAAAAAGACTACCACAGCATAAGCCGACTGCCACCCTGTGAAGTTCACAGATTTCTAGAGTAAAGATGAGCAGACACGTATAGTTAGGCCTTCCAATAACGTGAAGGCTCCAGACTGAAGATTCTCCCCAAAGCCTGTTTCCAAATGAAGAGCTTCTAAGGCAGAACAGTCTTCCATCCATGACAAGCTCCCCCTGGTCACCTTTCTCCCATGAGGTGGCACAGCCAGCTGTCCATATGCTGCATACAAATAAGATCAACAATGTGCACCCAAACCTAAACCGCTGCCTGCCTTTCACGCTACTCCTTGTCAGGGGAAACACAGAACTAGAAGCCACCAATTCAGCAAGATGTACGACAAACCAATGGCACAACAGGGTGCTAATGTCGCTATTTCACCAGCCAGAGGCTGTGGGACATTGCCTCTTGTCTTTCTCTGGCACTCTGACCTCTAGCAGCAGCACAGCATGGTCTGCTCAGATATTCGAATGCAGGGCCCAGCTGGTTTTTCCTTCCATGGTTCACCATCTCAGCTCATGCCATCAATATAACCAGCCTCTCCATGTCCAGTTTACTTAATGCTTCTGCGTCCCAGCTTCCTCCTCTGTAAAACTGGGTTAGTGACTCTGACTACCTTCCTAGAGCGGTTACGAGGATTGAAAGACAAGGTGGATGAAGAAAGCACTCATCTCAGAGCCTACTGTGTGGGCACTCAAGAGATGGTAAATAGGAACCATTACTATCCATCCTGCCCCTCCCCACCCCCGACCCCCCAGTTCAGGCCTCCCTACCGTCCTGCGCCCCTGGGTGTAGCATTGCTACTCCAATGCATTCCACACCTCCAGATAAGCTCTCTTCAAGGCACATCAGTCCCTCCTCTGCTCACAAACCTTTCAGCAACTTCCCAATGCACAGGGGATGAAGCCCCACTGCTGAGCACCACCTATAGTGCCCACAGTGACCTTGGCCCAGCCTGCCTCAACCCATCCACTTTCCTCCATGCCATGAACCTTGACACTTGGTTCCTCAAATGTACCATGAGGGTAGGAACCAGGTCTTCTTCCCACAGGCCTGGCCCACCGAGAACTGTTACTTCAACCTGACATCAAGTCTCCTCCCCAATCTCAATAGAAATTATATAAAGGCTATATCAAACAATATAAAATACAAGTCTATACACTTGTCTTTTTTTTTAAGCTAACTAGAAAGCATGACTACACAATAAGTTTCAAAAAGCTGATTTACCAGGGGCTGGTGGCTGGGGCTGCTCACTCTTTTGCGTATTATTCAGTGGTCTGGACACAGGGCAAGGGCCACTGGTTGCCTGCAACTGCTTCTGCTTCAGATTCAGAACCGGTTTATGGCTGGAGACAAGCTTTTGTGCTTTTGAAGGAACTTGCTGGGAGGAATTCGAAGGACACAAGACCCGCTGAGCCTGGCCACTATTTGCAGGTAACGGATACTGAGAAGGAAATTGCTGAGTCACCAAAACACGTTTTGGACCATCACCAGATGGAATTGTAGTCTAGGTTAGGAGGGAAAAATAAAAGAAGCTTCAAGGTCTTCATAAACAAAAGCTGAATATCCTGAGAATTTGTTTCTGGTATAATAAAATAATGAGTGTCAGGGTAAGAGATGGAAGAAAAAAGCTATTTTAATCAGCACTTCTAAAGGACAAGGTTGGTATATGGCTGAAAGGAATACCTGAATGGCACTTCCTAATCCCTCCCCAGGCCCACCCTAAAACCATGCTCCCATAAACCAATGTTCATTAACTAAACTTCCATTTAAAGAGGAAGACAAACACTTCCTAAGAATTCAGTGACTTGGGAATTATGATTTAGCAAAAAGCTGCAATACAGAAACTTTACTAGTATACCAAAGTCCCATTTGCATTGAAATTTCTTTGACAATACATGTTTAGAAAAAAATGGGGGGGAAAAAACCTCTGACCCAGAACCTGGCTCATAGTGGAGTCCTAGGAAACATCCACTAACATCTGTTTTGACATTCCTCTGAATTTACACTCCCTGAATTGAGACCAGACCAAACTATGGCAAAGAAATTAATTTCTGGCCAGCAAGTACAGGCAAGCATTAGGCTTCTATTGTGTTCATTATGCTGCATACAATGGAAAATACAGACTTGAATAGGTAAGTATAAGACAAAATAGAACAAAACAGATACAGTGAGAGAATCAACAAAATGTTCCTGAATGCTGAGAAAAGTGGTCTAAAGTTACAAATCCAAAGTGAAGGTGAGAAGAATTCCAGATAGAAGACCGATCTCCATTTGGGTTTTATAAACGTGACTGAGGTTACAGATTATTCAGTTTACCTTAACCAGCCCTGAAATGCCGTTTTCTTTAGATTTGTCCATGATGCCTGAAAAGAAAAAAAGAACCTTTAATTTATACCTGTTATGCTAGATCGGGGTCCTAGCCTCAACAACACACAGAATTTTACACTTTTTCTTTGTCCGAATGAAGCTGACAAGAGGGCACTGTTTTCTCATGAGACATATGTTCAGGTGTGGGCCTTTCCCATAGACCAACGTCTCCCCTGATACTGTGCACTGCGTCCCATCCCGTCCCAGCCAGTCTCCTCCCATCACCTCCCCACCCTCCCCTCCCCTTCTTGGTACACAAACTTCACTCCTGAACTGACTCGTCCCTCTGCTCCATCATCTCCTCTCAAATGATCACTTTCATCAGTGTTCAAGCCTACTTCTACACCTGCTACCTTCATAAAAAAAAAAAATTCTCTTTACACTCGAACTGAACTCAAGGTATGACCACATCTCCGCCTCCCCTTTCAACAGCAAATCTCTGGAACAGTTGTCCACACTAATCATCTCTACTACCTACTACTTCTCTCATCCTCCTGGAGCCCACTCCCCTTAGCCCACCTCATAACTAGCCCCTACTGTCCAAATGCACAGGTCAGTTCTCCGCCTCCATCTTACCTGCGCTCTAGGCAGCATGACAAGCTCACTCATTCATTTTCCACTCCTTTCTTCCCTTAGCTTAGACATAGGCCTACAAAGTCCCAGAATGTGGACCCTGACCACCTTTATAACCATAGCTCCTCTTGTCCATTGCACACCAGCCATACAGAGTTCCTTCCTTTCCTCAAGTCTCCTGCCACAGGGCCTTGGTACTTCCTGTTTCCTCCACCTATAAAGCTCTTCCCCCAAATAGAAGTGTGGCTTGTTCCTTCGTTTCATTCAGTCTCTGGCCAGATGTCCCCTTTCAGACCATCTTTCCTTCATAGCCCTTACTTAACATCTTACTTGTACTTGTTTACTGACTGTCTCTCCAGACTCAGATATCCAGCTACCTATTCATTATTGCCAAAAAAAAAAAAAAAAAAGTAAGCTCTATGAGAACAAGGGCTTAGTTCCATTTTGTTCAAGGTCTCCCCCAGAACATGCCTGGCACATAGAACGTACACCAATGTTTGAGGAATATATTAACAAAGCAAATCAATCATAAAAATAGTTTATAACATTTACTAAACCCATCGAATCAGGCAGCGACCTATCAAGTAAGTAGAACATAAACAAGAAAGCAGAAACCTTTCTGTATTTTTCATACCCAGTGCTCTCTGAATTCCAGCATCCAATCAGAAAGCTCTCCCCTCCCCAAGTTCTCACAGCCATTCATCAATATGCAAATCACTCCACCTGGGAGATAGGCCACTAAGAGCCTACAGCAGCTGTTCTCAAGCTGTGGGTCCCGACTCCTTTGGGGGTCGAACTACCCTTTCACAGGGGTCGCCTAAGACCATCGGAAAACACATACATAATTACATATTGTTTTTGTGATTAATCACTATGCTTTAGTTACATTCAATTTGTAACAATGAAATTGGGGGTCACCACAACATAAGGAACTGTATTAAAGGGTCGCGGCACTAGGAAGGTTGAGAACCACTGGCCTAGAGTCTTCACATCAAACAGTGAGTTAGTAGAAACAATAGACAAGAGATAAAAATATATGCTTGTCTATGCAAATGCCAATTCCTCACAGGCTCTGCTTTCTTCACTTTCCCTCACAATTACAAGCTGCACACTGAGATCACATGGGCCAAAGGACATACAGTCAACAGTCTTCAACAAAAACTACAGACATTTGCTCCAATTTCACAAACTTTTCCTTCCCAGGAAGATGAATAACAAGCAGAACGGAGTGAGATTCTGATCCAGAAATTCTGGAGAAAGCTCAGGAAGATTGCTTGTCAGGAGGCTCTGCTCCACAGCCAGGGCCAGGAGTCCCACAGCCAGGGCCAGGAGTCACGCAGCCAGATGACCTCCACAGACTCCTGCAGCTCAAACAGGAAAAGGGTTGACCTAACAACACTGTGGGTCCAGGCTGTCCCTTCTTTCATGGAACCTACTAATGCCATCGCACGAATAACGAAGAGTGGAGAGGAAATGAAATGGGTGCTGCCGGAGAGAGTTTAATTCAACCAAGGACATGAAAAGTCAAGCACACAGCTACATCCACACCTGGTGAGGAGGGTTAGGACTAGAGTCAGAAAGAGAGACTTCCAGGCCCAACCGCAGACCCAACAAATCAGATGCGGCATGTGGACCATGTCCCCAGATGACTAGCCTGCGCTGGTCCCACCCCTAGTTCTCGGGGAAACAGCAGGATCACCTGGAGAGCTTGATGGACGCAAACACCTGAGTCCGCCCAAGCGATTCTGATTCATCAGGCGGGCCTACGTGTTGAACACGGACGCCCCAGAACCCCACATGGGCAGGCCAGGGTCTGAACGGCTCCAGCCCTCCCAGGGGGCCTCTCCGGGGCTGTCATTCATCCACACTCATCCACCTAGCGCAGGACCAGGGCCTTCCCTGGCTACCCATCCCCCGGGAACCCACACGTTTCTTTCACTGTTGGAAGCTGTCTTGCTAGGTCGTCGTCTGCCTCCTCGCCCCGACTAGAACCTAAGCTGCAAGACAATGAAGCCCTCGGGTCAGCTCTCTCACCCAGGTGCCCACTGACCAGGGCCATCCCGTCAGAAAGCACCCACCCCACCCCCAGCCCCCCATTCCGGGTGTTTAGGACACACCAAGCGGAAGGACGCCTTAGTACCCGGTGGCGGCCGGGAGCGCGCTGGGAAAGCGGGGCTGGGGGAGACGGAGGACAGGGAGGGAGAGGGGGGGGGACAGAGGACACGGGACCCAGGGACGCCTGCTCACCCCGACTCTTCCCTCGCCAGTCCCCGCCGCCCCACCCCACCGCCCGCTGCCCTCCCACCGCCCGGCTGCCCGCTCGAAGGCCACCCAGGCCTGCCGCCCTCGCCCTCCCGCCTCCCGGAGCTGCCCCCCGGGCTGGACACCTGCTGGCTCCGGCCTCCGACCCACGGCCGCCGAGTCCTCCGGAGAGCCGAGCCGTTAGACTCAGAGAGTCATTTTAAATGGGAGTTAAACTCTCTGGTCCGAAAGCCGATTGGCCTGGGCTAGAGAGGCGCTGCCTTCCCATTGGTTCACAGCCGCGCGACGGCCCGATCGGGTCCAAGGAGGACGGACGCGGCGCGCAGGCGCACTTGCTCTCAGGCCCCGGAAGTGCGGAGCCAACGGCCCGGCCCGCGGACCCACGCTGTTCTGGCGCCAGCGCCGCTCTCCGGGAGGGGACGTCTGTCTGTGAAACGGAAGCCTCTTGGCGTCTGTGTTGTCGCGTAGGAGATAAAGTCGGAGGAGGTGAACGAACCTCTCGGAGGTGCCAGTAAGTAAGATGGCGAGACGGGCGGGGCCGAGTGGACCGATCGACCGCGCAGCGCTCGGCGCGGCGGCCTTTTCGCGTGCGCAGTGAGTGTGCGCGCGGAGCGATCGATCGGGCCCCAGTCGTGCCTCCATTTTTGCAGAAGAGCGGGAGACCGGGAGCTGGACTCGCGGGTACCTGGGGCCCGGGATGTACGCAGAGCGGCTGGAGCGGTCGGGCGGGGGGTTCTAGGGGACCACGGGAAGGAGCGGAACGGGAGCATGTGAGCGGGGAGGAGTGCGCGCTGACTTGCCAGGCTGGGCCTTCTTCCACCTCTTCAAGGGCCTCGCTCCCTCCAACCCTAGTTCACCTCTCTGCCGGGTGGTAGCGGAGTGCACAGCGAGGGGCAGTCTCTGCCCTCCCGGTCCTTCTTCCAGCCCCGGGCACAACCGGTCCTGGTTGGGTTCTTCGGTCCTCGGGGTCCTCACCTGCAAATCGGGGTGGCGATTAGGCGCCCACTAGCCCCGCGAGCCCGCGCGCTAGCTGAGAACAGAGCTCGGCCTCTTTTCTTTTTCATCTCTGCATCCCATAATGCTCCTGGCATGAGCGAGGAGACGGGATGGAGTAGCGGTTAAGTTCTGGGCTCCGGTGTGCACAGTCCTGGCGGCCACTTTCATCTTGGACGAGTTCCTCAGCCACATGTTACTTTCAGTGGGTTTCCTAACCTCTTTGACTTAGTTTCGTCTTCTCTGTTGTGTTCTGGAGTTGTCTACGCAAGCATAGAGTTACATGCATTTGCTTCCACGTGTTCTTACTAAGTCCACTGAGTGAACTTATGCTGCCTTATAAAGTGTGCAGCCTGGTGTCTGGCGAGTGCTCAGTAGATGTCGGCTGCTGTTACTAACACCCGTCAGTACAGCGCATTAAGGACTGGGGCTCCGGGGCCCAGTAGCCTGGGTTAGAACCCAGGCTTTGCCATTTACAGGCTGTGTGATCCTGGGTGAGTTAGACCTCTTCAGGCTTCCGGTTGCCCGTCTCCTAAAGAGGATTAGGTGAGGATTTAGTGAGGTAATGCGCATCAGTTGCCTACCCGATTTGTGTGGAGTGTATAGCAAGTCTCACAACTAGTGCCTGGAGCACTTTGACATCTGTAAATCCACCTAAGTGTCCAATCCTTCAAGTTTTGCCTCCCTCCTTTTTGTTGTTGTTTTGACCATGTTATTTGCCAATATTTTATTACACAATTCACCTTTGACTTTTTCCAAAGCATTCGGCTTGATTAAGTTTTCATAGCACAATAGGTGTTTTGCCCTCATATCTTGATCTAAATATGTAATTTAACAACCTCAGTTGCTTCAAAACATGTATTAAGACTGAACATAACTGATATTAGTAAACATACACTCAGCTAGTGGAAACAGTAGTATCTGGACATATAACAGCTGAGGAACCTGATCTCAGGCAAACGAGTCATTGACCAAAGATAAGGCAGGTAGTAGAGCTGGGATTTGAGCCCTGCAAGTCAGATCCAATTTCTGTATTGCTTCTGTGATTTCCTGGTGCCTCTCTTCTTCACCATCCACCCTTTTTCTCTTTTTGCAGCTGGCAGAGAAATTGTTTTCCTCTTCTCCACGATGTACAGAACCAAAGTGGGCCTGAAGGACCGCCAGCAGCTTTACAAGTTGATCATTAGCCAGCTGCTCTATGATGGCTTCATCAGCATTGCTAATGGCCTCATCAATGAAATCAAGCCTCAGTCTGTTTGTGCACCCTCAGAGCAGCTCCTGCATCTCATCAAACTAGGTAGCTGTGAATGCAGTTCATTGATCCCTTGACAAGGTTTCAGATGTTCTCACCCATCAGAATTTTTCAAGATTATTTCCACTTCTTTAGTGTTAGTACATGTCAAGTACAGTTCTGGATACTGAAGGAAATAGCATAGTCCAGGTTATGAAGACTTCGAGCTGGTTCTAGCCTAGGATCTTTATGCAAATTATCTGGACCTTTCAGTCATCAGATTATTGACTCTTCAAGTCTCAGCTCACATTGTCATCCTAGACAGAGTCCTCACCTTTTCTAAAACAACCTCACTATTATCCCCATCTCCCCCCCCCCCCCCCACACACACACATACACAGGCTCTTAATCTAACACACAGTCCCATTTCCTTCCTAGCACAAGTACTGTCTGAAATTTTCTTAAGTGTTTTGGGTTGTTTCCCACACAACCTATTCCTCTCCCAACAACAAAAATGGCAAGCTCGTCAAAGATCAGGACCTTTTCTTGTTCAATAGTATGTGCTGGTGCTTGCCTGGGTCACAGAAAACACTCAGTGAAATATAGAATTATCAAACCTGTTTATGCCCTCTGACCTGGCAGTGCCAGTTGTGAGAATTTTTGTTTTAAGAAGTGAAACAACTTTATGCATGGAGAAGGGTCCAGAAGAATTTATACGGCCACGTTAACAGTAATCATCTCTGGGTGAAATAGGATCCTTTTTTATTTTTTGTTCATCTGCATTTTTAATTTTTCCTATGCTAATAAACATTGTTTATATGATGTGTTGAGTTTTTTAAATTTAAAACACATTCTTGATAAACTTCAGTTTATTTAAATAACATTCTTTCAAATGTTTCACTAGTGTTAATATATCTGACTTAATGAGCTTCAGAGTTTATATTAACAGATCTCAGCACTAATGATATAAGCTGGAGTAGGAAAAATGAACAATTTAACTACAGAACTGCTTTTTGTTTCTGTAATTGTAGTTACATAGAACATTTTGGAGGCAAAAATCAACAGAGGTGACTACTTACTGAAGCCTGGCCTTCTACAACCTATGTTCCCTTATAGTGTGGTCACTGCATGCACCCTGGTCAGTGTGCCTAGTTTCGTAAAGTATTGTCATGCACCTCCAAGAAGTAGTAAGTTGATATGGCAAACATCTTTCCCAGTTCAGATCCCAAACATTGTCTTGGCCTTATTTTTTAGGGAGAGAGAACCATTGATTTGTTGTTTCACTTATTTATGCGTTCATTGGTTGATGCTTGTATGTGCCCTGATGGGGGATTGAACCCGCAACCTTGGTATATTGGGCAACACTAACAAACTGAGCTACTCAGCCAGGGCCTGTCTTGGCCTTTAAAATAAAACTTTTCATGCCCTTAATTTTTATTCCTTTCAGGAATGGAAAACGATGATACTGCAGTTCAGTATGCAATTGGTCGTTCAGATACAGTTGCCCCAGGCACGGGCATTGACCTGGAGTTCGATGCAGATGTCCAGACCATGTCCCCAGAGGCTTCAGAGTATGAAACCTGCTATGTCACATCCCATAAAGGACCATGCCGAGTAGCTACCTATAGTAGAGATGGGCAGCTAATAGCTACTGGGTCTGCTGACGCCTCCATAAAGATACTTGACACAGAAAGAATGTTGGCCAAAAGTGCCATGCCAATAGAGGTAAAAATCCTGTAACACTGTTACTGTTTGCCTTTTGTTCCTTCATGGGAGAAAGGGAGAGTGGTTTAAACCAGCTTTACTGAGCATAGTAGCAGAGTGCACTGTGAGTTAGACAGATTTCACACTTTGCATATCTCCTTATCTTACTGGTCTAGGTTATGATGAATGAGACTGCACAACAGAATATGGAAAACCACCCAGTGATCCGGACTCTTTATGACCACGTGGACGAAGTCACATGTCTTGCTTTCCACCCAACGGAACAGATCCTTGCCTCTGGTTCAAGGGATTACACTCTTAAGTTATTTGATTATTCCAAACCTTCGGCAAAAAGAGCCTTCAAGTACATTCAGGTTAGGAATGTTTGAGAAGAGCTTTATGTTTTTTCTTAAATACAGTGAGCTGTTGTATGGATATTCTCTTTTTAGAAGTAGTCTCAGTGATCATACATGAAATGAGAGTACAGCAACAAGGATGTATGCCACAGGTGGCACATGGTTCACGTGTTGTCATGCACCCACATCCTCTGGCGGGTTGACACTGCTACGAGTCCAGTTCATGCAATAAGGATTCAGAGTCCATTTCACTCTAAAGGTTGAAGATCCATTTGGAAACAAACAGTTCATTAAAGTTACTTATGGTACTAAAAAGTTACTCAGTTAAAACTGTCGGGTATTTGCTGGAAGTCACATTTGGTACCTTAAAGTACTTTGTTCTTTCTCATACCTGATCCATTGTTTAATGGATTCTTTGCATCATCCAAATATTGTCCACATTTCCTCTGGAAATAATTGTCCCACACTTGTTCATTTAACATTCATGTCTCTGTCCTAACAGGAAGCTGAAATGTTACGCTCCATCTCTTTTCACCCTTCCGGAGACTTTATACTTGTGGGGACTCAGCATCCTACTCTTCGGCTCTATGATATCAACACATTTCAATGTTTTGTCTCTTGCAATCCTCAAGATCAACACACCGATGCCATATGTTCTGTTAATTACAACCCTAGTGCCAACATGTACGTAACTGGTAGCAAGGACGGCTGCATCAAGTTGTGGGATGGCGTCTCGAATCGGTGCATCACAACTTTCGAGAAGGCACACGACGGTGCTGAAGTTTGTTCTGCCATCTTTTCCAAAAATTCTAAATACATTCTTTCAAGTGGAAAAGACTCTATAGCTAAACTTTGGGAAATATCAACAGGACGAACGCTGGTCAGATTCACAGGTATGTGAGAAATTGATATCACTGAAAACTTATGTATCATTTTACAGTTCTGAGAACTCATTTTAGATAAGGGAAACCAAGGCTTAAACTGTGGTAGGGCCAAATCGTTTAGCTAACCCTACAGTTAGTAAGAGGCAGAGCTGAAAATAGAGCCCTAGTTTCTTACCTTTGCTTTTCTCAATACATAATAGCTTAACTAGATATGATTCCATGCAGGTAGCATTTGAGAACTGGTGGTCTGTTTGCAGGCTGACCGCCTGCCCTCTTCTCTGCAGTCCAGAGAAAAGCCTCCATAAGTGTACACATTAGGACAAGGAAGGCTGAGAGGGAAGATCTTGGCCCATTCCTAAGCGAGCAGAGGTAGCCCCCAAGGGAGACCACAAGTGTTCTGAATTGAACCTAGATAGAAAGTGGGTGCTTCAGACAGAAAAAAATTGTTCTTCTGCTTCTCATTAATTCATGTAGGCCTCTAATTGGTAACAGTTGTGGCTGTGAGCTCTGTGATGAGATTTAAATTTATCCTTTCACAGTAGTCTGTTCAAGTCTAGTTATTTATAGTGAGTGTTGTTAAAATATTGTGTCTCATTCTTCTGTTCCTGTAGAAGCAAAGGCTGTTGTGTGATAGAAAACCTCCAGTAAACTTCAGCTAGTTTCCTCCTCTGTGATATGCTTGTGTCATGTGCTGAAATTGCATGACTCTAACCTAAAAGCTCCCAAAACTGTTTTGAAAGGGGCTCTGCTATGGTGTTAAGATACTGTTGCAGAGAAAATTGAAGAGTTGGTGAGATCTTGACCACTAGGGAGCAGCATAGCCTACTGCAGTTTTAGTGCCTTAAAACCTGAGTTTGCTTCCTGCTGTCTTTCTGGCTTCTGGTATAGCAAGTGTTGGGAAAAGTCATTTTTTATTGTAGTTCTTGGTGACTTCATTGAGCACTTTTGTATGAAGCTTGTTTGAAAAATATTTGATTATTGCTATGAAAAGACTGTGTGTGCTGCAAAAGGGATGTATAAAAGTGATCAAGTAAAATGGGAAAACCGGCTGGCGTGGCTCAGTGGTTGAGTGTCAACCTATGAACCAGGAGGTCACGGTTCGATTCCCGGTCAGGGCACATGCCCAGGTTGGGGGCTCAATCCTCAGTAAGGGCATGCAGGAGGCAGCTGATCCATGATTCTCTGTCATTATTGATGTTTCTGTCTCTCCCTCTCCCTTCCTCTCTGAAATCAATCTTAAAAATCTTAAAAAATGGAAAAACCTCCTCCCTCTTGAGAAGATACACCAGACTGCTGACAAGAATTTATTATATTTGGGTTTTTTTTAATGAATGTTTGAAATGTTTTATCGTTGGTTTTGGGGGGCAGTTGGGAGTTGATTTTAAATAAGGTTGTACTGAATTTATATGCAAATTTCAGTTTTCCTAATTCACAGGTTAAGACCCTTTGTGTCAGCAAATTTAGATGTTTCCAGTTTTAGTGTTTAGTTAGAATTATCTATAATAATAAAAGAGTAATATGCTAATTAGACCGGATGTCCTTCCAGATGACCTTCTGGACAAAGCCAGGCCTGCAAGGGAAGCCTCAGTCCCAGGTGCCAGAGGGAAGCCGGTGCCAGCAGCTGGGGGAAGGAAGGCCTACTCTTGCATGAATTTCATGCATTGGGCCTCTAGTCTTAAAATAATGAAGGAAAAGAGAAAAGTACCAATTAAACGTTAGAAGTTTTGATGTTAAAAGTTAATTGAAAACACTGTCAACAAAATTAAGGAAGAGACAGGGGCACGGGGGCTTTGTCTGATTACGGGCCTCTGAACTGAGAAGCGGTGTTGTTTGAGAAGCCAGCAGCTTGGGGTTCTGTGGTATCGGCCCCCTCGGCCAAAGTTGGGGGGGTGGGGCGCTGAGCGCGTGGGGTTGAGGCGGGGGTCCTGGTCTTTGGCTTCTCAACTCAGTCCTGATTCAACAGCGAACATGTCTCGGCCTGTCAGAAATAGGAAGGTTGTTGATTATTCAGTTTCAGGACTCTGATGACGCTGATGAAGATTACGGAAGAGATTTGGGTCCTCCAGCTAAGAAAATTCTATCATCTCCACGAGAAGCTAAAAATAAAAGGCGATCTGGAAAGAATTCACAGGAAGATAGTGAAGACTCAGAAGAAAAAGATGTGAAGACTGAGAAGGATGATTCTCTCTCAGCAGAGGACAGTGAGGATGAAAAGGAAGATCATAAAAATGTGCACCAGCAACGGCAGGCAGCCTCTAAAACAGCTTCTAAACAGAGAGAGATGCTCCTGGCAGATGTGGGCAGTGGAGAAGAACCAGAAGAGGATGAGGCACCACAGTTCCAAGAGAAAGATTCCGGCAGCGACGAAGATTTTCTAGTGGAAGACAATGATGATAGTGACTGTGGCAGTTCAAAAAAGAAAAACAAAAAGATGGTTAAGAAGTCCAAACCTGAGAGAGAAGAAAAGAAAATGCCCAAACCCAGGCTAAAGGCTACAGTGATGCCAAGTCCTGTGAAAGGCAAAGGGAAAGTGGGTCGCCCCACAGCTTCAAAGGTATCAAAGGAAAACACTCCTTCTCCCAAAGAAGACGAGGAGCCTGAAAGCCCTCCGGAGAAGAAAGCCTCTGCCAGCCCTCCACCCAGGAAGTCTGGGGATGAAGGGTCCGAAGATGAAGCCCAATCTGGGGAGGATTAAAAGTGATGGTGGTTTCAGAGAGGTTTTATTTAAAAAAAGAAAAGGGGGGGGGGGTGGAAGAAGGAAAAAAGGGGGACAAAAAAAGAAAACTACATAAGATAGAACATGGTTTTGGCTATGGCTTTGACTCATGGGCTTTCAGTGCTTTTTTCCCTTTTGTTGAAAATAACTTTCTCTTTTTTTAAATTTTTTTTTAAGAAAATCTTTGTATGTTTAACTTACCTTTTTGTCTATTGGTTTTTTCTTTTCTACCACCCTCTTCTCCCTTCCTTTTTCAATGAAAGCCATGTCAAATTATCACTGGATTGACTGCTTCATCTTTTTATTTTTAAAGGATGGTATACCACAGTTGTAAAGCAATAAGATTTGAGATGAACACTATGGAGATGTTGCTTTTTGCTAAACAGTAGCAAGTTGAACAGTAATCAAAAAACAAGGATTTTAGTTAAAAATGATTGCTTCTTTCTCTACTTGGATTTTTAAAAAATCAATTGTCATCTAATACAAGTTTATTTTTTTGTTGGGGTCCAACCCCAACGGGTCCAGGGATCCCCAAAGGTGTGGACGGAGTCGGCGAAGAATGAATGACATGGAAACTGGTTTCAGTTCATCAGCATAGCGAGGTTCTCCCTCCAGGCACAAATGAAGATGTTCACCCAGCATTGTCTGGAGTGGTGGAAAGTTAGAGGCAGCATGAATGTCCACCAGAAGCCCGAGTAAATTGTGTAGGAACAGTTGTTGAACAGGTTCTCCCTCATTTGATCCCCACAGCAGTGTTGGGGTGCTGCTGTAATAATCCCCATGAAACAAGAGAATTAAGATGGGGTGAAGTAATTTGTTCAAGGTCACATCGCTAACAAGTGGTGACTCCAGCTCAGACACCAAAGTCTGTATTGTTATTCATTACCCTATGTTCCCTTTTTATATGGTCTCCACTACTGACTGTGGAATAAAAACAGCATATGATATATGCTCTGACTTATGTAATTTCAAATGAGTACAACACAGATATGTGGGAAGGATAATCATCAAAATATTGACTATGGGTGTAAAATTATCAGGCAGTTTTTATGTTTTATACTTTATATAGTAGTTTAAACAAAATATATTTTTTTCCATGGTCATAAAACAGTATAATGCTTTCTTTTGGAGAGTAGATGTTCCTACATCCCAGTAATTCTGGTCCTAGGAATTTAATTCTAAGGAAGTAATGTGTTCTGAACAAAGAACGTTTATCACCACGTTGCTTACCATTGGATACAGACTAAATGCCTAGCAGGAAAAGAACTAAGTAATGATGTTTCTAAACGATGAAATAGGAACATTTGCAGACAGTAAAAATGATGGAAAACGTACCCAACAGAAAGTTGGTTTAAACTATGATAGAAAAGACATATATGATGTGGCACCAGTTTTGTATTGTTTTTTAAAAGGTTTTTATACCTCTAAGTGCATCACAGTTAACAGTTGCCTAAGGGATTGGGCCCAGAAGTGGTTCTCTTTTTCATACTTTAGAGTTCCCAAAATTGCACAATAGATGTGTAATACTTTAGCAATTTTAAAATGCTCTATGGGATTAATAGCCAAAGTAGAACAGTCAGAGTGAGGGTCTAAGGTGTGAACTTGTAAAGCTACCTGGCCCTTAACCTCTCGGTCTGTGCGCAGGTGCTGGCTTGAGCGGGCGGCAGGTGCACCGGACACAGGCTGTCTTCAACCATACAGAGGACTACGTGCTGCTGCCAGACGAGAGGACCATCAGCCTGTGCTGCTGGGACTCACGCACAGCTGAGCGCCGAAACCTGCTGTCCCTGGGCCACAACAACATCGTGCGCTGCATCGTGCACTCGCCCACCAACCCCGGCTTCATGACCTGCAGCGATGACTTCAGGGCCAGGTTCTGGTACCGGAGGTCAACTACAGACTAGAGCCCCCCGCCTTAAATAGGGTTCTTTTCTAGAGGACCCTGCCCCTCCCTCCCATGTGTCCCATCACCAGCCTCAGTAGAAAGTCGTGGTACCATCTTTGGCAGTCGGGCTGCCACCTCTGCATCCTTCTTGGATTTTGTACAGAAGGGTCCTTTTTTACCTTGATGTGGAATCATGGTGGAAAAAGTGGGAAACGCAGACCCCTGCTCTGCCCTCACTGATTATTACAGTGTGATTTTCATCGGTTTTGTAAATACAGGACTTGCCATTTCTCTGAACTTGATCTTTTGAAGAAGGGTAGAGTATTAAAGTGCTTTCCAGATCTCGTGTGGATCTGTCCTGAGGAATTCTCATTGGGCTCTTTTGTCATCTTCTGTGCCTGTTCCACATCCTCTCTGTGTTTTCCTTTCCAAATGCATTTTGACCGATGAGTAGGCATACCTTGAGAATCGAGTTTCGTGCCCTATTAAACCACTTTAGAGAATCAGTTCTCTGAAAGGACATCCTAATAATAAAGCTCAGACCTGCAACTTTACTGTTACACATTTTCACTTCAATAACATCAACGGCCAGTTTTCCTGAAGATTACAGGAGCATCTTTCATCAGACCTCCCACATTACCTTTCGTACCTGCAGTGCTCGTCTTCAGTAAATGCACTTCCCATCAAATGGCATCATTTGATGGGAAGCATAGATTTGGAGATTATATCCCATCTAATCGGAATTAGGTGGTCCCACCACTGCCCTCAGGTGTTGCTTGTCTTCATGAATGGCTAATATTGATTGGCTTTGTTCTTATGTAACTTTAAATCTTATTTTTCAGCCTGAACCTTAACTACTCATCCTGGACACACAAGGCAACTGTGTTCTCAGAAGATATTTGCAATTAACTGACTGATACAAGTTTTCTTTTTCTTGAAATTTTTTTAGAAGGTGACAATATTTCTTTGTGTTGGGTCAAAGAACCCCAACTCCCCTCACTAAGATATCTTTGGTTTATATTTATCCCCAAATACATATACCTCATGATCTGGGTGGGAGCACCTAAAAATATAACCTGGGAATATTAGGTAAAAAGTATGAAATAGAGTAATGTAATTTTCTTTTGTTACAGGAATTTTAAAATCTGATGATGATTGCATAAAAATTCTGCTTTAGTCATCATCCTTAAGGATCATTTTAATTCTTTATAAAATGATTTTAAGCATTCTTAACGAGTTAAATCACAGCTTTTGTTCAGGTTTACAAAGACCTATATTTTGTGCTGCATAGTGAGTAAACTTATTTTATGTCCTGATTCCCTGGTATTTGAACTAGGACATCAAAGGGTGCTGCTTTTGTAAGATTAAAAGAAACCAGTTGACTAGAAACAAAGATAACCAGTTCTACCAAAAAAATTACCAAACATGGCTTCCCACTTCTTTTTCTGGCTTTTCTTTTTCTTCCAAACTGTGGAACTAAAGGAGAGGTTGGCGTTTCCGCATTGTTCTGCTCTGGCACACGCCCTGGGATGCCCACTCTACACTCTGCATGTAAGTCCCGCTGGATCCTTTAACTGTTCATTAGTTAAGATACTAATACCTACTTTTTCCAGTTTTTGGAATAGTCTCAGCAATGGGATCTGTAGTTTCAGGACTTCTGTTTACAAGATCAAGATACTTTTGTGTGTTTCCAAAATGAACGTTCTAACATAGGGTTTTGTGGTTTTGTTATTTTTTCTTTAAAAAATTACCTTAATGTTTTGAACTGGTATAAATGCCATGAGTATTTCATGAACTTGGTATCTGCACATAATTAATTGTACCACACCACCCTGGCATTCAAATGGTGAATAATACCCAGTCAGGATAAAAATTTAAAACTATGTTATTTTTTAAAGATATGTGATTTCTAAAATAAACATTTTGTATATAATGATAATTTAAAGCTAGTTCATTGTTTTGGAGCTTGCTTGCTTTCAATGTTTTTATAATTATGACTTAACTGTTACTTTTCACACTTTAGTGCTTTGTTCTGGAAGTCAGGTTTTTGTAGTTTAATCACCTTTAGCTGTGTATCTTTGCTCTTCTACTCTATGAATTTAAAAACTTGGGTATAGTTCCATTTATTCAGAAAAACCTGCCTTTTGCCTTAAGCATTGGTTTCCCTTGTTGGGGGGAGGGGGGGCGGTGACGTGCTAGGTAGGAGGGTAGCCTGGGGAGGGAGGGGAGATAGACAGGAAGGCAGCCTTTCCTCTTCAAGACCTCAGCTTCCTTTTCTGTGATGAAAGAGCTTCATCAGAACCATCCTCAGCGTGCACTTGAGTCAGGGAAGCTTCTTTTATAAACACATCTTCAATTATTCTATATAATAAAAGGGTAATATGCAAATCGACCAAACAGCGGAACAACCAGTTGCTATGACACACACTGACCATCAGGGGGCAGATGCTCAATGCAGGAGCTGCCCCCGGTGGTCAGTGCACTCCTACAGGGGGAGCGCCACTCAACCAGAAGCCGGGCAAGTGCAGCGGCAGTGGCAGGAGCCTCTCCCACCTCTGAGGCAGCACTAAGGAGCAGCAAGCAGGCGGGCGGTAAGGAGCAAGGGCTCCTGGACTATGAGAGTGATGTCTGACTCCTGGCTTAGGCAGTCAGACATCCCTCTGGCAGGAAGTGGGCCTAAGCCAGCAGGCGGACATCCCCCAAGCGGTCCTGGACTGTGAGAGGGCGCAGGCTGGGCTTAGGGACTCCCGCCAACCCACCCCCCGCTCAAGTGCATGAATTTTTGTGCACCGGGCCTCTAGTTATATAAAAGGCTAACATGCAAAGTGTCCCCTTGGGAATTCGATGGGGAGAACGGGAGTTTGATCGCTCACTCACTGACATGCACTGACCACCGGGGGCAGCCCGGAACACAGTGGGAGACCAGCAGTGGGTGGTGGTGGTGGGGTGCTGAGGGAGCGAGGGAAGGAGGGAGGCGGGGAACCTGATCAGCCCTGATAGCTGGCCAGGCCTAGGGACCCTACCGATGCATGAATCTCGTGCACCAGGCCTCTAGTCATGACATAAACAGATGGGGAGAGGGAAGGCATGTACTTTGAGGGGGAGACTTATGTCCCTGAAAATATGGCAGACAGACGCTCTGAGAACTTTTTTGGAACAAACCTGGACAGAGTTTATTTTTAAGCTATAAATAGATAGCTGAGCTAGCAAGAAAATAAGGGATTCCTGGGGCAAAAACAACCAGAATGCATAAATCCAGGAGGTTAACAGGACAGCTATCTGTCAGTTACACCAAGGACATGTATTAATCCCTCCTAGCCTAATTTCTGAGCTCTGAGTTTTCACAGGGTGGGAACTTTGATCAAGACCCAGAAAGAAAGCCCAGAACCCAAAAGGTGCCCCCCTCAGCAAAAGGGAGAACTTGACAAAAACCCTGCCTGGGAGAAGGAGGGTCCCTCTGAGACTGCACGTGCCTAGGTTTGCAGGGAGGGGTGAGGAGTTGGCACAGGGCAGGGTCTTCTTGGAGAATCATGTCCACAAGCTGTTGGTCCAAAAAGGCTGGAACAATTCACACGACCTGTGTGACTGGGAGAAACACAAGCCAGGAATTTTAGGCAACCCTAGTTGACAGTGGCCTCAGGTACCCGACAGAAGCCAGCACAGATTCTCTGGAAGAACACATTGAACCCCAGGCCTCAAGCCTCCCAATAAAGCTCTAAGACTCACGAGGCCACAATCCATGAACAGTTGGAGAAACGGCACTGTGATTAGAATCAGTAGAAACTAGAAACCAGTCAGACTTGGGAAGACTGATTATCAGATGCACAAGAGAGGAGTATGTTTGAAGAACCACAACAAGGAATCAAGAGGGGACCAAGGATCAAGAGACTTCAGAAGTGACCAAGCAGGTTGGAACAACCCAAACAGCTGTTAGGAAACATTTCGTTCCTGTAGCTTTCACACTTCATACTTTCGCCCTGTTTCTGCAGCTTTTATCCTTTGCCTCTTGCTCCTTGGCCAGTGCCTGTCCTGCAGCCCCTTTCCCTGCGCCCTCAGGCGAAGCTGCCCCTCCCCCTCCCTCCACCGGCAGGACTGCTTGCCTCTGGCAACACTTTCTGTCCTGCTTTTCCTCATTCCCCACTGACGTTCAGCCTTTCCCCCAGTCCCATGACCACTGCACACCCACAGCAATCCCTTTGCTTTTTGTTCCAAGTCTTGCTCTGATTCCTTTTCCCTCTCAACCTTGGAATCAAAATTCAGGCTAGTACAGTGAGTTACCACTAGTAATTATGGTAGCTATGGGGTCTCAGCCATCCTGTTTCATCCCTACACTAAGGGAGGTAGGGGAATTTGTTGGCAGCTTATGCAATTCTACTTTGACCAAAAGAACCATTTTTTATTTACCTTCACAAGGTTCAAATCTGCCAGCTAATCAGATGGTTTCAAAGCAATGCAGTCTGGCGTTTCCTACCACGTCTTTAATGCTGGTGTCCGCTGTATTTTAATAAGCAGTATTGAGCCCAGCTGGTGTGGCTCAGTGGTTGATCTATGAACCAGGAGGTCATGGTTTGATTCCCAAGTCAGAGCACATTCCCAAGTTGTAGGCTCGATCCCCAGTAGGAGGCGTGAAGGAGGCAGCTAATCAATGATTCTCATCATTGATGTTTCTATCCTCCCTCTCTGACATCAATAAAAATTTTAAAAAGTAATAAGCAGGTATCGAGTGCCCAGTGTCTCACGGCCACTGCTCCAGGGGCTTGAAAGTTGCAGGTCCACATGAGAGCAGTGGGAAGCATTTAAAAGCAAGTTCTGTAAATAAAAGCAGTCTTCCTGCACATTTGCTGAGCTATGGAAGTGATCAGATTCACTAGGTTCAGAAAAGAAAAATTAATCCCAAATCCTGTTCTCAGTGGCAAATTTGTCAAGAGGGGAAATAATTACCTCATTGGAGTCTCACCTACTTGGTTCTCTTGAACTCGAGCTGTTTCAGCCTTGAGTTAGCAGGATATTGCGAGAGCCGGCCAACTTCCTAGAATGATCAGCTCTCGCAATATTTGAACACACACAGACTCACTTGCCTTAACAAGTAAATACGAGTGGATTACAGCAAAATGTGTAAGGCCTTTCATTCTGAAAAATGCCAGGGACCAAATATCCAGTTGAGACGTCAAGCCCCTCTCGTTCACAAACTACTGCATAGTTTCTGTGCAGGGGTTAGTTTAATTTCAGGGCCAAATCCTATTATTTTGTGTCTTGGTTTTGCTTTTTGGTCAAGGTGGTTTTTCCTAAGAAAAGGCATGCAAATTGGAGCATTCTGATCTGTTTGGTGAACTTGGGTCAGCTCTTCAGTTTGGGGAAGAGCTAGTATCAGGAATTTGCTAAGGTGATGGGGACCATGAGAACTTGCATGGGTTGAAGTGGACCTTTTTCTTTCCCCGGAGCCTTGGGTTCAGATTTTATCTCTGTCACTTTACCGTGTGGTCTTGAGCACATTTGTCTATCCTTTTATACTTTTTCCAAATATATACAAAAGTTCTATAATACAATAGAAGCAGTGGTTGCCAGGGGCTGGGGGAGAGGAGAATGAGGAGTGACTGCTAAGGGGTATGAGGTTTCTTTTGGGGGTGATGTTCTGAAATTGGATAGTGGTGATGGTTGCACAACTCTGTGAATATACTAAAAAAAAAAATACTGAATTGTACTCTCTTAAAAGGTGAATTTGTGGTATGTGAATTATATCTTAATAAAGCAGTTATTTTAATTGAATGTCAACAGTATAGAACAATGAATCCCCATATACCCATCACTCAGACTCCCCAATTTTCAGCTCATTGCCAATCTTGTTTTACCTATACCTCTATTCACTTCTCCTTTCTTGAATTATTTTGAAGCCAATTTCAGAAATACTTTCTCTATAAGTATTTCAGTATCTATCTTAGAGATAAGCCTTTTTAAGCACAATTTCTAGCATCATTACACCTTAAAATAGTAACATCAGTTACCTAATATCACATATCTAGTACCAGTGTTCAAATTTCCTTATCAATGATTTGTTTCGAATTAGAATCCAAATAAGGCCCATAGATTGCGAGTTGATGTGTCTTTTAAGTCTCTTAATCTTCAGATTCCACCTCTGTCTTTTTTCCTTCTTTGCAGTTTATTTATTAAAGAAACCAGTTTGGGTATTTTTGGCCAAATCTCTATCTCCCGCTCTCTCCCCAAGTGTGAGGAATGTGTGACTTTTGTTTTAGAAAATAGTGAGTTGTAGATAAGGGACATTTGGACTGAGCCCTTCCATTCTGGAATTTTCCCCCATATATGCAGGGAAGCATCAAGTGTAGGATTCATGGATTCCCACCAGAAACCTGAACCTCCACTGGCTGGAGGGCTCAGCTGCATCTTCCCCCTCAACACTGCCTGTGCCCCCCTCCCCACCCCCACCCCAGCCCCTGACAGAGCCAGAAGAAGGAGGCCGAAGAAGACGCACCAACATTTAATCCAAAACATCGGCTGTTTCGGGTGCCCTTGCCCTGCAAGTGTCACCAGCCACACACATTGCAGTATGATATTCTGCTATTCTAATGCTCTTATCTGTAAGACTAGTAGGATCAAAGAACTTCCGCTAGTCCCCACTGTCATAACCTCAGCCTTTATGACTCACTGCTCTTTCAGATGAGTCTGCTTGTTTTCCTTAAATGGAACTTGCTAATTCCATCATTTTCCCCAGTTTGCATGTTAATGGTGTCCCAACCAGGCACAAGCTCTGCCTCTGAACCGACCTGCCCGCCTGGCTTCTCACATTGCCTCCCTCCTGCAGCCTTTCCGAAATGACCCCCCTTCTCCCATCTCTGCCCTCTCCACCCACCTCCGCTTCAGCCTGCCCATCTCCCTTCATTCTGTAGGGTCACTGTTCCTTCCTTGTTGTCAGCTCCCGTCAGCAACACATCAGTTACTTGGTCCAGGAAGTGAACTTTCAACAACGATAACAATTTAAAATATGGATTGTCTCCGCCAGAAGTCGGTCCGCTATTTTCGTGGCAGCTCCTTCCGGGTGCTCAGACTTGTGGGGACTGCATACTGGGCAAGCAGCCCACAAGCCAGTGAGTATCATCACCGGAAGGGAGCAGAGAGGCGGCTCGTTGGAGGTGGAAGGGTGGGTTGGTGGGACTTAACAGACAATATAATTCTATTGCTATGGGCTCAGCATAGCCAGGTGCAGTCAGCACCCAGGAAAGGTGACCATCCAGTGTTGGGTGCAAAGACCAGGAGGTGGGCATGGGGTCAGGGCAGGGAGAAGCGTGGTCCCGAGTGGGGAGAGCCGCGGAGACAAGGTCCTTTAGGGCCGTCCCCGGACTTGTTTTCTCCTGGCCGTCACAGGACAGTGTTAGGGGCAGGGAGGGGGAACACGGACCGCTCTCAGAAGGTTGGGCCCGTGTCCTCTAATCCGAGAAAAGAGCTTGGTCTGCTTGGTGTGGGCTGATCCACAGTGTTCGAGGGATGAGCATTCTATGCGCTCACACTCTGAGCTTTTCAAAGTAGGAACTTCCACCTACAAAGCAGAAGAGTGTTGGTGGGTTTTTTCTTTTGTGGTTTCACACAGCAAATGTATGACAATCTCTATTTATAAGCGAAGTGAGCCGTTCAGGCACTGAGGACCGAGTGTGGCCAGGATTTCTGGTCCCCCCTCCTTCACCCTTTCATCTTTCTCTTCGCCTGCTTTCCAGAAAGGGGGCTACTGGAAGAGTCTGCTTGACAATTTCCCGTGCTGTCAGCTCCACAGAATTCCATTTCTGAGAACCTGCTCAGAGCATGCAGTGACATTGCGTAACCCGCCTCCGGAGCGGGCAGTATTAGCCGTGGCGCTCAGAGCGACTGTTTCACCCAACATGAGAGGAGCGAGCGGCATGGATGGGGCGCCCAAGGTGAGTGATGGGGCCCTTCTGAACGGGCAGGGGGCAAACAACCGGCAGCGACCAGTTTTTGTTCTGAGTTTAATGTGTACCAGTAACATGTAAGTTTGAGATGGGAAGGTTTCATGTCAGTTTAAGTGTAGAAAGTACTTCAAGCTCCTTACCAGTTTGACTCGGATGAAAATTACGTACTTTCTAGCAGAAACCAGCTTCTGGGGTTGGTAACACAGTCTATCCCTTTGTGTCCGTTCACCTTCTAACAAACTTCTTGAGCGAGTGAGACCTCAGCTCACCCCGACCTCTCCTTTCTCGGGACCCTGAGCACACTCAGTGTCACTCCCAAGTGTCCTGAGGATCCTGCGCTCCTGCCCCACACCTGGGCAGTCACCGTGGGTGCTCCCCCTGCTACCTTCACGTTAACTTTGGTATTGATGTGTGTGAGCGGAGCTCCAGGCTGGGACTTGAATCAAAAAAGAGTCACTATTTAGGGAGTAGAAATGACTACAAAAAAAATAAGCTTGCTCAGATACAAGGAAAGTGAAGCTCAAGGGTTACTTTGCTACACCTTTAAAAAATATAAGTAGAACAAGAAAATAAGGAAATGGAACATTAAGTGGGGAGTCTTCTTATATGAATTAAGTATATGTTACTTATTATTCTAATAACTAGGTGTCATTAGTGGAATGTATAGTTGAGTAATGCATGACATCCTCTTTTATGTAGGTCATGTGTAAATATCTTAGCTAGAATATTGTACACAACTATTTTCTTTGAAAAATTTTAAGCCCTAACCAGTTTGGCTCAGTGGATAGAGCGTCGGCCTGCGGACTGAAAGGTCCCAGGTTTGATTCCAGACAAGGGCATGTACCTTGGTTGCGGGCACATCCTCAGTGGGAGGTGTGCAGGAGGCAGCTGATTGATGTTTCTCTCTCATCGATGTTTCTAACTCTCTATCCCTCTCCCTTCCTCTCTGTAAAATATCAATAAACTATATGAGAAAAAGAAAATATTTTAATCATGGGGAAAATAATAATTTATATTATTATTATTTATATTATTAATAATTCATATTATTATTATAATCTCATATCCTTGACTGAGATTCACTGATTCCAGCATTTATTTTATTTTATATTATTAATAATTTATATTATTATAATCTCATCTCCTTGACTGAGATTCACCGATTCCAGCATTTATTTTATACTAGAGGCCCAGTGCATGAAATTCGTGCACGGGTAGTGTCCCTAGTGTCTGCTGGCTGCTGGCCGGGGCCTTCCTTCATTCCGTGCCACCCCCTGATGGTCAGTGCACATCATAGCAAGCGAGTGATTGAACTTCCGGTTGGTCAAACTCCCAAGGGGACACTTTGCATGTTAGGCTTTTATATATATAGATGTTTAGATACTGGCACACAGTTATTGTCAACCATTTGAAAACAAGTTGCACCTATAATGACACTTCCCCACATCCGCTAAAAACAAGGACAGTCTCCTACACAACTCCAATATCAGTGTCACATCCAAGACAAATTACCATCGAATTAATAATGCCATCCTAACACTCAGCCCACATTCACATTTTCCAAAAAATACCCTTTCTGGCTTTTTTGACTGTTATTTGTTTGTGTGTGTGTTTTTCCAAGACCACATGCTGTGTTGTTTGTCAGCTCTCTGTCATCCTTAATCAAGAATAACCCACTGCTTTTTATTTTTTTCATAACATCAATTTTTTTTACTATCCCAGATGTTTTATGATTTAGATTTCTTATGTGCCACCTATTCTGCCTAGCTAATCTCTATAACACGTTGTAATTTGTAATTAACATGTATGTGTGCATATAACTTATATTTGATGCTCCCAGCATCGCCATAAAGCCCTATTATGAATATTATAGAGATAATAATAACTGTCACTTTCTGGCTGTCCATCCCCCAGGCCTGCTGCATGTTCCATTACATCCTCGCATCTTCAGGAAGCAGAGGTGTTATTCTTAACCCCATTTTACAGATGAGGAAAGTAGGGTTCATTGACTTGCCAAGGCCACACGCTAGTGAGTGGAATGCCAGGAGTCAGACCCAGGCAGACTGAACCCAGAACTCGGCTCTTAACCAGCTCACTCTCTCCCGACCCTCAGACCAGCAGCTGGCAAACTTTTCCTAATGACCCAGATGGTATTTTATGCTTTGTGGGCCACCTACAATCTCTGTTGCATTTTCTCCTTTGTTTTCACAACAAACACTTTAAAAATATAAACTCATTCTTCACTCTCAGATCAGTCTTCCAGATTTGATTGACAGGTCATAGTGGCCAACCCATGTCTTTCTTAGATGCATAACGTCTCAGCCCATGCCGGCTACTCCACCCAATGGTGGAGTCTTGATCCTAGTCCAGGGACACACTCAGGGAACAGTTTCCTGGGTGCACCTATACAACTGTCAAAGCACAGAGAAGATAATATATCTCTAAAGGCTTTTCACAGACATGAGCAGTTACTGAAAAGGGTTGAGCTTCTTGCCTTTTGCAATGAAAGTGCATGTTAGAGTTGCATTCATGTTAACCATTGATCCATTTCGTTAGTTTTCCTTTTTAATATGTTTTTTTTTATTAATTTAGAGAGAGGAAGGGAGAGGGAGAGATAGAAACATCAATGATGAGAGAGAATCATTGATCAGCTGCCTCCTGCACATTGATTTGCCAATCCCCCTACTGGGGATCGAGCCCACAACCCAAGCATATGCCCTGACCAGGAATCGAACTGTGACCTTTTGGTTTATGGGTCGATTCTCAATCACTGAGCCACACCGCCCAGGCCACCTGATTAATTTTAATGCCTGACTTGTTCAGTTGTTGTTTATATGGTAATGCAGTACTTAAAAGGGCTGTCCTATGGAAGTGATGCCTTGGGCTTTACAGCAACCCTCACTTGCATCCTGGGGCAGCCAGATGGCCCTTCTGATCCTGACTGGGCTGCGTGCACCAGATGGTGGCAACGACTGCCGTTTCAGCTGTTCCCTGATGTTGCTGTTGCCAACCAACAGTTCCACGTCGGCAGAGCTTTCACCTTAGTGTGGAGCAGATTTGTAGAATTGACTTTAATTATATTTTCCCCTAGTTGTATTATAAAAAACAAGGGGAAAATGGAAGAGTAGACATGATGTTAGTGACAGGAAACGCCGGCCTCAACGGTATGGTTGCAACTAAGATAGGCATCATTACACGTGGCCAGGGGGTAAATCTCACCTGTCGCTCACAGGCTTGTTGGACTGTAGCTGATGGCTTCCCTGTTCAACGCCAATGCAGAAATGCTACAAAATTAGGTCTAAAACACAAGGTGAATGAGTGACTTTATTGTATGTTAGTCCTTGTTTTGGATTTTTGGTCATTGGAAAAGTGACTTATTTTTGTCTGAGTGTGTGTGTGTGTGTGTGTGTGTGTGTGTCCACACACACACCCCATTAGAGGCAATCTTGATCTTTATGCACAGACATCTTATCTCACTGGGGCAAATGTCCAGGACTAGAAGGACGATTACTGAGGTGCTTCATCTGTGAGGAGGAGCCCTGTCAGGCTCCCCTTGACCTATAGCAGCTCCGAGATGGTAAGCAAAACATTTTAAAGTCAGTCTTTGTCCAAGAAGGGTCCGTGGGACCGTGCACAGAAAACTAACTCACCCTGGCCCACAAGGCCCTGCATGGAGTGCTCCTCTCTCGCCCGCCGTCTTGTCTTCACTCATCAGGATCTGAATTTGTCTCCCTTCTGGAAGGTCAGCTCCATGAGGGACGCTGGGCTTTCCTGGTCAGTGCTGAATCTCAGTGCCTAGAGCAGTGTCTGCACATAGTAGGTACTCAGTAAGCACCTTGCGTTGGGTTGTGTGTGAATAAATGGGAGGTTATAGGACAGTGATGGCGAACCTATGACACGCGTGTCAGGTGACACGCAAACTCATTTTTTTGGTTGATTTTTCTTTATTAAATGGCATTTAAATATATAAAATAAATATCAAAAATATAAGTCTTTGTTTTACTATGGTTGCAAATATCAAAAAATTTCTATATGTGACATGGCACCAGAGTTAAGTTAGGGTTTTTCAAAATGCTGATACGCCGAGCTCAAAAGGTTCGCCATCACTGTTACCGGAAGTACAGATGGAGCCCCTTCTGACACAGCCCGTCCAGAGGCGGGAACTTCCTAGTTATTAGTCGTCATCCATGACTCTCAGCCCTCTGACCCTACCTGGCCCCAGCCTGAACTTCCACGGAGCCTAGATTTCTGAGAAAAGGCCCCTTCCTTCCCCCATGGTCAGATGTGGCCTTGGATTTGAGCTTTTGCAATTGAAGTCAAGGTCATGAGGACCTATGGCTTCATCCCTTCATCCACTTCCCAAGGCAGAATATCCCAGGCATAATACCCAGCTAGAAAACACAACTCGCTGTCCGTTATAACCATCACTCACACATAGTTATTGGGCTTGGAGGTTTGGGTGACCAACACAGAGCAGACATTCAGTGGGGACATATAAAGTCAATGAAAGACTAAATGGGCACAATGATTTCAGGTGGTGAGAAACGCCTTAAAGAAAATAAAACAAGGTGATCTGATAAAGTAATGGACAGAAAAGGGCTTCTCTGGAGACCTGAGTGATGGGAAAGGAGCAAGTAGAGGGAACAGCAAATGCAAAGGCCTCAGGCAGGAGCGGATTCAGCAGAGTAGAGTATCCATAACAAGGTCAGTGTCGTTCGAGCAGAGTACAAGGGGGAGAGAATGGCCAGAAATGAGGTCTCGAGCAAGCAGAGTCAGCCTTGTAAGAACTCAGAAGTGCATTCTAATTGCAAAGGAAGCCACCGGTCTATTTAAAGCAGGAGATGACATGATCTGATTTGTGTTTGTGAGCGCTTACTCAGGCTGCTATGCAACCAGAGGGCTGTGGGCGGGGAAGAGCAGAAGCAGGACGGGGATCAGGAGGCGTGCAGGTGCCTTCCTTGTCCATTGTGGGTGGTCCCAGGCTGTGTTCAATGGACACGGAGAAGAACCCTTTGCTCTCTCTTTTGAAAAAAAATAAAACGTTTGGTGTTTGAGCTGGTCAGGAGATGCGAGCAGAAACAATAGTAAAGGAAGGTGTAAATAGCATGTATTTAACAACGTGTGCTAGCCACCTTTTTATTTTATTTTTTAGAAACTGTTCCCCTTCCTGCCCACCCCGCCCCCACCACCACCTACCTTATTTCTGTTTCTGTTAAGACAATATGCCTTTCATTCCTTCCGCAGATAGTGAGGGCCTACCCCGTGCCAGGCACTGTTCTTCTTTTTCTTTTCTAAGATATTTTTTATTGATTTCAGAGAGGAAGGGAAAGGAAGAGAGAGAAATATCAATGATTAGAGAGCATCATTGATCAGCTGCCTCCTACACGCCCCACACTGGGGGTCGAGCCTGCAACCCGGGCATGTGCCCTTCACTGAAATCAAACCTGGGACCCTTCAGTCCACAGGCTGATGTTCTATCCACTGAGCCAAACCAGCTAGGGCCCAGGCACCGTTCTTAATGCCACAGAGGACAAAGGAGTCTCACCCTCTCAGCACTTAATAACTTGTCATGAGAGTTAGTAAAGTGTCCCTTACAGCCCATTATTCTTCCCCCCATAATAACCTTTATTCTCTTAACACTGTATATACTCGAGAGCTCACTCTTTAAAAAAAAAAAAAAAAAGCTAAAAGAGCACCATCCCACCCCAAGAGTTAAGTCTGCTGCAAACTCTTCAAAGGAACGTCGCCCCCAGGATCATGGAAACAGGGAAGTGACCACAGAAACGTAGCTGGTCATTTTGGAACTGTGATGACTAAGGGTGGAAATGACCGCGGCCTGGAGAGGAAATAACTGCGGAGGAAAGTGGGAGGCTGCGAACAGAGGGCGCCACCAGTGAGATTCTAGGCTCCAGCCCGAGGTGCAGAAAGGGGAAGCGAACATTTTAGGAACCATTTCCAAATGCATTGCTCATGAGCCGCTTGTTGGCTGGATGGAAGAGGCTGTTGGTACACACGGTCAGAGTACGGTGTCCTCCGGTCCTGGGGCCTCTGCCTGGAGGCTCGCAGGCCCTTAGCCCTCCCCTCCTCCGCGCAGCCCACAGGGACCCTGAGGAGTTCCTCACAGCGGAGCCCACGGCTCATCCGCAGCTCCCTCCTCCAGCTGTATGTTAGCCAACATCACTGAGCTCCTCTCTTTACTGTTGCTGCTCCTGAGAGTCGAGAGCAGCTTTTGTTTAACTACTGGCCAAGGATATGTCTTCCGAAGGAAAGGAAGCAGTGGCCCCTCTCTCTTGGTCATATTAGAAAGGAAGATGTGCCTTGTGCAATGTTCTCTCAGGTCAGAATTTAAACTCGCCTGGAAGGGCGCAGAAGTCTGTTACTAGCAGAGTATGTCTAGCTGCTTCTCTACTGCACCCTGTTCCCAAAGCGAGGGCTCAGCGACTGGAGGCGGCAGGGCCAGTTGGCTCACAGGTGCTCTCTAACCTCCTGCTGCGTCCAGGTGAGGCACCACTGACAAGACAAATTAGCCCAGTGAGCTGGAATAAATTCATGCCAACAGAATGGAGCTTAATACCAGTGTGGCCCCTCGCTTGCCCGGTGCCCCTAAAAATGACCCCGGGGGAGAGAGGATTCTGTATGCAAGCTGGGCCTTCATTCCTCTCTCTGCAATTCCTGAAGTGGCTTCAGATTCCTCCTACCCAATCAGATGGAAAAATCACACCTGACGGGGACACGCAGGGTGACTTTGGGTGCGGTACCCGGACAGGTAGAACAGTTGTTAAGGTTAGTTATGTATTTTACTACTTAAAAATCCTCACCTGAGGATGTGCTTCTCTATTGATTCTAGAGAGAGAGGAAGGGAAAGGGAGGGAGAGACCGAAACATGGAGGTGAGAGACATCTATGTTGCCTCTCGCACGTGCCCCAATGGGGGATCGAACCTGAAACCTGGGTATGTGTCCTGACTGGGAATCAAACCCACAACCCTTCGGTGCATGGGACGACATTCCAACCCACTGAGCCACCCGGCCAGATGGTCAGTTATGTATTCTCATTCCCATTAGAAAAAGCCAGAACAACTCAGCAGACCTGCAGTTTCATACAGAACACTGCTTCGGGGGCATGTGTTGTTTTTATTAGCTTAATTTAATATTTTAAGTTTAAAAAATGTACAGATGGCACATGGGTGTAGTTAAAGATGCATGAAGTTGAAAAAACACAGTCTTAGCCATGGCCAATTAGGCTCAGTGGATAGAGCGTCACAGCCTACAGACTGAAGGGTCCCGATTCCATTGCGGTCAAGGGTATATACCTCGGCTGCAGGCTTGATCCCTGGCCGTGGCCAGAGCATGTGTGGGAGGCAACCAATTGATGTGTCTCTCTCACATGTACGTTTCTCTTTCTCTGTCTCTTCCCCTCCTTCTACTCTCTCTAAAAATCAATGGAGACATATCCTCGGCTCAGTGAGGATTTACACCAAAAAAACAGTGTTAGACAAAGCTTTCTCCTAGGTGGCATTGGTATAATTGTTTACGACCAATCCAGTAACACACAGCACTTTCTATTGTCTCCATGCCTTTCCTCTCCTTTCCCTTCAAAAAAAGAGAGAAGGAGGGAAAGGAAATGAGGGAGGAGAAGGGCCTACCTGAGACTTTCTTTAATCCCTCTGATGGCTTTCGAGAATGGAGAGACGAGAGTAAGAAGGGAAACATAGAATGTCGGCAGCTGCAGCTGGATGGTACCCTGGACGCTGCCTCACTTTCAGAGGAGGAAACGGTTACTCGCCCTCCTCCCTCCATGAGTTTCTCACAAGCAAAGACCGAATCCTCAACCACTGGCCTCGCTCTCCTGCAGCACTGCCTGCACCTCCTCTTTCCAACCAAGTATCTTAAACAGCGACCCAGGCACTCGACTGTGGCTGCGAGGAGTGGACCTGGGGGAGGCGGTGGTGGGGAGACACTCTGGGATCCAGGGCACTGCTGGCTGCAGAAGACGGTTTAGTAGAACATGGGCCACCATGGGCCACATCCAGAAACCTCAATCAAGGCCCGGGCCATCTCTCCTGTGGCGTCACCTCAGTCCTGAGCTTAGATCAAGCCCCTGGCTCACCCCGTCGCCCCAGCGCACATTGTCAGACACGCAGTGGGGTTAGCAAGCGACCATGGAATCTCTGAGGCCCTGACGGCGCATTTCCTCAAGCTCCCCACGAACCGGAGGAGGGTGTTCATTCCAACAAGATGATCTGGTCAAGACCCAAACCTGCTGGAAAACCGCAGTGTTGAGGCATCAGGGAAGAACACGGCTCATTGCCAGTGGGTGGCTTGGGAATTTTTCTGGCCATAGCCTCTTCCTCAAAGTTTTGCGAGTGGGCAGCGCTTTCTGTGGCTGCGGAAGTCCCTCAATGCGGGGCCTTTCACCGGAACCACCAGCACGAATCCAGGAGGGGTCCCCGTGCAAAGTGAGGGTGGAGAAATCAGTTAAGTGTTGTGCTTGTTCTCGGAATCCAGGGTCACCTGTAGAGGTGTTCACATTTTTCTTTTTCTCTCGGATCGCATCTCATTTCCAAGTTCTCCAGGTTTATTCACTTCTTTGTCCCCAGTGCCTGTAGACAAATTTGCCTCAGTGGCCATTTGTACCCGGATGGAGGGGAGGCGTGGGGGCGGTCGGAAACGTCCAGGGAGTGTGTTATGAACCGACCCCATCCCTCCCTGTGGCCGCTGGCTTCTGCCCAGATGCCCGTAAGGACAGCTGCAGAGAATCGCACTTGAGCACAAGTGTTTTAGCCCTGGGCCTCCCAGCATTCCCGCACAGCTGCCACAGGAGGTGCCCCTGCCAGAGTGACTCCGCCGGAGTTTCCCAGGTCATGGAGCAATCACCTTTACGAATAATTTCTTTAAAGGATGAAGGTGAATGTGAGTATCTGAGTTTCTCTCCTCTGGCATCCACTTCCTGCTTGGGACTCTGAGTTAGCGGTGGGAAGAAGCCCATTATTTGGTATTTCTTGATTTTTCCCCTTAAGTTTATGGAAGTAGTAGGTTAAGATGTTTCAAAATTATTTCACACCAGTGGCAATAATTGAAAGTTGTTAATGTTCCAGGTTCTGAAATGAAAAAGAGAGAATTTATATTATGTTTAAAAAGTTATATTCTACTCAGTTACGTTTTTCTCTTTTAGCTTAAATGTTACTTTACATATAAAAGTAATTGGGGAAAGGGCATTTCAGCTCCATGACTTCGACCGTTTCCTGCACACTCTGGAGCCTCTCGTTCTAAAATGTTTCCACTTTTCCAAAAGGAGAATTCGGTGTTCCCAGCGTCTCTGGCAAATCAGGGTCGGCCGAAAAACCACAGCAGTTTTCTCTCAGCGTCTCTCATGTAAATCTCTGCTCAGTTGTTTCAAAACAGCTCCAAGAGTAGCAGCTCTTCTTATGTTGGAAGATGATACAAGAACTTATTAGCTGTCACCTCATTATAAAAACTTTGTGAGAATGAAGCGCAGATGGGGGAGGGGGGGGTGGTAAGGAGGGGAGGACTGTGTCAAGGCCACAGCCCTGCACACGGATTCCCTCTGCCCATCAGCCTGACACACCTGAGGGAAGTCACTTAATAGATTTGCAAACCTCAGGGCCCATTGTGACAATGAGACACACCATGCTGCTGTCTGAAGCGACGTGGCTCCTGTCACTTGTGGAATTCTACTTTAAACGTTACTATGGAAAGCTGCAATCACAAGGAAAACAAGTCAAGTCAAGGTCACGCTTCTTTCTTGGACACTGTGTCAGAGGGAGACGGTTTAGGAGGAGGGAAGGGAGGGGGAGGGGCAGAAGGAAGACGGTGAGATGGAGAGAAAGAGAGAAGATGAGCGATAGACGAGGCGAGAAGGGAGAGGAGGTGGCAGGTCGTGTGGTATTGCCATCTCACCCGCAGACCTCACAACACCCACATGCAAGGAAAGGAGCAACGGGTCACGCCCGCTGCCTCCCCCCATGTCACCCACGTGCGACACAGCTCTGGTGCCCTGCGCCTAATTTCCCATGTTGGCAGCATGTCCCCGCAGAGGAGGCCCTCTTGTCTGGTCCGCTGTTTGTGCAGGACCCAGATCACTGTGCAGCTGGCCAAAGGGAGGCGGCATGGCGGTGGGAAGGGCAGCGCGCCTCCTGTTGGCCTGGACCTTCAGCCAATGTCCAGCTCCTGTGGTTCCCAGGGCGCCTGCAGGGAGCCCCTGCTGAATCTCCCTCCTGCGGCCGTTGGCCCTCGCTGCTGCCTTCTCTGTGTGCCTCAGGCGGGCCCTGCTCTGGAGGATCTGGAGTGAGGAACACACAAGGTCAGCAGATTCTGAAAAGCCGTGCGCGAGAGCACTTCTCAGCATCTCCCGTGGCGGGATTGGCGGTGGGGCCAGGGGAGCTGTGTCCGTGGTGTGAGTTGCCCTGAAGTTCAAGAGGGTTTCCCAGGTGCGAGGTGCCTCTGTGTGCCAAGTGCTCTCGGCCAAGGTTAAGACTGGCCGGGAACTCGGGTTCCCGTCTGTCGAGTCTGGGAGTGGGTTGGGTATAAGCGACAGTGACCCCTCAGAGCTTCAGGTCACCAACGCGGAAGCTGTGTTTTTCCAACAGGAAAGCATCCTTATTAAAAACTAGATTTTTATATTGAAAAAGCAAAACACATGCACGTGGTTTACACAATTTAAACTGCACCAGTGAACACAGACTGAATGCATGTTTTCCTTTAATCCCAAATCTCTAGTGTCCTGGGCTCTGGTTCCCCGGCCAATGGGGGAGAACCAGTGGCTTATGTAAACCGTCCAGAAAGATGCTACATTCATAAAAGCACAAATGAAGGCGTACAATACGCACAGTTTCTCATCTTGCTTTTTTTTAAGTGAATACTCTATTTTTACATTGTTCTAGGTCCGCTCATGAAAACCCTACCTTGTTCCTTTTTTCATGGCTGTATAGTATTCCATTATACAAATATATCATTTTTCATTTAGGTTATTTCCTGAATTTTGGTGCAGAATTAAATTCTGGTAAATAAACCCACAGCTGAACCAAGTGAGCTAAAATGTTTTAGCCACTTGCCATCCCTCTCTCCAGTGGCACACCCTGTCATGCACTCATCCGTTACCATCTGCAGTGGAGTCTAAACACTGATTTGTAGGCTAAAAGCCGACTCTGGAGTCAGAACGGCCCATGTTCCAATCCTGGTTCTGTCCCTTTCTCTCTGAGCAACCTCGGGGTACTTACTCTCCCCCCACTCCCCTGTGCTAGCTTCCTCACCTCTTAAATAGGATATTAGTATCAGTACCTGCTTCAAGGGACAGTGAATCTCAAGTGAGATGATCAATGCTAATGATCGCAATCCCTGACTGAGTCTAAACTGCAAGGCCTCCTTATTAACAAGGCATCGGCTAAATAGTCAGCAACAAAACTACACGGTGCCTGACTAATATCCATCCGAAAGGCTAGAGAGGATGTAATTGCTCTTGGATTAATTTATAGGAAAATAATCCAGCTGACACCGACAGTAGGTAGCTAAGAAGTCTTTAGTGTGTGGGGTTTGCAAAGCCCAGATCCTTCCCAGGTCTTTGCTGAGACTCCTTAGTAAGTGTCTACCGCGCTCTCCACTTTCCCCAGGTTACTTCACAGAACACTGCTACCCTTCGAAATTGTGTAGATTCTCTGTGTCTTCCTCTGAGCTGTCCTTCCTCTGTCTTCCTTCCCCTTTTTGGAAAATGTGGGTGGGAAAATGGAGATGGTGAGGGAATTTTTCTTATGTTCTTGGAACTTCTTTTTTTTTTCTTTTTAAAATATGATGAGCTTTTAAAAAAAGGAAACATTCACAAGCCAGCACATTGCAGCATTCTGTGTGCTTTGATCTTTCCGAGCCTGCCCTTGTATTTTCATAACATGAAACGCATCCCAGCACATTCCAGGGGAGAAGGCTGTCTTCACAGATGATCAGAGAGCTTTCTGGCTTCTGCACCGACTCCTGGGCTTCCCAGGCTGGCCCAGCCGCCCTGGGAAGAAAAATACATCGCGATTAGTTCACTGATCTCAAAGCAAAGGCTGCCTGGGGGACTTGCGGGGTTCACAGTTCCAGGCGGCGGAGGATTTGAACTAGCTGCAGAGTGTGCGTTTAAGAAGTTGTGATTTGTCTATAGCTACTCTCCCGAGGCCCTCCTGGGGAATGTGAACACTTCTGCCGCCTTCCCCTGAGACGGACAAGAAATTCTTGCAAGTCAGTCATGGAATCTGTGAGAAGGAAGTTAAAATGCCTAACACGGACTTTTTCAAGGGATTTTAATAGAAGGAAAATGTCCATCTGGTTAACATTGGGGTTCCATGATGTAGCGCGCAGGGCCCTCCACTCCCCACGGTCTCTTGTCTGGGGGGCTTGTCATTGACTGCTTCCTGCTGGGAGCTGTGACCACAGAAATGATAGCATTTGGTGATGATGGGAACCATCTGAGGATGTCCATGCTCCTATCCCCGGCAGCAGCCTTTGATCTGAGGAGTGCAGGGTCGGAAGGGGAGCACTGTGAAAAGAGGGAGCAGCGGGCCTGGGCCGGGGGCTGATCTGACCCCAGGAGGGACAGAGGGAAGCAGCAGGAGAGGACAGACTGAGCCTCGGCCTGGGAGCAGCCTGTGGTCCTGGACACGACCCAGCAGCGGCTGCGGGTGGGTGAGCCACCTCGGAAGACAGAGTAGAGACCCTGTCTCTCTGCTTCCTCCTTGTCGGATCCCCTGTGAGTTTCTCCTCCTGTTTCACCCTGCCCATCTCACAAGACTCACCTCCAAGGTCACGTGCAACTTTCACCACCTCCTCCCAACAGCCACCCTGAATCCACCCTCAGCTGAGCCCTGGGCATGGCCCTCAACCGGGCCCTGACTCGCCCTGACTTCCCCCTGACCCCGTGCCAGCAGCCAGATATAAACAGCAGCCAACACAGAAATCGAGCCCCAGGTCCCCGTGAACGTCTCTGCAGCAGCCTGCTCATCTTTCAGTTCCTTTAACTCCCCGCTGCCCACTTCAAACACACTCACACTCACTCCGCTCTTCCACATTTCCTCTCTCTCCCACCCTTGATCAAGTTCCTACTCACCCCCAGTTCCCACTTCCACGGCCCCATTCCCAGGGAACTCTCTCTAAGCCCTCGCTCATCATCACTTCCCAACTGCACCCACAGTTTCTCATAGCTTCTCGTATTTTCTTTCATTGCTCTTATGAGAAGTAGAAGCCCTATACAGTTGGCATCCACTTATGTGCAGATTCTTTTCAATGAATAATGGACCAGTGTTTTCTCAAAAACAGTTTCTTTTCCGCAGCTTACTTTGTTATAAGAACACTGCATAATATACACAATATAAAAAATATGTGTTCATTGACTGTTAGAAACGCTTCTTCTGCTCAACAGTAGGCTATTAGTAGTTAACTTTTGGGGGAGTTAAAAGTTATGTGTGGAATTTTAACGGGGTGGGCACCCTGACCCCTACATTGTTCAAGGGTGAACTGTATCTACAGTATTTCTGCTTTGCCAGTGTATTTATTTTTTATTGGAGTGAGTGTCCTCCACTGGAATGGGCATTGGGGTGAGATCAGGAACCGTTTTGTTCACCACCATATCTCCAGCACAGCAGTGGGTACAGAGTAGCTGCTCAATATGATCTTGATGAATGAATGAATGCGTGAATGAATGGATGAATGGATCCCAGGATTCTCCAAGTATAGCTCATTACCCCCAGAGCTGATCGCTGATTCAGCAGAGGTGAGCACATTGCATCCGGCAGGTGTGTGAAGGCCTCCCTGGGGAGGTGAGCATCCCCATGAGAACAGGGAGCCTCTTCTTTGCCTTTGTTTCCCTAAGCTCCCTCCCCTTCTGCCTTCCACGTGTTTATTCATCTTCCTTTCTCCTCCCCCAGCTGTCGTATGAAGTGGGCATTTGGAGGAAATGCCCTTTTGGGGGGAAATTGGTTAAGAAGGTTTCTTCCATGGTACCCAGAATCTAACTAGGTGTGCGTCCACAGGGAATAAGAATATAAATATATATCATTTTTCATCTCAAATATTTATACAAATGTTTCCAAATTAACACCTTATTGAAAAATACAGAGGCAATTGTGATTGTTAGGAGGTTCATTTGCCGAGGCTTGTCGATTGCGTCCATGTGTTGTCCATACAGAGGACAATGTTTGCTGCTCTTTTCTTGTTCATCCCACACTGCTGGCCTAGAGAATTACCAGCTCTCAGTCCCGTGAGGATGGGGAGGAGGAGTGTAGCCTTGTGGTGGTCAGGGATGGCCTCTGCAGGAGGCAACTCCTGAGCTGAGATCCGGAGGAGGAGCTAGTCATGCAAAGATCTGAAGGAAATAGTTCTGGGCAGAAAGAGTAGCAGGAACAAAGGTCCTGAGGTGGACACAAGCTTACCGGTGTGTCTGAGCAAAGTAAGAAAGCAATGTGGCTGGAGGGAAATTAACAGGAGTAGCGGGCCAGGCAGGGCAATCAGGTGGGGAGTTTAGGTTTTGTTCTAAGCAATTGAAGGTTTTTAAACAAGAAGTCAACCGCTGTTATCTATATACTAGAGGCCCATAACAGTAGGCCTTCCTTCCCCCGGCTGCCGGCACCAGCTTCCCTCTGGCACCTGGGACCCGAGCTTTCCTCGCAGCCCCAGCTTCGTCCGGAAGGTCGTCCAGAAGGACGTCCAGTCTAATTAGCATATTATGCTTTTATTATTATAGATATAAAAGCCTAAGGGACCGTTACAACAGAACGACCGGAATGACTGGAACAACCGGTCACTATGATGCGCACTGACCACCAGGGGGCAGATGCTCAATGCAGGAGCTGCCCCCAGCCCACAGGCCCCAATTGCCAGTGGGGGCTGCTGGCCAACCTCCCGGTCCCTCCCCCAAGACAGCAGGTCCTGATCGCCCAATCGGGGCTGGGCCCCATGTTGGGACAGGGAACCAGAAGTAGGTGGCAGCAGATGCAGGAGATGAGGGAAGGAGGAGGGGCGGAGGCAGGGAGGCGGGGAACCTCATTGGCCCTGATTCCTGGCCAGGCCTAGGGACCCACCGTGCATGAATTTCATGCACTGGGCCTCTAGTATATGTCATAAAATATCATCCTGGCTGGTGTCTGGAGCATGGATTATCAGGGGAAGGATGCAGTAATGTATGTGAGGAGAGCAGAGTCCGAGTCACCATAGACAAGTCATTTGATCCTCAGTTTTCTCATCTGTAAAATGGAGCTAAGAGAACCTACCTCGGAGGCTTCTGAGGATTAATGGGTCTAATGACTTCCATGTACCCAACACAAAACAGGTCCCCACTCAATCGAATCCACTGTTATCTCCTCTTTCTAGGTAACACCCCAGGACTTCTCACATGTGTTTAATTCTTTGCTTTGTAACATAAAGTTTGATGGTCTTTGTTATTAAAACTCTGAGACATTCATTGATTGCATTAGGTGTCCAGAGGCAGTCCCTACCAGTTGTAGGAAAATACCATACCAGAAGGAATCACGTTACTGCAGCTTTTCAGGGTTTTCCTTCGCTGGGAGTTTACATTCTCAAGGCGTGGGCTGCTCTTAAGACAGCAGGTTGAAGGTGCAAAGTCTACTGTGTCTCCAGAATAAGACTGTTGCTGCCTGTCTTAGACAGCTGTGGGTGCCCACAGGGTGGGTGACCGCACAAGCCCATTGTTCTCTGGAAAAGCACCCCTGCCTTTCACAACAGGCAAACCCGCCAGCGAAGCCGATGCCAGGCCGATGCCAGGCCGCACGCTTCCGAGCACCTGTGCCTCGCAGCCTCGGCTCCGCCTGAAGGCACACAGACGCCTGCGAGCGCATCACAGAGCGTGGGCTGTGCTATGTACTCATGGGAGTTAGGAAACTGTGCTTTTGTGTTCCCTTTCTACCCAATGTGGGCAATGTGTAATTTTCCAAAAGGTAAAATCGCAACTCTTGTACAAATAGAAAATGAACTCATGTCAAAGATTTTGTTTAACTGATTAACGAGGGAACCAGACAAATGTGAAAACCGGGTCAAAGAGCATCGAGGGTCTCGGTGTCTGTAGGCAGTTAATAAAGGAACTTTAGGATAGAGTTGCAGGGCTACGTACAAATTTGGTTAAAGTCTGACAAGGTAATAAACCATAATCTTCCAGGATATCTTCTCCTACCAAACACAAAGTATTTGCCTATTTCATTGAAAAAAATTGTAAAGTAGCATGTAACTTCACTTGTCTTGAACTCTAACCCATACTCTTTTGTTTTTAATATATTTTATTGATTTTTCACAGAGAGGAAGGGAGAGGGATAGAGAGTTAGAAACATTGATGAGAGAGAAACATGGATCAGCTGCCTCTTGCACACCCCCCACTGGGGATGTGCCCGCAACCCAGGTACATGCCCTTGGCCGGAATCGAACCTGGGACCCTTCAGTCCACAGGCCGATGCTCTATCCACTGAGCCAAACTGGTTAGGGCTAACCCATACTCTTGATATGATTCGAAGGCCCTGTTCCCTCTAAATGCTTCGTCTCTGCTGGAGTCTTTAAGCGGAGCCCCACGCTCCCTTGAAACCTGCTCACAGCGCATTCGAGGGACAGGAGCTGAGTGTGGGGACTAGCCAGGCTGAGGCCCATCTTCTGGACATCGCAGTGGCCGTTGTCACTGAAGGCCACCTGGAGGGAAGGCCAAGTGTCACGGACAGCGTCCTGCTTCCCTCCTCTCCACAGAAATAAGAGCTGTCATCTGGTGCCATGTGTCACTTTCCCTCCAAAGACCTGACTTTGGGGCATCACATGACTCACCCTTTTCCACCCATCAACGCACCAGGTAGCCATCGAGCACCTACTGTGCGCTGGGACCTATATATCCTAATTCTCCTAGAATAAACATGCATTGATAAATAAGGAATGATTATATTAACCCCAAAGAAACAAACTACCTTCATTTAATTACAGCACAAAGTTCTAAGGAGAAGGGAGCTTAGCCATCGCTGCTGTGGCAACAAGGTGATTTTTTTCATTTTGTTAGGAGTGTGTAGCTTATGGAAACATCAGGTCTGAGAATTAGGGAAACAGACTGGATTGCATCCTGGCTGTGTCACCAAGGACAAGTCACTACCCCGCTGAGTCCTAGTTTCATCATTCATTCATTAATGAACTTTTTTTTAGCATCTCCCTATGCACCGGCCCAGGCTTGCCTCTGGGGACAAGAGCAGCAAATAAGCGAGATATGGGCCCAGCAGACATGGGACTTCCAGTCCAATTCAGGAGAAAAATAACAAGAACCAGACAAAGAATGATGTAATAATTATGACAGTAACAGGCAAGCTTTACTGCGCACTTCCTAAGTACTTGCACTGCAATGAGCTTTATACACATCAACCCATTTAATTCTCACAAAACACCACAGGGTAAGATAGTTACTGTTATTCCCATTCCACAGACAAGGAAACTGAGGCCCAAAGAGAGTAGCCAATTTGCTCAAGGACACACAGCGGGAAGTCACTCAGCTATGTAATTGCCAGGGTCATGGTCACCACAAATAAGCCAGGGCCATGAGGGCATATTAGGGAGACTGGACCTGGTCTCAGGGTGCAGGTCAGACTTCCCTGCGGATGTGACATGTCACCTGAGACCCCAAGGATGAGTAGGAACGAATCAGGCAAAGAGCAGGGACCGGAGCCGCTGAGGACGAGGAAAGGAGATAAAATAGCAATTGTGAAGGGCTCCAACGTGCCTGACTGAGCGGTATTGGTGCAAGGGGGGCTGGCAGCGGTAACAACAATGAATTCTTCCTCCCTTCTCACCCAGGCGCTCTTGGCCAGGGCACTTTATAACAACGACCCGGACTGCTCCGATGAGCTGGCTTTCTGCAAAGGAGACATCCTGACCATTCTGGAACAACACGTGCCGGAGAGCGAGGGCTGGTGGAGGTGTTTGCTCCACGGGAGGCAAGGCCTGGCCCCTGCCAACCGCCTCCAAATCCTCTCGGGGGCCCCCGCAGACAGTCTCTGTCCCCCTTTCCTGAGACCCCTGGAGGAAGCTCTCGCCAGCTCCAAGGAGGCCTACCAGGTGCCCACCCTGCTGAGCCCCCCACCTCCAGGCCCTGTGTACGAGCCGATGAAGAGCTGGGTGACGGGGCCCCCGCCACACACAGTCCAAGTCTACGAATTCCCTGACCCACCTGCCAGCGCCAGAATCGTCTGTGAAAAGATGCCAAGCGTTTCGAAACAGGTGAGCATATTTCCAAATGAAAGGGGTAGGGCATAGATGGATCCAGAGACAAATGGGAGGGGAGGGGGGTGGTTAGAGAGCAACCAAAGGGCTTGTATTCATGCATATCAGCATAACCAATGGACACAGACACTGGGGCGGTGGGGGCTTGCCCGGGCTGGGAAGGGATGGGGGACGGGGTCAATTGGGGGAAAAGGAGACATATGTAAAACTTTAGACAATAATAAAAAGGAAGGAAGGAAGGAAGGAAGGAAGGAAGGAAGGAAGGAAGGAAGGAAGGAAGGAAGAGGTAGGGCTAGTGATGTGTGACACCCAGGGGCAGGACCACCCTTCAATCACTGGTGCCCATCAAAGCAAATGGGCCAATGGGACCCAGACCGTTGGTGTGATGAGGTGAACTTGGGTTTAGCCCCCACTTAGTGGCCTTCCCACCCTGCGATGCCCCAGCTCTCCAGGCACCCACACTCGGTGGGAAACTGAACGTTTAGTCCAGCTGTGCCACAAAGTGCTGTGGGCATGCGTGGTGGCCGTTTCACCCAAGGTGGGAATGGTAGGACAGCCAGTGATAAATGGAGGAGTTGGATTTCCATGGGTTCGAAGGCAGGAAATTACTCATCAGCTTTAAAATATATATTCCCTTCAACCCAGAAATTTTACTTCCAGAATTGCTACAGAAATCCACAAGAAGGCAAAGATATATCTGGATGGGGAGGCCATACCACTGTAGCATTATTAGTCATAAGGAAAAATCGAAGCTGTTTGTTAATAGGAAGAGATGGTTCATAAATGTGGGCATACTCCTGCAACAAACTAGCATGCAGTTGTGAACAAAAGAGGAAGTAGTTTGTCCTGGCCGGTGCTCAGTGGTTAGAGCACCAGCCTACAGACCGTAGGGTCACAGGTTCAGTTCCCAGTCAAGGGCCGTGCCTGGGTTGCAGGGTTGCTCCCCGGCAACCCAGGTCAGGGGGTGCGGGAAGCAACCGATCAATGTCTCTCTCTCTTTCTCTTTTCTCTTCTCCCTCTCTCTCTCTTTCCCCCTCTCTCCCTCCTACTCTCTCTAAAAATCAATAGAAAAAATCTCTTTGGTGAGGATTAACAACAACAACAAAAAAGATGATGTAGTTCTCCGAGGTGTTTATATAGGAGAATGAAGAGCCATTCAAATAAAAACCAAGCAAACAAAAACTAAAAATTAAATTCTGTGTGTGGTGTGTGTGTGTGTGTGTGTGTGTGGTGTGTGTGTGTGTGGTGTGTGTGTGTGTGGTGTGTGGTGTGTGTGTGTGTGTGTGTGTGTGTGTGGTGTGGTGTGTGTGTGTGTGTGTGGTGTGTGCTCACACATTGGAAAAAATGCACGCCACCAGTGGTTACCCTTAGGAAGTGGGATTGGCCAAGGAGAAAGTGAAAGCGGGCCTTAAGTAGGGCCCTTTATTTTATTCACTTCTATGTCCCCAGCCCAGGACTGTGGCCGGCCTGGGATGGGCACCTGTAAATATTTCACGAACTGAGAGATTAGGAAGTTGATGTGTGTTATAGCACAGAGTGTTCATTACACCTGAAATTCTTTTTAAATGGGAGTTTTTTAAAAGACAAAAAGAAGCACCCAGTCAATGCAGAGTGGAAAAAAAATTAAAGAAGAGAAGGAATGAAAACAAGAGGAGAAAGATAATAATGCGCTGTTTTCCCCGAGCCCACGCCTTCATGAGGTGCTGAGAACACAGAACAGATCTGCAAGGTCTGCAGCCACAGCGGCGTTCCCTGCCACCATGCCTTTGCTTTCAGCTCCAGCAACAGTCCGCCTGGCACAGCTCTGGGCAGAGGGCCTGACAAGGCCGGTGTCCGGGAACGTCCACTCCCTGTGGATGTGCTGGGGGCCCAGGATCGTCATGCTTGTGACACAGGCCTCCGCACACCAGCTCCCAGCACCATCTGCAAACAGGGAGGTGCTGACTCCTTAAAAGGCTTTGAATACTTCAGATGTTCTCACTCCCTGGGCTGCCAGGCAGAGAAGCAGACAGCTGTCCCACAGAACAGCTGACCCTTGGGCACTGGCTGCAAACCCCCAGGAAGCTGGCTGGGTCCTGCAGCAGCCTCTGGGGTGGACCCAGGTCCTCCCCGGGAACAGCTGGGGAACTCGGCCTGGACTGGGCCTGGCACGCCCACCTGCCTCAGGAAAAGCGCGGGGCCTGTGCTGAAGTTAATTTTTCTTTTCAAAGAGACAAAAGAAAGGGAAAAAACGAAAGCCATTTCCCCTTCCCAAAAGGAAAACAGCGGGGCTGCCCACAGGTCACCAGGTGTCCCTAACACCCAACACGCTGCCCATGAACGTTGTTGAATGGTTGGAGCGACCTGACACAGCACAAGGCTTCCTAACCGTGGACTTGCACTTCTAGCCTGACACCTGGTGGTACGGGGAGGGTGGGTGTGCTGTCTCAACAGGAAAGGGCCAGGGCATGCGCCCTGAGCTTTGTCCTTGAGCGCAGAGTGTCCGCGGTGAGAGCCCCGGCCCGTGTGGGCTGCAGAATCAGACAGAAACCACAGCTGCCGACGGGGATTTCAGAAACCAGGGGCTCCTCGCCAGGCCTCTTGAGGTGGACCCTGTAAACCCCCGGGGGACTTTTCTACTTTCATTCCTGCTGAGGTTCCCTCCGAGGCTGCCTGTCCACCACCACCGCCCTCTTGTTATTGCCTCTGTGCTGGGGGGTCTTGGAGAGCCCGTGTGGGGCTCGGGATCAGGAGTCCTGGTTGACCTGCCCACCTGGGCCATCACAGACGTCACAACGCCCCTCCCGCTTCTCTCGCTCCCTCTGTGTCAGGGGAGCTGCAGACTGATCATTTCTAGGATCACCTCCAGTTGCACTGTTTGGTGATTCTAAGTAATTGTGCTGCTGCTTCTACACAAGAAGGAAGGAACAGAAGCCAGGGACAGATAACCAGTTAGGAGCCCCCCTCCCACCCACAGAGCAGCCGACATCTCCCGCTTGTGTAATCCGGTGGTTAGCCCTGCATCGGAGGCTGCCCAGGAACACGCCCTGAGCAGAAGCGGTCGTTGCTAGAACAAGCCCAGGGGACCCATCTCACAGACTCCCCTACATCTGGTCAGCTGTCTCCAGATTCAGGCTGGCCAACAATGAGCCAGATGGCCCAGCAGAGGAACTGCGTGTCAGCATCAGGCGTCTCGATGGCTGGAAGGGGCCTCTGTGGACCTTTCCGTTAGAACAGCCCTTCATTTTACAAAGGAGGAAACTGATTCCTAGGGAGGGAAGAGGGCATCCAGGGCCACACGGCCGGTGGACGCTGAGATTAAAGTGTCCCTGTTGGTCTGCATATCTGTCTGCGTCCCTGCTGCCAACACCCAGGACGCCACCCCCGCACACCCTCGACCTGCATTTACCTGACTCTGCGGCAACACTGTCTACTCTTTGCGTTCATTTTTTAAAATTGAAGTTTAACCTACAAATCCTAAAGGTACAGCTCAGTTACCAGGATTCAGATCAAGAAACAGAACAAAACTAAAAGCAAAACAAAAAAGTAAGAGAACAGAGCCCCTCACGCCTTCTCCTGGCCACTTCCCCCTGGGAAACCACTGCCTTGAGCTTTGTTTTACTTTTTATTCCAACTTCCTTAATACCGTGCACTGGACTGACTTGTTAGAGTCACCAAATAAAGAACGTATCTGATTTTGGTTTAAGTTCAGAGAAGGGAATCAAGTGAGAATGGTCAGCTCTCCTGATGAAATCCCTCCCAACCCACTAGTTCAGTGATGGTGAACCTATGACACGCGTGTCAGAGGTGACATGCGAACTCATTTTTTTGGTTGATTTTTCTTTGTTAAATGGCATTTAAATATATAAAATAAATATCAAAAATATAAGTCTTTGTTTTACTATGGTTGCAAATATCAAAAAATTTCTATATGTGACACGGCACCAGAGTTAAGTTAGGGTTTTTCAAAATGCTGACACGCCGAGCTCAAAAGGTTCGCCATCACTGCACTAGTTCCTGGAGCTCCCTTCTAAGCCTTTTGAGACCATGCTTCTCAGCTATGCTCCTTAATGACGCCATTGAACCCAGTTTCCCAAGAAACCCTGGGCATTGCTGAGCTGGCTCCTCCCATCGAAAGCACGCAGGGAAGTCCTTTGCTGCTGCAGGTGATTCTGCAGCTCCTGCGACCGTAAGCGGCATAAACCCAAGGGGGCTGGGCTCACAGGTAGCAGCAGTCAGAACCGCCCTGGACAGCTGGGGGGTGGGGGGGGGAAGCGTTGTGTGTTGGAGTACTCGGGGTGACCTTACCTTTCCCTCGGCTCTTTTTCTCCCCAAGGCCATCGTCCCGATTCCCAGACCAGCCCAGGCCTCGTTGCTCACTCTATATGATGTGCCCGCCCAGAGCCGTGGCCCCTCTGCCTTGAAGGTAAGCCTTGACCCTGGCCCTGCTCCCCCAGGGGCCTCTCAGGGTCACAGGGATGACCTCCGGAGTGTCTGCCTGCTCCTGGCCCCACTCAGAATCCAGCTTCCGCCAGGGAGCCAGACCTGCTCAGAATGTTATGACTGAGAGCTGAGCATCTTTAAAACTTCCGCTTCTCATTTGTAATAGACACTTATCTCTATGCACACACGCTTACCTGTGCATAGACATAGACACATTTTAGGAATAATATTTTGAAAGGTATACAGGGTGGAGCAAAAGTAGGTTTACAGTTGTGAATACACAAAAGAGTTTGTCCTTGTATTATTATTTATTAATTATTTTATTATTTTCCATATGAAAAATTGTATGCCAACTTTATTTTAAAAATATGTTTTTATTGATTTCTGAGAGAGGAAGAGAGAAGGAGAGATAGAAACATGAATGATGAGAAAAAAACATCCACTGGCTGCCTTCTGCACACCCCACACTGGGGATTGAGCCCACAACCCGGGCATGTGCCCTGACCAGGAATCGAACTGTGACCTCCTAGTTCATAGGTCGATGCTCAACCACTGAGCTATACTGGCTGGGTTGTAAACCTACTTTTTTTAAAAATATATTTTATTAATTTTTTACAGAGAGGAAGGGAGAGGGATAGAGAGTTAGAAACATCAATGAAAGAGAAACATCGATCAGCTGCCTCCTGCACACCTCCTACTGGGGATGTGCCCACAACTAAGGTACATGCCCTTGACCGGAATCGAACCTGGGACCCTTCAGTCCACAGACCAACGCTCTATCCACTGAGCCAAACCGGTCAGGGCTGTAAGCCTACTTTTGCCCCACTCTGTACATCAGAGTCTTAACATCATCATTGGTTATATTAGCATTGATTACCTCTGGGGGATGAAATTTTAGATTTTTTTTTTAACTTATTTGTTTGTAACTGGTCGTCAAATTTGTAAGGCATGCCTCCTGTAATCAGAGGACAAGTCCACTCACATCTCAGCCCATCCAAGCTCCTGGGGCTGCAGCACGTAAACCCAGCACAGAGCTCCATGGCCCAGGCCCCACATCCTCAGCGGTTTGTGTTTGCGTTTGGAAGAAGCACGGGCGTGGGAGAGCTGTGATGGCTTAGGCTTCAGGAAGGAAAAACCCACGTGGTCCTGCTTTGTGGTCTTTCCCAGGAGCCGGGGAAGCAGCAGTTATATGACATCCCCGCCAGCCCCCGGAAGGCAGAACGCGGTGCCCCGACCGGCCAACCCAGCGTAAGTATGACCGCTGCTGAGATCCGGTGCAGCAGACCTGCAGGCCTCCGGCCATGTGTTAGCTCGGTCAAGGCGTGCCATGCCAGCTCCTCGGGGCAGACCTCATTTCTCGGAGCCCCTCGCTGCTGTGGTTCGGGAGCAGGGCGGCCGTGTGGGGAGGATAAGTCCCCTCACCTCTGCAGCCTCCATGTCCATTGCAGATCCTGGCGAGCATGGAGAGCCCTGGGAGGGTCCCAGCGTGGTGCTGGGCAGAGTAGGAGCTCAGCCTGCCTTAGGGAAATGCTTCGTATTATCTTAGGCCGAAGAGCTGTGCTGTGTTTAAGTGGGTTTTGATTTGTATGTCGGGGAAACGCCTTAACCTGGATCTGTGTCATCCCTGTGGATCCTGGGTCCTGACACATGTCTGCAATCGATACGTGGACGCCCAAGGTGATCAGGGAAGGCCTTACAGGAGGGCTGGCATCTCAGCAGTGTCGTGCGGGATGCATAGGAGTTTGTTAGATGGAAAAGGAAGGGTTGGGAGGCATTTAGAGCAGGGGGACAGTTTGGGCAAAAGTAAATATCTCGGTATAAAGTGGCCATTCTGGGTCCGGGGAAAGGTGAGCAGCCTGGCAGCTGGACCTACAGGGAGGTGGGGCAGGTGAGGGGAGCGTGATGGCAGCGGGAAGAGAGGCTCTCAGGAGAGTGGAGCCAGGCTGTGAAGGGCCTGGAGAGACAATGGCGGGGGGAGGGGTGGTAAGGGGGGAGCCGCTGCAGCAGCTTGAGCAGGGAGTGGCCAGCAGCACAGGGCCCGGCGCTCCGGGGCCTCGGCAGCATGCACATTGCACATGTATCGAGTGAGGTGCCCCACCTCTTTTTGTTGCTACTAACCTGGGTGACTTTGCGGTTCTCCACAGAGGCAGAGTGCTCCCGTGACAGCAACAGTTGCCCTGGGCAGAGCCTGCTACAAAACATTGCCAAACCCCCAGAAATCAGAGTGGATTTATGACACTCCAGCATCTCCAGCAAAAGCGGATGTGAGGAATGTCTGTGTTACCGGCTTTGGGGAAGAATCGGGGTCCCACGCCCTCCCCAGATCCATGTCCAGTTTCCACAGTCCTCCAAACAGCAGAGCACGGTCCCTCGCCCCACACCTTCGTGGAAATGTGCCCATGCAGAACCTCAGCCTTCCAGAAGTCCCCGCCTGCCCCAGGCCAGCGCCCGGGGACGCCTGCCCTTCCGATGGGGGTGTCAGTTACAAGGTCCCTTTGAGCTTTCTGATTCCCCGAGTGGAGCAGCAGAACACCAAGCCCAACATCTATGACATCCCTATCCCTGTGCCCAGCGCCCCTCGGGCTGGAAAAGAGCCAGGGGATGCAGACGGGGCTTCAGGGGAGACCTCGGACCCTCACTGCACATGCCTCTCCAGACAGGCCACATGGCCCGCCCCTGAGCCAGACAGACTGTCCGTGAACAGCTCTGACAGCAGGGCCAGCATCACGTCTTCCTGCTCCTCCATGTCCACCGACTCCTCGTGCAGCTCCTCCTCGGAGGAGTCGGCGAAGGAGCTCTCCTTGGACCTGGCCTTGGCCAAGGGCACGGCGACAGCTCTCCAGCAGAAGGTGGCCAGCTCGGTGGCCAGCCTGATGCTCTTTGTCAGCAGGAACTGGAGGCTCAGAGACTCTCTGGAGGCCAACATCAACGCCATCCGCAGGGCCGCCGACCTCATCGAAGAGTCCCTGAGAGAATTTCTGGATTTCGCCCGCGGAGTCTGTGGGGCCGCCGGGAACCTCCCCAGCAGTAGCCTTCAGGCCAGAATTAGGGATCAGCTGCAGACGATCTCCAACTCCTACCACATCCTGCTGGAAACCAAGGAGAGCCTGGAGGGCTGCCACTGGTCCCTGGACGTCCTTGTGACAGACAAAGCCCAGAGCAGCCTGGATGACCTGGAGAGGTTTGTCATGGTGGCAAGGATGGTTCCGGAAGACATCAAGAGGTTCACCTCCATCGTCATTGCCAACGGGAGGCTCCTCTTCAAGCAGAATGGTGAGAAGGAAGAGACCCCGCCGTGCGCCCCCAAGACAGAATTCAAGCTGGCGAAAGGCATCGAGCTTCCCCGGAGGGAAATGGAGTCCTACCAGCGGAGTGTGCCTCGTCCTCAGCAGAGGGAGAGCGGGCCCTGCCCCGAGCTGCTCGGGAAAAGCTGGGCCAGTGTCTGTGAGAAGGTGAGTCCGGGTTCTGAGCAGGGCAGCCTGAAGGGCACTCCACGTGGACCTGGTGTGGTCGCCGGCAAGTCAGGTGCTGAGAGTCTTCCAGGAATTGGATAGGCTTTGGGAGACAAATTCCTGAAAGTAAAATTCTAGATGAAACCTTAGAAAGAAGTCAGTTAAACATTTTAATGTTAAGGCGGAGAGGATGTCTTCTGGAAATTTGGGGATTTGAGTTTTACCTCTGACACTAAGATGAGAAAGGACTTTAAAAGCCTTTTGAAGTCCATTCTATGAGCAAATTTCTTAATTTTACCATCAAGGTTTTTTGCATTTTTTTTTGAAAGTTATGAATCTAGTCATGATCAGTGTGTTTCTTATGAATGGAAGAAGGGAGTGTAAACACTCTTCCAAATTGTGTGTGGTCTCAGCAGCCTCGAGACTCCACTTGCTCTTAGAAAAACTCCGCTGCCTGAGTTCAGATGCTATAGAAAGAACGTCTGGTTCAGGAACTGCAGGTCCCTGCGGCCGTGTGGCCCGGGTAACTTGGCACTTTGGGGCTCAGTCTTGGTATCTTGGTTTTCTGCTAAAATGCCTTGTGGTGTAAGAGCCGCAACACATTCTAGACAAGCTAGAAATTTGGATATTTTGCTTGAAAAAGGCTTCAGTTCATAGAACAAAAGCATGAAGAGGAGTGCTCGATTTCAAAGTGGGCTGAAAGAGCTGGCCAGCCTTATAACAGCCATTCCAGGGGGTAATTCAGAGGGATTGTCTTTTTCAGAAGTTGCCTAACCTGGAAGAGAAAGTAAAACCCATCCTGGAACAAAGATTGGATGAAAACAAAGACTTAGAAACACAGGTAAGCGAGAATGACCACCCTCCCACACTTCCCATCAGCTGCTTTCTCCGGGAGACCTTTCCTGCTGTGAATCCTTCAACATTGTAGCCATGACACTGGCGAGGAGACTTGGGTTTTGTGATGGTTTTCCCTTGTTACGGTGGAAGGGCCCCTGGAGGTGGACCGGCGGAGCGCAGGGTGGGGACCGTGATCACTCCTGAGAGGACGCGGGGCTCTGCCCCCGTCATGGGCGGCACCGCCGGGCAGAGTCCAGGGCTCACGCTCCCTTTGACATTCTCTCTTTCGGCTTCTGGTTACAGCTGAAAGGCCGTTTTGGTTCTTTCTAGATTGGTTTTTATTTATTTTTCTTCAACACTTTTTGACATTTGCTGTTCTTTATTTTTAATCAAAGGTGTTATCATTGTGCTTTTTGTTTTGTTTTATTTTGTTTTTATTTTTTTATTGCTTAAAGTATTACAAAGAGTATTACATATGTTTTCCTCCCCCCCCCCATTTTGTCTTCTTAATAACAAAATAAAAAATCACCCGAGGATATTTTTCCATTGATTTTTAGAGAGAGTGGAAGGGTGGGAGGGAGGGGGAGAGAGAAAAAGAGAGACATTGATGTGAGAGACACATTGATTGCTTGCCTCCTGTACCCACCCCGACCTGGGCCAGGGATCAAACCTGCAACCCAGGCACGTGCCCTTGACTGAGAATCGAACCTGTGGTCCTTCAGTGCACAGGCCAATGCTCTAACCAGTGAGCAACACCGGCCAGGGCCCATTGTGCTTTTTTTTTTTTTAATATATATTTTTTATTGATTTTTTACAAAGAGGAAGGGAGGGGGATAGAGAATTAGAAACATCGATGAGAGAGAAACATTGATCAACTGCCTCCTGCACACCTCCTACTGGGGATGTGCCCACAACCAAGGCACATGCCCTTGACCGGAATCGAACCTGGGACTCTTCAGTCCACAGGCCGATGCTCTATCCACTGAGCCAAACCGGTCAGGGCCTATTGTGCTTATTTTTATTGATGACCTTTTCTTGGTGGCAAATGACAGCAGTTTTCCTTTTAACAGTTTAAAAAGTTCCCTTTAAATGAATATAAGTGGATCCATTTAAAGACAAAGATTAAGCAAATTGGTGTTAAGAGGAAGCCAGGAAGAGCTTAACTGGTGGAGGTTTTCTTTGAATTGCTGAAGCCTTGGACGCAGTGAGCCAGCCCGACCTTGCTGGCTGGGGCGGGGATGGGGGCGGAAGGAGGAGGGCAGTGGTGTCCAGCCATGTGGACACTGCTCAGAGGTAAACAAGGACCAGACCCCAGGCCTCCTGATCCACATTCCCGGAGCCTCCAACACCTCTCTTTGGGCCTGAAATCCTTGCTCTTTTCTTCAGCATGAAGTAAGCCTTAGACCAGGCCTCTCAGACTGGAGAGTGTATCACAGGCTCCCCCGCCCCCCACCCCCCCACACACACACACAGAGTGTCTGACTCAGGAGGTCTGGGTGGGACCCAGAATTCTTTTCTAACAAGTTCCCAGTGAAGCTGATGCAACAGGTCCAGGGGCCACCCGGGAAACGACTGCTTTAGACAGACAGTGCCTCTCAGGGTGGGGGGCACCGCTGGCCGTTGTGTGGGTGGACACTCTGCACCCCCAGAGGCTGCCTCTGCCTGCCTGCAGAACTCCCTGGTCGGTGTGACAGATAACCGGGAAGTCCCCCAGTTCCAACGCCCCAGGATGAGAATCACGGCACATCCTTACTTACCTACAGTTAACACTGTCAAGCTAAGATGCTGACCTTCCAGCGTGGAGATTGTTGCTCCTCATTCCAGCCTCTGCTGCATCCTCCTCTGCTCCCTGCCCCCAGAGATCTGCCTCAGCCAGCACCCGATCTTTCCGTCCCTTTACCTGTCTATCTTGGTCCGTGTGTGCTGCTGTAACAAAGTCCTGTCGATGGAGTGGCTTATAAACAACAGACACGTATGTCTCGCCATTCTGAAGCTAGGAGTTTGAGATCAGGGCACCAGCGTGGTCAGGTTCTGGGACAGCTCCCTGCCAGGCTGCAGCCTGCCTTTGGGCTGTGCCCTCTGGATTCCTCCAAGGGCCCTGATCCCACCCATGGGGCCCCACTGCATGGCTTCACCTAGTCCTAGTCACATCCCAAAGGCACGATCTCCTCATCCCTTCATATTGGAGAGGGGAGTTTCAACATATGGACTTGGGGAGGACACAAATAGCACCGTGTGAGTGCTCCTGGGCTGTGCATTTTGAGGTCATAGGTTGAGGAGAGCTTCAGGATGCAGTTTAACCGGAAGAATGAGTTTCAGACTTCACTGACTCCAGATCTTTATTTTTCTCATTGAAAGATTCTAGGCAGCCTTTTTCTTCAGGGAGCCTCACTCTCTTCGCTTATCACCTAGCAATGGGGCTTTCAAATGTTCCCTGGAGTGGTCGCCACTAAGTTAGATGCTGAAATCTTTCCACAATGGGTAGGCTTTAGGGGGACAATGGTTCCATAGTCTAGAAAATAAAATGCATGGAAGTGAAACTATAGATAAAACCTTATTAGCAAGCAAGAGAAATGTTTTTTTAATATATTTTTTATTGATTTCAGAGAGGAAGGGAGAGGGAGAGAGAGAGAAAGAGAAACATCAGTGATGACAGAGAATCATTGATTGGCTGCCTCCTGCACGCCCCACACTGGGGATCGAGCCTGCAATATGTGCATGTGCTTTGACTGGGAATTGAACCGTGACCTCCTGGTTCATAGCTTTTGCTCAACCACTGAGCCACACCAGCCAGGGACAAGAGAAATATTTTCATGTTAAGGCAGGCATGTCAGCATAATTAGATTTCTTCTGAAAAATTTTGAGGGTCAGGTCCTACCTCTGATACTAGAGTTAGAAAGGAGTTTTTAAATCCTTTAAAATCTGTTCTTTGAGCCCTAACCGGTTTGGCTCAGTGGATAGAGCGTCAGCCTGCAGACTGAAGGGTCCTGGGTTCGATTCCGGCCAAGGGCATGTACCTTGGTTGCGGGCACATCCCCAGTAGGGGGTGTGCAGGAGGCAGCTGATCGATGTTTCTCTCTCATCAATGTTTCTAGCTCGCTATTCCTCTCCCTTCCTCTCTGTAAAAAATCAATAAAATATATATTTTTTTAAAAATCTGTTCTTTGAGGAAACATTTTAATCTCACTATCAAGTTTTCTTGCATTTTTTGAAAGTTGTAAATTTGGTCATTACCAATGTGTTTCTTCTAATGGTTTGTTGAGAGAAGTGAATAAGATTTTATATATTTGTATAAAATATATGAGATTATATATAATGCAATTCATGAGGTTGTATATATATCATAATTTTTATGTAACAGTGCTTTGAAAACATAAATATTAATTAGTTAGGCAAATGTTGCGCTATGGGGCTTCCCAGACAAAATGACCTTTTCTTATCAAAAGTCTACCCAACCGAGCAAAAGCTGGACAAGGGGCCAAGCACAGCCTGTCGGTGGAATCTGTCTCTTATCCACTGCTCTCTCTTCCCTCCCCCAGAACCTCAGCACCCCTGTGCCCCCGCCTCTGGGTCAGCAGGACTCCAGGAAGAAGGCCCTCCTCTCGGAACACTGCCGGCTCTATTTCGGGGCGCTCTTCAAGGCCATGGGCGTCCTCCACAGCAGCCTCCGCCCCGGCCAGCCCCCCGAGATCCTCGTGGCGCAGAGCAAGCTGGTCATCACGATCGGGCAGAAGCTGGTGGACACGCTGTGCAGGGAGACGCAGGACAGGGACGCGCGCAACGAGATCCTCCGCGGCAGCAGCCACCTGTGCAGCCTGCTCAAGGACCTGGCGCTGGCCACCAAGCGCGCGGTGCTGCAGCGCCCCAGCCCCGCCGCGCTGGCGCACCTCCGGGCCCAGGCCGACAAGCTGGAGCAACACGCGAGGCAATTCAGGGGGTCGTTGGACTGAGCCTCCCTCCCTCCCTTCTGTGCGACTCTCGTCTTAAGGGGAAAGCCAGCCCGAGGGGTGGTGGGGTACACCGATGGGCAGAAGAGCCACGTGCCCGAAGCCTAGGCAACCCCAGGACATTGCCTTGTCCCACGGTCAGGGGAGAGAGACGGGTGTTGAGTAAGAACCTTGCTAAGTGTTCATGACGTAAGGTCGGTGTATGAAGGGACATTGTAGAAACTGATTTTTGTACCGGTTAAATGTGTGCCTGTTTTAAATTCATTCAGTATTTATTTATTGGACACCTACTAGATGTGCAATTGCAGGTGCTGCTCATGGAGCAGTAAATTAATTGGAGACCTCGCCCTCAGGGAGCTTACAGAGAACACAGTGACAGAGAAATACATATCCTGTATGTCAGGTGCTGGGGAGAAAAGAAAGGGTGGGGGGGAGAGACTAATTTCCAAATGAGTAACGGTCGCATCCGTTAGATAAGGTCATTGGTATTTCATTTTTGATGGAATTGATTCTGTGAGATTGGTACACATTATGTATCTGTGTCTTACACCAAATATATATTTATATTTGCTATTTTGTCTTCACCGAGTTAAAGATGCATATTATACTTGCAACATAGCCTGTTCTGTTGGGTTCCCTGTTAATTTATTTTGTACACTGCAGTCTGTGTTGATAAATTCAGGATGCTCAATCAGCAAAGGTTTGTACCTCAACATTTACAGCATTACCATTTATAGTATCGTGTAGATATAATCATGAAACATCCTTTGCACCAAGGCTTTCCTTGGAAAAGTCTTGATCCGTGTTACTTGGATCCTGGTACCAAAGCAAAGTCTCCAGTGCTTTTGTTATCCAGATGCATCTCCCTAGAGTGTGCAGAAGGATGGAGTCAAGGCCAAGTTCGGTGCACAAGGCTAGCGCGGGAAAAGCAGAGCCGTCCCTCGTTGTGGTCCAGGCAGGAAGTGTGTGGGGACAGACAGGATACCCATCTCCAGGCACAGATCTGAACGTGGCTTGGAGCGCCCTTGCATCAAACCACCTCCTCTTCTCCTAGCAGCTGGGTCTTTAGCTCATGTTGCTATGGTTACACCATCCCTACTTCACATCAAATGAAGGTTCATGTTTCTATACGCATCTCAGCCACAAAACAGCATCTCCAGGCTGGTAGGCACCTGAAGTGGAACCAGGTTCAGTTCCTGCCTGCTGCTCTGCGTTCAGTAGGTGCTTTTAAATTGTTGGCTGCGGGAAGCTGGTTATTTTTGCTCTCAGTCTTGGGGTTTCTGAAGAAGGAGCCAACTGGGAGAGGCTTGATACACCAGAATGGGGAGATCCACCTTCTCTGAGCTGCTGTGACCTGTATCAGTTAGGATTCCCGCTGCAAGTGATCAAAACCCATATCCAATCCCTCTTAAGCAGTAAAGGAAATTTATTGACTGAAGTATCTTAAAATCACCCAGGTGCCAACTGGCTTCAAGACCGGCTAGTTTTAGCCCTGGCCAGTATGGCTCAGTTGGTCGTCTTGTGCACCAAAAGGTTGCTGGTTCGATTCCTGGTCAGGGCACTTGCCCGGGTTGCAGGCTCAACCCCTGGAGTGCGTGCAGGAAGCAGCCGATCTCTCACATAGTTGTTTCTCTTTCTCTCTCCCTCTCCCTTCCTTTTTCTCTAAAAAAAAAAATCAATGAAATGTTTTTAAATCAATACAAATATTTTTTTAAACCAAGATTATCTTGTTTTGGGTGAACAGTATCCACAAGGCCACTTTGTTAGTCCCATTTCCTCTGAGTTAACGCTCATGATTGCAAGGTGGTTGCCCATGTTCTTGGTTTGTGGCATGTAATGCTCAAGTGGTCCTAGACCTGGAATTCTCCCCTACACACCACACACACACACACACACACACACACACACACACGTGTCCTGACAGAAAGGCAAAGAGGTGTCTCTGCCAAGAACTGTGAAATGTCTGAGATTCCTCCCCCTTCAAATGAATATTAGCCCACGCCAGTTTCATGGATGCAGACAGAAGACATGAGATTCTGAGGTCAGAGACTATGTCAGGGGTCCCCAAGACCACTCCCAGGTTCAAAGATTAATGAGGAGGATTTGCAGGACTCAGCGTATAGTCAGACTCCTGGCTATGATCTATCACAGTGAAAAGATGTGGGAAGGAAAAAGGCGGGGGTTGAGTGCAGAGGAAACCAGGAAGCTGCCAGGAGTCCTCTCCCAGTGGCCAGAGGGGACAGCCTTTCATTCCCCAGGTAACGAGTTGTGACAAAACAGGTGAAGTGCCACCAGCCGGGAAGCTCATGAGAAACCGGCACCCAGGGTTTGTATTGGGGCTGATCATGCCAGCAGCCTCTGTGAAGCATGTACCAAAGTTCCAGACCCTCAGAAGGAAAGCAGGTATTCAGCACGAGTCACATTGTTTGTGCAATGAGTTTAGACACACTGGGCCATTCTTGTCAACCCTGGGGATGGTGGAAACCCTCCCCAAGTCCAAGTTCCTATCCAACAACCCAAGGCCAACCTTGCCAAGATGTCCTAATATCCTACGATCTTTCTGAGGATGGGGTCAGGCCTGCCAGGCACAGGGACAAAGGACTTTTCTCACAGCATCACAAGAGCTTATATTTCATATTTACATGCCTTCTACCCCCCGAAGTCCCCTGGATGCATGTGATACTGTGCACACAAAGAACCCTGAGCATAAGAAACCCCAATCTTCTACAACAGGATTTGCACAAACCTGGCCAAGCTGGGCCTCAGAGGAGATGGATTATTTGGGGCAGCAAACAAACCTGCTCTTCTGCTCCGGAGGAGACATGGTCTGTCTTCCAAGGGTCTTTGCTACAAATCCAGACCAAATGCCATCAGTGCCTCTGCTCAGAATATGTGCAGAAACTCAGGAGACCCTGGAGGACTGTCCCAACAGGAGCTTCTAGCAGAGTCAAGAAAACTGTCAGAAGGAGAGATGGGTGCAGGGAGCACCAGGAACAGTTTACTCCCATAGGCAAAATTATCTTTTCCACATAGTAATCTCAACAGCACAAATGTGAAGTGATTGCCATGTTCCAGACATTGTTTTAATGCTTTAGATGTTTTAACGCATTCAGTCCTTCAGAAGTGATCTAGTCCCTAATGGGTAGTGAACTGGTCCCTGTTGGTTTCAGAACACTATATATGCTTGCATGTACACAAATAGATATAAATATATGTGGAGATATATCTACATTACATAGTTTTTTTTAGATGAGTTCAAACCAAGGACCTTTGTTGACTAAGTACAAAGCCGTTGGGTTTTAAATCATCAAAACTGAAAAATCAACTATAATAAAAACAATGAAAAAAAATCAAACACTTGGAGGCTAAATAGCATGCTATTAAACAATGATTCGGTTACCAAAGAGATCAAAGAAGAAATAAAAAGCATCCTGGAAACAAATGACAATGAAAACACAACAATCCAAAATCTATGGGACACAGTGAAAGCAGTCCTGAGAGGGAAGTGCATAGTTCTATAGGCCTACCTCAAAAAACAAGAAAAAAAATAATAATAAATTATCTAATCCTACAACTTAAAGAATTAGAAAGAGAACAACAAGAAAAGCCCAGAGTAAGCAGAAGGAAGGAAATAATGATCAGAGTGGAAATAAATGACGTAGAGACCAAAAAAACAATACAAAAGATCAATAAAACCAAGAGCTTGTTCTTTGAAAGGATAAACAAGATTGATGAACCTCTAGCTAGGCTTACCAAGAAACAAAGAGTGAGGACCCAAATAAATAAAATCAGAAATGAAAGAGGTGAAGTAGCAACTGACCCTACAGACATACAAAGGATTATAAAAAAAATACTATGAACAACTCAACTCCAACAAAATGGACAACCTAGACGAAATGGACATATTCCTAGAAAAATACAAGCTTCCAAAACACAATCAGGAAGGATAAAAAATAAAAAACCTGAATAGGTCAATAACTACTGATGAAATTGAAACAATAATCAAAAACTTCCAACAAACAAAAGCCCTGGACTGGATGGCTTCACAGGGGAGTTTTACCAAACATTCAATTCACTAAAACCAATCCTTCTCAGACTATTCCAAAAAATTCAAGAGGAAGACACACTTCAAAGCTCTATGAAGCCAGCATTACCCTAATCCCAAAACCAGATAAAGATACTACAAAGAAAGAGAATTACAGGCCAATATCCCTGATGAACATAGATGCTAAAATCCTCAACAAAATTCTAGGAAATCAGATTCAGCATTACATTGGAAAGATCATACACCATGACCAAGTGGGATTTATTCTGGGGATGCAAGGCTGGTACAATATCTGCAAATCAATAAACATGATACATCACATAAACAAACTGAGAGACAAAAATCACATAATCACATCAATTGATGCAGGAAAAGCATTTGACAAAATCCAACACCCTTTCCTGATAAAAACTTTCAACATAATAAGAGCCTTATATGACAAACCTACAGCCAACATCATACTCAATGGGCAAAAACTAAAACCATTTCCCCTAAGAAGAGGAACAAGACAGGGATGCCCACTTTCACCACTCCTGTTACACATAGTACTGGAAGTGCTAGCCATAGTGATCAGACAAGAAGAATAAATAAAAGGTACCCAAATTGGAAAAGAAGAAGTAAAACTGATATTATTTGCAGATGACATGATACTGTACATAGGAAACCCTAAAGACTCCATCAAAAAACTACTAGTCTTAATAAATGAATTCAGCAATGTAGCAGGATACAAAATTAACACCCAGAAATCTATGGGTTTCTTATGCACCAACTAGAGGCCTGGTGCACAAATTCATGCACCAGTGGGGTCCCTCGGTCTTGCCTGCAGGATTGGGCTAAAACTGGCTCTCTGACATCCCCTCAGGGGGCCCAGATTGTGAGAGGGCACAGGCCAGGCTGAGGGACCCCACCGGTGCACTTTCAGGGCCAGGGAGGGACACAGGAGGTTGGCCAGCCAGGGAGGGACCGTGGGAGGGCTCCAGGGTGTGTCCAACCTATCTCACTCAGTCCTGATCGGCTGGACCCCAGCAGCAAGCTAACTTACCAGTCAGAGCGTCTGCCCAGTGGTGGTCAGTGCATGCACATCATAGGGAGCAGTTTAGCAGCCTTAGCATATTATTAGCATATTACACTTGATTGGTTGAATGGACAACTGGACACTTAGCATATTAAGCTTTTACTATATAGGATAATGAATTCACAGAAAGAGAAACTAAAAAAATAATTTTTTGCAACAAAAAAATTAAGATACCTAGGAATAAACTTAATTGAGGTAAAAGACCTGTACTCAGAAAACTACAGGACATTGAAAAGAGAGATAGAGGAAGACATAAACAAATGGAAGAATATACCGTGTTCGCAGATTGGTAGAATCGACATCATTAAAATGTCCATACTACCCAAAGCAATCTATAGATTCAATGCAATCCCCATTAAAATACCAATGGCATATTTCACAGACCTAGAACAAATTCTCCAAAAATTCATATCGAATAAAGAGAATACCCCAAATAGCCACAGTAATCCTGAGAAAAAAGAACAAAGTTAGAGGGGTCACAATACCAGATATCAAGCTGTATTACAAAGCCACTGTAATCAAAGCAGCCTGGTACTGGCACAAGAACAGACGTATAGACCAATGGAACAGAACAGAGAACCCAGAAATCAATCCAAGCCATTAAGCTCAATTAATATTTGACAAAGGAGGCAAGAGCATACAATGAAATCAAAACAGTCTTTTCAATAAATGGTGTTGAGAAAATTGGACAGATACATGCAAAAAAAATGAAATTAGACCACCTACTTACACCATACACAAAAATAAACTCAAAATGGATAAAGGACTTAAACGTAAGACAAGAAACCATAAAAATTTTAGAAGAATCCATAGGCAGCAAAATATCAGACATATGTCGAGCAATAGCTTTACTGATAAAGCTCCTAGGACAATGGAAACTAAAGAGAAAATAAACAAATGGGACTACATCAAAATACAAAGTTCTGCACAGCAAAAGAAACCATCAACTGTAGGGAGCGGCTATAGGGTTAAGCCTCGGACTGACCTGTTGGCCAAACCACAAACAAGTCCCAGCTTAGAAGGCACAGCCCTCTTAGCATAATTAAACTTGACGTTATGGCTCCCTAGATCTTATCTGGGTAGCTAACGGGCTGAGGGGGGGTGCAACAAGTGCTGCCAAAACAAGTGAAACTCATAAGAACATTGTAACTATAGTGACCACTACCTTGTTTATCTCTGGCTATAAAATAAAGGCTCAGCTTGCCATCTGGATCTCTCTCTGTGGCCTCAGCCAGGCACAGGAAGATCCACCTAGACCAGGGGTGGGCAAACTTTTTGACTCGAGGGCCACAATGGGTTCTTAAACTGGACCGGAGGGCTGGAACAAAAGCATGGATGGAGTGTTTGTGTGAACTAATATAAATTCAAAGTAAACATCATTACATAAAAGGGTACAGTCTTTTTTTTTTTTAGTTTTATTCATTTCAAATGGGCCGGATCTGGCCCGCAGGCCGTAGTTTGCCCACGGCTGACCTAGACTCAGCTTATTCTCTCTGTCTGTCTGTCTTTTCTACATCCTTCCCATCACCCCTCGGGCTCACCGAACCCTTGGCTGTGCTGGCATGGCACAATCAACAAAACAACGAGAGCCCACTGCATGGGAGAACATATTTACCAATGTTATCCCTGATAAGGGTTTTATCTCCAAAATTTATGGGGAACTCATATAATTTAACTCATTTCAAACAACCAATCAAAAAATGGGCAAAGGACCTAAACAGACACACAGAAGGCCAGGAGACATGCTCAAAGTCACTAATCATCTGAGAGATGCAAATCAAAACGACAATGAGGTACCATCTCACACCTGTCAGAATGGCTATCATCAACAAATTAACAAATGGCAAGTGCTGGCAAGGATGTGGAGAAAAAGGAACCCTCCTGCACTGCTGGTGGGAATGTAGACTGGTACAGCCACTGTGGAGAACAGTATGGAGTTTCCTCAAAAAATTAAAAATGGAGCTCCCATTTGACCCAGTAATCCCACTTCTGGGACTATATCCCAAGAAACCAGAAACACCAATCAGAAAGGATATATGCACTCCTATGTTCATAGCAGCACAATTTACAATAGCTAAGATTTGGAAACAGCCTAAGTGCCCATCAGCAGATGAGTGGATTAAAAAACTGTGGTACATCTACACAATGCAATACTACGCTGCTGCAAAAAAGAAGGAATTCTTACCATTTGCAACAGCATGGATGAACCTGGAGAGCATTATGCTAAGCGAAATAAGCCAGTCAGAGAAAGATAAGTACCACATGATTTTTCACTCATTTGTGGAATATAATGAACAACATAAACTGATGAACAAAAATAGAGCCAGAGTCATAGAAACATCGAACAGATCATCCAATCTAAGAGGGAAGGTGGGAGGGGAGGTGAGAGGTGCAGGTAAGAGATCAACCAAAGGACTTGTATGTATGCATATGAGCATGACCAATGGACACAGACACTAGGGTGTTGAGGGCATGTGCTGGGGGGCGGGGGGGAGCAGCTGGGGAGAGGTCAATGGGGGAAAAGGGAGACATATGTAATACTTTAAACAATAAAGAATTTAAGTTTAAAAAAACACACACACACAAAAATCATAAAAACTGCTGCTCTCAGCTAAATGTGTTTCCTTCCCTTTTTTGAAAGCCAGCAGCTATGGGATGAGTTCGCACTGATTAATTCAATAGGATAATTACTTCTGAAAAATTTAAAGTAGAATGAGATCACAATTTTTAGCTGTTAGCATCGTTTTGCTGAATTTTTGTCTTTCTTTACTGCCCAGAATTCTGTACTGTTTCCTCTCAAGGGAGGAGGAAATGGTGGGTGCTGTGCTGGTGGCGGTGGTGGTAGCAGCCTGACCTCAATTAAGTTACATTTCATCAGGAGGATGGAAGTGGTGAGGGGCCTCATTAAGAGATCTTCCATGTGACAAGCACGGCATGTGGTGGGGGGGCGCATGGCGGGGGGGCTGTTTCTGGTTTGTGGTAACTTTTAAAAAACATCTTTTAAAAATGTGCGTCCTCGCCCTAACCGGTTTGGCTCAGTGGATAGAGCATTGGCCTGCGGACTCAAGGGTCCCAGGTTTGATTCCAGTCAAGGGCATGTACCTTGGTTGCGGGCACATCCCCAGTAAAGAGTGTGCATGAGGCAGCTGATGGGTGTTTCTCTCTCATCGATGTTTCTAACTCTCTATCCCTCTCCCTTCCTCTCCGTAAAAAAATCAATAAAATATATTAAAAATAAATAAATAAAAATTAAAATGTGCGTCCTTCCCAGGTCTCCAAAAGCTGCCTGTTTGCAAAGGCTGCCTGTTTGTGTCAACATTTGCTCAGGCGCTTGTTTCAATCCAGGGAAGAGTGTTCCTGGGAGGGAACAGAGAGGCAAGGGCCCGGAAGTGGAAGGGCACCAGAGAAGGTAGAAAAGGAGGACCGTCAGCGTGGCTGGATGGGGCCAGGGACAGAAAGTGGCCGGAGGGGTGGCCAGGGCCAGTTCATGTAAACCTGTCCATTCCTGGAATCGTTGTAGTATTTCCCTAACATTGCAAGTTAAGAGCGAATTTTGGCCCTGTCGGCATGGCTCAGTGGTTGAGCATCGACCTATGAATTAGGAAGTCCCGGTTCAATACCTGGGTTGCCGGCTCTAATCTCAGTGTGGAGCGTGCAGGAGGCAGACGATCAATGATACTCTCTCATCATGTTTCTCTCTCTCTCTCCCCCTCTCCTTTCCTCTCTGATATCAAGAAAAAATATTTTTTTAAAGAGTGAATTTTGTCTTGAATTATCTTGGTAATCACCTCAATTTTCCATTTCGTTTTCCTTTAAACCTCTTGGGACATCCTCCGAAGAGGATGGTTGTGAAATTCTTAAAGAATCCTAACCCCTAGTTGTTGTTTTCTTATGCGAACTCTTAAAATGAGTTACTCTGCGTGTTAGTTTTTTCCAGACAGAATTGTAAACTGCAGCCATGGAGGAGCATATGGGCAGAGCCAACAGGAAATGAAACCCGCCACAGTTCAGAAGTCTGAAATAGTCGGGAAACTATCGTTAACCGGCCTAGAAGCATTTCTTTCTCTTTTTAAAAAATTGATTTGAAAGATCAAGAGCGAGAGCAAGGAACATTGATTTGTTGAGTCACTTACTTATGCATTCATTGATTGATTTTGTATGTGCCTTGACTGGGGATGAACCTGTAACCTTGGTGTATGGGGCCGACACTGACCAACTGAGCTACCCGGGCAGAGTAGAAGCATGTTAAGCACTGGGTTCTTAGCCTGGGAATGAAATACATACATGTATCAACTGTAGCAAAGTTTCCTAGGTACTCATGGGTATTTGGGGCCGAATAAGTCTGAAGTTTTCATCACAGTCTCCAACAGGTCCAGTGACCCCCAAAATGTTAAGAAATACTGGTTTGCTCAAGGATGATGCTTTTCTCTTTAATTTCATGGTTTCCTTCCTCTTCCCATCCTTCAAATCCACAGCTGCACTGGGGCAACGCTGTCACCCAGGATCCTTGTAAAGTAATAGCCATGATTAGTTCACTCAACAAAGGCAGCAGAGAGAAGGGCAGGTGACGGCACCGGCTTCCCAGTGTGGCTGGGAGGGCAGCATGGCTCCAATCAAGTGAAGCACAAAGCACAGTGCCTGGCGCGCAGCTGCTCTCCACACCAAGCAGTTGCTATCGATGGTAATAAATCATGGAGACGTGTTTGCTGTGTATCGTCTGTGGCACAGAGTTGCCTAGAGACCAGTTTTCTAAAAGGGGAAACCAGGGAGTAAGAGAGGAAACATTTAGCTGCCCGCCTCGTGCCCACTCAGGCAGCCCTGATGAGTGTCCCCAGCACTTCTGGGGCAGAGGTCAAGGAACGTGGCCTTGGTCGTTAGATGGAGCTCATTCGAGAAAGCCCCTCATCTGTGACTCCTACTCACTGCTGTGTGTCCCTGGCCCTGGGACACCTTATACACCCGAGTCTTGGGTGTGTCACTAGGAAAAAGGAAGGCATTTTAGCCCCTACCTCCTGAGATGGTTGTGAACACAGAAGGAAAGGGTGTCTCCCAGTCGCCAGGGCATGGTCCTAGAAAGAGCAGCTGTTTTTATTTTTCTTCCCCAAATGAACCCGGTGAGGGGTTGAGTTAGTTGCCTCAAAAGATCACTGGTTTGAGAGTCTGTCTAAAGATCCTTGGGTTTATTCTCTTCTGTGTCTGATTTTCTGTTCTATTGAGGGCAACAAAAAATCTTGGAACCCATTCCCAGCTCTCATTTACTAGCTGTGTGACCTTAAACGAGTCATTTGATCTTTCCAGGCTTCTGTTCCCTCACCTGTAGACGGATTTAAACAGTACTTAATCAGTTTCAGGGGCAGCCTGAGTGTGTGGCTCCTTTCTGAATGATTCTGTACTTTCTTTTGATTTATGGAGGAAATGACTATTGAGTCTGCCAAAGATTCTTCTAGGTGCTGAGGATGCAACAGGGAATATAACAAAGTTCCTACCCTCGTGGACTTTACAATTCTTGCGATTGGCATAAAAACAAACCGCAAGCCAATGAGAGAGCAACTGATTAAAGGGTTTAGTTTATTTTCACTCCCATTAGTTGCAGTAGCAGAACACCATCTTAGAGCCCTGGAAGTTTTTGTATGCACATATTTTCTGTTCCCAAGTGGGAAATAGTTTCAGCTTTTTGATGCTTCACCTTGGCTAACCTGGTAACATCCAATTGTAACTTCCACCCTCCTTGCCGTGGGTAGGCTTTCTCCTAATATTTATAACTAATGGGACAAATAGAGTCGGTCCAGAGCGTGAGAGCAGACAATCATGAATGTTAGCAGGGGTTTTGCAAGGGATTTGAGTTCTCCTTATAGATACAGTGCAGCCTGTCCCTTGGAAATACTATATGGTGTTCATGGTTGGTTGATGTCGGTCTCGGGAAAGGGCATTAAACATCAGTGTATCTTTCATAATCTTATCTGTCTGTTAACTCTACCAGCTTTTTAATAAGTATTTTTTTCAGACTTCAGGAGGCTGTGAATGAAAAACATACATGTCCAAACTGTACGCAAAGTGTGTATGTATATGTATACGTATATATGTATATATGTATATATACACACACATATATATACAATATGCATGAGACTATCAGAAAGTTCCAGGCTTTAGATAAAGGATCTTACTCCCCAGAATCACCTATAACATAATTTCACAGGATTTGCTGTGAGTGCTTAGGTCACAGTTGGTGTTCAATAAAGATGCCTTCTTTTTCTAAACAGATACATGTAAACTGAATAATAGATTGCATTCATATGCATCACTAACTGCATTAATAAAAGCAGCCATTTCCCGCAAGGCGCTCACAGAGGCACACAGTCTAGAGAGGGACAGGACCAAAAGCAGGGTGTTCCTGAGTCTGCCGCGCTCCCGGGGCGAGGGCGAGCGCGATCACGAGGGTTCAGCAGAGATCCGGCGCCCACCAGAAAGAGGAAGGGACGGGCCGCGGCGGGCGTAGGGGAAACACAGAGCATCCTACTTCGCCCAGCCAGCCTTAAGCAGCCCATGCTGCGGGGCCACGCCCAGCGCCTAGCGACGCTCTCCATGGCAACCGAGACTTGGCAACGGCCCCACCCCGTGCGTCAAGACAGGCGTGTTGCGTCATAGCGGCGCGCCGGAAGTGACTTAAGCAATCGCCAAAGACTCCGGAAGTTGGCTCTGTCAGGGACTGTTGTTGATTCTGACACCCGGCTTGCGATGGGTTGCGACGGGGGAACGATCCCCAAGAGGCACGAACTGGTGAAGGGGCCCAAGAAGGTTGAGAAGGTCAGTGAAGTGGGCCCGGTGGGGACTGGGGTTGGCGGGGCCCCCGGGGAGCGAGGAGAGGTGGGGGTGGGGCCAGCGGGTTCAGACGCAGCTGCGCTCATCCCTTGTGGAGAATTCAAAATTAAAACAGGATTAATAAGGGACCTTTACTGCGTGCTTGCTATTGCCACTCAGCCGGAAGTACCCTTAATATGGGGTGTCTCCTGCAATTCTCACATCGGTCCGTACTGTCATATCCTCACTTTGCAGACATGGAACTTGAGAGTGAAAAGGAGAAAGTTGCGACGCTAGGGACAGCGCCAGGGTTTGAAGCCTGTCTGCCGTCGTAACAGTGACACAAATGGGTACTGTTTATCGGGCTTTGTATACACTAGCTCATTTCTCAAGGAAGTCCTCCCAGAAGGTCCCCTTATCCCCGTGAGAGCAGGTCCTTAAAACCATACCGACCCCTTTACACCGCGTTCATGGCTGGTAGACGTCGGTCTCGGGGACAGTGAGCTTCCGGTGGCAGTCTGTCCCTTCTCCCGCTCTGTAAGTAGCACAGTTCCTAGCACACTAAAAACAATATAAAGAATTCCTAATGCTCACAGGTTATTGATCACATCATATGTCATTTCCATGCCACTGACAGGGAAATTGAGTCAGTAACATGACCAAGATTTCACATCCCGTGGGTAATGGAACCAAGAATCCCATTCATTTGCTCAGGATTTCAAAGTTAAGCCTAGTCATTGCTTTTTGATAGTAGAAGGTTCAGGCAGTGTTTGACTTGTGCTCCACTACAGTGCGAATTTTGATAAAAGCCATTTAAATTGCCAACGTGTAGCTTTGGATCCGAGGAATGGATAGAGTAACAGTTTCGGGAATGTGGGTTTGGTTTGGTTTGGTTTGGTTTGGTTTGGTTTGAAATAATAGACAGTGGTGATTAAAAGCATGGTCTCTGGAGCCAGCCCGTTCTTATCCCAGCTCCTTCATCTATTTGCTCTGTGACCTTTTGGTGCCTCACTTTCCTCAGGAAAAAAGGTAAAAACACTGAATCATAGGGTTTTTATGAGGATTAAAAGATTAAGTTACAGAAACCGCTTAGCACAGCAGACAGTTGTTGCTTCAAAAAATCAACTTTAAGGGAATGTTTTTATTTTTCTATTTCTCTTTTCTCCCAAATATGCCATCTTGTTACATTTTCAGGTTTGGCATTTTAGGAGGGGGAAAGAGTGGGACATGGGATATTATATAGGTAAAACTATCATTAAAAGGTTATGATCTTACATCTGCATTTTCATACTGTGGTTAAGAATTTGATATGCCCCCTGGTGAACAGTCTGCAAAAAACACTTCGGTTAAATTGGTGATTTTATGCAGAATTAAATAGTCTTTGTGCTAAATTTATAAATAATAATGCCTGTCTTCTCAGTTTTCCATCCTTATATTCTGCTAAAACTTTGGAGCCTTTCTCATTGTTAGAAATGAAACTGGACTGTTTGCTTTTTCTGGATGGCTTCCCTAACTTACTGTTAAGATGCAAATATTAATGTTTATATGTAGCTTACATAGGCAATTTAATAATTTGAGGTAAACTGTTTTGTCATAGGTGTCGTGTTTACAGGGGACTTTATTTCACATAGTATTGATTACTGTGACTTTTTAAATCCCAACTTTTGTGCCATTATCTTTATGAAAACCAAAAATCATCATAGTGTGATATTACTGAATAAGCCTTTATGTGGAGATCTGTGGATCGTGTCTTTCAGAGGTGAAAATTAATTTAAAATATTTTTTTTCTCTTTGTAGATTGACAAAGATGCTGAACTGGTGGCCCTATGGAACTATTGTGCTCTAAGTCAAGAAATACTAAGACGACCAATAGTTGCCTGTGAACTTGGCAGGTATGGTTCCTTAATTGAGATGAATTTTTATTAAATGATTTTTTTAAGAATTTTAATGTGTAAATGCAGTTCTTGATTCATCAGATGTGACTTACCATAAGCAAATTTGTGAAACCTAGATTTATCATTCCCTGTGAACATAATTCTGTACAAACTTGTTCAATTTGGTTTATTTTATCCATGGATCGAAAACTCGGAGATTAATAGCTGAGTTATAAACATAAACGCATGAAGGAGCCATGTGGGGAATGGTGGGAACTAGGGGAAACTGGAGAGTTCATGTCCCATCTACAGGGATAGCTGCTACTCAGTTCCAGCCAGTTGCAGTTCAAGAATGTGACCTAGTGGCTCTAGAACTTATGATTTTATATTTTCATCCAGGAAAAGTTGAAAATATGTACTTTTATATTAAATTTCCCAATTTTTGAAATCCTTCTTAAGGTCACATTCAGCCCTCAGACTGCCAGTTTGAGCACTTGATTTTAAACTAGTTTCTTTCTTTGTATGCTCTGGAAATAGTTGAGAGAGGATTAAACTTACCTTTTGAGTAAGGCTGGGCATTTCTGTTATCAAATGTAAAATGACTTTGGATTGTACTCAATTTAGTCTTTGTCCTTTGTGTGAAGGTTAATTGTTGCCATAATGTTTTGACTAATCTTTATTGTTGCAGACTTTATAACAAAGATGCTGTCATTGAGTTTCTCCTGGACAAATCTTCCAAAAAAGCTCTTGCAAAGGCAGCGTCTCACATTAAAAACATTAAGGTAACACAGGTGATTTTGAAGTGCTCCAAGGGTCTCTGTGGTTGAGGTTTATCTTACAGAATTCACGTACATTATAGACTGAACTCAAATATTTGGGATTTCAATCCCACCCAGCCAGCTAATAAAGGTGTGATTTTGGGTGGTCACTTAAAGCTTAAGCCAGAAGGTCCCACACCTGTACTTTCTGCATTATAAATTTGTTATGATTTAATATGCATGGAAAAGCTTTGAAAACTCTCAATGTGCCCTAGCCGGATTGACCCAGTGGATAGAGCATCAGCCTACGGACCAAAGGGTCCCGGGTTCAGTTCCAGTCAAGGGCACGTACCTTGGTGGAAGGCTCCTCCCCAGCCTGGGCCCTGGTTGGGGTGCATGCAGGAGGCAGCCAATCATTGTGTTTCTCTCTGTCTTTCCCTCTCTCTTTGACTCTTCCTAAAAATCAGTGGAAAAATATCTTCGGGTGAGGATTTACAAAAATAAAAATATTTTTTAAAAAACCTCTCAATGTGCTGTGTAAACATTGGGATGCCTTATTTTTGTAGTTAAAACTCAGCTACTTGAATTTTTTATTTGAAAGACACTTTTATAGAATTAGAGAATTTTATAGGTAGACCACTGTTAAATTATTGTGGTTATCTCTTGCTGACTAGAAGTTCTGATTGGCAGTTAAAATTCTTTCATGAAAGTGAAAAAACAAGGTTTGTAGTAAAGAAAGTTTGTTGAGAGGACAACATTTTCAAATTTGGTCATTGGGAGAAAAATTAGAAAAGTAGCGAAGCATTTGAGAACCATCAAGCTGTCAAACACTTGGGCTCACCCTCACTATAAATACCTCCTGAGGCACATGGCCAGTTAGTGAGGCTAAACCTGGACCAGAGCCCCTGACTCCTCATCTAAGACTTTGGGTATTTTCTTTTAGTCTCTTTGTTTTTAAATGTTTTATTATTATAGTAGGCTTTTTGTTTGAATTCTTGAAATGATTACAGGATACAGGATATGTTTATTTCAGGCAAATCAATAATTTTGAAATGTAGCTAATCATAGTGATACAGAAATAACCATGCTGATTTTTGTCATCTTTTGCCTTGAGAAGAGTATTCACTTCTAAAAGACCCATGATAACATAATTATCTCAAAAATGTGATTCTCATTGAAATTTATTTATACAGTTCTATACTAAACCAGTATTCAGTGTATGTGCTTGAACTTTTCATTTTAATTCTCAAAAAAACCCTCTTCAAAAGTCTGAACTGTAGAGACAAAGTGATTCAAATAAAGCAATGCACACGTACAAGGTTGTCATTACTGTCAGCCAATAGTCCACAAATGCCCAGAGCAGAGAACTTGATGGGGCACATCTCTGCTGTAAACCAGGACGCCGACTGCGTGGTGGCTTTCCTGCTGAGGTGCTCTCTGCTCTCCAGAGTGTTGAAATCAGTGGTGCAGTTAAATGTGGAAAATGCTGCAAGTGCTAAAGTTTAACTGTCACTCCTTGTAAAGTTGAATTTTTTTGAAAACCTGAATGGTGGGGTCTTGGAATATGAGCGTATTCTCTGGCTAATATTTGCCTTGGATTCATTAGACCATGGCCTCAGATTTTACTGTCTCCCCAGCTATGGAGTAAAATGGTAGTCAGTGATACGGAATAGCCTCAGTGAGGATTGACGCGCAGGGAAAAAGAGTCCTTTCTGGATGAAATTACTATAAAGCTTTCTCTTCTTGGAGTAATTTTGCATGTCAGAAGTTACTTTTCCTTAAATAGTAAATGTTTGTGAAATAGAAATTAACTAACTTATTTGCTAGTGAATTTTAAAAATCATGTTTTCTGTCACAATTTATGATTTAATTTTATAGCCATGTTAATTGATGGCCACAGGAAAGTAGGTAGGGAAAAGAGGTTTGAATGGGAAGGGACTAGAATAACAATTTCTCTGTTTCAGCTGTTCTCAACCTTTGGGTCGCGACCCCTTTGGCGGTCGAACGACCCTTTCACAGGGTTCACCTAAGACCATCCTGTATATCAGATATTTACATTACAATTCATAACAGTAGCAACATTACAGTTAGGAAGTAGCAACGAAAATAATTTTATGGTTGGGTCACAACATGAGGAACTGTATTTAAAGGGCCAGAAGGTTGAGAACCACTGACTTAGATGGTATTAAGGGAAGGGTGATCCACTTATCAAATGAATTCTTAAAATCTGTATGGTTTTTCACAGCATGTGACAGAACTAAGGCTTTCCGACAATCCCGCCTGGGAAGGGGATAAAGGAAACACAAAAGGAGACAAGCATGATGACCTCCAGCGCGCACGTTTCATCTGCCCGGTCGTGGGCTTGGAGATGAATGGCCGACACAGGTCAGTCTGCTGAAGTGACACTGGTGCTGTGGGGTTCGTGCCTCGGCCTGGTGATCACATAGACTCTGTAAGGTGCTCTTCGGTTTGGATGGTTCATGCCCTGTCAGCCAAGTCCACTGATGTGGCGTCCAAGTGCACTCACTTTGTTCTCGAGAGCAGGAGAACCTGCAGTAAAGAGGGATTTTAAACATTTCTCTCATGATGCTTTTTTAAAAAAATATATTTTTATTGATTTCAGAGAGGAAGGGAAGGAGAGAGAGATAGAAACATCAATGATGAGAGAGAATCATTGCTCTGCTGCCTCCTTCACGCCCCCTACTGAGGAGTGACCCCGCAACCCAGGCATGTGCCCTTAACAGGAATTGAACCCGGGACTCTTCAGTCCGCAGGCTGATGCTCTATCCACTGAGCCAAACCAGCTAGGGCTCGTGATGCTTATGAGCCGTGGATTGGGTTATCTGATCTCTTCCTGTGGGAAAGAAAGCAAAGGGCAGATGTTTCCTATCAAACATCCCATTTCCTTGTCATTGCTAAAAGTTACTCAGTGGGTACAGGGTTACAGAATATGTGGTTGGTCGGTCAGCTGAAGGCCCAGCTGATAATTACTTGATTTGAATTTGTAGCCCAAAATCCTCTACTAGAGTACCAGAAATCTTAAGGTTAAGATTTATATTGAAAATGTAAGTGCCTTGTGTATTTCTCCCTTAAAAAATATGAATGTTGAATGAGTTTGTAGGTGTCTTTGTATAGGGAGTCTCTAAGCCAACGCTCTAAACTCTTTTCCCACCATTTAGAAATATTTTCAACAGCTGGTCGTCTAGAGAGAATCTTCCATGTAACACATTACATGTTGAAAGGTAGTAATTTTTACTACTTTTATTCAGGAAAGGGGGAGAAAGCATCTCAAGTAAGTGAAAACTTTTACTGAGCTATAAACAACCACATTTCGTCTGGGGCTTTCTGGCACATTTGTATACATTCTTCTAACAGACATATGTGCTGTGTGTGGCCAACTATGCCAGAGAGCATCACCACTGCTGAGGCGGAATAGCCTAGGATTCTGTTCTTCTTCAAGTAGTCTGAGTTTAAATCTTTTCAGCCTCGTTCTCAAGCTTCAGCATGTAGCGGTTGTTAACTCAGCTTGCTGTGCTCATCATTTTACAGTGTAGACGTGCATCAGATCGTCAGGTTGTACACCTTAAATATGCACAATTCCTAGTCCTCAATTGCACCTAAATAAAGCTGGAAAATAATAAAATAAAAGCTAACGTTCACCATTTGGGTTAGGTAGGAACTATTCGGGAACCAGACTCATGCACCTAATCCCCCCTCCCCTCAGCCTCTGGCAACCACCTATCTGCTTCTGTCTCAATAGTTTTACCTGTTCTGGATATTCCATCTACAGTGGGGCCTTCACTTACGACTTCCCAGCTAACGAGTTTTTCGAGATACAAGCCGTCGGCCGATTTTTTGCTTTGAGTTGCGAGCTAAAATTCGGGTTATGAGCCAGCTTCAGATACCCCACCACTAGTTGGCGCAGCGAACGTCACAGTGAACGCCACAACATCAGCCCAGTATCACGTGTCTCACTCGTTCACTTTAATGATTTGACATACAAGTAATTTGAGTTACGAGCTCCGTCCCGGAATGAATTAAACTAGTAAGTCAAGGCCCCACTGTATAATAATAAAAGCGTAATATGCAAATCAACTGAATAGCCGAACAGCGGAAAGACCGTCCAGGTGACCTTCCTGATGAAGCTGGTGCTGTGAGGGCCTACTCTTGCACGAATTTCGTGCATCGGGCCTCTAGTATAAATATAGAAGCATAGAGTGTGTAACCTTTTGTGTCTAGCTTCCCACTTCTTTTTAAGAAAGCCATGGTTTACCCCAAAAGAGGAACTTTGCAGAAGCAAACACAGCTCCAGGGTCTCGAGCAGGGATTACCGGGAGCTGTTGCTCCAGTTGTAGCTTCTCCCAGTTTTTCCCTTCCTTTGCTCTTCCTCTCTCTCTCTTCCCAGGTAATTGGGCTTCCCCTGTTTGGCTCTGCCATCCAATTAATAGGGCTTTCACACAAGAAAGTTGATTTGTCTGTCTGTTTAGTAAAGTTCATATAATAAAGATTTAAATATATAGAAAAATATAAATGAATTAGTTGTATAATAAAAAGTTGAGCCTTTGTTTAAAGAAAAACAAATAATTTCCTCAATTACTAATAATTAATAAGCATCCATGAAATAGGATTTTTTTTTGGTCCTAAACAACATGAATCGGGTTTTGTTAGGGCAGTCTGCAGCTGCTATAACCCCTAGGAAACTGGAGAACCTTCTGTTGTGGTGATTTTAGAGGAATATGTAAAGTAAAATGTGAAAGTGCTTTTTGCCCGTTTCCCCCAGTCCTCGCCTCCAGAGCAGCTTTATTAGCTGTTTACTATTTAATGGCCCTGCAGACCCTCCCAACGCCAACATGCCATGCTTCCCTCCACCTCTGCGACAGAAACAAACAGTCGTGGAGTCAGATTACACAGTTTGTAACTTTTTTTTTCTACTTCTTGGATTTGCACTTGTTTCCATGGCCTTGCAGAGTCACCTTATTCTTCGTAGGAGCTGCATGAGTGTTCATAGCTTGTCTGCCACCCCCTACCCATGGCCATTCAGGTGGTTCCTCGGCTTCCCTGTCCCAGGCAGTGCTGTCTGTACTACACAGCTCCGTAGACACAAGGAGGCTCTGGAGCTCGACGCTTTACCGGACACTGTCAGATCGTCCTCCTGTGTGTGGGCCGCATTGTACGCCCAGCTCACCAGTGCTGTTTCCTCACACTTGCCACACATTACCATCACCAAGATCCATTTCGGCCTGAAAGGGAAAGCATTCTGTCACTGTTCTGAAGAGCATTTCTTTAACTGATGAGTTTAAGCGTCTGTTATGTGTGTTGGGCATTTATATTTCTTCTGTGAGCCACATGTTACTGGCCTTTGCCCATTTTTCTATTTTGTTTATTATTGCTTTTTTCAATATATTTTTTTTATTGATTTCAAAGAGGAAGGGAGAGGGAGAGAGAGAGAGAGAAACATCAATAATGAGAGAGAATCATTGATTGGCTGCCTCCTGCATGCCCCCTACTGGGGATCGAGCTCGCAACCCAGGCATGTGCCCTGACTGGGAATTGAACCGTGACCTCCTGGTTCATAGGTTGACGTTCAATCACTGAACTACACCAGCCAGGCTGTTACTGTTTTTCAGTACCTCTTTTAATATTCATAAACTCTGAATCACATATGTATTTAAAATATTTTTTCTGAGTTCCTATTCTGTGTTTTGTCTTTTTATGTTTGTAGTACTTTTAAAAATGTATTTATTTATTTTTATTTATAGGAGAGACTTTATTCTAAAGGCTTATAGCAAGGGTGTGGGAAGGGGACTGTGGACTATGTTTGTGGTTTTAATTTATATATATAAATATAATCAAATGGAACCATTTTTCTTTGAGGTTCTTGGCCTTTGTGTAAACTGAACACATGTTCATTGATAATATGGGTAATAATTTTTAAATTTTCATGTAAGTCATTTTCTGTATTGAATTTTTTCTCCAGGTTTTGCTTCCTGCGGTGCTGTGGCTGCGTGTTTTCTGAACGAGCCTTGAAGGAGATAAGAGCAGAAGTCTGTCACACAGTGAGTTGTTGACATGTGTCGGTTCTTCTCAGTGGCTGAGGAAACAGATGGTGGGGAGTCCTCCCCTCCACGTGTGATTTCAGTATCCTCCACTTCTTTCTGAAGCATGGATCTAGTTGGTGTTTCTCTGTTTACAACCCTCCCGTGGCTTGTCACTGCTGGAAGTTGGGTCTGTGCTTCCATGTCCCTGCTGCCTGCCAGCTCAGAGCACACTGGGCCACTGCCTGAGTGCTCTTCTCTGTCCTATGCCTTGTTCCCTCTGCCCTTCCAGCCTGGAGGGTCCTTCCTGGGAACCTTAGTCCAGAGTGATCACCGTTCCCTGCGCTGTGATCACACTGACCTCAGCTATGTGGTGGCTTCGCCACTGGACTGTGAGGTTTTCCTCTTCTTTTTTTTTTAAATAGGACTTTATTTTTTTAGAGTACTTTTAGGGTCAGTAAAATTATGAGGAAAGTAAGTGATTTCCCATATTCCCTCTGCCCTGCCCATACACATGTGCATAGTCTTCCCTGTTACCAACATCCCCATCAGAGTGGCACATTCGTTAAAGCATGAACCTCCAGTGGCACGTTGGCATCACCCAGAGTCCACAGTGTACATTAGGGGTCACTGGTGCTGTGTATTCTGTGGGTTTGGAAAGATGTATAATGACATGTGTCATCGTCATCATAGTGCCACACAGTCTTTCCACTGCCCTGAGAATCCTCTGCCCTCCTGGTGTGTCTGAGGGCTGGTTCTCTCCAGGCACATCCAGTGCTCAGTAGGTGCTCAGACGAGTGAGCAAGCACTTGACCTGGGCACTTGCCTGCTCAGCTCACGTGAAGGAGATGCTGACGGCTTTGCTTCCGCCTGTTGCTGCTGTAGCTGGAACGTGTCTCTGGTGTTCTGCTGGCCCTTGGGAAGCCTGGCATTTAGTTTAGTGTCATGGATGCCAATGGCTCCGGGCTGTATTTTCACCCGTGTTAATCCTGTGAGGCCTCCCCGCGCTGTTTCTCCCTCCGGTAAACACCTCTCCTTCAGCAGCTTTCGTTGACAGCTGGTGAGGCCAGCACTCTTCGCTGGCTCTCATGGTGGATAAGACTGAGCACCCCTGTTCGCATGGAACCACCATCCAGTTTGAGAGATAGACACTCAGATGACTGAGCAAGGCAGAATCAATGGTGACAAATGCTAGAAAAGAAACACAGAGGGTGATGTCCCATAGGGAGAGAGGCCACCTTAGTGGGTCAGCAAAGGTGCCTCAGGGTTTGATGGAAGAATTGAAGGGTGCAGAGGAGGCAGCCAAGCAAAGTTCAAAAGCTCAGAAGTGACAGAGGCCTTTGCTGGTTTAAGGAACAGAAAGTGTGGTGGAGGATGGGGACAGAGAGAAGTAGGTGAGATTGGAGGGTCGGGCAGGGGTCACGCCATGTAGGGCCCAGGCAGCCATGCTGGAGCAGTGGGAAGCCACAAGGCAGCTTTAAGCTAGGCCAGATGGCCATTCTTCTTAAAATGATCCCTCTATTAAAGAAGCCAGATGTGGAGGAGGACACACTGGTGATTCTATAAATTTAGGATGCAAAGACAAGCAAAAGGTCATCGATAGGAAGAAGTCATTGTGGGGTGATTATGAATAAAGCCATCGGATAATTTAGAATCTGTCCCATTAAGCTTTTACAAGAAAAGTTCAGAAAGTACATTCAAGAATGTACTTGCTACATTTCCTGTATTAACAATGATGGATGGGTGTCCAAAGGAAACAAGGACGTGGTGACAGCCCCTGTGCTCTTGGAGACAAGTCCTGCAGGAGCATATATTCCTGAGAAGTCCTGTTCTGCCTTGTTGCTTGAGGCCAGGTACCAAGCTGATGGTGAAGATGCCATTGGAGGCCCGGGGCCAGAGAACTTCCTTTTGACAGAGCTGATGAGAATTGACTTTATGGAGGAGGAGGAGGTTTTTGTTCTAGGCCTTGAAGGCCGGGCCTGTTTCTCCTCAATCAGACTTGCCCAGAGAACGGGACAGGACCTGCCTGTGGTGGGAGGAGGGCGGTGTGGCGTGGTCCACTGACAGGACAGCAGACAGCACCAGAAGAAGTAACTCCCACTTCGTTGCTCCTTCCGGCGTCTGCTGGCTGGAGGAGAAAGTCTCTGTCCTAGTGTGTTCCAGCGCCTCTGCCCCTCGAGCTCTCCAGAGAGAGGACCTACGCTCAGAGCTGTGCAGGCAGGCTCCAGTGGGATTGTTTTGTGGTCTCTACATTTTTATGCTTATTTTATATTTATCGCAAGGGATGCTGTTTCTTTAATTCTTATGACAGGAATATAAAGTTAACTTGTAAATTTAAGAAGAAACAATGGGTAGATTTAAAGAAAAAATGCTAAGATACCGATAGTAATGTGGCAGGGAAATGCCTGAAATTTGTGAAATGCTCTTGCAAATGATGGTGGTAGGTAGTGGGGGCGGGGATGGGGTGGAAGAGTTGGAGGGTGTTTTGAAGAAGAGGAAACAGAGGAGCAGCCCCACTGGGGGAGGAACCCAGGCAGCCCAAGAAGATGGGGCACAAGGTGTAGTCACGCAGTGGGGCAGGACTGGGGGGCAGGGCGACAGGTCGGAGATGTGAGTCCACTGGGTGGTGGAAACTTTGAGTGCCTGACCCAAGAGCAGGTCCAGGTGGGAATGCGGTAGGGAGCCATTGAGGCAAGAAATTTGACAGTGGGTATGAAAAGGGAGCCTGTGGGAAGCGCTGTGAAGGAGCGGGAACTCAGGGAACTCAGCTGGTATGTGCTCCATGGGGCAGGAGAGCCACTTTGCATCTGCTGTGTTCAGATGTGTGTGTACCAAGTAGTGTGTGTGATGTTGTTTCAGTGTTGCATGCATTTGTGAGTACACTCAGGAAGTCTGCTTGAAAGAATGTAAATAGGAGAGGTGGAAAATTAAGCTGAAATGTATTACAGAAGCCAAATATCCTAAATCAGTAGTTCCTAAACCAGGCTTTCTCTGTAGAATCATACTGAAGTTTGTCAAGTTCTCATTCCCCATCTCAGACCCCGACACCAAAGCCTTTAGGAGGGTGTAGACTTCTTTTACTTAAGGGTTCTCAGAGTAATTCTAATGGGCTGCCAATTTGGGGGGACTCTGACCTAAAGCAATCAAACATTTTTCCTTCTACCATAATGGCTACTGTCTCCTGGATCAGGCAGTTTTCCTTTGCATTGGCTGACCCCACACATAATGTAACCATGTTGACAAGCATATATAACAGAGCTTTACGGAGAAGTTGACAGTATGTCATGGAAATGCAATATTACAAGGGAACTCTGAAATCCTTCTGTTGGTGCTTGGGAAATTTCACTGAACACCAGCAAACTTGAAAGTCCGTACCTTGAGCACTTCAAGGGAAGAGAAGGAAGCAGAGGAAAGGGGACCTGACTGTGTCAGGGTTGCATAAGAAGAGACCAGGTGAGGACGGGAGCTCTGGCTACATCTGTCTCCTGAGGGGCCTCCTGCAGGTAGACAGGATGCTGGCTCAACTCAGGAGTGTCTCAGGGAGGAAAGTGTCTTAAACATAAATCTGTTGCCAGAAGAGCAAGATAAGCACTTTTCTCTTATGTAATCTACATAGATACTGCCTTTGCTTAACTAGATGGAGCACTCTACCCTTTAGCTCCCTAGGGCAGCCATACAAGGCATCACAAACTGGGTGGCTTAACAGAAAGTATTATGTCACAGTTCTGGAGACTGGAAGTCTGTAGTCAGGGTGTAGGCAGGAAATTGTGTGTCTGCAGGGTGGTTCCTCTGAGGCTGGGAGGGAAGGAGCTCTCTCCCTGACTTCAGATGGCCGCCTGTCCCTGTGTCTCCTCTTGTGGCCTTTCCTCTATGGAGTCCCTCTCTATACCCATATCTCCCCCTTTTTTTTGAGGACACCAGCCATACTAGATTAGTATGACTAATGACATGTACAGTGACTTGCTTTCCAACGGTCACATTCTGACTTACTTCAACATTTCAGGTGATGGAGGGGGTAGTGGGGGGAGGCACAGTTCAACCAAAAAAACTATAGAGTTTACAAAAGCATAGAACATGGGACATTCACTGGCATACGTGGGTGGGAGTCACTCATTCACTCACGAAACGTATATTGGTTGTGGCTCACCCACCAGTGTTGGCTTGGGACCACCACTTCACCTTTCCGGGCTTGACATTCTAATATGTAAAATGAAGGAATTATAGTAAATTCTCAGACACTTTTTTTAAAATAAATCTTTATTGTTCAGATTATTACAGTTGTTCCTCTTTTTCCCCCCCATAGCTCCCCTCCACCCAGTTCCCACCCCACCCTCTGCCCTTACCCCCCCCCCCACTGTCCTCATCCATAGGTGTACGATTTTTGTCCAGTCTCTTCGCACACCCCCCACACCCTTTTCCCCCCAAGAATTGTCAGTCCACTCCCTTTCTATGCCCCTGATTCTATTATATTCACCAGTTTACTCTGTTCATCAGATTTTTTATTCACTTGATTTTTAGATTCACTTGTTGATAGATATGTATTTGCTGTTCATAATTTTTATTTTTACCTTTTTCTTCTTCCTCTTCTTAAAGAATACCTTTCAGCATTTCATATAACTGGTTTGGTGGTGATGAACTCCTTTAGCTTTTCCTTATCTGTGAAGCTCTTTATCTGACTTTCAATTCTGAATGATAGCTTTGCTGGATAAAGTAATCTTAGTTGTAGGTTCTTGCTATTCATCACTTTGAATATTTCTTGCCACTCCCTTCTGGCCTGCATAGTTTCTGTTGAGAAATCAGCTGACAGTCGTATGGGTACTCCTTGTAGGTAACTGACTGTTTTTCTCTTGCTGCTTTTAGGATTTTCTCTTTGTCTTTTGCTCTTGGCATTTTAATGATGATGTGTCTTGGTGTGGTCCTTTTTGGATTCCTTTTGTTTGGGGTTCTCTGCGAATCCTGGACTTGTAAGTCTATTTCTTTCACCAGGTGGGGGAAGTTTTCTGTCATCATTTTTTCAAATAGGTTTTCAATATCTTGCTCCCTCTCTTCTTCTGGCACCCCTATAATTCAGATGTTGGTACGCTTGAAGTTGTCCCAGAGGCTCCTTATCTTAATATTTTTGGATTCTTTTTTCATTTTGCTTTTCTGGTTGGGTATTTTTTGCTTCTTCATATTTCAAAATCTTTGACTTGATTCTTGGGATCCTCTTGTCTGCTGTTAGATCTCTGTATATTATTCTTTATTTCAGTCAGTGTATGCTTAATTTCTGGTTGGTCCTTTTTCATATCCTCCAGGGTCTCGCTAAATTTATCGGCGGTTTCTAGAAAATTCTCGAAAAACCTTATAACCGTGGTTTTGAACTCTATATCCTGTAGTTTGCTCTCCTCTATTTCTGTCATTTGTGACCTGTTTCTTTGTCTCCGCATTTTGGCTGCTTCCCTGTGTTGATAGAGTGGCTTTGTGTGATAGGTGTCCTATAGGGCCCAGTGGTTCAGCCTCCCCAACTACCTGAGGTGGATACTCTTGGTGCACCCCCTTGTGGTCTTTGTGCACAGTCTTGTTGTAGTTAAGCCTTGATTGTTGTAGGTATCACTGGGAGGAGTTGACCTCCAGGCCAATTGGCTGTGAGAATCAGCTGTGTCTATGGTGTGAGAATTTCTGTGCTGAAGACACCCTTATGGAGCAAGACTTGCTTCAGTGGGGCTTTGGTGCTCACTGAGTCTGCCCCCTGAGTGTGTCCCTTATGGATCTGAGGAGTTGTAGTCTGGATGGTCCCACTCTGACCACTGGGTACACTGGCTCTTGGATCTCTAAGGAGGTGCTAATTTAGCCTCTGCCTGAGGCTACCCAGCAGGAGCTACAGAGAGATCTGCAGTTTCCTCTTCTTTGTTTGGGATTTGGAGGTGCCCAGATGAGGCCCAGCTGTGAAGCAATGCAAGTTGCTGTGGGGCCTTGGGCCTTCTTTTGGATATTCTGACCCAGCTGCAGTTTGTTAGGTAATTTTAGATTTTATTCATATGCAAAAGCCTCTGTGCACAGCTTGGTTGGGGCGGGGTCTCGGGATCAACAGGGCGGAGCAAACAGCTATGGCTGATCCTCAGCCCTGCCCTAAAAGGCCCCGGGTCTCAGTGTCCTGCTATAATCGGTAATCGCTGCAAGCACCTCTGAGAGAAAGCTGCCCTCAAGTTCCGAGGTTTGCCCGCTTCCAGACAGTCTAGTTTCTCCCTGTATGAGTCTGGGTCCCCAGAGACTTCCCAGAACTGGAGTTCAGAGCAGTCAGGAGCGTGTGACTCCCTCCCGATTCAAAAAGACAGCCATGTCCTCAGTTTGCCAGCCGTTTCCTCGTACGCCTCCGTACCTCTGCACTTTACTTCCGCAGCTCCTCTGAGTCTCAGTGTGCTTTTCTCTTTCCTTCTAGTTGTAGAATTTCCACTCAGCCAGCCTTCCTATGGTTCTGGATGATGTCCGTTTTGTCTTTTAGTTGTCGACACTTTTTCTTTAGACCCAAATTCCAAACAATAACCCTTGTAAATGAGGAAATTAAGTGACAACTTTGTATACTGTCATCAGGAATCAATTCAAAGGCTCTAAAATTTATGAATACGAAGTGTCTCAGTCAGGGCTGGCTCACTGCTGAGACAACCAGTGGGTAACACAGTGAAAGACTGTGGTTGGCCAGCTCTCTTCTGAGGGAAACTTAAGGACTCCAGCTCCTGCTGTCCTGTAGCTTGGGCCTCCTCTGGTGTTTGGAGTGTTCTCCACTCAGTTGATTGATGGGCCTCAGAAGGGAGCATTTAGCTTAGGAGGTTTTAGTGGGCTAGTCCTGGCCCTGGTACTCATCACTTCTGTTCACATTCCATTGGCCAGAACTCAGTCATGTGGCCACACCTAACTGCAAGGGAGTCTGGGAAATGTAGTCTGGCTGGATGCCCAGGAAGAGGAGGTGAAGACCAGCCATTCCTGCCAACTCTGCCAAAAGGAAGAACTATGGCACCGTTTCAGGAACTGTAGTGCATTGTGAAAAGGTGAATGAAGTAAGATAGTCACAGTATCAAAGCCTAAAAGAAATTTTCATTTTTTAGGTAATGTCTGAAATTCAGAGGAACCAGTGTCATAAGCCAGATGTCAGGAACCTCAGTGATATTCAGAGTGTGCGTTTTCTCTACTTTTCATTCTATAGTTCCCTCTGCATTTGCTGTTCAGTTAACTAGAAGAGACTGACGGGTTTGAAGTAGCTACCTCTGTGTTCTAAACCCATCCTGTGCACACTTGATGTCAGCAAACACGGTCCAAAGAGATGTAGTTGCTAGGTTTTTTGTGTTCACTATAAACAAATCACTAGCCAAAATATCAATTGTATTCCCCACTGTGTTCCTTCCTTCTTATAACAAGAAGAAACACACTGGAGTAATTAACAGTTTGCAAAATAAATGATGTACTTGTTACTCAGAGCATGATCCATGGTCCTGTGATATGGGCGTTGCCCGGGAGGTTTAGTTCACTCTTTTTTGAGAAAGGCATATTCCCAGCCCCTCTATAGTCTTGCCAAATCATCTGTATTTTAGCAAGACACCTGGGGATTTTCTAGTTTGTAGAGGCATGACCAGGAACATTTGACTTGCTGGCTCTCTGGCTTCATTTCTTTAGTCTCTGTGATAGGTGAGTGGGGTGTGTGGGTGTTTTAAAGTCAGAAGAAAACAAAAATTTACACCCATACTGGTTGGGGGTTTTTTTGTTTTGTTTATTTTTTTTAGTTATTTTCGGGATTGAGGGGTGTGGAGTGGAAAAGAGAGAAAGTGTTTGGGAAGAGGATATATTTTCAAAAGTGGTCAGTGAATTCTATTTTCCGCTCTGGTCTCCAGGTTATTTTATTTCAGCTTTCTGCTGTCTTCATGGTCTCTGTGAACATTAAGCCTCAGGGAATTGCATAATATCCAGCACAGGCAGCCTTAAACTTTCACCTCTAGGGAAACTAATAGTTAGCAGGAAGGTTCTGTTCCTAGAAGGCTGGAGAAATTATCTACACATTAATTAATTACCCATTAATACATCGCCTTTAAGATACAGTCCATAGCAATGTATTTCTTGTGATTTCTTTCTCATAGCTATAAAAGTGGCCTACAATTGATAGTAGAGCCTTGTCAAGAGCATTTTTGTAGATTCGTTTGAGTATCTTGTATCAAAGAATCATTTTCCCATCTTTCTTCTTTGGTTGAATATTTTCTTATTTCAAGTCAAGGAAACAAGTGATATGAAGGAGAAAGCAAACACTCCTTACAGCTCCCAGCCCAGTGGTTCAGCTCATGTGAAAATGACTGTGCTGTTGACGCCAGTGTGGTTCCACGGCAGCCTCGCCTGCCGCAGTACCTTCCGTCTCCGCCACCTCTGCCAGCACGTCACCCCAGAGGGTCTGTCGAGGACTCGAATTTGTGGGCAAGCAGAGCAGGCGATTGACTTGCCCTCAGCACATCTCCTGGCCCATATACATAGCTGTCCTGGACTTAGCGGCCTGCAAAAGGAAACCCCAAAACTCAGCTGCCTTGTCCCGTGTCAGTTTACATTCATGCACAAAAGTGGCCCTACTTCTAAGGTGATCTGTGAGGCCTCTCTGCTTCCCGGGAGGTCAGATAACTATGAAGTCCATGATTGCTTTGATGGGGACTTTTACACTGAATCTTGAATTTACGATGGAAGGAAAGTTTTTCTTCTTTTGGTTAGTGATCTGAAATGTTTGATGGCCCCTCTAAGGGAATACTGTAGGGTTTTAGCTAGTCATGAGCACAGGGGAGATGTAATGACACTCATTTGCCTGGTAAAATCTAAATGCTGATAGCAGCTGTTTTAAATTCCGTGAAGATGTAAGTTTTTTCTTGGTTGTGGGTAAGTGCATAAGAATTGCGCTGATTTTCATGAGTCATCGTTTCAGTCCTTTATTCGTTTTGCAGAGTAAGTGTTTGATGTAAACAGAATCCAGTGCTGCTTGGAGTCCTTAAAGATGAACCCAGGAGTCTGTTTTATGTGCCTGACCCAGCGCTCAGCTCTTCCTTCTCTCCAATCCTCCTGCCAACTGGAGGGGAGGGGATGGCAGCGAGGGGGTAGAGGAGGGTCTGTGATCTCCTCCAGTGCGCAGAGGAGTGAGCTCAGTTCCTATGCCAGGACCTTCTGTCCATTTTGGAGCCTGCATGTGAAGGCGAGCAGTGTGAGGACACAGTGCAAGTGCACCTCCCAGCTGGGAGTGTGGGTGTGAAGGCGAGCTGTGTGAGAACACAGTGCAAGTGCACCTCCCAGCTGGGAGCGTGGGTGTGAAGGCGAGCAGTGTGAGGACACAGTGGAAGTGCACCTCCCCAGCTGGGAGCGTGGGTGTGAAGGTGAGCAATGTGAGGACACAGTGCAAGTGCACCTCCCAGCTGGGAGCGTGGGCGTGAAGGTGAGCAGTGTGAGGACACAGTGCAAGTGCACCTCCCAGCTGGGAGCGTGGGTGTGAAGGCAAGCGGTGTGAGAACAGGATTCAGTGAGGAGAGAAGCAGCAGCTCCTTGGCTGTAACTGGGTAACCAATTTGTAGACGTGGGTATGAACTGGGAGGGAATGCAGACAGATGGGATGTTTTCAGAGTTGTGTTCGCGCTGTTTTGGTAATTAAAAATAAACGAACTCTTTGCTGATAATGACGGGATGGCTGTCACTGTGCAGAGCTAGGCTGCAGGCTCGCCCAGGGGAGTGGCACCGGGCGCACAGCTCTGTCACTTCCTTTGACTGGGAGCAACCTCATTTCTGAGCCGGGTTGCTCATCTGTAAAGTGTGAACCATAGTTTCTATTGAGAGTCGCTGTGAGGATGGACTGCAGGCCCAGAGCCAGGCTCCGGAAGGGCTCGTCACACCGTCCCTATCAGTCGGGCCGACTGAATGCCGCCATCAGTTTGCACACTGAAGCTGGCGATGGCCAGAACTTCCTGAACTGTTCACGCCTCGGGAGTGGTGGTTTTCAGACTTACAGCCACTGATTTTATTCAGGTGCCACTGTAATGATTCCGAATCATTACTGACTTTCTGTGCCGCTTGTGCACGTAGGGAATCACTTTTTCTGGAGAAGCGGAGCTCCCTTTCTGAGCACTTCCTGTCCTTCAGCCCCAGTGGGTGATGACAAGGAGCGCCTGCTTCTAAGGAAAGGCCAGGTGGTTTGTTAGCTGCTAACTGTCGCCTCCTTCCTGTGGGAATCCCTCCCTGATTGGCTCATCTCTCTCTTTTTACAAAGACTGGAATTACTGCAGCGCCACTGACGTGGGACCTGTCGAGAGATTGGCGGTGTGTGGGCGGCAGCAGAAATGGCCTGTCTTTGAACTGCTCTGCTGTCAGAGTTTACATTTTTTATTTGTTTGCAGCCTGTCTCTTTTAGGTCAGTCTTTTAAACATCTCAAAAACTGGGCGACCTGGGGTAGTTTGCATCTTTGATCCACAGTATTCAAACCTGAGGACCACACCCAAATGCACTATTACAGTAGGTGATGTGTGTGCGGTGGCTCCTGCCGTGTTGGGAAGCTGCCCACTGTCCCCGGAGAGAGGGTGCCTTCCCACGCGGATTTGTTCTAATCTTCCCTAGTCTTCCTGTATTCTGTGTCCACCAGGCAGGATTCAGGGCCCCGTGAAGGTCAGGCTCCCCCTACTAGACTCTTCCACACTGTGCTGTGACTTGTTCATCATCTGTCTTTTTTCTCCCCAGACTGTCTGCTCTTCCCAAGCAGCCATCTTCACCCTGGGGGTCGGGTGGGTGGGGAGAGCAGGTGTGAATAGCTCCAGAGGAGCCAAGGTGTAGCTTTTCAACTCCATAGGCATTTTCCCAAAACTGTTGTGCCTGAGAACTCTCTTGTGGTCAGCCATCTCTTCCAAACTTCACAAGAAAGGGACACTGCTCTCCCCCTCCCCAAATCTTGCTTGTGCTCCCCAAGTGGAAGGTCTGGCAGATAAGAGAGCTGTCTGTCGGCCCAGCCACATAAAGGAGCTGAGAGAGAGAACCTCAGTTAGGAATCAGCTGTGGCCGCCGGCGCTCTAACACACAGCGTACTGCTGGGCTGTCCTCACCTTCCAGGCGGTCAGGGTCACCCAGAAGTGTCGCTCGGGGCTGCGGATGTCTTTGGACCACTCAAGCATGTCTCTGCACAGACATCGGTCAGTGCAAACTGCACAGACTTCCTTGTTAGTACATGGGAAGGCTTCCAGAATCAATTGTCGTGTTACAGGGTGGCTCCTTGAGTCCTTTGTTTGGAGACACAGATATTTCCTTCAGGGCGGATCGGGACGACTTTGCTTGTCTTGGATTTCATGTTTGCTGGTTGGCCTGCCCCAGGAGTGATGTTTTTGTCGCTCCATTGCTTCCGTTGTAGTGTGTGACTTCTTTGTTGGTTTTGATTGGAAAATCCTGTCACAAAGATTAATGACATACTTCCATTGGAATTTGGAATGGACTAGATCGTCATACAGTTACTATCTGCCTGCAGTCTTATAAAGCCAGGGTGCGCCACCCTCTCTCTCCAGTGAAATGAGATATTTCAGAACAGTTTGCCAGGGTCTGCACGGCAGCCTTATACTTCTTTGGGGCCTTTTCACCAATGTGAATAGAGGAAACATTTTGAGGTATGTAAACAGCTCTGAGAAGCTGCACAAACATGGCCAGCTCCTCCTCGCCCTGTGCTGTCCTTCGTTAGGTTGGTGCTGTACTGTAGCTTCAGTATGGAGAGAGGTCGGAAGGTTTGGGTTTGTTGTCTTGGTTTTCTTTTAAGCTGACGGCCAATGTGAAACATCCGGGTCCCACCACAGAGTGTTAGCCCCACTTCACGGACACATTCCACCCTTGTAACCCCAGAGCCCCTGGGGTTGGGTATTTCAGTCGTTTCAATGGTGAAAGAAGATCCGTCCCATGTGTAGCGCACTGTCCTGCGGGGTGAAGCGGGGCTCCCTGATAGAGACAGGCACGTGGGGGTGGGCTGCTGGCCTGCCGCCCTCCCCTCAGCTCTGTTAGTGCTGTGTTCACAGTTCCGGCTCAGGTTCACGCTGACATTTAGAAATCGGGGCGCAGTAGTAGCTCTTTGGTCATTGGCTCCTGCGAGCGTTTCGGGGTAGTCGGGCCAGCCTCGGGCTGAAGCCTGGGGCTCGCCGCTGCTTCACACGTCCTCTGGCAGGGTGGGAGGTTCCCACGGAGGCCACCTGCAGGGCCTGGCGGGTTTCCCTTCTTAAATAGCGTGAGCACTACTCGGTTTGCAAACATTTCCGAGCCCTGCTTCTTGGTGGTGGTGGTGTTTGTCTCTGTCTTGTGGAGTCAGCTTTGTGGCCATAGTGAAAGTGTGTTACACGTGTGACTCTGTCACCAAATCCATTTCCAAGAAAGTTAAGTGTTATTCTCCAGGTGGGAATGGGCAGCTCATAGAAAGTACAGTCCTCTGGGTTTTGGAACTACTGTTTCTCTCCACAAAAAATTCTATTTGGAATATTTACTTATTTTAAAGGCTGCAGAGAGTGGCCGTTCTCGTGTTACAGAGCAGATAGGATCTCTGTCCACCAGACCCGCGTCTCCATCTGTGCCCCAGCTCCTCGCGTGTCCCTGAAATCACAGGTGGTTTTCGGGGTGGTGTGTGTGTGAGGGAGAGCACGTCAAGCCTTGGTGCACGGTCATTCCTTATACCCCTGGCGTGTAGATACGTCCGTAGTCCCTCAGCCCTCCACGCAGCAGCCTCTGTGGGCCACCCGCGGGAAATTAACTGGCTTCCAAGCATGGACAATGGTTTGAAGACTAGACACTCAGTCCCCTGGAGACGGGTGGGGAGGCGCTGTAGACTCTCTCAGCAGCAATCACCACCGTTGCCTTAGGGTGGGGTTCCCACCCGTTCCTTTTTACGGTGCTAGAATCTTCAGTAGCAGAAGTGCTGTCCAGGGATGGTCAGAATGGAATTGTTTCACATTGTAACTCTTTATTCAGGGTGAAGTGCACAACTCACCACCGCCCTCATTACTCAGCCAGGAAAGGGGCAGCTCGGAGCGGGAAGAAGCCACAGGAAGCCGAGTGCCAGGGAGGGCGAGTGCGGGCTGCCGGAACCAAGGGGCACCTGCCTCTGCTGTTCTCAGGAGGCTTCCTGCACCCAGCCCAGCCCCGGGGCCTTAGCTACCCCGACTCTGTTCCTGCGGGTCCCTTTTGTTCCCCTCCAAGGAGGACACCCCCAGCGGAAGGCTTCCCCCCCCCCAACCCCCCCCCCCCCCTATCTCCCTCAGCGTGGGGTGTCCCAGGCCTCCTCCCGCAGAACAGGCTGCCCCTCCCCCGCAGGCCTCCCTGCGTGATGGCCAGAAAAGGCTCCTTTCGTCCAGGCAGTCCTGGCTGGACGCTGTATTGGGTCCTGTCATCATTCTTTTTTAAAAATATATACTTTATTGATTTTAGAGAGGAAGGGAGAGGGAGAGAGAGATAGAAACATCAATGATGAGAGTCATTGATCGACTGCCTCCTGCACGCCCCACGCTGGAGATCGAGCCTGCAACCTGGGCATGTGCCCTGACCGGAATCGAACCTGGGACCCTTCAGTCCGCAGGCTGACGCTCTATCCACTGAGCAAACCAGCTAGGGCTGTCGTTGTTCTTATACCTTCTCTGTGGCACCGACCTCAGGATTTGTGGGTCAAAGGACAGTCTCTTCAGTCGTGAGACCCGCCCTAAAGCAGGAGCTGACCTCAGAGTGATGGGTTTCGGAGACAGAGCACAGTAAATAGCCAGTGGTCGGAGCTGGCTAAGTCAAAGGTGCAGGTGGGACCGTGGGAATCTCCCCACAGCCCCAGAGGCTGTGGCTGGGCTGAGGGGGCGGAGGGGCGGCTGCCCCCTGGTCATGGACTCTGTCTGTCTTGCTCTCTCCAGTGTGGGGCCGCCTTCCAAGAGGATGACGTCATCGTGCTCAATGGCACCAAGGAGGACGTGGACACACTCAGGAGCAGGATGGAGGAGAAGAGGATGAGAAAGAGGGTGGGGAAGGTAAGGGTCCTGTGTCCCTCCCCTGCTGCTCTTCTCTCTGCCTTGCAGTGGCTGCTGGGGGTTGGCAGGGTCTGAGGCCCTTTTACAACCTGGCAGGGCCTGGGCACTGGACAGTCCAGCCTGACTCTGCCGCACCCTCGCTGTGGGGTGGGCACAGCGCCTCTTCCTCGCTCAGCGTCTTCAGTGACTGCACAGGGTGGAAGCAGGGCTTGTCTGGGTGGGGTGAGGTGGGGTGGGTGGGAGCAGGGCCTCTCTGGGGTGGGGTGGGGTGGGTGGGAGCAGGGCCTCTCTGGGGTGGGTGGGGTGGGGTGGGAGCAGGGCCTGTCAGGGACAAGCGTTATTGGGAGGGTGACAGCACCACAGGCTGAGCCATCACAATTGTTGCTCTCACTGATTTTAGAAGAGACCTATCAACCCTCTGTATCGGCGGATTTTCATCAAGGGATTCAACCAACCAGGAATCAAAATTATTTAGGGGTGGGGGGTGATCCCAGAAAGTTCCAAAAAGCAAAACTTAAATTTGCCGCACGCTGAGCGCTGTGCTGGATCCACAAGAATGAAGTGATATGTAGGCACACTCTTCCGTAGCCTCTGTGCTCATGTAGGTCACGCGTAAATGCTCTTTATGTAAACGCCATTTTGTATAAAGGACTTGAGTATCCTTGGATTTGGGGCCCTGTGGGGGTCCTGGAATCAGGGTTCATAACTTGTGAAATCAAGGAAAATCGCCATCACCCCAGCACATCCGAAGAGCCTGCTGCCCAGATCTGAGTGTCCAGGAGTCGCCTGGACACCTGGGCCCCCGGGAGCCTGTGGCTACCCCCGGCCCCCAGGTGCAGCCCCTCCAATAGCACCTGGGGCACCTGGAGCTGCCCCCTAGCCTTCCCCGCCCTCGGGGCCCCAGAAGGCACCGAGCTCCGGAGATGTCCGCGTGGTGGCGGACACTTGACTTCAGTGAGTTGTCGCGTCTGTCCCAGGCTTCCCGGGAGGCCCGTGCCCTCTCCAAGAGGTGCTCACCGACGCTCTGGTTACTGCTGCCGGACACCGGACACTTCCTCAGACACTCCAGCAGGAGGCGGCTGGCAGCTCCTCCCGACCCAGTGCTGTCCTTTCACATGAGCTCTGCGTGAGCCCAGGGCTCAGAGCTCAGCAGCTGCCTCTCTCTGTTTTGAAGGGCTCGCTCTTGTCCTCGGGTTTTTACGTCATATACGAGTGTTACAGGTCACATGCACGTGTGCATTATAAGTTCAGGGCTCCTGCCCGAGAAAGTTCCTTTTCCCACGTTGTCTAGTGAGGGGAACCTTCTGGATGGTTAGGCTGTGTGTCTGTAGCGCCATCTTTTGGCTACTTAGGAAAATGGCATTTTTAAAGGAAATTCTCTGAATGAACAAGGTCCTGTTTCTCCTGTGATTGAGTTGGTTCTGGCACAGCCGTGCGGTTTTAGAGTGGTTCGTTGCATTTTAAAAATTAGGAGCAACAGAATCCTAGTGCCTGAGCATCTTAATGGCAGTAATCCCGAGGCGGGAGGGCCGGCCCAGCGTCCTTCAGCACAGCCTCAGCCCTCGTGGAGCAGCGAGCAAACAGGAAGGCGGTGTGAGCGCCCAGAGAAGCCCACTGGGTGCTTGTGCGGGTGGGATCGTTCAGTTAGCTGCTCCTTTGTGGACAGCAGTCACCATTCACGTTGACTTACCACTGAACACTGTCAAAATGTTGTGAATGTGATTTCTGGAAGGTGAACTTAAGCAGCTCTCTATAGATATGCTCTTGAGTGAGGCAGAGTACATGACTGGGGACACGCGCATTAGGTCCAGGTCTGGAATAAATGGCGCCTGGGGTTGTCTTCAAATGAGCCCCGCTGTGAGTGCACCGCTTGGCCTGGCGTGAGGCTCTTGGGTGGCGGGCGGCCGCTGAGGCACTGGAGGCAATGAGGTACATCTCCACTTCCTCTCCCTACAGAAAACAAACAAGGCCAAGGCGGCAGAGTCTGTCTCACACCCGGCGACCAGTGAAGGTAGGTGCTGCTCGCAGAGCAGGCGGAGGGGCGGTCTTCGCGCCCTGGGTGGTCTGCTTCTCTTACTTTGCTTCTCTTACAGAGTCCGCAGGGCCGTCCGGAATGGACACAGGAAAGCCTGAGGCCACCAGCCTTGACTCCCGGGAGAAGAAAGTCGGCCCGGCTCCCAGAAGCACAGGTGGGTCCCATGGAGCCGCAGCGGCTGCTCAGAAAGCTGGGCCCTGGGGTCACGTCACAGCTTTATTGGCCTGAACTCAAAAACCGAGGTTCATCCCAAGTCCTGTCTCGGTCGTGCGCTGAGCTCTCTCGGGGACTAGAAACACTTCCAGACCCCAAGCAGGAGCCTGTCGGGACGTACGGGTCTGGGCACAAGTGCTGATGTTCCCTTGACCTGTGGAGCGTGCGCTTGGTGCCAGGCTCACGAGGCTGCCCGACCTGGGCTGGGAATCCCAGAGACTGGGTAGAGGGCTGGGGCTCAGCGTGGGGCGGGGGCTGGGTGTGTGTGCACCCACCCGGCGCTCAGAGCCTCCCTCCCCCACCCGCCTCTCGGCCAAGCTCTGAAAGCCATTCAACAAATAGTCCAGAATTCAGTGCATTTCTCCTGAAACCTGCTCCCTTTAACTAAAAAGCAAACACTATTTATTTCACAAAAAGGAAGACACAGACTGGTTAGGTACGAGAATGTCTGACCTCGTGTTGTGAGTAGCAGCCACAGTGGTTATGGGTTTCGACCCCTGCTCTCCACGTAGTAGCCCCCGGCGGGGGAGCTCTCTCAGCCTCCCACTGCCTCTGATTCAACCGTCAAACAGGCCATCCCACGCCCTCGTGAGGAGGGGCAGTGTGGGCACGAGGCAAGAAGTTGAGTAGTTAGTGTGATTTTAAACGCCGTAGCTCCGTCTGTCTCTAGGAGGCGGTGACTGAGATGATAAAGGGAGGATAAAAGGAGGAGGAGGGAAATTCCCGGGAGGAGCAGGCTTACTTTTCTCCCTTCGAGAACGTGCGGTTTGGAATGATCTTTAGTTCCGGCCGTAAAGCGTCTGGCTTTTCCTTTTCCCAACAGCTAATGGGAGCTCTTCTGGGAAAGCCGGGAAGCCTCCCTGCGGCGCCACGAAGAGGTCCATCGCCCACAGCGAGGAGTCCGAGGCTTACAAGTCCCTCTTCACGACCCACAGCTCCGCCAAGCGCTCCAAGGAGGAGTCGGCCCACTGGGTCACCCACACGTCCTACTGCTTCTGAGCCCAGGCCGCGCCCCGCGCAGGCTCCGTCCGGCTCCTGGAGACCGCGTGTGGGCGCTGGCTGTGCAGGAGGCCTGCACCGTGTCATCAAGGTGTCCCCCAGACCTTGGTGCCAGTGGCCACTCCTGCCTCTGAGGCACGTAGGTGACTCGCACCCAGTGGCCGCGCCACTCTCTCCGGTCTGACCCCCAAGCCGTGCTGGCTGCACTTCCCAGGTTCGAAACCATTAAAGATTCCAGATGCCTCGTGGGTGTGTGCTTGGCTCATTTTGACTAAAATCCGAGGTTTTGCTGCCAGCAGTGAATTAAATACAAGGGAGGAGCTGCGGCCGCACTCTGCCCGCAGGTGTTTGCAGGAGCACTGAGAGGCCGGGACCCTGGCCGAGAACTGGGGGAGGGGCGTCCCTAGTTTATCACTTCTTTGAAGATAGAAGAGATCAAGTTGGGCACCTGGCATTTGATACAAAAGTAGAGCAAGTCTGCCTTTCCTCTCCTCGATCTGTATTTCTGTTCTGTCTCCCACTCATGTTTTATAAGAAAGTTGAGCGTCAGGACTAACTCCATGGTGTTGTCAATTCCTGTCTTTAAATACTATACATAAACGTTTTCAAGTAACAAAACTCACATGGGACAAAACTTCCTCAGTGATTCTGTGGTTTGAGGTCATCTCTAAATCAAGGCTGTTTGTCCCTTCCTGCAGTCCCCCTGACCACCAAATGTTAGAGCTATAACATGGGGTACCCACCCCTGGGGGCACCTCAATACTCCGCAGGTGTGGCCCAGAGCACAGGGATGCCTCTCCCACAGGAGCCGAATGAGGAGGGACTAGGGACAGACGAGGTGGCAAGCATGAGCCCCTGAGGGTCACAGCACCAGCCACAGCCATAGAGACCAGCCAGCTGCTTCCCCGCTGCCAGGCGTCGCCTGCAGGAAGGCCCACCCCTACAGACAGCACCTGCCCCTGGGGAGCGTGAGCGGCACAGCCCTGCTCTCGACCCTCTGGTGCCAGACCGTCTTAACAGAACCTTTGCCGCTGCCCAGAGCTCAGCACCACTTGAAGTTCCCAGTGGACCTTTGATCATACTCAGCAGAAGGTTGGTTTCTGGGGAATAAGTGAGCCAGATGACCAGGGGACAGGGACAAGCCTTGTGTTCTGTTAATGGCTTTCCTGTTTCGTGTCATTCACTGGCCAGCGAGCCCCAGCTATACTCCCGGCATCGGCCTCGCTGCCCTCAGGCTGTGTGCTCACCTCGGGCCCTCACTCCTGTCCAGGTGCTAGTTCCCTCCTGATCAGCCTTCAAACTCTACCCAAATACCTTTTTCAGGAAAGCCTACCTGTGTCACCTGACCCTGCTCTATTCAACACTCCCTACTCCAATCACCGTTTAATAAATTACACCCTTATTAGCCCAAGGCCTGCACCCGGGTGAAAGCAGTGAGTGAGGCGGTGGGGACTGGTGGGGGCTGGAGAGAGCGTGACCACCTAGAAGGCATTCCTACTGGGACCAGTGTTTTCAGATCTAACATTTTCAAAAGGAGCCAGAAATCCAAGTTTTAAAAAGACCCTCCCCCTAACCCCAACATTAAATCCTGCAAATAATTATTTTTAGAAACAATGTAAGCCAATGGTTCCTAATGTTTAATTTTTGTTTTTAGTCCTCACCTGAGGATATGTTTTTATTGATTTGAGAGAGAGAGAGAGAGAGAGAAACATCAATGTGTGACAGAAACATCCATCAGTTGCCTCCCGTACGCACCCCGACTGGGGATCGAACCCACAACCTAGGTATGTGCCCTGACCAGGAATTAAACCCACAACCTTTGGTTATGGGACGACCTCCAACCACTGAGGCCCCGGCCAGGGCTCCTCTGGTTTAATGTCTTTCTCACTGGGCTCAGCTCCACAGGGCACACGCCCCGCATTTGACACGGCATCTGAACTCAACAAACGAAACACAAAGGCAGGCAGGCCTTGGCCAACACAGCACCAGGGTGTCAGAAAGGCTAGCAAGGACGTGGCAAGCACCATCCACCCTCTCTTGTTGACGGCCTGCTGGGAATGCCTCCAGCTTCCTACATCCTCCTCCCGGACCCTGGCCTCACTGGCCTCCCTGCCGCCATCACAATGGCCGGAGCCGCTCCTGGCCGGGGCCTCTGTGACATCAACCCTGCTCAGCCCCAGCACTCAGTCCAGGTGCGAGGGCAGACAGACCCACCATGAGCAGCCTCCTCCCCCACCCCTGCTCACCATGCGGACCCTGAAATGGACCTTGTTCCTGCCCATATGCCTATCTTGCGGCTACGCCTTTATGTTTTCTTCTCTGAGGGAGAATGTCAAAACACCCCCCGGAAAGGTGCCTTGCGGAGGGCACTTCCGAATTAGGCAGAACCTACCAGAGCACGCCCCAGGCTGGCTCGTCAGCAAGTGGCTCTGGTTCTTTTTTATTGTTATACTGTATGTAATTCTCAAGTTTCGAAGAGACCGTGAGAAGAGTAAGGTAAGGACGGTTCCATTCTTTATCCCAGGTTGCTGCCCCCTCAGAAATCTCCGACTCCGAGACATGGGGGTGGTCCAGGCAGGACGGTAGAGTAGAAGGGATTTTAATGCAAAGTAACCACCGAGGTCCTGGGAGACGCTGGCCAGTCCTTTCCTGATGGAGCCCAGACCCACCACGGCTGGGACTACATTGGAGACCAGCTTCTGGTTACTGGGTGAAGGAAACCTTGGCTTGATATTTAGCCTGTTCAGTGAGTTTGTTCAATGAGGATAGATTCAAGAACTTGGTGTGTTTGGGGTCGAAATTATTCACAGAGCCAGATTCGCTGCCCGAGGTTTAATTTCCCTAGCGGTTGACTTCTTACAAGTTGCTGAGTCGAATGCAGTTGATAGCATTATCCCCAGTAAAGGTAGAGAACTTTGTAAAGGGATAGCCCCTGCCTGCAGCAGCCAATCATCTCCATGAAGGGGAAAGAGACAGAAAATGTCAGCTTGTTCTCTACCAGACGGACCCCCGCACCTCCCTGGGCTGTGTCTGAACCGACCAGAGGGGCTGGCAGGCCTCTCGGTAGAGGCCCAGACACGAGATGTTTTCAGCGTTGCAGTGAGTGACTCAACTCTGCCACTTTGGTCTGAAAGCAGCCCTAACCCAGTGGTCGGCAAACTCATTAGTCAACAGAGCCAAATATCAAAGTACAACGATTGAAATTTCTTTTGAGAGCCAAATTTTTTTTAACTTAAACTATATAGGTAGGTACATTGTTATTAACTTAATTAGGGTACTCCTAAGGCTTAGGAAGAGCCACACTCAAGGGGCCAAAGAGCCGCATGTGTCTGCCCTCGCACCATGGCCCTAGACAGTATGTGTGTGAATAAGCAGGGCTGTGTTCCAATAAAACTTTATTTACGAAAACAGATGGTGGGCCACATTGGCCCTTGGGCAATAGTTTGCCAGTCCCTGGACTAGAGCAACGTTAGAACCTTCTTCTGTTAGGTGAGCCCACCTCTCCTGGACCTGTGTCCAAGTCCCCAAAGCCGACGGTGTTATTCACCCCGCACATCTTTGTTGACAGGAAAAGACCCCTCCTGGCCCTCGAGGCTCTTCGGTTCGTGCTGCACCGAAGAAGAACCAGTGTGCTAACCCCAGCAAAGACTACGCACTGCACACCTTAAGCCAGCTTGAGATGGACCTCGTGCAGTTCATGTCCAAGGTGCGGAATCTGAAAGTCGCCGTGGCAACTGCCGGTGACTACAAGGCGCAGAACTTTGAGAGGCCTGCAGACTCACATAACAATGTTACCATCTACGAAATATGGGGTGAAGAAGACTACGAATAACTGGATTTGTGTGTCAAAGTAGGACAGGAAAGTCGAGGGTAGACACACCATATGCAAACTAATAAAACTGTTCTGAAGAAAAATCTCAAATCTGAGATGTTTTCCCCTCTTCACTTAAACCTGAAAAAATAAATGTGAGGCCAGTAGCCATGGCCGTGGCCATGAAGGTTTTGTTTTTTGGCCTTTCTTGCTTCCTCCAGGGTTGTGGTGGTGAGACGCTTGGCCAAGGGGCCAGGGCCAGAGAACAAGGTTTAGGAAATTTGGGGTGTTAATATTATTTCCATACTTGCTGTCTTTATATTAGCTATTTGTGCAAATGATGGAACTGATTATCTTAAAATTGATTACATTATAAAGAACAATTCTAATTATGGGTGTAATAAAATGATTGAATTAGGTGTGTGTGTGTGTGTGTGTGTGTGTGTGTGTGTGTGGCGGGTGATGGTTTCTAGAATCACTTGATTTTCTTACCCCCAAAAGTCTTATTCATTTCAGCTCATGATGCATTGACTGTCTTCTACCAATTAGCAGTTACATATGTCCAATTGAATTAAGAAAATGGAGAACTGATTCATACTAACCAAGGCTCTGTCAATTACTTGCTATGAATGTTCTTTATAGTACCTATTAAAATATGGATGTTTTGGCATGTTACCGTGGCTAATGGGAAGTACATGTGCTTAATACGGCTGTTAAGTTGGCTTATGACCCCTTCTGCAGGCCACCCTGACTGTTTATACATGCGCCGGTCAGGGCTAGAGGAGCAGCTGAGGACCCAGGGCAGTTCCCTTCCTTCCACCTTCCTTCCCACTACAGAAGGCAAAGTCCCGCCCTGGCTGGTGTGGCTTGGTCGGGCGTCCTCCCATGCACCCAAAGGTCCCCAGGCCCATTCCTGGTCAGGGCATGTTCCCAGGTTGTGGGTTTGGTCCCTGGTTGGCAGCCATTTAAAGGTGTTTCTCATCAATGTTTTTCTCTCTCTCTCCCCATCTCTCTTCCTCTCTCTCTCTCTAATAATCAATAAAAACATATTTTACCCCAAAAAAGTTTATTCCCACTGTTTGAGCAACATCTTCAGCATCTGTCCCACGTGAGTGTAAGAGTTAGGCCTCTAATGAAACCTGCCTCTCTGCTCCCTCGTGTCAATGTTACTTATCTTTGAAAAGTGGTCCCTGAACACTTGACCTCAATTACAGGAAGGGGAGAATGGAAGGAGCTGAGATTATTTCTGGGTTCTTACTGTTATCAAGCAAATGAGACTCCTGTGAGTTATTTTCACAGGACACTCTGAAGAAACTCAATACTTTGGTTTTAGCCTTTGAATTCAACATGGGACAGATTTTAGATTAGAATAGAGACCATCTAAAAAGCCAGTGGTGCCCGGCTGGCATGGCTCAGTGGTTAAGCGTCGACCTGTAAACCAGGAGGTCATGGTTCGATTCCCTTCAGGGCACATGCCTGGGTTGCAGGCTCAATCCCCAGTGTGGGGCATGCAGGAGGCAGCCAATCAATGATTCTCTCTCATCATTGATATTCCTATGTCTCTCCCTCTCCCTTCCTCCCTGGAATCAATAAAAATATCTTTTAATAAAAAATAAGAAGAATTAAAAGCCAGTGGTCACCAAAAAAGCCTGGCTCACAGGCGAAAGCCAGCCTGCGGGTTGCTTTTTTAGGGCCCTGAAGGTAAAAATGGTTTTTATAGTTTTTAATGGTTGGGGGGGAAAAATTAAAGAATGAGTAATATTTCAGGACATGAAATTCAAATTTGAGTGGTCATAAATGCTCATTAGCACACGCCACTCCCATCATCCACACATCGCCCGTGCTGCTTTTGCACTAAGTGATGGACTCAATTATTGCACAGAAATCGCATGACCCGAAAGCTGAAAATATTTACTAACCAGCCCTTTACAGGGAAGCTTGCCACCCCCTCGCACATGCTACCCTCATGTATTATGTTCGAAACCAGGGAAAGCACTGGCCTGCAGACTGAAGGGTCCTGGGTTCGAGTCTGGACAAGGGCTCATACCTCAGTTGCCGGCTTGATCCTCAGCCCCGGTTGGGGCACGTGCAGGAGGCAACCAATCGATGTGTCTCTCTCTCATCCATGTTTCTCTCTCTGTCTCTCCCCCTCCCTTCCACTCTCTCTAAACATCAATGGGAAATGCCCTCGGGTGAGGAGTGACAGAAAGTGACCCCACGCCTCTCTAGCCCAGTACTCCGCTCTGCAGGACACATTCCGCCTGGGAAGTCCTGCCCCTCAGCCCAGTCAGTGTCACGCGATGTTTTCACACAAAAATGCATGAGAGGAGACTCAGGAGCTAGAGCACCACAAAGCTCCCCACTTCTGCTGTTAGAGCATAAACGCAACTCCGAATGCCCCCACGCTCCTGGTTCCAGCGGTCACAGCAGTGGCCACGCGGACGTGTCCCTGAGGGGCTCGCTCAGACAGTTGGCAGAATGCTTCCTCGCGCTATAGGGTCATGGAGTCCCGCTTCTCCATCACCTCCGCCACGCTCTGCTCCCGGGAAAGGGGGGGGGCGGGGCGGGGGATGACCCCAGGGTGAGACACCAGGGCCTGAGGACCGAAACCCAAGGCAGACCCGGCTGGAGAGACGAAGGGGATGGGACTTCATGGGGACGCTACCGAACCATCATGGAGGACGGTGACACATACCTGGGTGAGAGCGGGGGCGGGGGGGGGGGGGGGGGGGGCGGGGAGCAAACTTCTCAGATGGCCCCAGGGCCACAGGCCTTGTCTGTCTCTCCCCTGAGTGTGGGCAGCAGCTGTGACTGAAGGGATGGCCACTTCAGTGATTACATTGCGTTACAAGAGGCTCCCTCGGGGCCAAGACACCCTCCTGGTGTTATGGGTTCACTCAGCGAGATAGACCACCGACTCAGAATTTAAATTTAAGAGCCTTTATTAAGCTGGCCAGCTGACTACAGTTACAGCACCCTGCCAAAGCAAAGGCTGAACTGCAGTGCCGACTTCCATGGCCAGCTACTACAGTTACAGCACCCTGCCGAAGCAGAGGCTGAACTGCAGCGCTGACTGCAAGAGTTACAGTGTTTTTATTTGCAAAAACTACAAAGTTAGTTACAAAGCCTTGTTTACACAATTAGTTCCCGACACAGCATAGCATCATACAGTGACTACCTTCCTATCTATGTATTCTAGGAACAGAGAGTACAGAAAGGCCTCCGTGCTGGGAAGGGGCCATGAGACCATATCTCAAGGCCTGGCCTGATGTCAGTACCTTCCTATCTTTTGTTTTAGGAACAGACAGCACAGCATGACCCATCTGGCCAAAGTGCCAGATATGCAGCCCAGCACACTGGTGGCCGGGAAGAAGCAGATGCCATTTTGTGAGGGGAAGGGTCACAGGGCAAGGACATGAGGGCCACCTCTGGGACCTGAGAGTGGTCCCCAGTCAGCATCTAGAAAAACCAGGCACCCACCCAAACCAGTGGCCTGGAGGAGGCCCCAGGAGGTGGGCCCAGCCCCAGCTGACCCCTGGATTCACCCCTGACCTTCTTGTCTCCTGACCCTCGGGAACTGACACCGTAAGTGGGTGTCATTTTCAGCCACTGAGTTTGTGGTATTTATTACACAGCAATAGAAATGGGTGCAGCATGCGGACACGCCCCCCCATTCCTCCCCCTCCACCACCCTCCCCCCATCACCACCCCCACCCTCTCCCCCACCCCGCCGCCACACACACACACACACACTCACACAGCCTGCCCACTGCTGTCCCCAGGCCCGGGCCACACCCACCCGGCTCTGCCCTGTTCCCTGGGCCTCGGACCAGGAGGTGGGACCACAGGGCGGGACCTTGAATCAAGGGGAGCGCCAGTTCCTTCCAACCAGAGCTCCCACGCCGCTGGCTCTGCGACCACGACCACGCCTCCCCTCCCGTGGTTACTAGGCTCACGTCATTTATTTCACTTTTTATTCTGAAATAATTAGTCATGCAAAGTGGCAAACATAGTACACTTCTGCTTCCCATGGTTTTAGACGATCCGGAGCTGTGTAAAAATACCGAATGGAAAACTCCAGAAATGAACAAGTCGTTAGTTTTAAGTTGCGGCTGCTCTGAGGAGCTGTGATGAAGTCGCGCGATGTCCACGTGACTCAACCTGCGCCCCGTGTCCACGCCGTGGTCACTCCCGCGTCAGCCACGCGGCTGCCACCTGGGTGTCAGGCCCACTGTGGGGCTTGGAGGTGCCCGGGTTCGTCACCCTCATTTTACTTGCTAACGGCCCCAAAGACACCGCAGAGAGGCCAGGAAGAGCTGCTCACAGTGAAAAGAGGAAAGTTCTCGAGTTAATGAGGAGAAACCTCGCAGGCTGAGGTTGCTAAGCTCTATGCCAGAACGGGCCTCCAACCCCGAGACTGTGACGGACAAAGGAATCAGCGCTGGTGTTGCTGTCATACCTCTAACGGCAAACGCCTCTCCCCAGTGGGCATGTTATCATCTCACCAAGAAGCAGGGTGAGCGCAGGACAGGAGAGAGAGAGAGAGAGAGAGAGAGAGAGAGAGAGAGAGAGAGAGAGAGCTCACAGGACTCATCACAGTGAATTGTGATAATTGCTCTATTTTCTTAGCAGAGGCTCTATTTTGTAGCCTCTGTGACTAATTTATAAATTAACTTCATCACAGGTCGTATGGATGGGCAAAGCACAGTACCCATAGGGTTCGGCACTATCCATGGTGTCAGGCATCCACGGGGTTTCTGGTCACATTGTCCACAGGTGAAGGGCTACAATAGAGAGGACCTCCTTGTACCTTTACCCCAGTTCCCACTGTTCCCCCCAATCCCCCCAGTTCCCCCAGTACCCCCCAGTTGCCCCAGTTCCAGAAGTTCCCCCAATTCCCCCAGTTCCTCCAGTTCCCCCAATTCCCCCAGTTCCCCAGTTCCCCCAGTTCTGCAAGTTCCCCAGTTCCCCCCAGTTCCTCCCAGTTCCCCCAGTTCCCCCCAGATCTTCCCAGTACCCCCAGTTCCCCCAGTTTCTCCCTGTTCCCCCAGTTCCCCCAATTCCCCCAGTTCCCCCAGTTCCTCCCAGTTCCCCCAGTTCCCCCAATTCCCCCCAGTTTCCCCAGTTCCTCCCAGTTCCCCCAGTTTCCCCAGTTCCCCCCAGTTCCCCCAGTTCCCCCCAATTCCTCCCAGTTCCCCCCAGTTCCCCCAGTTCCTCCCAATTCCCCCAGTTCCTCCCAGTTCCCCCTGTTCCCCCAGTTCCCCCAGTTCTGCAAGTTCCTCAGTTCCCCCCAGTTCCTCCCAGTTCCCCCGTTCCCCCACTTCCCCCAATTCCCCCAGTTCCTCCCAGTTCCCCCAGATCCTTCCAGTTCCTCCCTGTTCCCCCAGTTCCCCCAATTCCTCCCAGTTCCCCCAGTTCCTCCAGTTCCCCCAGTTCCCCCAGTTCCCCCAGTTCCTCCCAGTTCCCCCAGTTCCCCCAGTTTCTCCCAGTTCCCCCAGTTCCTCCCAGTTTCCCCCAGTTTCCCCAGTTCCTCCCAGTTCCCCCAGTTTCCCCAGTTCCCCCCAGTTCCTCCCAGTTCCCCTCAGTTCCCCCCATTCACCCAGTTCCCCCAGTTCCTCCCAGTTCCTCCCAGTTCCCCCAATTCCCCCAGTTCCCCCAGTTCCCCCAATTCCCCCAGTTCCCCCAGTTCCCCCAATTCCCCCAGTTCCTCCCAGTTCCCCCAATTCCCCCAATTCCCCCAGTTCCTCCCAGTTCCCCCAGTTCCTCCAGTTCCCCCAATTCCCCCAATTCCCCCAGTTCCCCCAGTTCCTCCAGTTCCCCTCAGTTCCCCCAATTCCCCCAGTTCCTCCCAGTTCCCCCAATTCCCCCAGTTCCTCCCAGTTCCCCCAGTTCCTCCAGTTCCCCCAATTCCCCCAATTCCCCCAGTTCCCCCAATTCCTCCCAGTTCCCCCAGTTCCTCCAGTTCCCCCAATTCCCCCAATTCCCCCAGTTCCCCCAGTTCCTCCCAGTTCCCCCAGTTTCCCCAGTTCCCCCCAGTTCCTCCCAGTTCCCCCAGATCCTCCCTGTTCCCCCAGTTCCTCCCAGTTCCCCAAGTTCCCCCAGTTCCCCCAATTCCCCCAGTTCCTCCCAGTTCCCCCAGTTCCTCCAAGTTCCTCCCTGTTCCCCCAATTCCCCCAATTCCTCCCAGTTCCCCCAGTTCCCCCCAGTTCCTCCCAGTTCCCCCAGTTCCTCCCAGTTCCCCAAGTTCCCCCAGTTCCCCCAGTTCCTCCCAGTTCCCCAAGTTCCCCCAGTTCACCCCAGCCCCCCAGTTCCCCCAGTTCCCCCAATTCCCCCAGTTCCCCCAGTTCCTCCCAGTTCCTCCAGTTCCCCTAGTTCCCCCAGTTTCTCCCAGTTCCCCTAGTTCCCCCAGTTCCCCCAGTTCCTCCCAGTTCCTCCAGTTCCCCTAGTTCCCCCAGTTTCTCCCAGTTCCCCCACTTTCCCCTAGTTTCCCCAGTTCCCCCAGTTCCCCCACACTTCCCCCAATTCCCCCAGGGGTCACATCTTACATAACTGCTGCCCCCAGTAATTTTTTTTAGATTTTGGATTCGTGGCCAACATTTCACAATGAGATTCACGTAGAGTCCAGTGAGGGAGATACAGTGAACCGAGGAGTATCTATAACTTGTAGGAAACCACAATGTGAGCGACTGTCCTAGGCTTCAGCCTGTGCCTTCCCGCTGTCCTTGGGCAGCAGGCAGCCCTGCCCTGGCCCACAGGTCCTGCGCCCCCACTGCTACACGGCTCCTGTCCCCTCCTCCTCCACCTCTGCCTCTGGAGCCTTCTGTTTCATCCTCCCTGAATTTCTTTCTTTCTTCTGGCCACAGAGACTCCACTGGGTGAATGGACTCTCTTCTGTGCAGACATTCAGGAAGTTTCCAATAGTTTGAAATGGCACATCTATATACATAAAAGCCTAAGCGACCGTTAGGACCAGACAACTGGAATGACCAGAACAACCAGAATGACCAGAATGACAGAACAACTGGTTGAACAGTCACTATGAGGTGCACTGACCACCAGGGGGCAGACACTCAACACAGAAGCTTCCCCCTGGTGATGAGTGTGCTCCCATAGCCAACCGCCTGTGGTCCCTCCCCACCCCCACCCCCCCCACCCCCCCCCCCCCCCCCCCCCCGGCCGGCCAGCCCCCTGTTGCTAAACCATTTGTAGGCAACCTGCTTCTGGGTTGGAGTTTCATACACAGCAGAGCAGCTCCCTCACTGCAATCTATTGAAAGTCAGCCTTCGACACAAGGGTTTGTCTCACTCCAGCCCTCTCCCTTCCCCAGGAGCCACCTGCTCACCAAGGTGGTGACGCAGTGGCAAGGGAAGGATGTGGGGCGGGGGCGGAGGCGGGGGCGGAAGGCGGGTGGGGGGGGCGGGGGGAGTTGAGGCGGGGAAGCACACAGTGGTGGGGCAGCATCTGACCATTGGCCTCCTCTCCCAACCCCACTGGGGCCTTTGGGCCCCGGGCTGGGAAGGGGAACTGAGAGTGGGTGGAGGCAGATGTGGCCCCTTTCCCAGGGGAACTGAGGGCCAGCTCCCTCCTCAGAGCTGGTGGCCAACCTCCCGCAGTCCGTCTCCCCCCCCACCCCCCCACCCCCCGCCCTCCCTCCATGCAGGAATTCATGAACCTGGCCTCTAGTAATGAGTATAACCTTGTGCATAAGAATTTTTGTGTGGTCAGTGTTATTCTCAGGGCAGAGGCCTAGAGGTGGGATTCCTAGGTGGAAAGGCACGTGCACAGGTACTTTTGTTAGTGTTGCCACACTTCAAAGGGCTACACCAACTTGCATTCTCACCAAGGAACCAAAACGGATCTTCAAACCTGTATGTGGAGAGATGGCAGGATACATCTATCTTAAAAAGTGTGGCTTGCAGTTACCAGAGATTGCCACTAGGTGGCAGGCACAGCCCATCACAAAGAACAATGCGTTTTTTAAAATAGATTTTGCTTCAGGGGCCCTTGAGAAAAAAAAGGTGGCAGTTGAAGTTATAGAATCTGCGACACATAATCATTTGTGTTGAATGAGAGTCGTGATTCTGCCCTCTTAAGAATTTCCCTTTCACAGTGCTGCGGCCTTCCTCAGAGTGAGTAGCAGTCCCACATGTTACTCTGGCCATAAAGAATTAGATGTGCCCTGGCTGGTGGCTCAGTTGTTAATTCACCAAAAAGTCACTGATTCCTGGTCAGGGCACGTGCTCAGGTTGTAGGTTCGTTCCCTGGTCCTGGTGTGTGCAGAAGGCAAACATCGATGTTTCTCTCTCACATTGATCTTTCTCTCTCTCTCTCTCTCTCCCCTTTCTTTTCTCTCTTAAAAAAATCAACAAAAAATTGTTTTTAAATTAGATGTAGCTCCATTATGAAAACCTATAAAAAGGAAATCAGATGAGAAAGAAGGGGCCGTGGCGGGGGGAGGACTGGGGCGGAGGCAGGCTCCTCCTCGGGCATCTCCGTGCCATCACAGGCGCCCAGGGGTGACCCGCCCGAAGTTGGCGACCTGGCCATGAGCAGAGGTGGGTGAATGGGAGGGAGATTTGGGAGGCAGATTTGGGAGGCAGCAAATGAGAGACTCAGCTTCCTGAGGGCAGGGCCAGGGCCGTGTCCCCCACCACAGCCGGCCCCATTATCACCTCTCGCCCCTCAAGGCTGCGCTCACCACACCAGCCCCTCCCTTGCTCCCCTCCAGGGTGAGGGCTCTGCGACCCTGAGGCTTCCCCACCCGAGCCCGCTCCTGGCACTCTTAGAAAGCAGCCCTGCGGGGGCCGGGGGGGGGGGGGGGGGGCGGGGGGGGGAGGGAGGGGTGTCGGCAAACTTCGGGATCAGCGCCCTCCCAGGTGTGTGTGTGGTTCCAGAGGCCAGGCAGACACTCCTGGGGTTTTGATCTCACTTGGACCAGTGCCGTCAGCAGCCACCTCACCTGACCTTGTTTTTCCAGAAACACCATCTCCCACTGACTCATTCATTCTTCCTCCATTGGGCCATTTATCTGCTCATCGTTCAGCCCATACCCAGCAGGCATTACTCCATGAGCATGTGGTGGGAGTCGATGCAAACGTGCACCGCGCTGTGATACCCTCTCACGCCCACAAGAGACGACTATCACAAAAACAGAAAATACCACGTGTGGGCAGGGCTGTGGAGAATTGGGACCCGGTGGGCTCAGTGGGAATGCAAAATGGTGCAGCCACTATGAAGAAGTATGGAGCTTCCTCAAAAACTTAAAACCAGGATTACTGCTAGACCCAGCAATGCCACATTTGGGTATAGACCCAAGAGAGTTAAAAACAAGGTCTCAAAGAGATGTGCTTATACCTGGCATGACTCACAACAGCCAAGAAGTAGAAGCAACCCAGCTGCCCACAGATGGTGACTAGACAAACAAAATGTGCTCGACACATGCAGTGGAATATTACTCAGCCGTAAAAAATACCCGGCACGGTGGGAACCAACATGGCGACCCGGGCAACACCTCCCACAACCACCTCAAAATTACAACTAAAATCCAGAACAGCTATCACTCAGAACCGCCTGAAAGCTGGTTGAAATGGAAGTCCTATAACTAGAGAAGTAAAGAAGAAAGCACATTGAGCCTGGATTCAACAGTAGAGGAGAGGATTCTGAGAATCAAATCAATGAGTTGAAATATGAGGAAGCAAAAAACACCCAATCAGAAGAGCAAAAAGAATCCAAAAATATAAAGATAATGTAAGGAGCCTCTGGGGCAATTTTAAGCATACCAACATTCTCATTATGGGGGCGCCAGAAGGAGAAGAGAGGGAGCGAGATATTGAAAACCTGTTTGAGACATCAACCAAAGACCTTATATGCATATGTACATAACTCACGGACACAGACCATAGGGTGCTGAAGGCCTGGGGGTGGGAGGCTGGAGGAGGTCAATGGGGAAAAAAGGGGACATATGTAATACTTTCAACAATAAAGACTATAAATTTTTTTTAAAATATAAGAAAAGAAAACCTATTTGAATAAATGATGACAGGCCCAACTGGCGTGGCTCAGTGATTGAGCATTGACCTATGAACCAGAGGTCATGGTTCAATTCCTGGTCAGGGCATATGCCTGGGTTGTGGGCTTGATCTCCAATGTGGGGCCTGCTGGAGGCAGCCAATCAACGGTTCTCTCTCATCATTGATGTTCTATCTCTCTCTCCTTTTGCCTTCCTCTCTGAAATCAATAAAAATATATTTAAAAAGAAATAATGACTGAAAACTTCCCCTACCTGGTGAAAGAAATAGACTTACAAGTCCAAGAAGCACAGAGAGTTCCCAAACAAGAGGAACCCAAAGAGGCCCACACCAAGAACATATAAAGAACATACAGAAACTTACAGCTCAACAATAAGACAAGTAACCCAATTAAAGATGGGCAAAGGACTTAAGTAGACACTTCAGAGTAGATACATAGATGGCCAATAGTGTGTGAAAGATGCCAAGAGGGAAATGCAAATCAAAGCCCCAAGACCTGCTCATCCTCACTAGCATGGCTGGAACCATAAGGACAGACAACAGCAGGTGTTGGTGAGGATGTGGGGACATTGGGACCCCCACACGTCGCTAGTGGGAATGTGAAATTATGCAGTTGCTTTTGAAAAAGGTTCCAGCATTTCCTCAGAATGTTGAACATACAGTCACCATATTCCACTCCTAGGTGTTTACCCACAAAAAATGAAACGTGTCCACACAAACTTGCACGTGAATGTTCATAGTACTGTTGTTCATAATAGCACAAAGTAGAAACAACCCCAATGTCCATCAGCTGACAGATGGATAAAAGTGGTGTGTCCACACATTGGAATATTATTCAGCCATAAAAAGGAATGGAGGCTGGCTTATACTACAAACTGATTGAACCTTTATAACATTACCAGAGGCCTGGTGCACGACATTAGCCAGTGTCCTCTTGCAGTCCGGGACCCCCTTGGGGGATGTCTGCCTGCTGGCTTAGGCCCACTCCAGGAGCCTAAGTGGGCAAGCTAACATCCCCCAAGGAGTTCTTAACGTTGCCACAGAGGCAGAGAGGCTCACTCCACCGCCACTGCACTCACCAGCTGTGAGCCCGGCTTCTGGCTGAGTGGTGCTCCCCCTGTGGGAGAGCACTGACCACCAGGGGCAGCTCCTGCATTGAGGGTTTGCCCCCTGGTGATCAGTGCATGCCATAGCGACCAGTCATGCCACCATTTGGTCGATTTGCATATTAGGGTTTTATTATATAGGATGCTCAGTGAAAGAAGCGAGATGCAAAAGACCAACTATGGCCTGATTCCTGTTGCAGAGGAAAAACTTCTCTGCTACCCTGTTAGGTGCAGTGCATGGGGCCTGTGAATTAAACTAACAGCTGTTCAGGCAAAGAGCTTTGGGCTCCAGAGTCAGGCAGTGGTCACTGGCTCTCTTGCTTCCTGCCATGAGAACCAGAACTAGTGACCTACCTTCTTGAATTTCCATTTCATCATCAGTGAAATGGAGGTGACATGGGGGGCCAGAGAATCTGCCTTCCACCTTATAACTACTCTTTGTATCCTTCAATGCCCCAAATCTGAGAGAGGGCCAGCCAGCAGCCAGTGTTGCCAAACCAGGAGTTAGCAGCCAGGAAAGGGGGAAGGCCACATTCTTTCCCTGCAGGTTTTATCTTATCTGCAGCTTCAGTGACAATTTTAAAAGGACGGGAGGTTCCTCATTCCTTCCAGGAGAACAAGCTGCATATCTGGGGCCTCTTATTCAAAATCCATGAGTTTCACAAACATAACATCAGTGCGGGCCTTTCTGAGCACAGGGGCTTGTGTGGCGACACCAGGGCTGTCCTTCGAGTTCTGTGTCTGTCTCCCAGGATCGGACATAACCCTGCATGTCACCTGCTGTTTAACAGGCATATTCTCAAGTTCCTCGCCCAACAGGACAGCAAGCGGGACAGTTCCGTGCAGAGGCCTGATGTCACCAGATGACAGTGGGTCGGGAGAGGGAGATTCCCTTCTCCCAGCCCCATGGTCTCCCATCACCCTCTCAGCCCCTGGTTCCTGCCCTGGGTGGAGCTGGGAGGGTCCACAGAGGAGGGACTTGGTGTTACAGGATCCCAGGGCAGGGGGAACAGGAAAACTGAGACAGGAAAGTTAAATCAAGGCCAAAGAGTGTGGACAATTTGCAGCCAGCTTGTAACTAACAACTATTATCTTCTCCAGCCAAGGACACAAGAGCAAATGGTTAGGAAACCTCCCAGGCGTGGCTCAGTGGTTGAGTGTCAACCTATGAACCAGGAGGTCATGGTTCGATTCCCGGTCAGGGCACATGCCCAGATTTCAGGCTCAATCTCCTGTAGGGGGCGTGCAGGAGGCAGCCGATCAAGAATTCTCTCTCATCATGGATGTTTCTGTCTTTCTCTCTGAAATCAATAAAAAAAAAAAAATTTAAAAACAAAAGGCAAGCAAACAAAAACACCTCCCTAATGAGAGCATGCAGAAAGAGAAGGGGAAAGAGAAGCCAGCAGTCCCGAGGCTGGGCGAGATAAAGCTGCCAGGTACAGTTCTGGGAAGGCCACAACAAAGCAAAGAACGGGGCCTTAGAACTAATCTCCACCAAACTATTCAGCAGAGGAACTGTGAGACCTGTAGACGGGAGGGCGTATAAGGCCTCAGACCCCCGACCTGCTGTTCAGATGAGCTGAGAGCTCGCCTGCGCTCCATAAGCCAGATGCATGGGTTTGCTTGCTTTGCTTTTCCAATAAAGGGACATGCTTCCATTGCTTTAGTAAATTGGCTTTTCACAACACAGTCAAGGTCTCTCGTATAAATTAATTTATATGAGAAGACAAGGACCTAGGTTGGGGACAGCCTCTCCCACTGACTCGGCGGCTGTCCGGGAACACCTCCCTGGTGTGGGTGAGAGGTGCCTACACAGGAGGTGGCGACAGCCATTGTGCAGGGGGGTGGGGGGTACCCCCTGTGCACTGTGGGAGAGACGTGCCACCCAGGGGCGAGGGGTGATGGACGCAGCTCCCCCCTAGGCCAGCCTCATGGAGGCACAAGGCTTCGCCACAGGACAGACAGGAAGTGGGCTGTTGCTGTGGCCGTGTGGGGCAGTGGTTATGGGCACAGAAGTTGGAATCTGGAGGTCCTGCCTTCCTAGACCCGGCGCTGCCTCTAGCCAGCTGTGTTGCGCTAGGCAGGTTCCTTAACCTCTCTGAATCTCGACAGTGGGTTTGCAAGGGGTTGACAGAGCAGGGTCACTGGACAGAGTCATCCAAGCATCACCACGAAGTCTAGCACAATGCCTGGCACACAGTAGGTGCTTAGCAATAACACTATTATTACACTGAAAACTGCGCTGCGGCCCTAACCGGTTTGGCTCAGTGGATGGAGCATCAGCCTTCGGACTAAAGGGTCCCTGGTTCGATTCCGGTCAGGGGCATGTACCTGGGTTGCGGGCACATCCCCAGTAGGGGGTGTGCAGGAGGCAGCTGATCGATGTTTCTCTCTCATCGATGTTTCTAATTCTCTATTCCTCCCCCTTTCTCTCTGTAAAAAATCAATAAAATATATTTTTTTAAAAACAAAAAACTGCGCTGTGGATGCCCAAGGAAACAAAGTCCCTTGATAAAGTGTTAAAAATTTTGAATCTTATGAGCGCTACATATGACATATTTTCCTGCCTTCAGACAGTCAAATGATCATCTTGTAATCTTTTCTGAAGACACCAGGTCATTACTTAAAATGCAGAAACTCCCTCACAGCCCAAAGCCTGCCTGTATTTAGAAATCAAACAGCAATCCTCGCTTGGCTGCATTCACCCCAACACTCACTATCCAGACCACTGGGTCTTGGGTCTGCGGGGAGGCTGTGAGAGGCGTCGGAATCGCGGTCCACGTCTCGGTCAGCAGTCTCTCCTCATAGGCCCAGGAGGGACACGGATGTCCCTGCACCAGCCGCCGTTTCCCCCCGGCTGTGGGGTAAAATTCCAGACACCCGGGCGGGTCACCCAGTCACAGAGCTACCGGTGACGGCCACAGAGGGTGACTACGCTTCTGAGTCACACACCTGAGGCACATTCGGACGAGGCTTCGAATCCAAAGCTCATTCTAGATTCTGCTAGTTCCAGTTTGGGGACTTTAGCAAAAAAAAAAAAAAAAAAAAAATACAGGCTGCCCACTTAGGTTTGAATTTTTGGAATCGGTATATCCCATGCCATGTTTGGGATGTCCTTACACTAAAAACGTGTTCGTCCTCGTCTGAAATTCAGATTCATCTGGCACCTGGCATGTTGTCTGGGAGCTGGCGCTGCCTCTGCCCGGTGTTGGGTGGACACAGAAACCACCTCGGCAAAGGAGAACTAGAACATCCTGGACAGCACTTGCTGTCACTCGGTCTGAATAAAGGTCATCTCCACAGGAGGCCTTGTCTGAACCTCACAGGGGCTCTCAGCTCCCACCTGCTCTTTGTAACAACTTCATCCAGATACAATTCGCACACCATGCAATTCACTCCCAGCGTGCAAATCAGTGGTATGTTTTATACAGTCACAGTGCATTTAAAATGTTTATTTATTGATGGCTTTTTAGAGGGAGAGAGAGAGAGACAGAGAGAGAGAGAGAGAGAGAGAGAGAGAGAAACTTTGATTTGCTGTTCCACTTATGTATCCATTCACTGGTTGATTCTTGTATGTGCCCTGACCAGGGATCAAACCCACAACCTTGGTGTTTGGGGAGGACGCTCCAAACACCTGAGCTACCTGACCAGGCCATTTTAAACGTTTGCATCACCTCAGCTAGAAGCCTCGTACCCATCAGCAATCACTCCCATCCCCATCTCCAGCCCCTGACCATCACTCACCTACTCTAGTCTCTGTAGCTTTGCCTCTTCCAGGCATTTTCTATAAAGAAATCCTAGGGGTGCGGCCTTTTGTGTCTGTGGCAGGTCTCAGGGCTCCATTCCTTCCTACAAGCTGAGCCGTGATCCCTCGTGGGACAGACCACAGTCTGTATGCACGTGGCCATGGAGGGGTCTGGGGGTGGTGTGCACCTCCTGGCTCCCTCCCAGGAGCTGGCGGTCTCATCGCCCCGCTTTCTGCCTGCGCGCCCGCAGCGCTCTGGTCCCCTCGGTGCGCGCACCTGTTCCCTCTGCCTCCCCCTGCGTGCGCTCCGAGGGCGCGGCTTTGTCTGGATCTCCGCTGCATATGGGGCCACAGCAGATGCAGGAGTTGGGCTGGAGCGGCCCTGCTGCCCCCTGAGTCGGGCCCTGTCACCCGGGCCCCCCGCGCGGAGGGGGAGGGAGAGGGGGAGTTCTCGTCTTTTCTAGGGCGGAAACCCCAAGTGGTGCCCCAGACGCCCGCTCTCTCTTGGCCACAGCGGTCTGTGTTTGAGCGTCTGCGCGACCAACTTTGTTCGCCCTCTGAATCGTAAAAAGGAGGGGTTGGCGCAGGTGGGGGAATGGGGTACTGGAGGGGGGAGCTCTCTTCTCCAAACTCGCTGGTTCCGCCAAGACTCAAATCCTGCAGCAGCGTCAACAGCTGAGCGCCCTCGCAGCCCCGCGGGGTGCACCTGTGAACCCCTCTGCTCGCTGTTCTTATTTTTGCAGTTTGGGAGACTTTTCCAAGCATTCCTCTCTTCTGGCAAAGGACACTTTTATCTGCTCATCTGAGTCAGGACTTTATTCATTGGGCAGTTCTTTAATTCCACCTGTGTTCCATTCATAACAAAGTACCCCAACCCGGGTGGCCCAAAACAACAGCCTTTTATTCTCTCGCACTTCTTTTTTTAAAAATATATTTTTATTGATTTCAGAGAGGAAGGGAGAGGAAGAGAGAGATCGAAACATCAATGTTGAGAATCGCTCCTATTGGGGATGAGCCTGCAACCTGCACATGCGCCCTTAACTGGAATCAAACCCAGGACCTTCAGTCCACAGGCCAGAGGCTCTATCCACTGAGCTAAACCGGCTAAGGCTCTCATGCTTCTGAAAGCTATAGTCCAAAAGCAAGGACTTCTGGAGAGCCACACCCCCTGCAGGCTGGGGTGGTCCATCTTTCTCCAGCCTGCTGGGGGAGTGCAGGGGGGGGTGGGGGCGCTGCCAGAGAGCCTTGGCCCTGTCCTCCTGGTGGCTCCCCCTCCTGCTCCCTCACTTTTCTCATAAGGACACCGTGGTCTTGGAGTAAGGCCCGCCCCCTGCATATGACCTCAAGACCCATTCCCAAGTAAGGTCAGATTTGCAAATCCTGGGGAATAGGACCCCGCTGATCTTCTTAAAAGATACAGTTCAACTCCCAGCATCTCCCTCTGAGACGGAAGTCTTCCTGGGATTGGAATTAGAATTGTACTCCGTTTTTATCATAATTTTTCCTTTCTCTCACTGAAGGACAGGGTATTCTCCTGCTGGTTCTGTGTCATGTCATTCAGCAAGAGATCACTGTTTTCCTCATAAAGCACCCTGCCTTTCTTAATTACATTTATTTCTTTGTTATTGTTTCAGTCGCTGTTGTGAATGAAAATTTTTCTTATTTTTATTCCTAGGTGTTTATTGCTAGGGTACAGGAAAGATGTTGTTTTGTGTTTGTCTTGAACCTAGGGAGTGTGCTTTTAACAGCTAGTGTAGGCATTTGGGGTTTTTGCAGGGACAGAACTCTATAACCAGAATGTGGCATCTTGGAATATTCTGCAGCTCATAAGCAGAATGAAGGGGAGCTATCAATTGACCTTGAGACCATTTCCACAACGTAGTGTTAAGTGGGGAAAAAGATGCAAGAATGTGTAATGGAATCCCAAGTTAGAACACAATACGGAAAGGGCCATATACACGGGCATCTGTGTTCACAGGAAAATACAGAATGTTAGCTGGCTAACCTGGGCTGCTTGTTAGGGTGGGGAGTTAACAAAAAGGGAAGAGGAGAGAAGAGGTGAAGGCACCCAAGCCAAAAAAGAATGAAAAATAACTACAAAAAATCCAAAATCATAGGATACAGTCACTATACATTATGTGACTTTGTATATTTATATTTATACTAGTATTATATTTACATTATGTACTTGTTCTATGTGTCCAGAGAAACTCCCCCCCCCCCCCTTTAATTAAGTGAGGCTTTTTATTGTTTTTCTTTTCTTTTCTTTTTTTTTTTAAATTAAGGGCCCCTCACTGGTCCTGCTTCCAGAAGTGGCCACGCCCAGGTAGAAAGGGGAGGAACCAGGCGGCCAGGGAGGGCTCATCTCCACAACATTCCATTTACATACAGAACTAAACAGACAAGCACAGAGTCATCATTGTGGTTAGAAGTTGGCAGCATGGAAAGGGGGGGGGGACAGGAGGGAAGTAGGGGTGTCATTAAAAAAAAATACAGGCCCTCCCGGTGCCTGGGGTGGGGGGGACTCGGTCTGCTTCAACCCAAGAGGAATCAGAAGATCAGAAGCTATTTGGGAGTGGAGGGGTGGAGGGAGGAGGGAGGTCCAGGGAGTGGGGGCTGTTTGGCAACTGGGTGAAGGGATTGCCCTCCCCCTGCTGGGATCCCCCCAGCCCTGGGGTCTGGCAGGAGGGAGGCAGCCTGCACCCCCACACACACAGGCTGAGACAGGAAAGTTAAATAAAGGCCGAAGAGCGTGGGCAATTTGCAGCCAGCTTGTAACTAACAAGGGTGGGTCAGGCAGGGGCTGGGGTCTCACGAAGTCTTGCCCTTCAGGGAGGTGACAGCACTGCCCCCAGCTTCTCTGCCAGAGGGCAGCGTCCTTGACCTCGGAGCCACTTGCCTGTGACTCCTGCTTGATCCAGTCAGCTTCTTGGTGGCAGCCTTGGGGCTGGCATAGCTCATTTTGCTCTTAAGGGTGCAGACTCGGGGGCCCAGGAGATAAACCCCAGGTCCCCTTGCTCTCCTCGGTCTCATAGGGCGAGTCATACAGGGCGCCAGCGGCAGTCTTTGTCCGGCAGCATCTTGACGAAGGTGGCATCGGGGTCTCCTGTCTGGCCCACATCACCCCCCAGGATCTCCATGCCTCCTCCGGAATGACGTCCTTCCCGTCTTCACTCGGGCAGGAGAGCAGCCCTTCTTGCGAGTCTTCACCTCCCTGTGCCAGGGACGCGCACCTTCATGTCACTGAACACTTGGATGACGCCGGCAGAGGCAGCCACACCGGCGGCCATGCTTCCGGAAGCCAAGGAGACAGCATGAGGGCCTGAGAAGAGGGAGCTGCTGCAGCTGCGGCCGGGACCCGACTCTGTCCGGAGCAACTTAAAAACATGATCCCCACTTTTGTTCCATTTTGTTAAGATTAGCTGACATAGGACATTGTATTCATTGCAACAGAATGACTTGATGTCAGTATAGATTGCACAGTGGTCACCACAGTAAGGTTGGTTAATATCCATCACCTCTACACACTTACAATTTTTTTCTTGTAATGTGAACTTTTAAGGTCTGCTCTCTTGACAACTTTCAAGTATACAATACAAATATGTTAACTATAGTCAGCATGCTGTACATTGTACCCCCGGAACTTACTGATCTTATAACTAGAAGTTTGTACCTTTTGACCCCTCCCCCATGACCCCCCCCCTGCCATCTGAGCTCTGTGTCTGAGTTCCGTGTTTTCAGATTCCCATGTAAGTGAGGTCGCTTGGTACTTGTCTTTCTCTCTCTGACTTCTTCACTTAGCACAATGCCCCCAAGGTCCACCCATGTCGCTAAGGCAGGGTTTCCTCCCTTTTGAAGACTGAGTGATATTCCATCGACGATACTTACCACCTTCCTTCATCCACTCACCCAGCAGTGGACACTGAGGTCGTTTCCATGTCTTGGCTTCCGTAAAAAAAAAAAATTTAAGTTCATGCCAAAGCGAAGAGGTGAGAGCCTGATGGTGTGGGTGGCCCTGGAAGCCAGGCCTGAAGGGGAGACACAGACCGGGTCCCAGAGGGCACCCAGGGGGGCCTCTGGCTGCTGCTGAGAGGGGGAGGCACTGACATCTGGGTTTTTGTTTGCAGGTATCTATGTCCCATTTTCTAAGAGCAGCCAAACACTTCTTCTGAGCCTCCTCTCTCCCCTCCCCTCTCCATCACCTGCACGGCCCTCTTTTTTTTTAAAAATTGATGAGAGAGAGAGAGAGAGAGAGAGAGAGAGATTTGTTGGTCCATTTATGTATGTATTCATTGGTCACTTCTTGTATGTGCCCTGACTGAGGCTCAAACCTGCAACCTTGGCCTATCAGGATGATGCTCCAACCAACTGAGCTGCCTGGCCAAGGCCACTGCCCTCCTCTTGGTGGGGTTTTTGGCCGTGATCCTGCTCCCCTTCAAGACTGACTCTTGAACCCAGGCAAACCCACCGGCAGCTCTATGAGCTCCTGACAAGATCGCTCCTCACCTGGCGATACCTGGCCTGTGTCCTGTCTGAGGCCGGTTAGGGAGGTCTTCTGTTTCCTTTGACATTTTTAGCCTTCCCAAATATATTCCTTTCTGGCCTAAATTAGCTACAGACCATCTCTACTTACAAGGTATCCTAGGTGATTAAAAAAACAACAACTAAAAATCTCCTACCGTCTTAAGCACTTTGCACAGTGACATGACAGCTGTGATGCGGACGTCCGTTTTCACAGAGGAGGAAGCAACTGGCTGTTACTTTGCCTAGAGCCAAACTGCTGGTGAGCTGCAACACTAGCATTTGAATCTGTGTCTGTCGGTCTCCAAAGTCTGTGTCTGTGGCCCAGCAGAATGGCCCAGTGGTTGAGCATCCACCTGTGAACCAGGAGGTCATGGTTCTGTTCCCTGTCAGGCACATGCCTGGGTTACGGGCTCAATCCCCAGTATGGGGTGTGCAGGAGGCAGCTGATCAAGAATTCTCTCTCATCATTGATGTTTCTTTCTCTCTCTCCCTTTCCCTTCCTCTCAGACATCAATTAAAAAAGAAGAAAAAAAGTCTGTGTCTGTGTCTGTGTCACTGTCCTGTGACTACTCCGGAACAGTAGGGGTTACAGAGACATAAATAGGTGTCATTACCTGAACGCAGTGAGAAACCAGTACACAGACTGTTTCATGCCAACACCAAGATGGAGAGGCCAAACAAGCCGGGGCACGGTGGTCGGGGCGTCAGGAGAGCTTCCTGGAGGAGGTGGCTGCCATCTGAGCTCAGCCCTAGAGAAGGAGCAGGGGCAAGCCAGTGACCCAAGCTGGAAGGGCGTTCCGGGCAGAAAGAATCGCATGTGATGTGTCGAGAACTGAAGGCAGAGCGCACTGGTTCAGGCTCTGAGCTACAGCCCAAATATGACCAAACAGAATGAAAATTTCATCGTCTCAAATTACTGGAAAGTTCAACGTAGGGAGAGTGGTGCTGAGGACACAGGTCACCTCGTGCTGTCCTCGGGATCTGGTCTCTCTCCACGGCCGGCTTCCCTGTGCTTGCGAGATGCTCTGGGGAGCTTGGCGATCTTCCTTCAGCTTCCTTGTCGATGGTCTCACAGCCTGTGATTGGCTCTTTCTAGAGCATCTGCTCATCCTATCAATCGCTATGGCTATGGTAGAGCAGAATGCTGACTGGCTTAGGTGTCAGTCACATGACCCACCTTTGGCCAGGGTGGGTCAACTTGGGGCCCTGGACTTGGAGAAGGGAAGTGAGGGCCCTTGTGGGGATGTAAGGTGAAAGCCTGGAGCATGGGGTTCAGGCTCAGATATAGGTGGGGCCAGGTCAGGGAGGGCCCCAAGGGAGACAAGCTTAGCGCTTAGATACAGCAGGGGGACGTGAACCAACATCTCAGGGTGCGCACGTCACATCCATGGTCTCCCGGCCCCAGGTTTCCGCTTGTCTCCTGAAAGGACACCTGCCAGGATCCCTGGTCCAAGTGGTGGTGGCTGGTGGTTTGATCTCTGAGTCGATTCTCTGGTCTTGACAATAATTACAGGATAGGGATTCTCTGAGGAGGCTGCTCGTCCTGAGTTCCTTGTAATCCACCCAACATACTCAGAGGTCCACACGCTTTTTCTGGAGTTGCCAGAAGTAGTAAACATTTTGGGCTTTGCGGGCCATCTGGTCTCTGCCACAAGGACTCAATTCTGCTTTAGTAGCGACAGCAGCCATATCATTTGCATATTGCCAGTGGCTGCTTCTGAGATCATATAAACCGCAAAGCCCAAAATTTCTATCTGGCCCTTTACAGAAAAGGTTTGCCAACCCCATCATGTACCAAGAACATCTCTCTCTCGTGAGCCTTTAAAACCCTTCCTTACCACCATTTTCAATGACTGCAGTTGGCTTCTCTCCCACCAGCGTTTCCAAAGCTGCTCCACGGAGGACACTCATTTCCCTGGCAATGTCCGTGAAACTGAGTTTGCCAGAGGAAGACACCTTCTGAATTTGGGGAGCAATGGGACGTGTCCCCAAAGCCTCCCTGGCTGCTCTCCCAGCCCAGCCCTGCTCTCTAAGCTCTGAGAGGCTAAAAAAACATTCTCTAAATCATTTTTCCTGACCCAAGATCTCACCGCTTTACAAACCCATAAATTCGCAGGCCACCTGCTGAGGAATCTCGTTCAGCCTGTCCTGAGATAGTCCCTGCAACTGGGTCCCATCCACATTGAGCTATTTTTCAGCTCCTTGAAATCTCCCCCCCCCCCCCCCCCCCCCCCACTTAATTACAGTTTACAGCTGGGCCCTACTGGGAGCAAAGGCTCCCTCCTTGCCTGGGGTCATTATACATCAAGCTGGACTAGGGGGAGGGGTCTTCCTGCAGAATCAACAAGGTCGGGAGGAGGACTCAAGACCCGGAGGCCAGTTTTTCTGGTTTCCAGGAGCTCTCCTGGTCTCCCTGCTTTACTGTTCTTAGGTAGAAACCTTCTTGGATTTGCAAATGACACGGGCTCTTTGTCACCTCAAATCCCTTGGGGGCCCCTGGGGAAGTCCATTGTTTAGAAAGTGTTGCCTCTTCGGCTTTTCTTTTTCTATAAAAGAGGTCTTACAATCTCTGTGCCCCATAACCTTGGGCTTCTGCCAAGCTTCTAGGTAACATTTGCACTTGATAAATGTGAGCCTTTCTCCTCCTGAGAGTGTTTCTCGTACCGGTTGGTTGGTTTGTCCAGTCTAAGATTTTCCAATTATCCTCTAATGACCGTAGATCATTTTACAAAAAAATTACATTACAAATGTAGCCAGGTGTGAAAGCAAAACTTCTCCAGCTGGTTAGGCTCCTGCGTGTGTCGTGTGTCATGTCAAGCACCCCGCGTGCCTTACAGATGAGCTGATAAAGCCAGAAAAAGCAGAGACCAGAGCTGATAAAGCCAGAAAAAGCAGAGGCCATCGTTGGCTCATTTTCCACAGTCATAGCATCGCCTTTGAGAATTTTGGGGGGACTTTGGTGTGTGCTTTTAAACATTTGCAATTTTATTCTTTATCATAAAATGATCCGTGGTCATTAGAGAATAATTGGGAACTCTTAGACGGGCCAACAAACTACAGCCACCCGCCCACGTCCAGGGAGGTAAACACAAATAACATTGCCGGACCCACTTTTCCGACCCTCGTTAGTAGAGTAACAGGCACCATAGGGTGCTACTCAGTATGCGTTCCTTCTCTTCCCCTTTCCTAAGAGCCCCCTGATTTTACCCTGGCCTCCTTTCGGAGCAGGTGCCGTGAGGGACTGAAGCTTGGCCAACCCGAGATTGCTACGTCACCTCCTTTCCCTCACAGACCCGAGCACGCACAGTTATGGGCAATGAGATAAGGAGGCAGATGATGGCTAAGGGACTTCTGGGAAGGTCTCCTTCCTCCCAAATGAGACTCTCGGCAAGAGAGGCCCCGGCTGTTCTTCCTGCTGACCAGAGAGGATGAGACAGATGTGGGGCAGAGGGTGGAGCCCAGAGAGTCAGGAATAGAGCAGGAGCCCCGTGCCTCGTGCCTGCCCTGCCTCTGCACTTCTTGTGTCAGGAGACATCCCCAGATTTTAAGCCAATTTGAGTTGTGAGTCTGTTACTGTAGTGATGCTGAATAGCTAGTGTATGTTCTGTTTTTGAAGCCCACCAACCAGATCCGCATAGAGGTGAGCTTGGTCAGCTGCATCATCAAGGACCAGGGGCAAGCACCCAGAGATGTCTTTGGGAGAGTCTTGGGAGGGGAGGACAGAGGGAATGTGAGCTTGTGCTGGGTGATTCTAGGGAGAGATGGGGAGACGCGGGGCCAGTTCTGGAAGGACACTGTCAAGAAGTGGAACAATTTGACCATCGACTGTCTTCCCGGTGATTCAAGCAGGACTGGACTGGAGTGAAGCAGGTGGGAACTGACATAGACAGGTCAGCAAGCACTCGTGTTAGGAAAGAGGGTGTTTATTTTCACGGTCACTGTGTGGCCTTGCCTGTACCTGCTCCGAGCCCCGCTCCTGGTCTGTTGAGAACGTTTTTGTCTGGTTTTCAGCAAAGCCATTTTCACTGCTCGGCTGCAAGCAGGGCCACTGTCACCTCCTCCGCATGAGCACACAACCGAATACCACATTGGGCCTCATCATCCATTCTCCACGTGAGGTGGCATTCGGAGACACAGAGCCACCCCGGAGTCATTAAAAACAGCTGAAACATTGTTTTTTGTCATAGCAAAATATACATGGAGAAATACATAATGCAACTGCCATGCAAACTTTTAAAAATTATTTGTTTGCTAAAAAGAGAACAAGAAGGAAAGTCAAGCGATCCTGGAATACATGGCTGTTCAGTACCTTATAAGAGAAAGATTCTGGCAGCTGATGGAATTCCTCATTTTATATGTAGGCTTCTCTGTATCATAAATCAATGACTTCTGATTCTGAGGGCAGCCCAGGCAAGGTACATGAGAATCACCGAGGTTGCTGATGAACAAACACAGATTCCCGCCTGCTTCCTCACCCAAGATTCTGATTCAGTTGGTCTCATCTGGGAAGTATCTTCCAGTGTCTCTGCCTCAAAGGCAAATCTCTTTCTTCTCCAATTCCAAGGACTCTGATTGGCTCCCCTTGAGTCACATGTCCCACTCCTTGACTAATCACTGTGGTTAGTGAAGTGAGGCACTGTGATTGGCCTATTCTGGGTTATGCACTTCTCAGTGGCCAAGAGTATGGGCTAATGTGATTGACAGCTACGCTGAATCAAATGATGGATTCAGGGAGCAGTGTTTCTCCCCAGAGGAATTTGCAAGACCCATGCTGGGAATGTCATTTTAGGAACACCTGAATCTTATTTTAGCTCAGCCCACTCTTTCCCTTTAAGGTCCACCCAACACAAGAGGCAAAAGCAAATTAAAGGTCAGTTTCATTGGTATTAATGGAGCTTTGGGCAGAGCTCTAATACTGAGTATCTATACTAATAAAAGGGCAATATGCTAATTAGACCAGGAGACCTTCCAGGAGACCTTCTGGACATCCTTCCGGACATCCTTCCAGACATGGTGGTGGGGTGGAGGCAGAGGCAGTTAAGGGCGATAAGGCTGGCAGGGGAGGGCAGTTGGGGGCAAACAGGCCAGCGGGGGCGGGGGGGGGGGGGAGTTGGAGGCAAGCAGGCTGGAGGGGTGGCTATTGGAGGTGATCAGGCTGGTGGGGGGGGAGCAGTTGGGGGAGAGCAGACCGGCATTGGGGGCAGTTGGGGGTGAGCAGGCTGGTGGGGGGGGGGCAGTTCAGCGGGGCAAGCAGGTTGGTGGGGGGGCAGTTGGGTGTGAGGAGGCCAGCAGGGGGTGGCAGTTGGGGGTGAGCAGGTTGGTGGGGGGGCAGTTGGGGATGATCAGGCCAGCAGGCAGAGTGGTTAGGGGCGATCAGGCAGGTAGGCAGGTGAGCTGTTAGGAACCAGCAGTCCCGGATTGAGAGAGGGATCCCAGATTGGAGAGGGTGCAGGCCGGGATGAGAAACACCCCTCCCCACCATGCACAGATTTTGTGCACCGGGCCTCTAGTTTACAAATAAGTCTGTATCACTTGGTTTAGAGGTGAAGATAGAAGGAAATTGCCAACTGCCCTTCAGCCTTCACCTGGTCACCGGGGATGAATCATACCAAAAGATGCAAAGCAAGGATGCAGACCATGAAAACCCCATGCTGGGGTCAGGAGCTGCCATTTCAAGTGACAGTGATCTGGCCCATTAGTAAATCATATTTGTTCAGCACCTTAGAATTTAACCCAATCAGATTTATAAGTCTTTTCCCCTGAAGGTTGGAACTACAAGATTTCAAGTTGGCAAACCCCAGGGAATCGCTATGATTGGCTCAGCGTGGGTCACATAGAAGAGGCAAGTAGAGAGAATACCAATGTGCTCCCTGCCTACAGCATTCTGGGTACATAAATGATTCTTCCAAATACCTACTTACTCATTTTAAGATGCTGTGATGTAATAAAAAATATATATTTGGTCTCTATCCAAGTTCTAAGCACATAGCTTCTAACCCAGGGGTGGGCAAACTTTTTGACTCGAGGGCCACAATGGGTTCTTAAACTGGACCGGAGGGCCGGGACAAAAGCATGGATGGAGTGTTTGTGTGAACTAATATAAATTCAAAGTAAACATCATTACATAAAAGGGTACGGTCTTTTTTTTTTTTTTTTTAGTTTTATTCATTTCAAAGGGGCCGGATCCGGCCCGCGGGCCGTAGTTTGCCCATGGCTGTTCTAACCTCTTGGAATCATGGAAGTGATATGTCTTTTTTTTTTTTTTTTGAGAGAGAGAGAGAGAGAGAGAGAGAGAGAGGACGGGAGAGAGAAACATCTATCAGTTACCTCCTGTATGCACCACAAACCTGGGGATCAAACCTGCAACCTGGGTATGTGCCCTGACTGGGAATCTAATAGCTCTTGCTATGACTCAAAATTATTTTAATTTAATATAATGATAACAGCAAAAACAAAAACCAGACTGATAGTTCCTGAAATTCTATGGGTAAGAGCAGGAGGGGATAGGAGTGGTGAGCCACAGGGAATGTAGGCAATTATCATAAAGCAGTGTTGTCTTAGAAAGCACTTTCTTTTTATGCATATGTGGGTGGCTTGATATGGGGGTGCTGATGGAGATGGAGAGGTGGAGAGGTGACCCCAAATAACAATAACCGAATAGAATACAGCACAGTGGTGGTGTGTTCTGTGTACTTTGTGAGCATGAACTCATTTCAACCTCATAACAATCCTAGGAGGTAGGTCCTTCACTAAGATCGACAGCTAGCAAGATTTGTGTAACCACTATACCACCCTGAATCTAATGTTAACTCAGCCCACTCTTTCCCCTGAAGGTCCACCCAACACAAGAGGCAATTCTAGAGTTGTTGGGAAGCATTCAAGCTCCTGACCTTGGTGCTTAAAAGATGGAAGTTGTAATACTTATTGCCGATGTGGAGTTCAAGGGGCACTGTGCCAGGATTCAGGCACTGCTGAGCCCAGCTGAGGCCAAGGGGCCATGCCGGGAGCACCACCCGAGCCTCAGCTTGCACAGAGTGTGGAAGGAGGGGACAGTCACTCTGGAAGCTTCTCCCCTTGAAACAGCTTGACATTAAGGAATCTTCCTCTTTCTTCCCTCCCTGTCTTCTTTAGACACCTGAGTCAGTGCTGTCTTTGCATAAGCACCTAACTGAGCAGGGCAGGCGTGTGAGCAGGGCTGGCATTGGGCAGGATTAAGGGAGGATTAAGGCCCTTTGTCAATTTCTCATCTCCTCTCTGTAGAAACAAGACCTGAAGTCTTGCTAAAGAATTCCCTTGGTAACAACTTTCTCTGGGCTCTTTTGGATCGCCTCTGGCTGGGTGGAGCTCCCGCTGTGTGCAGCCTCCACCAGGAAGTGAGCCAGGCTGCCAATGTGAGCTTTGAGCCAGGGCATTTGCATGGGTGGGGTCTCCATTCCAGGCCAAGACGACTCACCTCTTGGGCCAGTTGCCTCAGACCTTGGAGACAAGCCACATCTTGCCAAGAGACTTCTGTTCCCCATCCCAGTGCCCAAGGGTGCGGTCCCGCTGTCGCCGCAGCCCGCTCCTCCCCTTGTGTTCCCTTCTGCTCTTCATTTCCCCTGGTTTAAGGAGACACACACCTGCTTTCACAGAGGCCCATCTCCACTGTTTTACCTTCTCAAGGACTTCAAGTCCTGAATGACTCTCTTCTGAGTTTCCCTTTCTCCCCACCGTCACTTCTCATCAGCCCACAGGACTGCTCCCATGTTGGAACAAGAACAGACACCCTCTGACTCCTGTGGGGGACACCAGCGCCCTCCCTCTTACCCTCCTTTCTCCGCCTCCCTTCAGAGACAAACTTCTCCGTTGCCTGCACTCCCATTCTCTAGCCCACTTCAGTCTGGCTTCGGTGCCCCCCTGAATTGGCTCTTGCCAAGGTCATGGTCATGGACATGACATGTTCAAGTCTTCATGTGATGGGGCTTCTTAGCTGTACTTGACACAGCTGACCACTCTCCTCGCTCTCCTTCTGTGACATGCTCATGGTCTTGTTGCCTCGTCCCTGCCTCTCCTGTCTTCATCCTCGCTCTTCTTCCTCCTGCCTCTAGACGTCGGGCCCAGCATGGTACCTTTCGTAGCTGGATGCTCACAGGTGGTCTCCTTCACCACCGTGGTTTCAAACACCATCTAGCGGCTGAGGACCCTCCCGTTTAGGCCTCCAGTCTTGTGGTCACCTCACAGTTCCATTGCTGCACAACACCCTCATTAGAATGTAGCTTGGGCATTCCATACTTAACGTGTGCACAATGAAACTTACATTGTCTCCCTATCTACGTCCTCCCCAGTCTTCAGCTATGGAAATGGCAGTCACTGCCCCTCAACCCAGACCCCCAAGTTTTCACTCTCAGTCCCTTCATTCTCCTCCTTTGACCCTTCCACCCAGGTAGCCACCCATGGTCAACTCTGCTCCCAGATGTCCTCAGATCTCAGTCTCCTCTTCCTTTTTGTTCTTTAAAAAATATATATATATATTGAATTTATCAGGGTGATGTTTGTTCACAAAGATCTCACTTTCTTCATCATCACTTTTACACCCTAGGCTAGGCCACCGTCAACTCCCACCTGGGCGCTGTGACGACCTCCTAAGTAACCACTAGCCCTTGTTTCTCTAATTGCTGCTGTTGAGATTTTTCTGGAAGGAAAACTGAATCAGATCTCTTGCTGAAAACCATCTCATGCTCTCCACTGCTCCCAAGAAGTCTAACGCATTTCACTCGGTTACACAGCCCTTCAGCCCTGGCTGCTCCCCCCCTCTCCAGCTTGCAGTGCCACCCCCACGGGTTAGTGGGCACCTACTCGGGCTCCAGTCACTGACAGGCTCTCGGGTCCCAGAACGTTCTTTCCCTTCCAGGCCTTTGCACTTGCTGCTCCCTCTTGGGGAGCCCTCTCCTCCCCTACTCCCCAGTTCTGGTTGGCTACTGCTAATCCTTCTATCCTTGGCTTAGCTTAGATGTCACTTCCTCCAGAAAGCCTTCCCTGACTCATTCTCCCAAAACAAAATCAAATCAGATCAAAAAAGCTGAGTCATAGCTCCTTTCTTCCCTGAGGAGGGATTAGGAAAGCCGTGTCTGCATGGCAGGCACGTCCTCCTTTTTTTTGCCGTCTTCGTTACAGATAAACAGACATATTGAGGACAGCATGCAAATAGAGATACTTCACTGGGTTTTATAGAAACCATTCTTTTTTCTTCCTAATGGGTGGTCCATTATTCCAATGACAGATTAAAGAATTGGTTACTGCCTTTCACATACTAAAACACCACCTTCTGGAATTTTAAACACACCCTTGGCTAATTTTTTTTTATTATTATTATTATTATTATTATTATTATTTTGGATGGCTTGAGGGCTCTAGTGGGTAGGAGGCTGGCTATAGTGTTTTTAAAAATCTATTGATTTTAAAGAGAGAGAGGAAGGTAGAGAGAAAGAGAGAAGCATCAATTTGTTGTTCCACTTATTTATGCATTCACTGGTTGATTCTTGGATGTGCCTGACCAAAGATTGAACCCACAACCTTGGCAAATTGGGACAATACTCTAACTGCGCTACCCCGCCAGAGCACTATAGCATATTTTTGACACCCTGTGGCATCACTATTGGTTGTATCCGAGTATAGGGGCTGGATCAATATTGATGAATGAAGGCATGAATGAAATTACTCTCAAACCAGAGTCTACGTTTCATGTTCTAGTCTCCAGGGGTTAATTTTATCAGCACACATAGACCAGGCACAGCTTCACTCTGTGAATCATGGACCGTAGGTTGACCAGATGGCAGAGTTCCTAGAGCACCCAGTGCTCCTCTTCTGAGCCTCTCAGTGGGTCCAGCTGAGCCCTTGCTCATGGGCAGTGGTCACCGAGTAGGCAGGCTGCCCTCAGGATGGAAGAAAGTAGGGGTCAGTAAGGTGAGAAGTTCTTAAAACACCCCACCTGCTTTGATTGCCTGTTTGTTTGTTTGTTTGTTTGTTTGTTTTAAAGATCACTGCAAACCTCTGGAGAACCAGATTGGGAACTGGAGAAAGTAAGGTGTCAGTGTCAACACACATTTGTGACACCAACTGAGCCCCTGCTCCCCCCTAATGGCAGGGCCCAGAGTTGGCTCGCCATCTTGTGGTCAAACCTGGGGACAACGTCCTTCCCACCTTGGTTTCCGGTGCTCCCGCAGTCCATTGTCCCACCAGAGTCTGAGGTCTAAAGGCCTAGTTCAAGTCCTGGTTTGACCACTCCCAGCCATGATCAAAGAGAACTCTGTTTTCTTTTTGTTAATCCTCACCCCAGGATATTTTCTATTTATTTATTTTTAAATATATTTTTATTGATTCAGAGAGAAAGGAAGAGGGAGAGATAGAAACATCAATGATGAGAGATATTCATGGACCGGCTGCCTCCTGCACACCCCTTACTGGGGACTGAGCCTACAACCTGGGCATGTGCCCTTGGCCAGAATCAAATCCCGGACCCTTCAGTCTGCAGGCCGGTGCTCTACCCACTGAGCCAAACCAGCTAGAGCTCCATTAATTTTTTTTTTTTTTTTTTTTACATTTTATTGATTTTTTACAGAGAGGAAGGGAGAGGGATAGAGAGTTAAAAACATCAATGAGAGAGAAATATCGATCAGCTGCCTCCTGCACATTCCCTACTGGGGATGTGCCCACAACCAAGGTACATGCCCTTGACTGGAATCGAACCTGGGACCCTTTAGATCACAGGCCGACGCTCTATCCACTGAGCTAAACCGGTTAGGGCTCCATTAATTTTTAAAGAGAGTGGAAGGAAGAGGGAGAGACAGAGAGAGAAACATCGATGTGAGAGAGACACATCAATTGGTTGCCTCAACTCTCAACTGTGGTACCTGTCCTTGACCAGAATCAAACCCAGGACCCTTTAGTTCACTGGCTCTATTCACTGGGCAGCACTTCGTTTTCTTCTCTGAATTATGGGCAGAGCAATGCTCTCATCTCTCCGGATAAAGACCCGATGAGAAATGAGCCTGTGGCGGTCACTGGCTTGCCAGGTCTCCTGAGTGTGGCTGATGAGTATTGTTTTCTGAAGTTGATATAAGAGCACTTTTCTTCAGTGTTACCTTAAAACAAGGAAGTGAGGTGCCTGGGTGGTTTGGATGTTTAGCACTGGAAGGGCTTTGGGGGTCATCAGGTGGGACCTCCTATTTTCAGAGGAGAAGCTGGAACTCAGGGAGAGAAGAAACTAGGAGCCAGAGTTTTCAAGGCTCAGGTGGCAGAGTGCGACTTGCCGCCCCTCGTTCAGCAGGTTCAGCAGTGAGCCCAGAGCTCTGCCCTCAGGGGAGGACTCTGCAGGGCAGAGGGTCTCAGGTGGGCACCCCACATGGGGTTCAGGAATGGCCCTTTGCAAGCCAAGTCCTTCAGGTGGATGGAGAGGCACCCCGAGAACCTGCGAGTGGGTCTCAGTGCCCCCCGGCGGCTCCCAGGTGTGCCGAATTGCTGGCATTGCGTGGAGACCGTGCCCAACAGCCTGCCACTCCACAGAAGCAGAAACTGAGATGCAGGGATAGAGGATGGGGCCTGCCCAGGCCACTCACCGCTGCCAGCAGCTGTTCCGTCCCAGCAAACTGTGCAGCTGCCATCGCGGCCCTTTGTCTCATCGGGACTGAATACCTACTCTCCTCGGAGGACCGTGGGCCATGCCCTTGCTCATCATCCGTTTCCTCTTCCCAGCAGCCTTGCAATGGCTTCTTTCCATTTCACAGACGAGGAGACCGAGGCACAGGGAGATGATGGGAGTGCACCAGGCTAGTGAGTGCTGGGTCTAGAGTTGAACCATCTCCACTCAATTCTAGCAACTGGTTCACGGCCACCAAAGGGCCCAGCGCCACCAGAAGCTTTGGCCTCTGGGGAGGGGGAGCTACAAAGAGCTGATGAGGAGGATGTGTTCTCCTAGGGGGCCTGTCTCCAGAGTTTACTTAGATTTACTCTGGGACCTGGAGCAAATCGATTATCCTCACTCATCGCTTTTTGAGAAATGGAATAAATGATACAAATGGCAGCCATATGCTCCTGCCCCAGGGCTGACACGCAGGGAGGCCCTCCTCTGTCCCACCCACACTCAGCTGCTGGCACCCACCTACTTAGGATCCAAGGAAGGAGGCCTCTAGGGCTGGGAAGGAGTGACATTGAGGGCCTCTGGGGGTTTCTTCCTCCCCCTAACAGTACACCCGTGGGAAGAGGAGCAGGGACATCCCTTGTTGGAAATACCCCAATCCCTGAGGGACATGGCAACCACTCATTTAATGGGAAACAAAAGCCTGCCCAGGAGTCCTGGAGAGCCCGGGAGGGCACGGCCAGGGGGCAGACGCCATCTGAGGCTCCTTGGTCCTGAACCTCCCAACAGAGGCAGGTCTCAAACCACAAGCTGTCCTTCCCTGACCTTCCAGCTGCCGGGTTACCTGCTGTCCACTCAGAGACTGTACCTTGGGTCATCTGCTCACTGTGTCCTCAACCCCATGGACAGGAAAGTCCCCATTTGATTCTGCCATTGCTTTATGTTTCCTCAGAAGTTTTCTAACTAAGCCTGGAGAACAGACACAGCGGGCTGGGCCGGAGGAAGTCTGCCAATGGGTGAAAAATGCGGATGGAGGGAGGATAACTTTGGGTGCTTTCTTCCTGGTGCCCACTGTCTCTTGGTCCCTTGGGACCAGGGGTCATCTTTCACTTCCCACAGCACCTCCTGTCAGTCCATCTCCAGAGTCCAGCTGAAGGTGTTTGTAGGGCTCAGGTATTCACATGCTAGTTAGTGCCACCTCACAAACTATAAATCATATAAAAATGCACCCACTGCACACATTAAAAATATTTTATTGGGGCCCAGCTGGCATGGCTCAGTGGTTGAGCGTCAACCTATGAACCAGGAGTTCACAATTCGATTCCTGGTCAGGACACATGCCCAGGTTGCGGGCTTGATTCCCCAGTGTGGGGCGTGAAGGAGGCAGCAGAGCAATGATTCTCTCTCATCATTGATGTTTCTATCTCTCTTTCCCTGTCCTTTCCTCTCTGAAATCAATAAAAATATATTTTAAAAAATAAATAAAAACATTTCATTTGGTATAAATGAAAAAGGATTTTACAATTGAATTTTGCTAGGAACAAATTATTTACTTTGTCCTTGTGATCAGATTTTAGTATTTTTATATGCAACACATAATGAAAACCAAAAGATTCTATATGCTTGGAAATTTAAAGACAAATTTCTAAATAATTCATGACTTGAAGAGGAAATCACAATATAAATGAGAAAATATAACTGAACAACAATGAAAACCCTACTTTGTTAAAAGGTAGTGCCTAAAGGGAAACATGTCTTTAAATGAACATATATAATGAGGAAAAGAGACTAAAATTAATGAGCTAAGTGTCCAATGCAACAAATTAGAGAAAGACATCAGAGTAAACTCAAAGAAATTGGGAGGAAGAGAATGATCTATAATAATAAAAGTGTAATATGCTAATTAGACCAGACAGCTGAACGACCTTCCGGACATCAGTGGGAGCTGAGGCAGAGGTGGTTAGGGGTGATCAGGCAGCAGGCAAGCGAGTGGTTAGGGGTGATCAGGAAGGCAGGCAGGCGAGTGGTTAGGAGCCAGCAGTCCTGGATTGCAAGAAAATGTCTGACTGCCAGTTTAGGACCAGCAGTTGGACATCTCCCGAGGGGTCCTGAATTTTGTGCACTGGGCCTCTAGTAAAATAATAAAAATGAATTAGAATCAACTGAGATATCAACAAACTAAAAATTGGTATTCAAAAATAAAAGCCAATAGATAAAACCCTGATTATATTACTTACCAGAGGCCCAGGGCACGAAATTCATACACTGGGGCGCGGGGGGTGTCCCTCGGCCCACCCTAGACCCTCTCACAGTCCGGGATCCCTCGGGTGATGTCTGACTTGCTTAGGCCCACTGGGGAGCCGGCAATCGGACATCCCTTTCGCAGTCTGGGACCCCTCACTCCTTACTGCCCGCCTGCTCACTGCTCCTTACCACTTGGCTCGCTGCTCCTTAATGCAGCTGCAGAGGTGGGAAAGGCTCCCGCCACTGCCACTGTGCTCACCAGCCATGAGCCATGAGCCTGGCTTCTGGCTGAGCGGCACTCCACCTGTGGGAGCGCACTGACTACCAGGGGGCAGCTCCTGCATTGAGCATCTGCCCCTTGGTGGTCAGTGCACATCATAGCGACCGGTCATTCTGGTCATTCCACCTTAACGGTCGCTTAAGCTTTTATTATATAGATGGGGGGAAAAGAAAATATAAATTTTAGTAATGAAAAGAGGTACATACAGATACTGTAGAGGTTATAAAACAAGATAACCCTGGAAGCAGCTTTATACCAATAAGTTTGAAGAATTAGAAGAAACTGACAAATTTCTGGAAAAACATAACCTTTCAAAATCACTTACGAGGACTACAATAGACCTATCTCCATTTGATTGTATCAGCAGTTTAACATCCAGAGACTCCATAGGACCCTAGTGATTTCATAAGAAACTTCTACCAAAACTCAGATAATCTTTATATTGTCCTGGAAGATAAAAAAATGAAAAAAAAGCTGCCCATCTCATTTTATGAGGCTAGATTGGCCTTGGTATAATACCAGAGAAGAACCTGTGAGAAATTAAAACCATGGCCAGGAACATTTGCGATCTTGCTTCCCAGCATATGTCAGCAGTCTGGCTCAAATAAACTCATAGAAATTCTCCAAAACCAAAACCAAAACCGAAAACCATGGCCAACAGCCGGTCTTTGAGCATTTGCTCACCATTGACTCTGGGCATGGCGCCATCTCCTTGACTAATAAACTCATTCTTGGCTACAACAGCAAAAAAAAAAAACCATGGCCAATATAACTTATGAACATAGATTCAAAAACCATACATGAAGAAATCTAATGAACAAAAGAAACTGAGAAACAAAATAGATCTAGAGACATGGAAGCATGCAACAGAGTAAGGATTCTCAGAGGGAAGGACTGGGGGTGGGAAGAGATCAACCAAAGAACTTATATAACCCATGGATGCAGACAATAGTGTGATGAAGGCCTGGGGAGGGGGCAGGGGTGGGGAGGAGAGGTGGTCAATAGGGAAATAAGGGGGGACATCTGTAATACTGTCAATAATAAAGATAATTTTTTTTAAATCTTACATCAAGTGTCACCAAGTCCAATGGAACTAAATATGTAGAGTATCCATGAGGATGGAGCCCTTGTGTGGAAGCCCTTGGACATGGTGGAGTAACAGCCAGCAGTTGATGTTCACCTAAGGAGGATGTGTGAGAACGGTAGCCTAGTGATTTGGGTTTGCTGTACACGAAGGATCAAGAAAATCTGTAGCTATATTGAGAATAACATGATCCATGTTTCTTACCATTAGAGAAAGGAGATCCAAATATGAAAGGAGGGGCCCTGGCCAGGTAACTCAGAGTGTCAGTCCCATACACTAAGGTTGCAAGTTCGATCCCTAGTCAGGGCACATAGGAGAAGCAACCAATGAATGCATGAATAAGTTGAACAATAGCCTGGCCAGATGCTTCCATTGTTTGGAGCCTCGTCCCATACACCAAAAGGTTGTAAGTTCAATTCCCAGTCAGGACACATACCTAGGTTGTGGGTTTGATCCCTGGTTGGGGTATATGCAGGAAGCAACCAATTGATGTTTCTCTCTCTCATCAATATTTCTCTCTCTCTCTCTCTCTCTCTTCCTCTCTCTAAAAACCAAGTTAAAAAAATGAAACTGAATTAGCATTAGAAGGGTTGATATGAATACATGTTTTTCAATGTAAATATAGAAATAAATATGCAAATAAATATGCAAATACACACACAATTTTCTATCTTGTTACAAAGATGGCCTGGGAACAGCCATCCCAGTAGCAATGAGCACACCTAGTACCCAGATCTTGGTGTCTAAATTTCTAAATACCACTCTGCACTAAAAGAAACCAGGACTGCATGGAGTCCTGTATGGTTCTAGGGCTAGGGCAGAAAAGAACAAGATGTACCTGGAACTTCTTTTTATGTAACAAAGTAAGAAAAGTCTTCAAGACTAATACAATAATACAAAAGCCACTAAACTCAGTTTGAATAGACTCCCACTTCCAAATCTGGGACACCTTGAACTTCAAAATAAGGAATGACAGAAATGAATTACAACCCGCTGAGTCAAATAGGAGTCCTTGAGTTCACACTGACAAAAATAAGAGGAGGAGAGAGCTCTTCTTTACACTGCAATGCAACGATTTTCAACCTTTTCCACCTCCTAGCACACATAAACTACTAAAGTTCTGTGGCACGCCAATATATATATATTTTTTGCCAATCTGACAAAAGAAAAAGGTATAACTGGCTCGGTGACCCATCCCCGTCTGAGAAGCAGCAATGATGCCTAGACCAAGCGGGAGTCCGCATCTGAGAGGAAATAGTGAGAGTCGGAGAAGATGGGGACCCTGGGGCTTCAGCTGCCTCAGGACCTTCCAGATCTGAGGCCGGGGGCGGGGGGGGGGGGGGGGGGGGGAGGGGAGGGGGGGCGGGGGAGGCGGCGGGAGTGGTCAGACCCTCCTAAGGAAGATCTGATGGAAATGCTGGTCACTCCTCAGGAGGAACCAGGAACCCAGGAACAGCATGTTTGGCCCACAGTGTCCCGGCCTTCACAGCCTCCTGCAACCCATCTTCCCAGGTTCTAGGTTTAGAAATCGTACCTAGAAACAGGGCTGCGTGCGTGCGTGCATGCCTCTGTGTGTGTGTGTGTGTGTGTGTGTGTGTGTGTGAGAGAGAGATAGAGAGAGAGAGAAAGAGAGAGAGATGCAGTGTAACTTAATTGAGACTCTCCTGTCCAGACCTACTTTATAGAATTTCCTTATTTTTCTATTAAGACATGGAACTTGGGTTTCAAACCCCTTGCCTTACCCACCCTTCCTACCCCTCCCCCCCCATGAACTTTCTTGTTGTTCCTGTTGCTAACTGGAAATGTCATTCCTGCCTTTCTCCTTCTCCAAGGTATTTTATGCAATCTGTGGAGCAATGCAAAAGGAGGAGGAAGGGGAGGGGAAGGGAGGGAGGGGCAGGAGCTGGGGAGGGGGGGCAGGAGCTGAGGAGGGGGAGGGGCAGGAGCTGGGGGGAAGGGGCAGGAGCTGGGGGGGGCAGGAGCTGGGGGGAAGGGGCAGAATGGCGGGGGTGGGGGGTGGGGGGGGCAGAAGCTGGGGAGGGAAGGAAAACTAACCACCCCAGACCCTCTCTTCCTCTCTGCCTGGCCTGTGTCCTTCCGCACCTTGCTTCATGCTCATGCAAAACATAGACCATATATAGATACAGCCACTTAGACAAACATGCAATGTACTTCATGGAAATCACTTTTGCAGTATATGCAACCGGTCGTGTGAATTAAACATGAACTGTCAGGCCCTGGCCAGGTAGCTCAGTTGGTTAGGGCATCGTCCCAATAGGCCAGGGTTGCGGGTTTGATCCCTGCAACTTAAACAACAGCGACTTAGCCCTGGCCGGTTTGGCTCAGTGGATGGAGCGTCGGCCTGCGGACTGGAGGGTCCCAGGTTCGATTCCGGTCGGGAGCATGTGCCTGGGTTGTGGGCACATCCCCAGTGGGGGGCGTGCAGGAGGCGGCTGATTGATGTTTCTCTCTCATTGATGTTTCTAACTCTCTACCTCTCTCCCTTCCTCTCTGTAAAAAAAAAATCAATTAAAAAAATAATAATAAAACAACAGAGACTTAAAACAACACAGATGTATTCTCTTACAGCTCTGGAAGGCAGAGTCTGAAATGGGTGGGCAGGGCTGTGTTACTCCTGAAGCTTCCGAGGAAAACCCATTTTCTTGCCATGTCCAGCTTCTGGGGGCCCGCATTCCTTGGCTCGGGGCCCCATCCTCCATCTGCAGAGCTGCCGCTGCCACCAGACTCTGGCTCTCTCGCCTTTCTCTGACATGGACCCTTACGATCCATGACATTGGACCCACCTGGCTAATCCAGGATACTCGCCCCGCCTCAGGCTTCAGTTACTCACAGCTGCAAGCCCCTTGCGCCACGTCAGGTCACATGCACAGGCTCCCGGGTTTGGGCGCAGACATCTTTTGGAGGCCATTCCTAGATCTACCACACTTGGTGATTTCCAGTTTGTAGAGTTACAAACATCATTTCTGAATGCCTTCCCAGGCCTTAATTCCGTTGATTTGACGCCCCCAGAAAAACCTGTTGATCCATCGAAGCTGGATTTATTAGGCCTCCCTCGGGAAAGGTCATTAGGGGGACGAGGGAATGCTGTGTGTAGGGTTTTAGGGCCCTGCCCGGTGATTTAAAAGCAGGTCATGTCAGGCCAGGAACTGGTCAGGACTGGGCAGCTTCTGACCTAAGAGCTTTGGAATGGTGGGCCCAGGGAGTGAGGTTTTGAAGTGAGAGCTGATGCATAATCTTATCTTCCAGAGGCAGGTATTTCCTGGAACAGCAGAGGTGACTTTTGCCAGATCCCGGGACTGTATTGCTTAACAGGGGGATTATGTCGGCCTGAGTTCTCACAGTTACAATAATAATAGTTCCCCCCTTTTTTAGTGCCTCCCACAGGCCAGACAAGTTGAATACATTTTGGCAGTTCCAACAACCCTAAAGGCAAGTATTTCAACCCAACCTCAGTAGTATAGCCCAATAATTCCCCTCTTCCATTTAGGGGTCAAAAGTTCCCCCATATGCCCTAGCTGGTTTGGCTCAGTGGATAGAGCATCGGACTGCGGATCGAAGGGTCCCAGGTTTGATTCTGGTCAAGGGCACATGCCTGGGTTGCAGGCTCGATCCCCAGTTGGGGGTGTGCAGGAGGCAGCCAATCAATGATTCTCTCTCATCATTGATGTTTCTCTCTCTCCCTCTCCCTTCCTCTCTGAAATCAATAAAAATATATTTTAAAAGAAGTTCCCCCATAAAAATCCTGGCTCTCCCACCTACTTCCTGGGTGAAGGCCGGCAGATAAACTCAGGAGCAGGGCCTGTTTCTTCAGCTGTAAACTCAGGACAACTCTTCATACCCCGCGGTGGAGGCGGGTGGAGAGAGGACCCGTTTGCCCACAGCAGACCTGGTCCTCGCCTGCCCTCTCGGAGTCTTTATTAACCATGCCCTTTTATTATTCTTAAAAGGGTCCTTCTGTAGATGATACATTGTACAGGCGCAGTGTAATGCAGTGAAACTGTGGTTATAATTTCTCTGTGGGGGACGGGGAGGCTCAGAGGGCTAGGTGGCCGACTCAGGCCACACTGCTGAGCTCCAGGTTAAAGTGCTCAGTAGGCCCAGTGCTATTCCTCCTGCCTGGAGTGGTCCCCACCCCACCCCCACACAGTGCTACACTTTGTACCTATATGTTTGTGTGATTTTAAAAATTCAGCGCTTGTCCCATTAGACCAGGGGTCCCACGGGACTCCAAACGAGGTCAGTCTCAGTCATGGCTGGACAGCAGTGCCTCGGACAGTGGGGAGGTCAGGGTCGTTTACACACATGCTTAGCCTGCCCCTGTGTACGGGTTCAGGAAAGGGGGTGTCTGTGTTCAAGGCAGCTTTTCCGAGACTCAGCCTCAAAGGTGCCACCCCAAAGTCTGGGAGGGTCCCTCGCCCCAGCCCACAAGCGCACAGTCAGGGACAGACAGTATCTGCTTCCACCCTCATCACGGGCCCCGGGAGACGCCTAGGACTTGGGGAGAAATGGCATTCTTCATTGTCTCCCCTCCAGCAGCTGGGGACACAGGAAGTGAGATGGACTGTGCGCAGGCAGGGGGCGCTCAGGTGTGGTTTATACGGTGGGCGAGGCCTGACCACAAGTGTCCCCAGCAAACTGGATTTTCTCCTGTAATTACCATACTTCGGGCTTGGCCTTTGCAAGGTTATCACCATCCAATCAGGTGGGATTTCTTGGCCCCGATAAAATAGCGCCTGCTGTTAACGCAACAGATTGCAGTGGTTCTCAACCTTCTAGCCCTTTAAATACAGTTCCTCATGTTGTGACCCAATCATAAAATTATTTTCGTTGCTACTTCACAACTGTAATGTTGCTACTGTTATGAATGGTAATGTAAATATCTGATATGCAGGATGGTCTTACTCTTAGGCAACCCCTGTGAAAGGGTCGTTCGACCGCTAAAGGGGTCTCGACCCACAGGTTGAGACCCGCTGGATTAAGGAATGCTTTCTGCCTTGGTCTTCCTGACAGGGTTGTCCCATGAGGAACTAAACCCACAGATAGTATATATTTAGAGGACAGTCACGGATGGTCCTGGTATTAAAACTTCTGCCCTGATAGAAAAGTTTAAGACAATCAGAGCAGATCCCATGACTCAGCAGTTTCAATTCCTGGAACCTCATCCTCTGAGACACATGGGGCCAACAGGTGTACGAGCTTTTATCTCGCTTTTATCTCGCTCGGGAACAGCAGGAAGAACTGGAATAACCTAAGGGTCCATTAAGGGAGGAGGGGCCATGACGCACACACATCAGGGTATCATACAAAGGAATGCCTCCCTTCTCAGAAAGTAAGGAGACAGTTGAAGATGACATCAGGGACCGGGCAGGAGACAGCAAAACAAGCCTTGCTGTCTAGCCACAGCTCCCTGCAAGGTCTGAAACCAGGTTGAGAAACCAAAGGAGGCCAATTTCCCAGCCTCGCCACTGCTGACTCCGGAGGGGGACCGGGTAACTCTTGGTCATAGGCGGGTCACCTGTGCTCCCTGGGATGTTGGGCAGCATGGCCTAGGCTCCCCACTTGGTGTCTGCTGCAACCCCTTTCCCTAGATGAGACAACCAGAATGTCTCTGGACACTGCCTGCTATTTGTCCCCTGGAGGCAGAATCGCCCCACCCCCACCCCTGCCTGAGCCATGGCCTAGGGCCATGGTTGGCAAACTGCGGCTCTCAAGCCACATGCAGCTCTTTGGCCCCTTGAGTGTGGCTCTTCCTAAGCCTTAGGAGTACCCTAATTAAGTTAATAACAATGTACCTACCTATATAGTTTAAGTTTAAAAAATTTGGCTCTCAAAAGAAATTTCAATCGTTGTACTGTTGATATTTGGCTCTGTTGACTAATGAGTTTGCCGACCACTGGCCTAGGGTGACCGGTGACCAGGTCTCTTCTCCGGAGCTGAGGAAATGACTAACACCACCCGCTTTCATTCTCAAAAATGCCTTGTGCCTTGTCTGATGAAGTATACGATTACCCTTCTCTCCAGAAAAGAGCACCTATGCTGCGGCATCATTGTCCAGACAGCTGGCTGGCATCCGGGTCCCGTGGACCGTAAAGATACTCACACAGGTAGCAGCACCATGATCCTCAATCCGGTGCATTAGCTAATTGCCACCGTCCCTGAAATCCAGGCACCCACCCTCCTGACTTCCACAGTCCACTTGTATTTTCTGACTTTTCCTGAGGCCAAAGTAGGGGCGCTGAGGACATGGGCACGGTGCTGTAGGTTATTTGAATGAAGTTCTCCTGAGAGGGTATCAGCCAGTTTCCAAATTTTTCAACTTTACCATCTTTTTTTTTTTTTTTTTTTAATCTGAGTTCTAGAGAGTGGGGACTTCCCTTGTGATCCTGTGAATAAATACAGAGTGGCCGGATTGAGTCTGGGGACTGAGGTAATTCCTGGGGATAGGACTGACCAACGGCAGGGCCCCACCTCCTGGGCTCCTATCTGTGGTAGGCAGTGGAGGTGTTGACATTGACCAACACGAAATAAATAAGAAAATGAGAAATCAGGGATGCACCGCAAATTGTGACATCTCACATCCCTAGTGGGAGGTCCTCCTGGCCACCTCTGGCTCTAGCTGACAACTGTCCCCACCCTCTCACCTGCCTGATTAGTCCTCATTTTCTCCGTGGCCCCGTGTCTTCTGAGGCTGTGTCTATCTGACTCGCTGATGTGTTAGGTCCTTTCAGGAGGACAGAAATGTGAGTGCGCATTGGGTACTATTGTGTCCCGTTGTGTCCCTGATGCCTGGACTAGCTCTGGCAGTAACACGTGTGCCAGGAATGCTCGTGGAATGAGGATGCAGAGAGACAGCTGGGGCGGAGGTGGGGGGTCACAGGGTGGAGGACAATGGGGAGCGGGTGGCTCGGGAGGCCAGTTTGAGAAGGTGACACGGGTAACCCAAGCTCATGGGAGACGGACCACTAATCTGGGCTTCTCCCATGCTGATGCCCAGGAGCTCGGGGGCACTGAGCACACCACGAAGTGACCTTTTAGGGTCAGGGCTCCCACCAAGGGCTTTGCTTCTCACTTGCCCTCCCCGACCAAGAGCTTGAGAATGTCATTTCGGTTAGATGTGTGGAAACTGAGGCATGGCGAGGTTATGTAGCTTGCTAGTGAGGGATGAAAATGCGATTTGAATGCAAGGCAGTGGGACGCCATGGTCCCCACCCCCACCCCCATACACACGTGGACAGTCCCAGGCGGGAGGGCTGACTGCCTCCATCCAGGTCCAGCTCAGCATCTCACTGGCTCTGACACTGACCAAACCCCTGGCCTGGCCGAGGGGAGTGTGCAAGGACGCCCAGGGAATGGGCGAAGGGAGCACGAGGCGTGGCATTCAGGTCGGCGGAAGCAGCCAGTCTGGCAGGTCCTCCTCTCCGGTGAAAGGGTCAGGACCACCCAGAAGCTCCATGGAATTGCTGGCACCCCAGGCTGCCTTTGAAATGCTGGCCCTCCGCCAGCCCCTTGTTCCCTAATCCCGCTGTGAACCCTGACCCAGACCTCTGGGAAGTGGGATTAGGTAGGGAGTGAGAAATTGCACCCTTTATTTGTTGTTTCAACTTTGTTTACCATAAACATATATATTTTTTGTAATAATTCTAATTCTTCCAATTTTTGACCAAAAAATACAATCACCTGGTACTAGCAAAAGGAGAAGCAGACAGCTCAAGGGGGCTCTGGGAAATGCAGAGAAAGAATTATTCAAAATAATATTAATCAAAGACATTTTTTAAGTGACACCTCATTTAAAGGGAAAGGCTGGTACATTTCAGTGCATAAGAATTGCAAATGTGAAATGTTTCAGGCATGAAGCCAGACAGGGGCACATTAAACACCACGACCTCCGGTGTGCTCAGCCCCCAGCTCATAAGAGGACACAGGAGAGAAGAGCCCTGGCCGGGCAGCTTATTGGTTAGAGCGTCGTCCAGATACGCCAAGGCTGCAGGTTCTATCCCTGACAGGGCACATACAAGAAACAACCAACGAACGCATAAAAAGTGGAACAACAGAATCTCTCTTTTCCTTTCTCTCTCAATCAATTTATATATATAGATAGATAGATATAGATATAGATATATAGGTATCTATATCTATATCTATATCTATTATGATGATGATGATGATGATGATAATCTTTAAGAGGACACAGGAGAAGCCCTGGGTGCATCTCCACCAATGAATGCCCCCCCTCCATCCTCCCCACAGATAAATGGTCTTGAATTTACAGTTTTTCTTCCCTTTCATATTTTTATTCTTTTATTTCCTGTGGAGTTATTGATACCTCTTTTGCAGGTTCTTAAATCGATATAAATATATTATATTGATATACCATTTTTTAAATTGAGGTAAATTCATATAACATAAAATTCACCATTTTTTAATCTTTTTTTAAATTCACCATTTTAAAGTGTACGATTCAGTGGCATTGAGTACATTCACAATGCGGTACAACCATCGCTTCTATTTAGCTCCAAAACATGTTCATCACCTGGAAGGGGAACCCTGGACCCATTAGGCAGTCAGTCTGTGCATTTGCCTATTCTGGGTATTTCATATACATGGGATCATATAGTATGTGCTCTTTTGTAACTGGCCTTTTTCACTTAATATGAGGGTTTTGAGGTGCGTCTGCATTGCAGCCAGGAGCCACCCTTCCTTTTTCATGGCTGCGTACTATTCCACTGCATGGGTGGACACATTTGTTTATTTATCTGCTGAGGGACATTTGGGTTGTTTCCATTATAACCATCCAGGGTGTGTGTGAAAAGTTCTGGAAACTTCTTAGCAATGACTTTCTTTAACAATATCTGTATTGGCACACGTGGCTTCCCACAGAAACATGTGAATCCTTTAAGGGGTTTAGGACATTCCACCCTAAAATGGGCCACTTTGCCATATTCGTTATTTTGAGCTGAAGGCACCTGAGAGGCAGGTACAGGAAGGGCTGCCTGACCTCCCATCTCTACCTAAAATCAGGCCATAAAATTTCCCATGCGAAAGAACATTCCCTGCATCAGGAAGAGAATGTTCCAGAAACTGGAAGCAGACGCTGAAATAAATCAGCACAAACAAACCTGCTGACTAACCCTTCCCCATGGCTCCTCATCGCTTCTCCACAGGTGCTCACTCTAACCCTGTGTCTCGTCATTTCTTCACCAAGGTATCATTTCTGTGTCTGTTAGGGTCACTTTTGGGGTCTGCACTCTTTACAAAGGCCCCATGTACCTGGGAAACTTAACAGAACTTGCACGCCTTTCTCCTGCTCACCTGTCTTATGTCAGGTTAATTCGTAGGCCCAGGCTGAGATCTAGGAGGGTGAGGAGAACTTTCCCTCCCCATGGCCTCCGAGTAGCCCACAGGGTGGCACATCAGTGCCCTGCCCTCACCGAGCTCCCTACAGGAATCCTTCTACTCACTGGTCACACCAGCTCTTGGCGGGTGAGGCGACCGAGGCACCAATATGGAAAGTCCTAAGAGGCAGCCTCAGCCACTGGCTCCTTGCTCATCATTTTTCTCCTCAAAACTGCACTGAAACTAAAGACTTGGTCTTAATTTGTGAGTAGGCTTATCTTTCATATATTTTTTAATCACAGAGATTTGGGGAGAGCGGATGCGGCCTCGACCCTGTCCTCAGCATGACCTGCTCCTGAGGTGGGTGGGCACTGGCCAACGGTGGGCGCCTGCAGTGCCGGTGACACGCTCCTGTGCCAGCCAGCACCCGTCTCTCTGTCCTTCCCTGGTGGTGTCTTTTTATTTTATTTTAATATATTTTTATTTCAGAGAGGAAAGGAGAGGGAGAGAGAGATAGAAACATCAATGACTCGAGAAACTCATTGATCGGCTGCCTCCTGCACACCCCACACTGGATTGAGCTCGCAATCCAGGCATGTGCCCTTGACCAGAATCGAACCCGGGACCCTTCCGTCCATAGACTGACACTTTATCCACTGAGCCAAACCGGCTAGGGCCCTAGTGGTGTCTTTAACTCACTCCATCTATTTCCAGAAACTGGAGGTGGGCTTTATGGGCTTAATTAGATTCAGGTTAAACTTTTTTTTTTTTTTTGTCAAAAACTCTTCATAGGTAAGATTGATAGATACAGCAAATCAATATATAGGATACCCTACATTTGAATGTCAGATAAATAACGCACTCTTTTAGTATAAGTTATGCCCCACGTAGTATTTGTATAACCTACTTCTACTAAGAATGATATTAATCGTTTATCCAAAGTTCAAACTTAACCACATTTTATCTGGCCACCCTGTTAAAACCATAGGGCTGCTGTCTGTCTATTTCACGGGGTCTCTCTGTGGACCAGTTACTGACCCCCGGGTTACCATGGTGACTTCCAGATCTCTCCACGGCCAGGTTTGGAACCCAGCACATCAGGCCCTGGAAATGCAAAATCCAAACTGACCTTTGTCCTCAAGGAGCCAACGGCCTGGTGTCTCTGGCTCCTTCCGTTCGCCTCTCCACCCTACGCATACTTGGAGCTCACCTGGTGCTCGCTGACTTCCAGTCGCAGGCCCGCATGGAGAGCTGACAGACAGATCACAGACGCTGGGACCCACGGACTCCGAGCTGACATCTCCAGGCAGGTTGCTCTTGCGAAAGCTCAGCCTCCCTGGGTCTTATCTGCCCATTTCATAGATGAGGAAACCAATACCTGGCTCATTGGGTTGTTTTGAAGATGAAAACAGACAATCATTCAACAAACATGTTTAGGCTCCTTGATTCTATCAGTAGGTGCAGAAAAGGCATTTGATAAAATTCCATACACACTCAAGTTTAAACAAATCAACAATCTCTTCTATAAGAGCAACTGAAACTGACAAAGAGTATCCACCACCAACATGCAGTCAACTTCATTCTTGATGGTGAAACTGTTTCACTAAATCTAGGAATGAGACCGAAACTCACACTGTTGCTACTTTTATTCAACGTGACACTGGAGTTCCTGGCCAGTGACCAGAGACTGTCTTTTCTTGTCCTAACACATGGATTTATTTGGATCATGGGCACATTTTGTTTTTATAATGAAAAAAACACCAGTTATTTTATTAAAAATTAGAGGCCCAGTACATAAAATTCATGCCTGGGAGGGGGACCCTCAGCCTGGCCTGCACCCTCTTGCAATCTGGGACCCCTCAAACATCCCTCTCGAAATCTGGAACCACTGGCTCCTAACCACTCGCCTGCTTGCCAGACTGATCACCCCTAAGGACTTGCCTGCCTGCCTGATTGCCCCTAACTGCCTCTGCCTGCCTGCCTGATCGCCTCTAACAGCTTGCCTGCCTGTCTGTTCGCCTCTAACAGCTTGCCTGCCTGTCTGATTGCCCCTAACTGCTTGCCTGCCTGGCTGATCACCCCTAACCGCCTCTGCCTCAGCCCCTGCTGCTGCGGCTTCATCTGGAAGATCGTTCGGCTGTCTGGTCTAATTAGCATATTATGCTTTTATTATTATAGCTAAGACCAAACACACAAGCAAAGGCACAAAAGTCCAACAGAAACAGCCTTAATAAAAGCCTCAGAGCTCCCCATTTACCATTTCTAAGCCAAGCACATCCCTGCTGAGAAAAAGGAAGGAAAGAGCATAAGGATTAAAAAGAAAGAAATGAAAAATGCAATAGTAGTATGACTGACTACATCCAAAATCCAGGAGATTGAGCAAACTATTACAAGTGAAGGAGTTCAGTACGATTACCAGTGAAAAAATTTATATATATATATATATATATATATATATTAATCCTCACCTAAGGACATGTTCATTGATATTTTTTTTGAAACAGAGAAAAACACAACAATGTAAGAAAGAAACATTGATTGGTTGCCTCCCACACACACCCCAACCTGGGATCAAACCCGAAACCTAGCTATGTGCCTGACCGGTAATCGCACCCAAGATCTGCCAGTGTATGGGAGGAGCTCCAACCAACTGAGCCACACTGATCAGGGCAAAAAGATTAATATTTAAAAATCAAAATATATAATAATCAATAAAGTTTCTATACATAAGGATATAAGAACTAGACATAGAGTTAAAATAAAGACATACTATACAATAGCAACAAAAATGATTAGGAATAAATCTAATAAAAGTTGCAAAAAATGTGGGGGAGAAGTTTATAATGATGTATTAAAAAACTAGTAGGACTTTTTACATGAAGGTCAATTTTCCTCAAATTAATCTCTCAATTTAATGGAAGCCAATAAAAAAACAAACAACCTAATACATTGACTGAAAAATTTGGTAATGGTGATTTTAGCATTCATCTGTTCTCTATGGATTTTAGACTCCAGAGTCTGGGTTCTAGACTTTGGAAGTTTGTTATTTTGATCAAGAAGTGCCAAAAAAAAGTTTTACAAAAGAGAACTTCCTTAAGAGATTTCCATCCTTCCCTGACACTGTGCTAAGTGAAGCAGTGTGGTGTCAGGCTAGTGGCCTAGAATAGAGCTCAGAGTAGACCCACACTTCTGTGGAAACGTGTATGCGGTAGGGAAGAAATGGATCAATTGACAAATGGTTCTGCAAACTGGCTCTATCGCAAGAAGACAAATTAGATTCCTGTTACTAGTCTTTCACAAAATAAATTTCAGATGGATTAAAGAGCTAACCGAAAACTTCTTGAATACAGGAAATAACACCATGCTACCAGGGTAGGGAAGATTCTTGAATCAAGATAAAATAACTAAAACCATAAAAGGAAAACGTTGCATTTATTGCATTAAAAAAAAGTTTCCTGCCCTGGCCAGGTAGCTCGTTAGAGCATCATCCCAATACACCAAGGTTGTGGGTTCAATCCCCAGCCAGGGCACATACAAGAAGTAACAACGAATACATAAATAAGTAGAAAAACAAATCAATGTTTCTCTCTCTCTCTCTCAAAATCAATAAATAAAAAATTTAAAAAGAAAAGTTTCCTATGGCAAAAAAAAAAAGTGCTCTAAGTGAAAAGACCACCTATCGATTGGGATAAAACACAGACAATAGAAAGTAGAAAAAACAGACAAAAGATGTGAACAGACAGTTCACAGAAAAGAAAACCAAGTGACCTATAAAGTAATGAAGGTGCTCAATCTTGCTAACGATGAGGGTAAATGCAAATTAAAACCTGATTCTGTTTTCCACTCATCAGATTGGCACAAATTAATGAGTCTGAAGACCTCAACTGCTGGTGAGGAGGTGGGGAAGTGGAAATTCTTACTGAGATTGTAAATGATACAAATACATTCATAAGATCAATTCAGAATATGGCTGTGCTGTAAGATATGACAACGGCCGTGAAGAGACTATTTTAGACAGGCTGATGGAAAAAGGAATGTTTGCGAGACGATGGCCCCCCTGACCCCCAATTCTAGCAACAGTGTCTGGCACAGGACAGTTGCCCAGTAAGTAAGTGCTCATTAAATTTACCCAAACTCTGCTCCTGTTCCTCCAGCCTCGCTCAGTCTTGTGTGGATATGCCCTGCATTGTCTTTCAATGAATCAGTGGCTATGACATTAGCTTCTGAAAGGTTAAAGGTACACAGAGGAAAACTTTAAACAATGCAGACAGAAAGTGACAGGGAAGGGGCAGGGAGCTGCTGGCCTAGGCAGTGGGACTGTGTGTGGCCAAATCAATGGCCAAGAAATGGTGGGTTGGACATTCGTGGGGGGTAGGGATGGGGAGAAGAGGGATGAAGGGGGTAGCGCATGGGGGCTGTCCAAAGAAACCTCTTTAGTTGGGGAGGGACTGAGGCAGGCGGATTAGTGTTCACTAAGGAGGGTGCCAAGGAGACAGGAAAAGAGGGTGCAGGGTTAGGGCTACCTGTCCTAGGTTTGCTTGGACTCAGAACCCAGGAGCTCATCCCTATTTGAAGCTCTGAAGAAGGACATTGTACCTTCCTTTGTACAAGGTTGTACTGAAACATGGTTGGTGAACAGAGCCATATTGACACAGTTCTGAAGACCTTCCAGCCACAAGAATGCTAGAGTGAGTGGGCCATTGGTTTTGCACATTAATAAAAGACAGTCATGTGCCACATAAATGTTTGGTCAAAGCTCAGCAGCATATAAGATGGTGGTCCTGCCCAGCGGCATGGCTCAGTGGTTGAGAGTCAATATATGAACCAGGAGGTCACGGTTCGATTCCCAGTCAGGGCACATGCCTGGGTTGCAGGCTCGATCCCCAGTGTGGGGAGTACAGGAGGCAGCCAATCGGTGATTCTCTTTCATCATTGATGTTTCTATCTCTCTCTCCCTTTCCCTTCCTCTCTGAAATCAATTAAATACACACACATACATATTTAAAAGATGGTGGTCCCATAAGATTGTAATGGAGCTGAAAAATTCCTATCACCTTGTGACATCCTAGCTGTCATAATGCCACTGCAACACATGACTCACATGTTTGTGGTGATCTAGTTATGTATATAGTACATAGTCCTTGATGAAGATAATAAATACGTTGTTGGTTCATGTATTTGCTATACTATCCCTTTTATTATTATTAGCGTGTACTCTTTCTACTCATTAAAAAGAAAAAGCTTGCTGTATAACCATAGGTCCTGTACGCCAACAGCAGCCTCATATATCTCATTTACCGTGTCTCTTGATTGCATCATTGTCTCTCGGGCCTGATTTAATCTCGTGTTGTTTTGAGCAGTGACATGCTGTACAGGCTTGTAGCCCAGGAGCAGTAGGCTGTGCTGTACAGCCTCGGTGTGTCGTGGGCTAGACCACCGAGGCTTGTGTAAGTGCACCCTGTGATGTTCGCTCAACAATGAAATTGCCTCGTGACGCATTTCTCAGGCCTTATCCCTGTCGCATGACTGTACTTGAAAAACTGTAAAGTTATGAAAAATTAGGAAGTGAACGGCTTGGGAAATGGAGAAGCCGACTCTTTATTTTCTGCCCTCCTGTTCTATTCTCTTGTTTTTCTGGGCCACTCATATGTTTTGTTTTTATGATTAAAAACGACTTGTTTTGTTATGGATCAGTGCAAATATATTAGCATAGGCACTTCGGACCTATTTTAGCAGAAACTTCACGTCTAAGTCTCCCACTGCCCACTTGCCTACCCACCCCCACCTCTTGCTTCCTACACCCCAGTTGTACTCAGCCAGGGTCAAGTTCCCACTGTCTGACCTAGGCTCCTGGGGGGCTTCTTTCCTTACAGGCTCTCCGGGGTCTGACCTTGAGGTGTGCAGGAGATGTCCCCCCCCCCCCCCCCCCCCCCGCCGCCCCCGCGAAACCCCTAGCACATAGGAAATGTTCATTTGAGGAATTACAGGCATACCTCGTTCTACTGCACTTCACAGATGTTGCATTTTTACAAAATAAAGGAAAGATCCTCTGACAGCAAAAAATAATTCAACTCATTTTTTGGTGATACCGCTTTATCGCGGTGGCCTGGCACCCAACCTGCAGCCCCTGCGAGGTACAACAGTGTTAGCTGTTAGCAATGTTCATGGAGCACCTACTGCTGATTCGTCTCGTGATGACTAATTCATAGGAGCCTGTGTATGCCATCTCCTGCTGAGCGCTGGCTGAAGGGGAGGAGGCCTGCAGACCTTACATTTCAGACAGAGCAGGGATCCTGAGCTTGACCTTGCAAAGGCGTCTAGGGAGGGTTGCTGGGACCCACCACACCACCCACGCTGCTTCCATTCCGGAGTTCAGGGTGGGACCGATCATTTGCATTTCTAACGTCTTCTCAGCTGCTGCCCAGGCCGCCTGTGGGGGATCTTGCTTTGAGAACCACTGTTCTAGAGTTTAGGAAGATGGCCAATTAGGGCAAATGGGCGAACTCCCAGCAGGAAAGGGGAAGGACTTTTGAGGGGGCACAGTCTGCTTGCTTTTTGGCTCTTTCCTGGGCCGAGGCAGCCCTCTGTTATTCCCACAGGGGGTCTTGCCTTTTCAGTCTCCCACCTGAGGAGCCTGCCTGCTGAGGACAGGACTTGGGCCAGCATCTGGCTTTTCCTCTTAGACTTGGTTCTCCTGGGTCCTGCTTCCGAGCCACACCGTGGGCTCTCCTGGGCCTCAGTGACCGCATCTGTAGAATGGGTAGGAAATTGAACTCCCAACATGGTCGGGTGGAGGCAGGAATGAAAGGTAGCTGTGGAGAATGTAGCACAGGGCTGGGCCCCCACAACTCCGTCAGCATCGCTACTGCTGCAGGTTTGCATTTCCCTTAGCAGAGCACCTGTGTCAGCACAGGGGGACCTCGAGGGTGGATCTCCTGGAGGGGGAACGCAGTAGCAGAAGGACGCCAACAGTGAGCTGGCATTTATATTGAGTCTGGGACCTGCATAGGGCCCATGGATCTTACGTCAAGCAATAAGGAAACCCCAATTTCTCCAGCCTCTGGACTGAGGTGGCCACTTGCTGTAATGTTTTCCTTCCTACACTGGGAGGGATTTTAATATCTGAAATATCTCATTTGAAAATTTTAGGTAGTAATTTTGTCAACGTTTTTTCTTCATCGCTTGGTGTGAAAGTCATGTACATTATGCCTTTTTTTTTAAATTACTTTATCACTTTATACCTTTAGCTCTTTGTTATAAGTGCACTCTTTCAGGCACAAGAAGTTACGTTTCCCCCTCAAGGTCACTTATTGAATCATATGTACTTTCTTCACTGATGTGAGATTGTACCTTTCACCATTTGCTAAGTCCCCATGTATATGCACATAGGGGCAGGGTATTAAACGCTTTATTTATCCCCATTATGTTTTCTGATTGCCTCTGTACCAACAACAGATGATTTAATACAAAATTAAATTGGTATTTTTTATAAAAATAACACGTTTATGGTAACCAATGCTGGAACAGCGCAGATAGGTGTAATTTGCCACCATCACCAATCCCACCTCCCAGAAAGAAAGGTCTGGGTTAGGGTTTGTGGCAGGCTTAGGGATGGGAGCCCGGGATTAGGGAAGGGGTGTCCGCATTTCAAAGGCAGCCATGCCAGGCTGTGGCTGGCAGCGGGTTTCGGTCATCTGGCCAGCCGTGGTGGTCCCCACTCGTTCCCTGGAAGTGATCTGTGACTGATACTACTCTACAGACAACAAACGTGTGCTGAGTGGTTGGTTAGTTGCATTGTTCAACGTCGTGCAGCCAGTGGGCAGGTGAAATTCTTCAGGTTAGCGCCGCATAGCAGGACGTGGGCTGTTTCTTTTGCCTGGAATAGCTTCCCTCCTACATCACACGTGCTCCGTGTATTTGACTGAGGCTGTCTCCCCCAATAGACTGGAAGCTCCGTATGGCAGACACGAGGGCTGTTTAGTCACTGCTCTAGGCCCAATGCCTATAATCATGGGAGGCACATAGTAGGTGGTCAACAGATATTTGTGAATTAACAGGGTAATGCTTATTCTACTGCTTGGTGCCTAAAATTACTAAGACATGCTAATAACTACACTGAGAGAGCTTTTATGTACTGAGACACAGGCTCCACACGGTTCGTAGAGAATCTTCTAAGTGTGTTACAAATTCCGGCAACATGGTTGCGTGTCAGTGACAGACACACCTGTCTCCACCATTCATCTGTGGAGGTGCCACAATCCTGGGTCTAGAGTAGCGGTGAATCTGTGAGTAACAGAGCGTTCATCATTTTGGCTGCTTGTATCTAAACTTTAGTAACAAGCCACCTTTCACACAGTCAGCTAGCGCCTGGATTGGAGAGAAACCACCACGCACTGGGCTCCTCAGACGTGGCTCAGGTGCCATGTGGTTTGCCTACCGGGCTCCTGGCTGGGCCACCCAGGCTTTTCCTTAATCACCATGCTTCTAGGATGGAGGTGTCTCAGAGATTCACTGCCACCCAATAAAAGTTCTAGATTCTCCTGGAATATTTTCTCAGCTGCTAGGATAACCAACCCTTCAACTCCGGGTCCTCCTCCACGGCTCCTCTACCTCAGAAGAAAATTATCGATTGTACTTATTGGATAATTTAAATCCCATAAAAGGGACTAGTCTAAAGATATTTTTAAAATGAGACATGGCAATAGAGTGCAATGCAGAATAGCCAAGAATATTGCTGGCGATAGATTTGTGTAAAATGGCAAAAAGCTGTGTGCAGAGATGTATTTACTTGACTGTACAGAACAGGGACTCCAAGGATCTAACCATCGCAACCGTGGTGGCTGCTGGGCAGAGCGAGGGTCCCATTCATCCTAGCAGCAAGGCCACCGCACAGGAAGGAGCCTGGCAGGAGTACCTGGGTTACCAAAGAGAAAAACCCCTGGGTTACCTCAGGAAGGAAGTTACCTTTTTGGGAAAAGCTACAGCTATGTGTTCTGTAGGTGTACATTTCCACGTATTTCCACAGTATGTTATAACCGGAATTTGAAAAATACATTAAAACAGACAACAAACAGAAATTTATAAAATAGGAAAAGTGCAGAGCCCTGTCCCCACCCACTCAGCTGCCCTCCTCCCTCCAGGCAGCCACCACACACTGCGTGCCTGGGATCAGTCATTGTTCCTTTGTCAGAACACATTCATGATAAGAAACAAGGTTAATAGCAGTTTTCTACAGTAAAGTTGGGTGGTTAGGCATGGCCATTGGAGGAGAAAGGAATTAAACCATATCTTCCACTAATAGAAAATAATATCGAATGTCAACTGGCATGGGAAAAAAAACAGACATATCTCCCCCTAAAAAATAAAAAGGAAGGAAGGAACCCACAAAATGGACACCTTTCTGAAAGCTGATCTCCTATGCATTGTGGACATTACATAGACACAACTGTTGACTGCCAGTCTCTTAAATAACAATGATGTTAATTAGAATAATACTAGCAGCCATTGTGTGCTTGACCCAGCTTCCACTCTAGCTTAATGACCTTCTCTCTTGAAAATCAGGCTCCCATTGTATTTCCACTTTATTTGTTATTATTATTACAGAACCTTTCAAACACACCCAGAAGCAGCGAATGGTGCAAGGGTCCACCCTTCTCCCTGGACCCAGCACCAGGTCAACAGCAACCCATTGCTGTCACCTGTGCTTCCCCCATCCCTCTGTCCACTTTCAGGCCCAACATGTTAAAAGGAACCCTAGGCTTTGCGTCAGTCCCACAGAAACACTTCAGTGTGTGTCTCTACCTTAGCCGATAAAGACTCTTTTTGCTTGTTTGTTATTCTGACCGTCTAAACCACAACATTACTATCACTCCCAACGGAAGTTAATAATAATGTCTCACCATGTAATAACCGGTGCCTTTTCAATTCTGTGTTTGTGTGAATTTAAGTCAGACCAGAGGAAGAGCGGGCAAGCTTTGAAAAGTTGGCAAAGGCCAAAAGGCATTTAAAGAGTCTCTGGGGGAGCTTGTTAGAGGTTCAAGACCCCCGTCGAGGCCCACAGAAACCAAACTGCCAGTTTAATGAAGATGCGGGTGACTCACGTTTGAGGCTCCCTATCTACTGCATAGGCCGCAGTGGCGTGCACTCGGGACTTACCCACTTTTCTTCGCTCTGGGTCTTGTAGGCTACGAGGGGCAGCTCCTAGGAGTCCTCTCTCCAACAGTGAGAGCCCGCCATTCCGCAGGCGTCACCAGGCCCCTGGGGACAGGTGAGGCCCTGTCCTTCTGAGGCCCTCCCTCCAGGGGAAGGACGAGGGCAATGAGAGGAGTTCCTTGTGGGAACAAGGCTGAAAACTTCCCTGATCCATCTGGTCCTGGCGGAGGAAAGTCTGTTGAGCCATCAGGCAGATTAGAGAATCGTCCCAGACCCATCATGCCTGTCAGGGAATCTAAGAAATGATAAAGGCGGCACTTCAACCTGGGAGGGTTTTTTAAATAAATGCTGTTGGTGCCCTGGCCGGGTAGCTCAGTTGGCTGGAGCATCATTCTGATATGCCAAGGCTGCAGGTTCGATCCCTGGTCAGGGCCCATACAAGAAGCAACCAATGAATGAATAAATAAGTGGAACAACAGATCCATGTTTCTCTCCCCTCCTCCCTTTCTTTTACTAAAAATAAATAAATGAATGAATAAATGAATAAATACTGTTGGGAAATCAGCTGGAAGTCTGTCCAAGTGGCAACTGTGACCTGAGTCTCCTCCCTCCAGCCTCAAGCTCATGCAAACACACATTTCAATTCCATGTGGGTTCAAGACCCGAACCTGAAGATGAATTCTGTAAGATCGCTTGACACAGACAGGTGAAGAGATAGTGCAGCACAAACATGGGCGGATAGCAGGAACAGGCAGTTCACGGGGGAAGAAATCCAAGGGGCCAAAAAGTGTGGGAGAAGTGGCGGATCACATATTGTCTCCACCATCAGACAATGAAGACTCTAAAAAAGAGATGTAGCTGCAGAGAATAATGTAGAACAGCCAAGAATATTGGTACATGGTAAATTCTGCAAGATGGCAAAGAATAATATTTTCTTTTATTTATTTTATTTTAAAAATATATTTTATTGTTTTTTTACAGAGAGGAAGGGAGAGGGATAGAGAGTTAGAAACATCGATGAGAGAGAAACATAGATCAGCTGCCTCCTGCACACTCCCTACTGGGGATGTGCCTGCAACCAAGGTACATACCCTTGACCGGAATCGAACCTGGGACCCTTGAGTCTGTAGGCTGATGCTCTATCCACTGAGCCAAACTAGTTAGGGCTAATATCTTCTTTTAAAACATTTATAAAAGTTGTGTGCAAAACTATGAACTTAAATATACAGAAAAAGGACTCCAAGGATACTTACCAGACTTACTTGCGGTTAGTTCTGGGGAGAAGCTAGGGCGTTCTTACTCATTATACTGTACTAATGCCACCATCCCTTGCAGGTGAGTGGTCCCTGGTTTGTGAGCACCAGGTAACAGGAGGCATGTTCGTGAACTGAATGGCTGAGCTCCTGACTCCACCTTCACTTCCAATTCCAGGCTGGGCTCCAGCTCATGACGCCCCAGGGCCTTGAACTCCTTCCCCTTCCCTCTGCTTCCTCTAAAGACCTACTCTCTGTCCTTCAGGGCACTCATGATTCCAGCGTCACCTCCTCTGGGAACCTGTGGCTCCCCCAGACGAGGCCAGGCTGCCTTGTACCCACAACACCCTGTTTCTTCATAGCTTCGCCTCTGTAAGTGTTGGGGTAGTTGTTTGCCCAGGTTTGTCAGCCACCAGTGGTGGCGGGTTTGGGCCTTTTTGATTGACCCTGAGCTCCCAGCACAGGGCCAGGCACAGGTGAGGCCTCCATAAATACCTGTGGAATGAATGGTGCAAAAGAGACAAGTCAGGGCAGAGACAGGGAGTCTCAGGGTGGAGGGCCGCTGTGGACCCGGGGGACTGGGAAGGCCAGTCTGAGAAGGTGACCTGTGTGACCAACAGGCCGTCCAGGAGGGGACCAGTTAGTCAGGCCTTCCCAGGTGCCCAGAGAAACATGTGGACACTGAACATACCTCAAAGCGGCCTTTAAGGTCAGGCTCCCAGGAAGGGCTTTGCAGACTCTGCTCCTCATTTCCCTTCCCCCAGCCCAGAGGGTGAGAATGTCATGTGTTTGAGATGTGTAGAAACTGAGGCATGGAGAGGTCATGTAACTTGCTAGTGACGGATGAAGATGGGATTTGAACCCAGAGCCGTGGGACCACATGCCCCACACACTTGAACAGCTCTGTTCATCATGTGGGTCAACTGCCTTAGTCCAGGTGGCACTCAGCGTTTGCAAGCTCTGACATTGACGGAGCCCCGACCTCCCTCCTTAATACCCTGAGCCCTTTTCCTCATGTGTAAGTGGGGGTATTAACAGGACCCATCTCACAGGGCCACTGTGAGGCTCCGTGAGGCCATACACAGGCAGTGCCCGGGACAGACATGGTCAGTGCCACGCAAGGTTGGCCACCAGCACTCTGTCCTCTCTGCAGAGCCCGTACCAAGCCACGCGGGCACCAAGGCAGTGGGTCTTTCATTGATGCTTATTATTGGTTGGGATGAACATCCAGGAGGCCTTTCCCTTCCCCAGGAGGCAGGGGAGTGTAGTGGTTAGTACCAAACCCTGGATACAAGATGCCATGTTCTGCTTCCACCCAGTGTCCTGGACCTGGGCCTGGGGCAGCCCGCTCTGAACACTGAAGTCCTTATTGGTGACATAGGCGTGGTCAGTGTTCCTGTCTCATGAAACAGGAAGGTGAAATTACATCAGTGCTCAGAAATCACCAAGTGAGCCCTAGCCAGTTTGGCTCAGTGGATAGAGCGTCGGCTTTCGGACCAACGGGTCCCAGGTTCAATTCTGGTCAAGGGCACGTACCTCGGTTGCAAGCTCCTCCCTGGCGTGGGTCCTGGTCAGGGCTAGTGCAGGAGGCAACCGATCAATGTGTTTCTCTCACATTGATGTTTCTTTCTGTCTTTCCCTCTCTCTTCCACTCTCTCTAAAAATCAATGGGAAAAAAATATCCTTGGGTGAGGATTAAAAAAAATTTTTTTTAAATAATAAAATAAAAAGAATGTCTTAAAAAAAAGAAATCATCAAGTGACCATGGCCTGGGACACAGTTAGCACCCAATGAAGGTTTCAGCTCTTGTCCCCGCCACAGCCCCTCCCTCGCTCCTCTGTTATCTGGTTGAAGACCTTCCTGGTGGAATTTGGCACCAAATCTCCTTGGTTTCACCTGCTCCATCAACTCCCAGTACCTAGAAATGTGGAAAGTATCCTCCCTCCTCCCCCAACTCCCATCAACAGGGAAAACTTTGGGGGGAGGTGGGGGGGTAGAGATTGTAAAAGTTCCTGAAGGATCAGGACATGCCTTGGGGCCTAGAAGTCTGGTCAGTGCTCAGTGCTCAGTCTGTAGGGTGTTAACACTGGGACGCTGGCCACCATCAGCCGAGCACTGGAAGCCAGACCTCACTTCTCCCTGCCCCTCCTCCCTCCCACCATGACCAGAGGTGCAGAGGCAGACCCCTGTCCTCCAGAACTTGCTGGGTTTCCTTTTCACGACACCTTCCATTTCCCTGCAGACAAATAGGAGACACTCAAGTCTGAAGGTGGGGTGTGAGTGGGGGTGCGGGTGGGAGGGGATGAGAAAACCCCTGTAGGCCTACCCCAGTTGACACAAAATAACAAACCATCCAGGATTCTATTGTATTTGTAAACCGGGCTTCCTTCCCCACTCCCAGGCATCTGCTCACTGCTGTCCTAATGGAACATTCTTATGGAGATCTGCTATTGTCCCATTCACAAAGGAGGAAACTGCCTACCTGGAGGAGGAATGCCCTCCACACCCCCCTTTCTGTGGATGTTTACAACAATCCATCTTAGATCCTCAAATATATCAAAAACCATTATTCTTATTCATTCATTTATTTAAAATGTTCAATCCCAATGGACATTCAATATTATTTTATATAGCCACATCTTTTTAAATAATATATATATTTGTATTGATTCCAGAGAGGAAGGGAGAGGGGCGATAGATAGAAGCATCAATAATGAGAGAGAATTGTCCATTGGCTGCCTCCTGTATGCCCCCTCCACCCGCCCTGAGGATCAAGCCTGCAACCTGGCACATGCCCTGACAGGGAATCTAACCATGACCACTGAGCCACACAAGCCGGGCTGTATAAGCACATCTTAAATGTACAGCTCAATCAACATTCACAGAGTGAATTCGCCCTTGTAAACAGCACCCAGATGAAGATCTGGAACATTCCATTACCGCTGCAGGTCCCCTGCCCTTTCCAGTTCATTCAGCCCACCCAAATAAGGACACCACTATTCAGACTTCTACCACCATTGATGCGTTTCCCCTGTTCTTGAACTTTAACTCCTCGGTATATACTTCTGGCTTCCTTAGCTGTGACATCGCGTCTGTGAGATCCACACATGCTCTGGTACCCAGTGGTAGCTTACCCTTCTTGATGGTCGTGCAGAATTCCGTTGTATACGTGTCCACAATTCATATATTCACCTCCTGTTAATGGGCATGTTGGGGTGATTATGAGCAAAGCTGCGAGAGCATTATTGTACATCTCTCTTTATGGGCATGTCTTCATTTTTCGTCTGGGTCCTGGGTAGGCCGAATGGCTTTCAGATGCTAATGGGTTTGGAGACATGCAGATAAATGCCGAGAAAGGGCCCTGATCCAGCAATGATCAAGCTGACATTGTTAGTTACTTCTCGAAAGGTAGCAGGGAAGCAGTCATAGAACTAGAATGGGGAATGGTTATTGGATTGGACCATAGCATTAGCTGTAATATTTTGAATTTTTTAGAAGACAAACACACTCTTGTGTTACTGTGAAATATAATTTTAAAAATAACTAAATCGCCTAATGTGGTATCTGGCACAGGTATATGAAATATACATACAAGAATACACAAAAGGTAACTGTACTTCTAGCCACAGTGAAGCAGCTCATACTGGCCTGGCCTTTCTGCTGTAAACAACTAGGAAACTGAATAAACTAAGAAACAACTATTTTCAGACACTGCGCAACCAGCATCCTGACTGCTGTGGTTTCTGAGAGCAAGGCAGCGACCTGTGCTCTGTGCTCACCCAGCCTGCTGCCTGTGGTGTGTGCCCTGCGCTGCTGCAGAGGGTCTTGAGCTTAGAAGGGCCTTGAGCTTTGGGTTAATGCTCTGCTGTTACCATCCTGAGATTCTTAATTTCCAAAAAGGGTGTGGGTTTTCTCTTTGCACTGGACCTGTAAATTCTGCAGGCAGACCTGGAGGCAGAGACTGGAGTTCAGGGAGACTGAGTTGATTAGACCTGAGGACCTGCAGAGGAAGAAGCGACTGAGGTAAAGAGTTCCCCAAATCTCAAGGAGCTCCTGGAATCTTTGCTTGGATGTTATGATGAGTAATTTTATGTAAATTTTTTCAACATTTTTATTTATTGATTGATTTTAGGGAGATAGGAAGGGAGAGAGAAAGAGAGAAACATGGATTTGCTGTTCCGCTTATTGATGCATTTAATGACTGATTCTTGTATGTGCCCTGACTGGGGATTGAACCCGTGACCTTGGCATACTGAGACGGTGCTCTAACCAACTGAGTCACCCAGCCAGGGCCTTAGGTTTCAAGTTGACAAGCTACCTCGTGCCTAGACATTTGGTCAAATCTTACCTCGGGTGTGTCTGTGAGGGTTTTTCTGGATGAAATTAGCATTTGAATCTGGACTGAGTGAAGCAGGTGGCCCTCCCTAATGGGGTGGCTTATCTGCAATCAGTGGGAGACCTGATCAGAGCGGAAAGGCAGAGTAAGAGGGAGCTCCTGGCTGCCTGCTGGCGGCACCCTGGGCTTGTCCAGCCTCCAGACTTAGACTTGAAACGTCAGGTCTCCTTGGGTCTGGAGCTGCTGGCCTTTGGGCTGGAATGTACATCACTGACTGCCCTGAGTCTCCAGCTTGCTATCCACCAATCTTGGGACTTGTCTGCCTCCATAATTATGTGAGCCAATTCATATCTGTATCTACATCTCAAGGCAGGCAGACAACCACCACCAGGAGAGCTGTGACTGAAAGTTCCCAGAAATCACACACAAGGCTGAGTCTGAGGCAGGAAAAGAGGCATTACCGACAGGAAAGGAAGATGTGAAGCTGTTTAGGTAGAAAATCCTAAGAGATGCCCTGGCTGGTTTGGCTCAGTTGGTTGGGCATCATCCTGTGCACCGATTTCCGGTTGGGGCACAAGCCAGGGTTGTGGGCTGGATCCTTGGTGGGGGTGTCCAGGAGGTGGCCAATCGATGTTTCCCTCTCACATCAGTGTTTCTCTCTCTCCCTCTCCCTTCCTCTCTCTAAAAGTCAATAAAAATATACATATATATTTAAAGAAAATCCTAAGGGATTGACTAAAATGCAAATAGAACTAGTAAGTGAGTTCAGCAAGGCCTCAGGATATGAGGACGATACAAAACTTTTTTTTAAAAAAGTAACTATCTATCTATACTAATAAAAGAGAAACATGGTAATTAGCGTATGACCGCTACCCTTTTCATTGGCTAATCAGTGAGTATATGCAAATTAACTGTCAGCCAAGATGGTGGCCGGCAGCCAGGCAGCTGGAAGCGAACATGAGGCTTGCTTGCTGCAGTGAAGGAGGACTCCAACGTTCCCCGCCTGCGCTGCTGGCCTCTGAGCTACAACTCTAAGCAACTATGTACTATGTTGCAAATAAGAAGCTAAACAAAACCCCAGAAACCGTTGTCAGTCAGCCGGGCTTTAGCAACATTGTATCAATGTTTTCAGTGGCGAGGCCTCAGAGCTAAAGCTGGCCCAGAATAAAAAAAAAAAAGAAAACAAGGAGCGGTTGGAAGCTTCAGTCACTCGCTTCTGGAAAACAGCCCTCAGCCCCTCACCCAGACTGGCCAGGCACCCCAGTGGGGACCCCCACCCTGATCCAGGACACCCTTCAGGGCAAACCAGCCAGCCCCCACCCATGCACCAGGCCTCTATCCTATATAGTAAAAGGGTAATATGCCTCCCAGCACCGGGATCAGTGGAGCAGTGAGGCTCCAGGCACCGGGATCAGCGTGACAGGGGGCAGAGCCCAAACCCCTGATCGCCCTGAGGCTCTGTGTGTTACAGGGGGCGGGGCCACAACCTCCCTATCTGCCCTGCTCTGTGCCTGATAGGGGGGAGCTCCCCAATCCCCTGATCGCCCTGCGGCTCTGTGTGTGACAGGGTGTGGCGCCCCAACTCCCCCCCCCCACTGGCCCTGCTCTATGTGTGACAGGGTGTGGCACCCCCCCCCCCCCCCACGGGCCCTGCTCTGTGTGTGACAGGGTAGAGCCATAACCTCCCCATTGGCCCTGCCCTGAGTGTGACAGGGGGCGGTGCCCCAACTCCCCTATCGGCCCTACTCTGTGAGTGACAGCGGGGAGCTCCTCAACCCCCTGATCGGCCCTGCTCTGTGTGTGACAGGGTACGGAGCCCCAACACCCCTCATGGACCCTGCTCTGTGCGTGACAGGGAGCAGCTCCCCAACCCCCTGATCGGTCCTGCTCTGTGCGTCACAGGGGGTGGTGCCGCAACCTCCCCATTGACCCTGCCTTGAGTGTGACAGGGGGCGGTGCCCCAACCCCCCAATAGGCCCTACCCTGAGCGTGACTGAGAGTGGCATCGCAACCTCTCGATCCGCCCTGCTCTGTGCATGACGGGGCGGCGCCCCAATTCCCCAATTGGCCCTGCTCTGAGCCTGACCAGGGGCTGCACCTAGGGATTGGGCCTGCCCTCTGCCACCCGGAAGCAGGCTTAAGCCAGCAGGTCGTTATCTCTCGAGGGGTCCCAGACTGCGAGAGGGCACAGGCCGGGGTGGGGGACCCCCCTTCCCCCCCTCCCCCGAGTGCACAAATTTTTGTGCACTGGGCCTCTAGTATATATATAAAAGGCTAATATGCTAAGTGTTCTTCCGGGTAATGACGTCACATTGCAACACCTGGCTTCCTCTCCCTAGCGACTAGCCTCCTTGGAGTTTGTTCAGCTCAGAAACATGACTTGCTTTATAGCCAGGTGGAAACACTTTACACTTTAACCAAATGTTTGTGAAGCATTTTCCCTTGCCTCATCTCATTTGATCCTCACAGAAATCCTGGAGTAGGTAGATAGGAGACTCAGTGGAATCCTATTTTCTTTTCATTAGCCAGAAAATGGAGTTTTAGAAAGCTTAGAAACTTGACCTGACTAAAAAGAAGTAAGAGATGGTGGACCTTGAACATGACTTCAGGTTTTCTCACTGTGCAGAATATAGTCAAACACTGCTACAGTTCAATATTTTATCCTTTGTTCTCCCTGCGTGATCTATAATAATAATCTGCTTCGTGTTGATATTTACTGCTGTGTTGCTGACAATTACCTGAAAGAGAAGTTGGGGTGCTTCACTGGGCTGGAAAAAGTTTAGCTAAATCAGAAAACAGGTCTAATTAAGCAAGTTTATTCTATATATATAAAAGGCTAAGTTGACTCATGCATGCATGATACATATAAAGCTATTGCTGGTGCCAATCACACATGTGTGTTTCAATTTGTCATCTTCGATTGTGAATTTGGTTGTCACTTCTATTATAGAGAAAGGGAAAATAAAGATATTAAAATATTTCTTCTAATTAATTTCATTTAAATGTGTGTGAATTCATGCACCAGGCCACTAGTCTTTATATAATAGCAACAAGCAAAAAAAAAAAAAAAAAAAATTGACATAAAATGACAACAATAACATTTCCAATAGCCATAACCATTTTCCCTAGCATCCAACAATTTGAAAAGCTTAGAAACAGATTTAACAAAACATGTGAATAACCTGTATAGAGAAAACTGCCCAACAGCACTGAGAAGTAAAGGAAGACACAGGTGAATGGAAAGACAGGTCATGCTGTGAAGTGGGAGACTTGGATCTATCAGGCTAACAATTGTCCACAAGTTGAACAATCTGTAAATATAAAAGCCTAAGCGACCAAACAACCGAACGACCAGTCGACCAGTCACTATGATGCACACTGACCACCAGGGGGAATACGCTCAATGCAGGAGCTGCCCCCTGGTGGCCAGTGCGCTCTCATAGCCAACCTCCCATGGCTGGCCAACCTCCTGTGGCCTGATCGCTGGTCAGGCTGAGGGACCCCACCCATGCACAGATTCGTGCACCAGGCTCCTAGTAGGTGCAATATAATCCTACCAACACCCATTGGGATTTTTTAGAAAGTAGGAATTGATAACATGATTCTAAAATTTCTATGAAGACACAAAGGACCTAGATTAGCTAAAATAATTTTAAAGAACAATCACATTTAAAGAGAACACCAGCCCTATCTGGTTTGGCTCAATGGATAAAGTGTCAGCCTGTGGACTGAAGGGTCCCAGGTTCGATTCTGGTCAAGGGCATGTACCTTGGTTGCGGGCACATCCCCAGTAGGGGGTGTGCAGGAGGCGGCTCATCGATGTTTCTCTCTCATCGATGTTTCTAACTCTCTATCCCTCTCCCCTCCTCTCTGTAAAAAATCAATAAAATATATTAATAAATAAACAAATAAATAAATAAAGAGAACACCATGTGATTTCAAGACATGACAATGTGTTATTGGCATAAGGATGGCATATACATTAATGGAACAAAATGAAGAATTCAGGAAGAGATCTACTAATATGTGGTCAATTGATTTTCCACAAAGGTGTCAAGGTCATTCAATGAGGGAAAGATGGTCTTTTCAACAAATTGTGCTATAACGAGATATCCATATACACAAACCTAAGCCCCATTCAAGAATGAATGCAAAATGACCACAGAAGTAAAAATAAGAGCTAAAACTATAAAATTTCTAGAGGAAGACATAGAAGATTCTTCATGATCTAGGGTTAGGCAAAGATTTCTTAAGTAGCACACAAAAAGCACAAACTTATAAAAAAATAAGTTGCAATTTCATAAAAATTTAAAACTTTTGCCTTTTCAAAGGTGCTACAAAGAAAATCAAAGGGTGGCTTTTGTCCAGAATAAAATTCTACAACTCAACAATAAGACAAAAACCCAGTTACAAAATAGGCAAAGATTTGAACAGACATATCACAAAAGAAGATATAAAATTCTCAATATCATTTATCATCAGGGAAATGCAAATTAAAACCACAAGGAGATGTCACAATGCACCCACTAGAATGACTAAGATGAGCAGATTGACAATATCACATGTTGGTGAGGGTGAAGAGCAAAGGGGCTCTCAGTTGTTGCTAGCAAAATGGTATTGCCACCTTGGAAAACTGGCAGTTTGTTTGTTGGTTGGTTTATAAAGATTAACATGCTCTTACCTTATAACCCATCAATACCAGTTCCAGGTATTTAAGCAAGAGAAATATATATATATATATATATATATATATATATATATAGAGAGAGAGAGAGAGAGAGAGAGAGAGAGAGACTTGTACATGAATGTATGAAGCATTTTTTATTTGTAACTGGAGGCCTGGTGCACGAATTCATGCATCAGTGGGTCCCTTGGCCTGGCCTGTGGGATCGAGCTGAAACCGGTTCTCTGACATCCCCCAAGGGGTCTTGGTATGCAAGAAGGCACAGGCCAGGCAGAGGGACCCCGATCAGGACTGGGGAGGGATGCAGGAGGCTGGCCAGCTTGGGAAGGACTGTGGGAGGGCTCCAGGCCGTGTCTGGCCCATCTCGCTCAGTCCTGATGGGCCAGACCCCAGCAGCAAGCTAACCTACTGGTCGGAGCATCTGCCCCCTGGTGGTCAGTGCATCTCATAATGAGCAGTTGAGCAGCCTTAGCATATCATTAGCATATTACACTTTGATTGGTTGAACTGATGACCAGAAGACCAGACACTTGGCATATTAGGCTTTTATTATATAGGATAGCTCTGCAATGGACTAAATGTTTATGTCCTCCCCCCCAAAAAAAATTTTTATATTGAAACATAATTCCCAGTATGATAGTGTTTGGAGATAGGCCCCTTTGGGAGGAGATTAGATCTAAGGGGGTGTGCCCTTATAAAAGAGACCCCAGAGAGCCCCCTCACCCCTCTGTCATGTCTGTGAACCATGAAGCAGGCCCTAAATAGACAGTGAAACTGCTGGCACCACGATCTTGGACTTCCCAGCCTCCAGAACTGAGAGATAAATGTTGGTTGTTTATAAGCCTCGCAGTCTATGATAGCAGCCAAGGCAGACTAAGACAGCCCCAAACTAGAAATAATCCAACAGGTGAATGAATAGACAAGTGGTGGGATAGCCACACAATGGAATATTACGCAGCAATACCAAGAAAGGAAACACGGCCCATTGACAACACAGATCACCTCAAAAATGTCCTGCTGAGCAAAAGAAGCCACATGTGAAAGCGTACACACCTACATACGTTTTATTTCTGTGACACTTGAGGACAATTTAAAATAATCTAGAGTGATGGAAGGAGATTGATGGCTGCCTGGGACTGGAGGTGGGGTGGCATTGACTACAAAGGGGAGGAGGGGGTGACCTGGGGGGTGGGAATATCCTATATCTGGATTCTGATGGTTGTTACATGGTTGTGTACATTTGTCAAAACTCATCAAACTGTACTCTTCCCAGTACATTTTATGGTATGAAAATTAGACCTCAATAAAGTTGATGTAAAATGTTAAAGAAAAAAAATGTACATGGTAAGAGCTAATTTTATGGAAGGACCGTGATTCACACCCTAATGAAGGGTACCTAAGAGGAAAAGGGTCGGGTCCAGATGCCTTGCACCTGAACTGACTGCTGCCTCAGCCTCATTTGGGGATGGGAGCCTCTGGGGATGCCCCGCCCTGCCCTGAGCTGCCTCCTGCAGAAGCCAAAGAAGCCCTGGGCCCGGCTGCAGGCCACCCTTCCAGACTCTGATTAGCTGTTGACATTTTGGACTAGATAACTCTCTGTCCTGGGGGGCTGTCTGTTCATGGTCTGTGTTCAGCAGCAGCCCTGGTCTCTACCCATGAGATGCCAGGATCATGCTCCCTCAGCTGCCACCATCAGAAATACCAGATATTGCCACACGTCCCCTAGGGGACAAAATCATGCTGCCGAGAGCTCTGCCTCAGGCCCTTATTTTTCCGGTCTCTTAGGTCTATAAGAGACCTAATCTCAGCCTTATTAGTATAAAGACAGCAGATCTTTATATCTATACAACCTGAATAATTCCACTCAAAATCAAGGCAAGATTCGTGTGTGTGTGTGTGTGTGTGTGTGTGTGTGTGTGTGTTGGGGTGGGGAAGAACATGATGTGTGGATTCTAAAAGGTTTCTGGAAGACTTGAGTCAGGGAGATGAGGCAAGTATGGAAACAAGGTAAAGCTGTGATCATCAGAGCGCAGGCACAGGGATCACTGTGAGAGGAAGCAGGTAAGAGGGCAGAAAGACACATGTGAATGGAGGTCAACCTACAAGATTAAAAGTGGCCTTTCAGTTGGCCCATCTGCACTGTGAAGTTTCCATTTGGGAAAAATAAGAATTGGGTCTGGCCCTGACTGGTTTGGCTCAGTGGATAGAGCGTCGGCCTGCGGACTCAAGGGTCCCGGATTCGATTCCAGTCAAGGGCATGTGCCTTGGATGCGGGCGCATCCCCAGTGGGGGGTATGCGGGAGGCGGCTGATCGATGTTTCTCTCTCATCGATGTTTCTGACTTTCTATCCCTCTCCCTTCCTCTCTGTAAAAAATCAATAAAATATTTAAAAAAAAAGAATTAGGTCTGTCTACCTTAGACCATGTACTGGTACACCTCCCCCTTCCTACTCCCCCAATGCCAGCTGCATTAAAGGGCTAAATAGTAACATAAATATATGAAAGTAATTGAGAAAATATGGGAGAAAAGAACTAGTAGAAAAATGGACAAGTAGCACAAATGGTTTGCAAAAGTCACAAAAATGACCAATAAGTATTAAATCAAATAAGCCTTTTTTTTTTTTTAGCCACCTGTTTGGCAAAAATGAGGAATTGGTGAAACACCTTCTCCCACGATGTGAGGAAACGGGCACTTTTTCTCCCCTGCTGCTGGGCGTGGACCTGAGACTGCAGATACTGCCGCCGCCCTGCGCTCTGATGCCCACATTCCACTTCCAGGCATCACACCTGGAAAAGGTGAATCTGCTTTCTTCACCCGAAAGACTCCCGTGGCCTCACCCTGGCAGCCCCCAGGCCCTAAGCAGCCGGTGGCGTTTTTGTTTGTGCCACAGGCTCTTTTTAAGACCAATGTGTTAGGTGGGTATTCAGTCTCCAAGGGGCAGGTTAGCCACTGTCCTCATTGACCCATTTCTGGTATCTGCCTTGCAGGGCAAGTTACTAAACTGCTGTGTTCCTGGGTTCCCACAAATGCCAGATGGAAAAAGTGATCATTCCCACCTTGTGGGGTTCCTATGAGGATTAAATGAGACAATACATGCAAAGGGCTTAGAAACCAGCCTTCCTCCCTTCCTTCCTTCCTTCCTTCCTTCCTTCCTTCCTTCCTTCCTTCCTTCCTTCCTTCCTTCCTTCCTCCCTCCCTCCCTCCCATTGCAACTGTTTATTTAATGCTATGTCCCCAAGCCAATATAAATGTCATGAGTCTGAAGATTTTGTCAGCTTTGTCAACATTCTGTGTCCTCAGGACAGAGTCTGGCACCCAGTAGGCCCTCAAAACCATGATGGAATGGAGGAATGTGTGCCTCCCTTGCTAGGCTAGAAGTCACAGGAGAGCACATTGCCTAAGCCCAGCAAAGACGCTGGTAACTAGCTGAGGAAGGAATGCCTGAGTTCCTCTCACTTGCTGATTACCAACCAACCAGCCCCTGGGCATGGGGGGGGGGGGGGGGCGGGGCGTTGGGGAGGCCGGCCAGCCTGAGTAGCAGGTTTCAGCCACAGGCATAGTGAGCAGACTATGCTCTTAGGGTAAAGTCAGCACTCAGTGACAGTAATAGTAACTGATCCTATGTAACTTTTCCATTATCAGGCATTATTCCAAACACTCTACATAGATTATCTATTTAATCTTCAACCCCGTGAGGTAGGCTCAGTTATCTCCATTTTGCAGATGCAAACACTGAGGCTCTTGAGAGGTGAAATACTTGGCTTAAGGTATGCAGTCAGGATTTGGAAATCACCTGCTCCCAAGCCTGTGGTCTTCAGGGAGTAAGAGATGAGGGTGTGGCAAATTCCAGGAGATGCAGACACCACCAGCCTGCCGGCGACACAGGCATGGGAACATCCCAAGTACAGTAGGATATTCCAACCATTTGGGCCTCCTGTTTTCTTTGGCTCAGTACCAGGACCGTGAGGCATTGGGCTCCCCCTTCCAGGCCAGGCCAGGCAGTGCTGGAGCACAAGGCAAGGAGAAGCATATATACACTTAGATACACTTATGACATAGTCTCCCAAGCAGAAAAAATGAATCAAATCTCTACAATATAAAAACAAAAAACAAAAACACACAACATGGCTCTTGCCCTGGCAAATGGCTCAGTTGGTTGCAGTGTTGTCCTGATGCACTGGGGTTGTGGGTTCAGTCCCCAGTCAGGGCACATGCAGGAATAAACCCATGAATGCATGGATAGGTGGAGCAGCAATGTTTCTCTCTCTCTCTCTCTCTCTCTCTCTCTCTCTCTCTCTCTCTCTCTCTCTCCCTTCCTCTCTCTCCAGAATTAATGAATAAAAAATAAAGAATAAAAACCACAAAAAACATGGCTCACACCCTAGCTGGGTAGCTCAGTTGGTCAGAGCATTGTCCTGCTATACCACGGTTGTGGGTTAAATCCCCAGTCAGGACACATACAAGAAACAACCAATTAATGCATAAGTGGAACAATAAAATTGATGTTTCTTTCTCTCCATCTCTCCCTTCCCCTGTCTCTCTCAAATCAATAAATAAAAATTACACACACACACACACACACACACACACACACAACACGGCTCTCTACAAAGCCCCCCTTGCCCGATCTGTTCACCAGCACTCACCAACCCAGCTGGTAGGGGATGGAGGGGCTGATTAGAAATAACTGCTTCCATTGCATAATAACACAGGGACATATATGCTATTCATCAAGGATGTTTTTGTGTTCACTTTAATTTTTTAAAAATAGTGCATTAAAATGATTGTCTTGATTACTGAGTGTTTTGGTGTCTTCTTAAATTTTGCTCCCTCACCCTACTTCCAGCTCTGGTCATTATCCGCTTGTTACTGCCCTTGCAAGTAACTGACTTACCCTTCTTTTGGGGGTTCATCAAGAGTGATATGTGTGTGCCCTGGCTGGGTAACTCAGCTGGTTAGAGTGTCATTCCACCAAGGTTGCGGTTCCATCCCCAATCAGTGCACATACATGAATCAACCAATGAATGCATGGATGGGTAGAACAACAAGTTGATGTTTCTATGTTTCTTTCTCTCTCTCCCCGCTTCTCCCTCTCTCTAAAATCATGCACCAGAATCACCTGCAGAGTTTGGGCAAGGCACAGGCCCTGGCTCCAGCCACAGAGCTCCAGGTCCAGTGCGTCTGCGGTGGGGCTTGTGAATTGGGAGTTCACGTGCTATGTCTGAGATTCTAACAAATAACAACTTTTCAACTGACGAATGAATGAAATTGGACCTGGTTGTAACAGGTCTGCCTTGCAGTAGAACATGAAAACTCATTATTGACTAATAGGATAAATGAGGAAGGGCAGGGTAGTGTCCTGAATCTTCTCCGAGCATGTCTAAGCTTCTTAGCAAAAGGAAGTGTTGCTACAAAACATTCCCAATTCTTAGTTTTTGAGGCTAAAGATTTAATTCAGGTGAGAAAAAAATATATATGTATATATACATAGGTATTAGTCTTTCAGATTTTTTGGTTGGTGTGCCTGGTTTGGGGAATGGAGAACTTTTTTTCTTCTTTTTTTTTCTGGTATAGAGTGATCTAGAGAATAACATCTTTTCTTGCTTTTGGGTTCTGGCTTTGACGTGGTGTTGATTTTTGCTGGCGAGGGTTTCCCTCTGGATCCTGGGTTGCCATGGTGCCATTTGGCTTTTTTAATGTTGTTGTTGTTTTTGGGCTGATGGCCCCACTGAAATGAGTTCTTACATGCAGAGCTCAGGAGCTTGGCACCAGGTCCAGGGGAGCCAACGTTTGTGTGCCACGTGAGGAAGGCGCGGGGTTGACTGAAGACAGGGAAGCCTGGCCCGTAGCACTTCACAGGGCGGGCAAAGGAGAAGCGAGAGCTGCTCAAAGGAGTCCCCAGCTCCCCGCAGACCCCACCAGTGGAAACTATCTCGAGTAAAGGGGCCCTGGGGAGGTCGAAACCTTGCCCAAGTGCCAGTTTCTTCAGAGTCATGTTTTGTGACCATCAAAGGTGCTCGTTTCTGAAGTCAAAAAATACACTTGCGCATTTAACAGTGGTTGCTGTGTTATTTTAAATTATAAAAGTACGGTACAGGTGCCTCTGCAACATCGAAGACTAGAAACATAACAACAAAATTCCTTTCTGGATGGAATTTTGAAATAAAATCAGGATGTTAACAGTGATGAGGGTACTCATTTAAAAAATAATTAAAACAAGACAATTACAACAACCCCAACTACAAGGAAATAAAAAGTCACCTCTCCATACCCCTCCCCCACAGCCCCATCCTATTCCCCGGGACTAGCTATCTCCAGAAATGTTAACAGTGGTTAGTGTAGTCACTAATGCGTTCTATTTTAGCTGTTCCCAAAGCTAGACCAAAAAGCAGAGTGTGTTAATCTCAGAAGAGAAGAATATTCATGATCAAAATCTTAGTTACACCTTCAAAGAAGCTAATGTTTCCTATACGTTTGTTTTCTGTCTATTTCTGCCCAAAGTGGGCTTCAGAGTGAATGCTTATGGCCCTTTACACTGACTGTGCTTACAGCGCTTTCTGTTTGGAGGGATGTAAAAATGCCCGTTTCTGTCCACAGACAGCTCCATCATAAAACTCTCTTGGTGTACTCTAGAAACTGTGCCTTGGGAGACTGCTGGAGAGAGAGACTCTGGAAGTTTACCAGTAGGTGGAGTTGAAACCAGCCTTTCCTACTACTTTTCTGTAGGCAGACATAGAGGAATTGTGGATACGTTTTCAACTCATCTCCCTGGGAAAATCAAAAACGTTTGTGGTTGCCTGGGCAGGTTTTGTGTGGAAACCATTGGGGACCCAGGTAACCTAATTGCACCCTGGCTGATCACGGGAGTCCCATGATGTTTGAAACGATGGTTTAGTCAATAAACATCATTTATGTCTGTTTCCAATCTTCTTCGATAAGACTGTATTTTACTGGACTCTCAGCTGTTTCATTTATTTATTTATTTAGCTGTTTTATTTATTTATTTAGCTGTTTTATTTATTTATTTAGCTTGTTTGTTTATTTATTTATTTATTTATTTATTTATTTATGTAACCAAGGCCCTAAGCCTGTTTTCTTAAGGTGAGTAGCATGGATAATCAAGGTGCAAAAAATCTCTGTCAATTCTGTCAATTAAGGAAGACCCCATACCCAACCCACTCCCTCTCCCCCAGGGAATTCAGTGCCCCCGGTTCAATTCTACCTGGAAACCTAGGAGGGGCCTGAAGTGAGATCAAAACCAGAGATGACAATGGGCCTGGCTTTAGAGACAAAAACAAATGTCACATGTCCTTTGGCAGCAAGAGGTAGGCTACCTTTCAAGTAATTTCGTGATGAAGGAACCCTAGTAGACGGTCATATGCACACGTAAGTGATGACCCTTCGCCTTTGGCGACTTTATAGTTTCCAGCGGGAGGAGGGCAGGGGAGGAGTAACAGGACCTTTCAGGTGTGTCCTCCAATCGCGATAGCCTGTTCTGCCTGTGAATTGCTCCCCTCCCCCTTCCGTTAATTAAATAAACGCTCGGAGCACCTTACGGCACAGGACTCGGCCCTTGGGAAGCTCTATCTTCGTGGCTTCCGTTTTTAAAGTCCTCAACTCGCTGAGGGTTGAAGAGCGGGCGACATGAGTTTCCAGTTTCGAGGGGTGAGAAGACAACGGGCCCGCAGGGAGGAGAGGCCTGCGCGGGTCCAGGCTGCCCAGAGCCACGCTGGCGGCTGTGTGGGACGGCGCCGGTGGGGCGGGGGTGCAGGGCGGCTGCTGGGCGCTGCACAGCTCTGGCGCGGAAAGCCGAGTCGGCGCCTCCCGGCGTCTGGCCGCAGTGGGCCTCTTCCTCGCCTGGCGGCGACCAGATAAATGCATCCAGGCCGCCGGGCTTAGCTGGCCTGGGGGTGTACGGTGTTCGAGCACAGCGAGCCAAGACCCTGGGGACACTGCGCTCGGAGCGGTTAGGTTGCACCAGGATGGGCCCGGGGATGTCAGTGTAGAGGTGACAGGTGCTGCAGCTGAGCCAGGCCTCTGGAGGACGGGGAGTCACTGGGGCAGGGGAGGCAAGAGTCAGCCTTGTCTCTAACAGATCCCGAGAGCCACTAGGGAGGTGGCCTTGAATAGCAGGCACGTTTCTGGCTTTGAGGTGGTTGGACAACTGAAAATGCACCTTCGCCTGCTGAGAAATGGGGCGATGGTTGTCAGGTTAGAGACTATACCCACGATCTCTGCGCTCGGCGGGCAAGTACTCTGCCACTGAGTGCCAGACCTGAGACGGAGATGGATCAGGTTCAGGTTCCTCCTCAGAAGGTTGGATCCCATAGGCCTCTCAGCTCCACCCCAGCTTTTGCCATTTGGGAAAAGCAGATGTTTGCGGAAGAGGTAAAGGCTGCAAGGTCCTTCCCGCACAGTTTGGCAAGCTGCGCTTAGAAGTGAGCAGTAAATGGAATAAGGTTGGACTTGGACAAAGACGAGAAGCATCTACAGGTGTGCAGTTGCGCTTTGCACATTGGAACAGCATACTATTTTTTCTATTGTTGCTGTTATTCTGAAGTGTCTGTGAATTGATGCATATGGCACTGCAGGGGTGCGTCTTAGTGGCTTTAGACAGTTTGAGGGCCCAGTGGGTGCCCTAGAGAGTGAATGGGCGGCCCCTTCCCGGGCTGCTGCGTCCCAGCCCAGGTCACGCTGTTCCGAGGGGCGGGACTGACACTCGTTCCGAGGCCTCCACCTGCCGCTCAGGCTCCCCCTCCCTGGGAAGGAAAGAGGAGTCGCAGGCCAGCCTCAACCCAGCTCCACCCGCCCCACCGCCTGTCTCGGTTTGCGGTGTGTGTTTGGATAGGATCCGGCCTGGGGTCCTGGGCCCTGTTGTGCCTCGTAAGAGGGGTGCGCTCAGTAGGGGCGTTGCTGTCCTAGCAGACGCCTCCTGTCTTGGGTTTCCTGGGCCATCCGAGTGGCTGGGAGCCTGGGTCCAGGGCTTCTAGCGTGTGAGTGCTGGCTCCCTAGGGGGCGACAGAGGGGAGCCGCCGACAACCCACCACGCCGATACCCCTGATTATGCGAGGCCGCCAGAGAGGCTTGCCCCGGAGATCCCCACGTTCTGTGTACAGTTTGGCGGCTGCAAATCCCCGGAGGAACCCTTCCCCGGGCGGTGGCTACCCAAGGGCGCGGCCACAAATTCTCGGATCTTCGAGCGGCGAGGGGCCCGGGCCCTGGAGGGAAGTCTGTTTCGGGTGCGGGAGCCCTCCCCTCCGCCCCGCTCCTTGCTCGCCGCTCAGAGAATAGTAGAGCTCAAGCACGGGCTGAGGCTTCCGGCACCCTGACCAGGGCGCGCGTGCCTGGGTTCCGGCCCAGACGCCGAGTGTGTGCGTGTTTGGGCAGGGTCTCGCTGGCCGGAAGGTTGAGGGTTCTTTGGGCCGCCTTCCACACCCAAGGCGCGGAAGTCCCGATCTCGCTGGAGTGCCTGCCCCTTGGAGACTCGGCAGCTCCGGGGTCTAGAAAGTTGCCTTGGGAATCAATGGCCTTTGCCAAGCGGTTCTGAAACTCTGGGCCCCTAGGGCTTCCCGAACCGAGGCGCTCAGACTCTCGTGGTCTCCCTTTGCCTCTGCCGTAGACGGCCACGGGCTCGGAGGAATCTCCGTTCCTCCGGGAGGCTTTGGCGAGCGCTTCGGAGCGAAGGAAAGACAGTCCGGGTCTGGGGTGGGGATGGCATTTGTCTGCCCAGCCCCGGCCCCATCCTGCCCGGATATAAAGTTGCCAGCGCAGGCTGACCCCAGCCGGGACTCAGAGTTAAGCCCGGGGCCAGAAGGCCCAGAGTGCAGAGCCTTCGCGCCAATGAGCTGGAAGTCTGAGGGTTCCCTCCCTGTTGGGACTGCCTGGGACCCCAACCTTCCACACCCCGGGGGCCACCGTGCCTGCCGCGCCAGGGTGCGATTCCTGCCCCCACCCCTGAATACCGACAGCGCTGCTTCTGCGGCTTTTCCTTTTACCCCCTCCCAGGTCCCGCTGTTTTGGAAGCAAGTGCCAGGGGTCGTCTGTGCACTCTCATGTGTACTTAGTGCAAAGCCCCGAAAACATGCCTACTTTTAAGGCGAGGGGGAAGCTTCGCTTGGAGGACGCCTATTTTTATTTTAGTTCTTAATTTCAGGCCCATCTGGGTTTAAAAAAATGCTAAAGCTCAAACAAACCCGAAGAGTAGAAAGGCTGCGGATGCAATCCTCTGTGGACAGGGAGTAGCGTCCACTCCAGGCCCGCACGATGGATTGATAGGACTATTGGGAAATCGGATTCGGAATCGAATCCTAATAGTCTTCTCTGATTCCCTCAGAATAGTTAGCTCCCGGACCCAGCGGGGACGTCCTAACAAAGTTCGCCCTTGAGAACTTACCTCCCGTAGTGGAAAAGGCCAATTATAATAATTGTGTCAATGGATTTCGTTTCTTTAAAATTTTAAAAACACTGCCGGTTGCTTTCAAGTTTGGGTGGCAAATACATATGGGGGGCGGGGAGCCTCGTTGTTGTGGAAATTTCGTTTTCTGCCCAAATCTGCGGAACTGAGGTGCTCACCTCTCCAGCCCTAGCCTCTCTCCGGCCCCTTCCCGCGCCTCCCCTCCCCCGCCCCGTGGCGCCGGGGTTTGGTTCCGCCCCGCACCTCCGTTCTCCGCTGAGTTGAGGTTTCGGAGTGTCTGGTCCGTGGGAGGCAGCTGCAGAGCCGGTGCAGGGCGAGCAGGGCGAGGCTGGGCGAGGGCGCGCGGTGCCCCCACCCCCCGCACAGCCGGCCGCAGAGATGCAGCTTTGGGCGATGGCGGCGAGACTGTTGTCCGAGACTTGGGGCGGGTGGATCCCCGAGGCGCTTGGGGCAGCCTCCCCTGAAGGCCTTCCTCCCCCCTGTCTGGACGGCGCTGTGCTCTCGGAGCCGAGCGGGGGGAAACCTCTCAGAGCGGCTGGGGTTCCACTGTACGACCCCAGCCTAAACTTGAACTCTACGTGGAGCGGGTGGGGTGGAACGTTTTTGAGAGATAAGGGGACCCCGGCTGTTGAGACGCCCCGGTCGTGGGGTCTTTAACCCAGCGTGACATCTTTTGGACGTTGGGGGAAGGTGCTCTAGGGCGAAAGAGGGGGTGTTCGGGTTCGGGTCCCCAGCGCCGCCAATCTCAGGCGTGTGCACGGTGGGATGGAAGGCGCGACGGGGGACCCAGGCTCCGCAGGTCAGAGACATCCCGAGAAGCGCCCGCGCTCCTCTTCCAGTTCCCGCACCTGGGTCTTCTCCTGCTCTGGGCTGGGGTTCGGGGCGGAGCTAGGCTGGGACTGGCTGGGGGCCGCCCCGCCCGCAGCCCGGGCCGTGGCGCCGGCCCCCGGGGAGGAGTTATGATAATTTCCTTCTCATTAAGGCGCTCGGGTCCCCCGGCTATAGCCGGGACACAGTGCGGGCGCGGCTTCCCGGGTCCCTGGCAGGCCTGTTCGCCGGCGGCGGCAACGTCTACGCTCGCAGAGCCGCCGATGCGCTTCCAGTGACCCGTTCTGCGAGGCCCGCGCGCGGCGGGGGCGGCGGCAGACGCTTGGCCACCGTGACCCCAATTTTGGATTTACCGCTGGGGGGGTGGGGGGAACCTGGATTTAACTGGCGACTGTTTTGGGGGACGCAAGACGCCATGTTGTGGAAAATAACCGATAATGTCAAGTATGAAGAGGACTGCGAGGTGAGCTGGGCACGGTGCAGCCCGGCCCCGCCCCAGGACAGTCTGGGAGGCGGGGGCCGCTGGACCGAGGTTGGGGGCAAGGGTGCAGAAGCAGCAAGCAGGCACCCGCCGCTGCCCCGCGATGGACGGGGTCCACTTTTCCGGATACCCCCTAGTCGGTTTCTCCGGGGACCCCCTCCTGAATCGGGCCTTTTCCTAAAGATATAGCCTCCGGAGCGGGGCCTGGAGAGAGAATGGCAAATCCCACCCACAAAGCTTACCGGTCGGTTTCAAGCGAAGCAAAACAGCCTTCTTCCCGTTTTCTCGGAAGAGCGCTGGTCCGCAGCCCTGCCTCAGACGCGGCTTTTACGCACGAAATCTCCGTCCAAAGGGGTGTCTGACCTACCCTTTGCGGAGTCTCCTCCAAGGCTGGCTTTCAGCTTCCCCGCTACCTTCCCGGGGAAAGAAGAAAACATAAGTTTGGTGTTCAAGAGAAGTGGGGGCTGGGGAGTGGTGAGGGGGGTGGTGCCGAGGCCAGATGGGGCCGTAAGCGCTCGGAGTGCTCCAGCCTGTCGGACAGGTTGAGCTAGAGTTTCGGAGAGTGGGAGGGAGGGAGGTGGCGAGCGGGAAGAGGAAGACGACGCAGGTGGCGGGAGGCCTGAGCCCGGGCTCTGGAAGAGCGGAGCGGCGCTGGGGGCCCGCGGGAGCCCACTTGCGGCCTCCGCACCTGGAGGGGCTGCCCCTGTCCAGCACCCCCGGACTCTGCCACTAGGGGGCGACAGTGCCATGTTCCTCCTGGTCCCCCACTACCCCGTGACCCCCGTAGCAGTAGGAGACACATCCTTTAGGAATTAAGTCGGACAGCCGTGGGGCAAGGGGACGTGAGCACGCAAAGTTGCCCAATTTCGGGGTTCTTGATTTTCGCTCTGTGCCTTGGTTTGTGGGGACACGGACCGTGGCCGGGCAGGTTTGGCGCCTCACTCCCTCTCCGCACTTGGTCGGGACACGCTAGCAGGGAGGGCTGCTCCGGCTGCGGCGCTTTCCTCCTCGCGTTCTTCCTGGAGTTATTCCGCGGCGCTGGGTGGCAGCCCTGCTAGGGAGTGTCATTCCCCGGAGGGCTTTGTCCTGAGGGCGTGGAAAAGATTATTCCCTGGGGCGGGGAGATGCGCACTTCCCGCGCTGCGCGCTTTATCCGCGCCCGCCGCCTCCCCGCCTTCTTTTGCTCGGCGACGGGAACATGTGCGGGCTGGTGAGCGAGAGCGCCCTGCACCGAGTGCCTTCCTCCCGGGCCTGGAACTCGGACTTGGCGCTTTGGAGAGCCTTGGGCGGCGGAGCGCCCGGGGGTTCGCCGCCGGGCTTCGAGGGCGCGCCTCCCCAGGTCTTTTAGTCTCCCTTTCCCACGCAGACTCGCGGTTCACGACGAAATCCCTGGGGCACGTGGCTGCTGGGAGCCCTCTGTCCGGAGGGCAGACCCGCGGGCTGGATCCAGGCTGGGGCGTGGGGCGCCGGGAGCGCCCGGCTCAGCGCAGCGGTTGTGGCGGTTCGCGGTAGCGGGGTTTCGCACTAACCGGGTGTCGGTTTCTTTCTTCCAGGATCGCCAGGACGGGAGCAGCAATGGGAACCCGCGCCTTCCCCACCTCTCCTCGGCCGGGCAACATCTCTACAGCCCCGCGCCGCCCCTCTCCCATACCGGAGTCGCCGAATACCAGCCACCACCCTACTTTCCACCTCCCTACCAGCCGCTGACTTATTCCCAGTCGACAGACCCCTACTCGCATCTGGGAGAAGCGTACGCTGCCATCAACCCCCTGCACCAGCCGGCGCCCGCCGGCAGTCAGCCGCAGGCCTGGCCCGGCCGCCAGAGCCAGGAGGCTGCTGGCTTGCCCTCGCACCACGGGCGCCCGGCCGGCCTGCTACCCCATCTTTCCGGGCTGGACGGTGGCGCTATGAGCGCCCGCAGGGATGGCTTCCGCCGCTCGGACCTGCTGCTGCCCCACGCGCACGCCCTGGAAGCCGTGGGGCTGGCAGAGAACCTGGGCCTTCATGACATGGGGCAACAGATGGACGAGGTGCAGGTGAGCGCGTTTAGGGTCTTGCCCCCTCCTGCCCGGACTCTATCCCAGCCCCCAGCCCAGGCACCCCGGAACTTAAAGGAAACTTTGTCATTTCTCCCCCAGATCGTGGATGAGCAGCACCTGCTTCTGCATGATCAGACTGTGATTCGAAAAGGTAGGGCCACACAGGGCCTTGTGTACTGACTCTTACCAGTGTTGTGATCAACTTAATGGCAAGGTGGGGGCATTTGGTGGCTTACTTGGGACATTTGTGCTGGAAGGGACCAGAACTCTGGGAAGGCAGGTTTTGGGAGTGAGAAGAAAGGGCATTTCTTTCCCACCTAAATGAAATCCCAGATAGGTTACTCCTTTAATTTCAGGGTTTTTTACCATGTTTGAAAAACACCAGGGCTTTAGTTGTGTGGTTTGTGACAATGTTAATTGTCAAATGAGTTGATGTGATTTTTATTGTCGATTGCAAATATGCATGTGGCAAGGATCCTTCATTCTAACCTGCAAGAAAGCATTTTGAAACAGTCTGGCCTTCCAAATAGCCCTAAAAGCACCAGGCCCGGTTCTGTCGGGGGCTGATGTTAAAGAGTTTATGCAGGATAAGGGGGGTGGGATTTGGAAAATTGGATTATTGTATTTGGTAAGTGAGTGGCTCTCAGAATTAAGTAATGTGCTTGATGGGATTACCAGTCTGGCTGTTTTAGGAAATGGAAGGGGCCTGAATTAAAGGTAGTTACGGTCTGTTACTTGAAGTTAAACTGCTTGAAATCAGCTTGGGGGAAATGTTTTATGTTTTTTTGTGTGTTTTTTTTTTTTTTTTAACACTCAGAAGATACACTGAATTTCCCAGTAAATTTGTAACAGAACAGGTTTGTTTGTATTTAAAAACTTGCTGTTACACTAAAGGTTTTGGCAAAGGATCTGAGTTTGTCCTGTGATTTTGGTTATTCCTTGAGGGGGAAGAAAATAATACCACTTATTTAGTATCGAAGCAGTCTTTTGAAAACAAATGTTCTAATTAAACTAGATTTTTAACAGTGGAATCGAATAAAAATCCTTCCATGCTTGGGATTTTGACTAACTTCCCATGGTGTTAACTGGTGAATTTCAGATTTGATTATTTTTGAAGATCAAGACTTTAAGAAAAACCTGTAATTTATAGCCTCGCAGGCGATGTTATTTGTTTAAAGAGCTCTCTCGGCAGTGGTTCAAAAAAGGTCTCTTTTGCTTCGATGCAGCTCTGAAGACTGCCCTTCTGATCCTCATTCACAGGTCCCATTTCAATGACCAAGAACCCCTTGAGTCTCCCCTGTCAGAAGGAGCTGGTGGGGGCTGTGATGAACCCCAGTGAGGTCTTCTGCTCCGTCCCCGGAAGATTGTCCCTCCTGAGCTCCACCTCGAAATACAAAGTGACAGTTGCCGAAGTCCAGAGGCGATTGTCCCCGCCTGAGTGCTTAAATGCCTCATTACTGGGGGGTGTTCTCAGAAGGTATATGGGGCACATTGTGGGCATGGTGGCTGGGGAGGTATTTTTAACATTTATGTAACTTTGAGACCTAACACTGAATTCCAATCAGCTCAGAGAGTTTTAGTACCTTTTGCTTTTAGAAAGTGCCAAATGTAGGAGGAGGTGCTAAAACAGCGCTAACAGATTATCATTTGGTTAGAATTTATTCCATGAGTGAAGTGGTGGCCTCCAAATTAAGAGAAGCTTCAGGGGTTTTGTCCCCCCAGGGAGTTGTTTTTTGGAGCTGCTGCAGTTTTTACGAGTGAAAATCTATCAGCTCCAGTACAGCTTGTAATACTCTGTGATTAAAAAAAGAAAATGCTGGCTATGCTAAGAACAAATTTTGCATTTTACAGGGATTAATTAATGAGGACACCCTGTGGCATTTGATTATGATCCACATAATGTAGTAGAGTCTAAGTAGACAGTCTCTTTTTGAACATTTTTAGTTTTGATGGCAGCCTAGGAATTTGGAGTTTTAAAGTGGTTTCTTGAGAGTAGTCAAGGTGGACTCTCCTGTACGCAGAGCCAAGTCTAAAAATGGAGGCCGGTCCTTGCGGGAGAAGCTGGACAAGATTGGGCTGAACCTTCCAGCCGGCAGACGGAAGGCTGCACACGTCACCCTCCTGACGTCCTTAGTAGAAGGTCAGTGGCGTTTTCTGGTGCTTTTCCTTTGCTGTGTTGTGCCTTTACTATTTCTCTCAGAAAAGTTTAAAAACAGCTCTTAGTTTGGCCATGAGTAGAGCGAAATGAAGGTGATTGGAATTGTCATGAGTTCATCACAATGTATGCCAGTGCTTTTTGTCAAATATCTGCCTGCTAAGTGCTCTGGGTTCAAAAAAGAAATGAGTTTTCCTAACCTAAGAAATCAAACTAGGATGTTGAGACATTGGCTGTTAAATGACCCAGTTTTTGAAGATGCAGTGGATCAGTTGCTATCTATAATAATAAAAGTGTAATATGCTAATTCTACCGGACAGCCGGACGGCCTTCTGGATGAATGAAGCCGGGGCTGTGAGGGCTGAGGCAGCCGCTGTGGCTGGGAGGACCAAGCCCCGTGCATCGGGCCTCTAGCACCTGTGCCCGGCTGGTGTTTAAGTGGTTGAGAGTGGACCTATGAACCAGGAGGTCCCGGTTCGATTCCCAGTCAGGGCACATGCCTAGGTTGTGGGCTCAATCCCCAGTGGGAGGTATGCAGGCAGCAGCCAATCAATGATTTTCATCAGTGATGTTTCTATTTCTCCCTTCGTCTCTGATTTTATTTACAATCAATAAAAAGAGCTTTGCTGCTTATTGGTGGACACAGAAGTATGGTTTCTGGTTATTGTAGTTGTGGGATATTGGGATTGTGATCAGCAAAGAGAAGCCCTTGTCAAGGAGATTGGATCAACTCATAATTCCTGTGCTTGTTTAAAAGTGTTGGGGCCCACAGGTGATTCCCGCTCCCTAATCCTAGGAGGTGGCACTGCCCAACCTGGAAAGTAGCAAGGATGCCATATAGGCTTTAAAGGGGGGGATGAGAAAAGGTGAAATAATTAAAACAAAACACACACACTTGTAACGGGCAGGGGAAAGTGGCCTGGGACACTGACGGGCTTATCCTGCAGCCTCCAGCCACCCGAGCCCTCACCCAGTCCGCAGGGCACTGGGCTCTGGCTGGGGGAGCCAATGAGGGGTGGTGTCCTGGTAGCCAGGCAATCTTTTTTTGTTGTTAATCCTCATCCAAGGATATTTTCCATTGATTTTTTTAGAGAGAGTGGAAGGGAGGGGGGAGAAGTACATCATGTGAGAGAGACACACCCTTTGGTTGCCTCTTGCAGGCTCCTGGGGCCAGGGATGGGGGATGGAGCCTGCAACCGAGGTATGTGTCCTTTACTAGAATTGAACCTGAGACCCTTCAGTCCACGGGCCGACGCTCTAACCACTGAGCAACTGGCTAGGACTAGTAGCCAGGCAATCTTTTGAACACTTGCTTTCTCTGGTCTAATGGGTGCTACCCCAATGCTAAAGAGATTTGGGGGGCCCTACTCCATCTTTCTGTGAGTGTCTTTGAGGTCAGGGTAAGGAGAAAGGAGCTGCCTGTTAACTGCCTGTTGGGGACCAAGCTGGCTGCATGGCGAATGGTGGTGGATTCTGTGTGGTGCATTAATGCGTCCTCGCTCAGGTTTCTTAGCCTAGTGTCGGGGTATGAATAAGAAAGTGCCAGAACAATGGTTCTCAGATCCTGCCTGATTTAGGAAAGTCCTCAGAGGCAAGTGGATGAAGGGGGCACCGGGGCACGGGGGCACTGTTTGGGCTTCTGAAAGCTCCACCCACCTCGGCAGTGTGCAGTCACAGTCGCACTGGGCTTGCCTGGGGGGCAGGTACTGTTGGCTCTCTCTCCCTCTGCTCCCCAATATCTTGGAAAAAGCCGGTGGTTGGGGACCTTAGCATTTCCAACAGGAAAAACACGCCTGCCTCCCTTTCTTAAAGAAACATTCTAGAGACTTGGCTCCTTCGGTAATGGGGCGCCCTAGTTTGAAAAGAAAGTTCCGGGTCAAAGACTTTGTAACAGTTTCCTAAAGAGAAGCGATCAGTTTGCTGTTGTCAGACATCCTCATCTCCTTTACATTTTCCTACTTCTCCACAAAGATAACTGCTTTCTGCTATCAAGCATGGGTGTGTCTCAAGGTCGATCTCTTCAAGGTGGACAGGGGACCCCAGTGCGCATTGCTCGGGTGTGGTTAAAAGTTTTGGGGACTGTTTTCCTCACATTTTAGGATTCACCCTCTGCCCGTAGGGGAGAGGGCCTCACCAGCTGGAGCGCTGACCCTGTTTACTACGATTTCTCTGATTTTTAGAGAGAGGGGAAAGGAGAAAGAAAAATTTGATGGGTTGCCTCCCACATACTTCCTGGCCAGGAATCGAGCCCTCAACCTTTCCAGGGTACTGGATGATGCCCCAACCTACTGAGCCACCTCGCCAGGGCCCTGTCTGTGATTTCAGTGAGGTTGCAGTGACTGAATGACAGTGCTAAAAAGGGGGACAGGACAGCGTCCGTACACCCCACGTCTTTCTTTCATGATTCTAGGGGAGGCCGTTCATTTGGCTCGGGACTTCGCGTATGTCTGTGAAGCTGAGTTTCCTAGTAAGCCGGTGGCCGAGTACTTAACTAGACCTCATCTCGGAGGACGGAATGAGATGGCAACGAGGAAGAACATGCTGCTGGCCGCACAGTAAGTACACAGATGCCTTACTGCTGTGACCTTGAAGTTGAGGGGCCAGCCCCAGCCCCTGGTGCTCAAGAAATGCTGGTTAAATAAGTTAGGGTAGAGAGCAAACGGAAATGACAAGGAGCTTCTTTTACAAAGTCAAATACCTGGGAAGAGTAAGTAAAATGAACAAATGCATTGCTCCAGTAGTGAATGTCTTTTCAGCTGCTTAGCTGTTGAGCTCAAAATAGTTAAACTTACCCTTTCCTGATCACATTTGCATATCTTAAAAAATGTGTTGAAAAGATTATTTGTTTTGTCACATCCAGTAAAGATTGTGTCCCTTCTGCCTCCTGGTAACGACTTTTGTTTCTTAGATGTAGTGAGGACTGGATTTGCAGGAGACAAGTGGGCAATCTAAATGTCTCAAAACCGACTTTCTGCAGCTGCAGGATTTCTCATGGAAACCAGCAGTGAATTGGTTTAAAAATCATGGGAAATGAAGCAGAACGAGTCCAGTTGCAAATGGGGCAAAAGGGAGGGAGCACAGTGAACCAGCCTGGATAAAAAGTGAATTTCGGGGAGATGTGCGATTCTCCGAATTGGTGAATTGGCTTATTGAACTGGCCCAGCACCAAATGTCCCTTAACCTTCTGGTGGTGGAATCCTGATCCCACCTGATGCCCTTGGCTGCTGACTGGCTTAACTGGGGTTAATCCTGTTATCTTCTAATCAGTGAGGATTAAAAAGATAGTGCTTAAAAGAGTAAACTAGCACATAATAGGTACTAAGTGAGGCAATTGGCTATTATATTAGTATTAGTTTAAAGCCTCCTGTCTTGGCTCAGGCCAGACATCTCTGATTGCCTCCCAGGTGTCATCCTCAACTACCTGTCAAGAGCTAGATTGAGCTCATAGGTGTGTGTTATGTTCACAGGCAAGTGTGTAAAGAATTCACGGACCTTCTCAACCAAGACCGAACACCCAACGGGAACAACCGGCCGGCCCCGGTCTTAGAGGCGAACATTCAGAACTGCCTGTCTCACTTCAGCCTGATTACCCACGGGTTTGGCAGCCAGGCCATCTGTGCCGCCGTGTCTGCTATGCAGAACTACATAAAAGAGGCTTTGGTCATCATAGAGAAATCCTACATGAATCCTGGGGACCAGAGTCCAGCCGATTCCAGCAAGACCTTGGAGAAGATGGAGAAGCATCGGAAATGAAACGGGTGGAAACAAAGGGAAGAAGAGTCTGCAAGCGGAACAAATCTCCAAAACCACTCTCACCGGCACAGATGGGGGAACTCCTCGGCCTGGGGGGACAAGCTGAGCTTTTACTTGCCTTCCCATTGAAAGGCCTGTTGGCCTCCGGAGTTGGACCTGCCCTCTGAGAGTCCTTAGTATTTCTCTGGCGCTGAAGCGTCTCCTTAACTCTGGACAAGTGATCAGAAGGCGACAAGTACTGGTTCTCTATTAAGCTTATGTTTTATTTTGAACCCCATTCTTCCTGTTTCTGAAAGTGGTGCTACAAGTTTTCAAACCTTTAAAATCCATCCCCTGGGCTAACAACCCCCCCCCCCCCCACACACACACACATGCTTAGCTGTTGAAATGTCAAATCTAAGTGATTCAAATCAATAATAACTTTCAGTGTTAAAGTCATTGCTGGCTTCCTGCCCACTAAATATTTATCCTTAGAAAAAAGTGTTTATCTAGCATCTTCAGATATCAAATCCTGCAGGGTTCAGTAGGAGGCAGACTCTCCACTTAGCAACTAATTAATAGGTGGTATAGAACACACTTAAAAATCCCCTTGTTCAAAAGGGGCTTTTGGGTTTTACAAAACACGTAGAAACAAAGCCTGCTGATTTTATGTTGTTCGTTTTTTTTTTTAACTGAAAATGAACTCTTCAAATGGGAGATTCTTTGAAATGACATGTTTCTTTAAGGTACTGAAGCTTTATTTGCATATTTATTTCACATCTTGGTGATTCGAGTAAACTTGAAAAGGGCAGGCATGAAGCGTTTCTTTGCTGCCTGTCACCCCCAGGTCCCAGAGGAGGCGCTGTTATTTTGAGAAACAATGTGTCTCATGTACAGATTTTATTTATGCATAATTTAATCGGGTCTGTAAATACGGGTGCACTTCTTAGTGACTTTTTGAGAAATGGGGTTCCATTTTAATAACTTTTAAAGGTGATGGGGTCATCTAAAACACATCTTTAGGTTTTATGCATATGTACACAGGGTGTTACGAATTAGGATCCTGGGCTCTGTTCTATTTAATTGAAGCTCTCTGTTCACAAAGCGATAACTTTGTGTCTCATTCCTGTTGGGCTAATCCCAAACAGGAGTGCGCGGTGCAGTGTATGGGGTGCCATGGAGATTTGGAATTGAACTCCATGCCTGTAAATGTTCACACATTAAATTGTGTATATGATACCTGTACAATAAAAAGTATTCTCTATAGAAGCTGTGACAGTCTGGTGATGACTTGATTGTTTAAAGTCTCTAAGATGAGTGGAATAGTGGCCGAGCTATTTATGGTTTGACTGGCTTAGTTCAGAGGACTGAGTAGGAAGATTGCAAGCCAAGGAAATGGAAATTTTCATTTTTCTCTGTCCTGCAAGACTGCTCAGCTGCCCCAGGTTCTGTGCTCACCAGCGGCCCTCAGCTGCGTATAGTGCCATCTCACCGCAAGGGGTGTTGGGAAGTGTGTGAGGGACAGTTTATTGACAATAGTGAGAGGTGCCAACAGTTTGGGAATAGCGTCTCTTGTGTAAGGCTGCCCTGTTGAGAAACACTAGTCTACCGGCCAAGTTGCCACCTCAAAATATACTGAGAATGGAAACGATTGTAGGCGCTCCTCGGGCAGACATTCCTTAGGAGGACTTGGCGTTCAATCAAATGCAAGCCATGGGGGTATAGGCTCATTGTTTTCAATCAACCGAAGTTCACGTTTGGGGACGCAATAATGCGAATCTCTCCATGGCATGCTGACCATTTAGTCTGCCGGGAAAATCAGAGGTCGGTTCTCTTGCCCTCCGCTCCCAGAGCAGAGGACTCTGGCAGGGCCTGCGAACTTGCTGGATGTCTTGAGGATCTTGGATGCGCACCATCGGGACTTGGTTTCAAGTTGAAGTGGCCTGGCATGTCCTCCAGGAAGTGATGTGTTTATAGTTTGGCACGAGTGGCTGGGCTTCAAAGGGAAGTGGGAGCAGAGGGTTTCCACAGTGGATAAGGCCTTTGCTTCAACTCCAATCTCATAATCCTTAATGCATAACTACCAAATGCCCAGCAATTCCTGACTTAATGTTGGCATTGGATGTTAAGTAACTTAAACTCTGCCAACCTAATACTTTGCTCTTGGCAGCCTGTACTTGGCCCTGAACGTTCTCATTTAGTTCGATTTATCTGGTTGACATGTCAAAAATCACAATTGCTTTGCTTCAGAGCAGCTAAAAGGTCTTCTGTTGGCAGTTATTTCTCAATCAAGGCGTGAGATATTAGGTGTTAAAAGGAAGTTATGGGGGCAAAGGGCCGAAGGTAAGAGGACTATTTTGTTATCAGCATCTTAACCTGCTTCTGGCTTTTAGGAGCTGTGCCGAATTGCAATGCAGACAATGTTCTGGAAACGCCCCAAAGTCCACCAAGCACTGAAGTGAGTCATAAGCAGGGCTTTTCCTGGCTCCGTGCTCAGTTCTCCTTTCTCCTCCTTCCCTCTGCAATTCCACAGACAGCTACTGACTCCTCTGGGCCCTGTGCACAATAACTACAGGTTTTTCTTCCCAACACCTGAGCTGATACCATGCCCAACAACCAAGTCCCCTCAAAAGGTCCCTCCTAAACCGCCGACAGCCTCTTGCTGATTGAGGGCTCCTGGCCCTTGGAGCACTTCCAGCTCCTGTGGTCGACACGTGACGGGATTGGTGGGCCGTTGCTTCCCATTGGCCTGGGTGATTTTTGTTTCAAGCCCTGTGTTAGTGAGATGGCACTTCTTGCTGTTGTTCAACTCTGGCTGTTTGACAAATTGGGCTTTGTATTAAGGCACCTGCACCGCTGAAGGCTGCCCTTTGGGAGAAGGCCTGACGATTCTCCCTTTTCTGCCCTGGTTGCACTGAAGGGAAACCCATCATTGTCTGAAGGCACGCTTCTAGAATTCCACTAATGACAGAGATGTCTGAGCAGGACTGCATCTGTTGACTGGAGACTTGCCCATCCAGGCACCTGGCACCTCCAAGATGCCCCTGCCCCGCAGACAGCCGCGTTCAGGTTCTCTGGGAGGTCAGAGGGTGTTTGCAATAGCACTTCACGGTGGTTTTATCTTCCATGTGCGCACAGTTTACGATGAGGGTTAGGAAAGGGGTGATGAGTCTGTTTCTCATTTTCAACGATTCCATAACAATGGCCATCATTCTTTCTTTTGGGGGGTCTGGTGTCAGGGTAAGCCCTGAGACCTGAAGTTCCTGTGTTTCAATGTTACAAAACAGAACAGGATAGGGTCATGGGTGGGTGAAAGACAGAAACTACTCACGCTCAAGGTTTGGTGGTTGGGGGCTTCTGGGACCCGTTGCCTAGTTTCCTGGGGGGAAACATTGGATACCAGGTGTTGGCAATTCCCCAAGAGGTTGCTGTCATTTCTGATGACTTCTGAGCATTTCTCCAGCTTTTCCCTTGTGCTGGGTAGAGTGGTGTCATAAGGTGGCCGTTTAATTTGTCTCTATAAGTGGGTGGAGAACCTGGAGAGTAGCCACCAGTGGTCCCAGAGGCAAGAACTGCCTGAGGCTCCTGTAAGTGTGCTTTCCAGGTGAGGAGCACTCAGCTATCCTGGCAAGGCAGCGACCCTTAGCAAATGCCTTCTCCAGTGCCTGCGCTCAGCGGGTGGTGAGGGCTTTCCCTGGAGAGAGTGGGACATAAGGTTTGCTCTGGAAATGTTGATGCTGCAATGCGTGAGTGTGCTCTTCCCAGGGGTGCTCTTGCATCCTCGATGATAAGAGAATGGTTGACTTCCCTTTCCCAGGTAGCACTATACCTTGGATTTCTCTTCTCGTGCACAGTCTGCATTTGCTTCTCTGAAACTCAAAGGCCACTGTGCTGGGAGGCTTGGTGACACTTGGAACCTTCAAAATCTAGCCCCTTCCTGGTTTTGCCAACCCAGGCTGGCATCATGCCAAGGTCCACTAATGCAAAGCCTAAGCGCCTTGAAAAGTCTTTGTCCACCAGTAACATGGAACAAGCTTGCAGATGCAAACTTGACTTCTCGACTTAAAAAAATTACTCTTACATTGGCGTTCATAGTCTCATGAAACGCTATTTTTGGCACCATCAGAAGCACTGAAATTTCCTTGCCTCTTTCGGGTAACATCTTCATGGGGGAGAGGAGAAGAAGTAAAACATGGAAAGTAAGTGAATTTGATAATTCCAGGGACCTCTCCAAGGAATAGCCTTGTTAACAATGTTTACAAGGTCAAATTTCAGTGTCTTTTCATGATACATGGGGTGTTCCTTGTGACGTCTCCACATTTTCCAAGGAAAGATCTTCAATTTAAGGAATGACAGTCCCAGGTGAGAGTTGGATGGGTTGAAGAGAGCATCTTGGCACCTGGCCCTTGATGAGACTAGAAGCCTTTGGGACTTCATGGGTGTTATGGGTTGAATTGTGTCTCCAAAGAAGCTACGCCCAAGTCCTACCTTCTCAGAATGTGACCTCATTTGGAAATAGGGTTGTTGGTAATTAAACTGAGGTCAGATTTGGAGTACAGTGGGCCTTACTCCAATATCATTTGTGTCCTTCCAAGAAGAGGAGAAGAGGCAGCATAGCCACACGAGGGGAAGCCATGTGACAGCCGAGACAGATTGGAGAGTTGCAGCCACAAGCCAAGGACTGCTGACCACCGCCAGAAGCCGGAAGACGCCAGGGATTCTCCCCTACAGAGTTCAGGGGAGGCGTGGCCCTGCATTTTGGATTCTAGCCTCCAGAATTTGTTGTCCAGTTTATAGTAGTTTGTCATGGCACCACTACGAAACTAGTCCAATGGGAAAGTGTTTTTTCCCTTTGTTATTTTCTCCCCCTCGATCTCTCTGTGGACTCTTTTCTAAACGCTGGGTATCCACAGAGAATTAGAAAGCCACCTCTGTGGTCCGATTGCCAGGTCAGGCCCATCTGACATCGCAGAGGCTCTTCACTGTTAAATGAAACCGTTCCCTGCTTCTTCCTTCTTAACAACTACATGACGCCCGCTGCTGTTTCCTGGCGGCAAGGACATTCACCAATGACCTGATCTTTCAGCTTCTGGGGAAGGAGTCACCCCAACTTCTCTGTCCAAAGCAAACCCTGAACTCTTGGAGGTCTTTTTTGCTTCTCCATTCTATTTATTTACCGTATTTCACTTAACTGGGAACCTCTGGGTATCCCAACATTGATCCCTCAGAGCAGTGGCCACTAAACCTGGCAGGTCACACCAGAGGAGCTTGGAAGGATTATATATTCATGCCTCTCTGTCTTTGATCTACTGGATCAGAAATTCTGGGATGTAGGAATCACAAAGGGATTCTTTCTGGTTCAATTGTCTGGCTCCTCCAGCTGACCCTGAAGCCCACCAGGGCAGGCAGCATGTCCGTCTTGCCCCCAGGCTCTCACCATGCATTGACAAGTCAGTGCCCAGCATGGGCATCAGTAGGCATCTGTGTTGAATCACAGGCTGAGTGGGCCAAGGGTGGGGTGTCTGGGTGGTCCTTGCAAACAGCCCTTCTCTTGAGCCTCTTCAGCGCTCAGGGCCACATGGGCACCCAGAGCTGACCCACCAGATGGGAGTCCATCCCCTGTTCTCTTAGCTAAGCTGGTACACATGGTGTGCATGTGATTGTTGGACTGAGGTCTGGCTCCCTTAATAGAGTGTGGGCTCCACAAGGCAGGCTCCGGGCAGCTTTATCCCTGGCATATCTGGACACTAACATGGTGGGTGGATGGATGGACAGTTGGATGGTTAGAAGGAAGGATGGATGGATGAATGGATGCTACTTTCATCTAGTGAGTAGGGGCCAAGGAGTCTACAATGCACAGGACAGCTCTCTGCAACAAAGAATGATCTGCCCCAAAACTTAATAGTGTGGAGGTTGAGAAATGCTGCTTGAAACGTAGGACAAAGATCTGGAAGCACTACTCACACCGTTAAGAGAATTATTTCTGTGGTGGATTATCAGTTCACTTCTTACCTGGTTTGTTTCTGTATGGTATAACATTTTTAAAGACAAATATGCATTACTCTTATAAATAAAAAAGAAATGCCATAATGTATATATACATGAGTAGATGTTAAGTGAATAAATAAATCTTAACTAAATGAATAAAGGAAGTCTGTGCAAGGTTCCCCGGAGACAGGAAAAGACCTGCCCCCTTGAGCAACTGGTTCCTAGCTTTGGATTTGGTGCTAAGGTTTCTCACCAGCAACAGTTGCCTGGAGGGGAAGAGGCCGCCCCTCCCCCCACCCATCCAACAGGGGCCTCCCTTGCTTCTGGTTCTTTTCCTCTTTGGCCTGAGAATATTTATTTTCTGTGAGCGGGAGGCGTTGTTCCACCAGCCATTTAAGAAAATCTTCAGAAAGACAGAATTTTCTCAACTCTTGTTGCTGACTAGTTCTAGCTGATGACAGGATGAATTCAAGTGTCACAAACAACTTCTATTTTTTATTGTTGACAAAAGTAATAGACATTACATGCCCGTACACACTTAGAATATCTTTGGGAGGACAGATGAGACCCCGCTGAGAAGTCCCTTTGGGCAGGGGGCCGGGGGACAGAGCTTCCACTCATTTTGTCCAGTTTGAATGTTGTTTTTTACATTTTTATTTATTGATTTTAGAGAGAGAAAGGGAGGGAGGGAGAGAGAAACATTGACTTGCTGCTCCACTTATTTATGCATGCCTTGGTTGCTTCTTATATGTGCCCTGCCTGGGGATCAAACCCACAACCTTAGTGTATGAGGATGACACTCTAACCAACTGAGCTGCCCAGCCAGAGCCAGTTTGGATGCTTTAACTTGTGTGTGTTCAAAACAAACAAAACCTGCTCTCACACCTATAAAAACACTAGGTTTAGTAAAAACACACACAAAATCTGATGCTTACTGTAAAACAAGGAACCTACAGAAAGAGAGAAAATACACCTGCATTATGTTATTTTAGCCCATTTAACAGATGAGGCGCCCGCCTGGCATGGCTCAGTGGTTGAGCATCAGCCTATGATCCAGGAGGTCACGGTTCAATTTCTGGTCAAGGCACATGCCCGAGAGCTTGATACCCAGTGTGAGGCGTGCAGGAGGCAACTGATCAATGATTCTCATCATTGATGTTTCTATATCTCTCTCCCTTCCTCTCTGAAATCAATAAAAATATATTAAAAACAACCCTAGCCAGTTTTGCTCAGTGGATAGAGCATTGGCCTGAGGACTGAAGGGTCCTGGGTTCAATTCTGGTCAAGGGCACATGCCTGGGTTGCAGGCTCCATCCCCACTAGGGCGAGTGCAGGAGGCAGCTGATCAATGATTCTCTCTCATCATTGATGATTCTACTCACTTTCCCTCTCCCTTTCTCTCTGAAATCAATAAAAATATTTAAAAAATAAAAATATATTAAAAACAAACAAACAAAAAAACATGAGACACTGGAGGCTGGGGCTGAGGCAGCCTCCAGCGTTCAGAATGTCAGCCATGGTCTAAGCAGTAGACACTCCCCGGACAATTGTAGGAGGTAGGCATTATAACCCCCATCTTACAGGTGGAGAAACCACTCCAGAGTCCTGTCCTTGGGAGGCAGGCAGCAGAGGGAAGGTTATTGGGAAGGACTCTCGAGGGTTCAGTGTCCTAGCCTGCTAGGAAGGAGCTAGATATAGACATATACTGAGAGAGAAATGCTCTACCTCCTGCCAAGTGCGTGGCTCAGTGCCTGGTACAGTAAGTGCTCAATAAAAGAGAGGGAGAAGTGAGCAGGAAAGGAAGGAAGGAAGGAAGGGAGTGAAGGGAAGAGAGGGAAGGGGAGGAACCCCTGGGTGTCTCCACGGTGCACCCTGCCCCTCCCTCCTTTTGCAGAGTAGTGGGGAGGAGGGGCCTGCTGAGCTCAAGGTCCCTGCTGTCTCTAGCTCAGTCGCATTGACTCAGCCTTCAGGGCTCCTGTTGTTGTTGCCTCCCTTTCCCTGGCTTGTCTTTCTGCCTGCAAGGTTTCTTCTACCTCTTACCGCCTCACCTGCTTGCCTTGTTCTTAGCCCCATTCTCACCTTGGGCATCGCCTCCTCCTGGAGCCTTCCCAAGCCTCTCAGTTCCCGTCACACCTCCTGTCACACTGTGTGGTAACTGGCTGTGTTGCATCTGCCTCCTCCCATTTCCTGCTGTCTAGGAAGTTCCTGTGGTCTGTTCATAGCTGTACCCCATGTGCAGCTGGGAATCTGGTTCTTGTTGATGTTCAATAAATATCCATGGATGAATGAGTAAACCCATTTATACCAAAAGGACAAGAATTGTTCAAGTGAATCTCTGTCAGACAATTTAGGTATTATTCTCTCCACCCATTCATCCATCCACCCATCCATCCACCCATTCACCCATCCACCCATTCATCTATCCCCTATCCATCCATCCATCCATCCATCCATTCATCCATCCATCCACCCATCCATCCATCCATCCATCCACCCATCCACCTGTCCACACCTATCCACCCACCCACCATGCTAGCACTGAGCCTGCCTTGTGGAGCTCACAGTCTGAGGGGAGCCAGACCTCAGTCCAGCAACCACATGCATATATAACTACCATCTTGGGGGCTCTGCATAAGGAAAGGAAGGGCAACCAGTCAAAAAGTTGCTGCCCCAGTAGTTCTTGCAATAGAAAAACTTGAAAGCGTGATATTCCCAGCATTCAGCAGCAGCCGGGGAGACATTTTTTGTTTTTATTTTTGGCCTGGGGCAGTGTTTCTGGCACCCATGACATTGTGGCTCCTCAGCTTGAAGTTACATCCTCCAGAGACAGACAAGCTCTCTGCTCTCAGAAGGCACTGGAAGGAGACCTGCAGATAAACAAGCCAGATCACATCAGGGTAAGGGGCATTTATTATTATTATTGTTCTTTTGTGTAAACTGGGGACCGAGGTGGAAATGCAAACAGCACAAATGGGATGCAGAGATAAGTGTGTTCCCCTGACTCCTGTATCCCAACACCCAGTTCCCTGGCTAGAGACAAACCTCATTACCAATTAGGTGTGCATAGATATTTTAGGCACAGACACACCATTACATATATTTCTTTTTTAACCCAAATGCAGTCTGGCACCTTGCTCTTTCCCTTGATTTACCATGGGGATGGTTCCTTACCGGTTCCTATAGAGCTGCTTTGTTTTTTGAGGTGTGGGGTATACAGATAATCACCCCATCCGGATGGGTTTAGGGTGTTTCCAGCCAGCTACAGTTACAAGGCTCACAGGTCGTCCTGCGCGTCTGTGGGTGGATTCCTGGAGGCAGCATTGCATTTCCAGTTTTGATAGATTTGGCCATCCTGCCCTCATCCCGCTGTCCCTGTCCACACCCTTGCAGTCTACAGGAATGGGCTGCTTGGGGTGGTGGTGGGGTAGACGGTGCTTTGCATGGGGTGCTCAGGGAGTGTCACCTCAGAGCTAACATTTCAGCAGGTGGGTGACAAGGAGCCAGCTGTGCAGAACCAGGACAGAACTCTCCTGGCAGAAGGACAACCTGGCCAGAGGAGATGAGGCAGGGCAGCATCTGACCCCGGTCTGTGGGCCTTACAGACCTGGGGAAGGAGTTGGATTTTCTTCCTGGCACCACAGGGAGCCATTGGAGAGTTGCAAGCAGGGAGAAATTGGGATTTACAATTAAAATAATCACTTTACCTGGAGAATGGATCACAGTGGGTAGAAGTGGAAGCCAGGAGCCCAGGTAGGAGAGCACGTAGGCACTGAGTCAAAGGATGGTGGAGGCAGGATAAAGGGAGCTGGGATGATCTGGGAAACTTTTTTTATTTTAAATATATTTTATTGATTTTTTACAGAGAGGAAGGGAGAGAGATAGAGAGTTAGAAACATCGATGAGAGAGAAACATCGACCAGCTGCCTCCTGCATATCTCCCACTGGGGATGTGCCCGCAACCCAGGTACATGCCCTTGACTGGAATCGAACCTGGGACCTTTCAATCCGCAGGCCGACGCTCTATCCACTGAGCCAAACCGGTTTTTGCCGGGAAACTTTTTGAAGGTAGGGCTCACAGAACTTGTTGAGTCAGATGGAGCTAGGGCATGGAGTGAAAAATGGGGAGGGATCGTGTAAAACTCCCAGGATCGGCCCAGCCGGTGTGGTTCAGTGGTTGAGCGTCCACCTATGAACCAGGAGATCATGATTTGATCCCTGCTCAGGGCATATGCCTCGGTTGTGGGCTTGATCCCCCGTGAGGGGCGTGGAGGAGGCAGCCAATCAATGATTCTCTCTCATCATCAATAGCTCTATCTCTCTCCTCCCTTCCTCTCTGAAATCAATAAAAGTATATCTTAAAAAAGAAAATAAAACTCTCAGGATTGGACCTCACTCAGCAAAATTTACTGAGATGGGGCAGATTTCATATCCCAGCTTTGTGCAAGGAAGACCCATGAAGTCAGCTGCCGAGAAGGAAAACGCCATGGAAGCTGCTCTCAGCTGCTTTTAGCTGGTATCCAAATCACTGGGGCAGGACTCCTGTGGGAGGCCTTTCCCTCAAGGTGACCCACGTTGGAACTTCAAGGAATGTCCTGGCCTGGGATGGGCTCCATATTGGTTCTGACGCCTGACACACTAGGACAAGGAATGGCAGGAATGGGCATGCTGGGTGGGGCCCAGCATTGTTTGTTCAAAATGTAAAATTCCTGCAGTTTACAGGACCAGAGGAGGTGGGGCTAGGGTGAGCCAAGGGTGGGGCTCATTAGAACTTTATTGACTGTCAACACTCAAAGGAACCTTAGAGGTCATTGGCTAAATCACTAACTTGGAAGAAAAAAATTGTTTAAATAGGGTATTACATTTAAAGTTATTGTTAAAAATTAAAACAGTAATACACTGAGTGGCCAGATTATTATGACCAGCCAGATTATTATGACCACCCCATCAGTACTTCATTGACACTTCCAAAAATACTGAATATTGAAAACTTCCTAAGCAAGTACTCTCAAGGTTTTATTATTATTATTTGCATAAATAATTCACTTCATTGTACTGATAGGGTTGTCATAATAATCTGGTCACTCAGTGTAGATCTTGTTTATTGAACACTAATTATGCACCAGGGTCGAGGCCAGCGGTTCTCAATCTGTGGGTAGCGACCCCTTTGGGGGTCGAATGACCCTTTCACAGGGGTCGCCTAAGACCATCGGAAAACACATATATAATTACGTATTGTTTTTGTGATTAATCACTATGCTTTAATTATGTTCGATTTGTAACAATGAAAATACATCCTGCATATGAGATATTTACATTACAATTCATAACACTAGCAAAATTACAGTTATGAAGTAGCAATGAAAATAATTTTATGGTTGGGGGTCACCACATGAGGAACTGTATTAAAGGGTTGTGGCATAAGGAAGGTTGAGAACCACTGGTCTAGGCCAAATGTCCATCCATTAGTTCGTTTCAAGCTTCCCAATAGCCTTCCAGGAAGACACTATCATTATCTGTCTCAGTAATAGGCTGAGCATGCCGGCCCAAAGTCACAGCTACGGTGCAGCCTTTGCCCCTCCCTTGCCCCCCCCCCGCCCCCCCCCCCCCCACTCCAAGAAGCAAAATTGGAGCCTCCAAGGGCACTTGATTTTCCAATCTCCTCTTTATAGCTGACAAAAGCAAGGCCCAACCAGAAGGAGTTATGGTGTGACCAAGCAACAACGTTAAGAGAAAGTTCAGGATCTTGGAAGTATAATTCCTGGCCCAATAGAATGTGCACACCTCTGTGGCTCCCATGACCCCACCTGCCACATTGGCCCCCAGAGAGAATGACCCAGGAAATACTTCCACCAGCAGGATACAAGGGATGGGTGTCCAGTTGTCTGCCGAATTGAAGTACTAGGCCCTTAATCTAGTCTGACAGATAGAAAACTATCCCGTGATTACAATGAATGCATTTTAAAGAAACATACCACATGTTGGTGGGTCACAGGCATCCCCTCCCCAGTGATCCTTAATGGAGAAGCTTCAGGTTCTGGATTTCCTCTGTTCTACTTTTTAGTGAAATTCATTCATTTATTCATTCCATAGGTCTTTGAACTCAGTAGTAACTGTTGTGAACCAGACACTGTTCTAGGTGCTGGGGACACATCAGAAAGAAATCTGCCCTCAGGTGGCACACTCTGGTGGGACTCAGACCATGAACACAACAGAAATAGAAAATAGAGTGAGTGCTCAATGGTGGGGAGTGTTTTGGAGGAAAATGGAAAAGGAACAGGACATGAGCATTTCTGTGGCTGGGGAGGCGATGCCTTGAGAAGGTGAACTGTGGGGGGAATGGTGGTCTAGGAAGAGGACCCAGCTAGTGCAAAGGCCCAGAGCGGGTATTGTGCCTGGCATGTCGAAGGGACAACTGGGAAGGCTGGGCCTACAGTGCAGTGATGGGAGGGCTATAGAATCTTGTGCCTTTTTAAAATATATTTTTATTGATTTCAGAGAGGAAGGGAGAGGGAGAGAAAGAAACATCAGTGATGAGTGAGAATCATTGATCATCTGCCTCCTGCATGCCCCCTATTGGAGATCCAGTTGGCAACCCGGGCATAGGCCCTGACCACAAATCAAACCATGACCTGGTTTGATTTGACCTGGAAATTCCATGACCTGGTTCATAGGTCTATGCTCAACCACAGAACTACACTGGCTGGGCTCTTGTTCTTTTTACTTTATTTTTTTAATTAAAAAATATTTTTTTTATTGATTTTAGAGAGAGAGGAAGGGAGGGGAAGATAGAAACACCAGTGAGAGGCTGCCTCCTGCATGCCCCCTCCTAGGGATGGAGCCCACAACCTGGGTATGTACCCTGACCAAAAATTGAACTGGCAACCTTCTGGTGCACATACTGATGCTCCAACCAACTGAGCCACAGTGGCCAGGGCTCTGTTCATGTGAAAAAGAATTGTACCTTCTGGCTGAGGTGGGGCCTTTGGGTATTTACATAGAAGACTGATGGAGCATGACTTATTTTCAGCAATATTGCTTTGACTGCTGCATTGTAAATAGGTGGTAGGAAGTCAAGTTCAGAAACTCAGACATAGTTTGGAGATTACAGCAATCATCAAATAAGAAATAGGGATTTGGTATAATGAGTTGCATAGTGCCCCCCCCCCCCCCCAAATTTTTGTCCACCTGGAACCTTAGAATGTGACCTTATATGGACATATAGTCTTTGTAGATGTATTTGGTCAAGGATCTTGAGATAAAGCCATTTTAGATTTAGGGTGGGTCCCCCATCCAATGACTGATGTCTTTAATAAAAAGGAGACACAGCCCTGACTGGTTTGGCTCAGGGGATAGAGCGTCAGCCTGTGGACTGAAGGGTCCTAGGTTCGATTCCGGTCAAGGGCATGTACTCTAGGAGAGTCTTTAAAAAAGAAAAAAAAAAAGATACCCTCAGGGAAGGTGATATGAAGATTGAGGCAGAGATTACTGTAGGGTTGACACAAGCCAAGGAACCCAGGAGCCACCAGAAGCTGGAAGAGACAAAGATTCTTTCCTAGACTTTTCAGAGGAAACATGCCCCTGCTGACACCTTAATTTCACATTTCTAGTCTCCAGAACCCTAAAAAAAAAAAAAAAATCTGTTGTTTTGGCCACCAAGTTTGAGGCCACTTGTTAAAGCAGCCGATGAAATTAAATACACTTGTGCTTGAAAATTGATCAGAGTTGAGATATAGTTTGAAGGTAGAACCAAGAGGATTTGTTGATGGATAGGATGTGATGTGTGACAGAATGAGAAGAGTCCAGGCTGGCCCAAGGTTTTGTTCATTGTATCCTGGAGGATGACTGGGAATCAGGAGGACTGTGGGGAGGAGGGGGTTTAGGAAAGATCATATGTTCCACTTGGATATACTGAATCTAGGACAGGGGTGGGCAACCCCGGGCACATGTGTCAAACATGGCACGCCTGTAACTTTTGCTGGCATGCGAAACCCTCTCTTATAATCTTCCATTTACAATTTTTTTCTTAATATCGACTTTTTAATTTTTCAGATAAATTCAGTGTAGGTGCATCTTAGATAAATAACAAATTTTACATAACAAGTTATCTTAAAGACCATAGACATGGATTGACGAGAGAGGTGAAGAGCAATTTCTATGCCTCTGCCTTAACTCTCCCTGCCTTCCTAGATCCGACCAGTGTTTTGGTTTCATCCACATACGCTTGTGAATCTTTGTTCTCAGTGATGAATTTTGTTAAGTCTCATAGTAGGAGTAGCCTGACGGATGAAAGTAGTAGCTCGTGCATATCTCTGAAGGTCACGAAATATAAACCTGATGTAAAATCTCTGTCATCAGTGATGCAGCAGCAAAAGTCCCACTGATAATATCAAACGGAGTCATAAAGTTTTCTGTCAGACCATCCGTGTACATGTATACATCAAAAAATAAATGTATTTTTCATCATCATATACTGTGTTTTTGTCGCTCGAATGAATTTTATTATTCCTTCAAGGTTCTTCACATACATACACCTTAAGAGATATCAACTAGGTGTAACATGTTCTCAAAAAATTAGGGTTGGCACGCAGAAGAATTTTGAGTCAGAGATTTTACTGGTTTTGGCACGCACTCACAAAAAGATTGCCTACCCCTGGTCTAGGATGTCTATCAGAAATCTACAGCCGAAACCGGTTTGGCTCAGGTGATAGAGCGTCGGCCTGTGGACTGAAGGGTCCCAGGTTCGATTCCGGTCAAGGGCATGTACCTGGGTTGCGGGCACATCCCCGGTGGGGGATGTGCAGGAGGCGGCTGATCGATGTTTCTCTCTCATCGATGTTTCTGACTCTCTATCTCTCTCCCTTCCTCTCTGTAAAAAATCAATTATATATATATATATAAAAGAAATCTACATGGAGGCCAACTGGAGATGCATACATTCTCATCTGCCCTTTATCGTGACCCTCCCTCCCTCCCTTCCTCTTTCTCCTTCCTTTCTTTCTTTCTTTCTTTCTTTCTTTCTTTCTTTCTTTCTTTCTTTCTTTCTTTCTTCCTTCCTTTCTTTCTTTCTTTCTTTCTTTCTTTCTTTCTTTCTTTCTCTCTCTCTCTCTCTCTCTCTCTCTCTTTCTTTCTTTCTTTCTTTCTTTCTTTCCTCCTTCCTTCTTCCTTCCTTCTTCCTTCCTTCCTCCCTCCCTCCCTCCCTCCCTCCCTCCCTCCCTCCCTCCCTCCCTTCCTTTCTTTCTTTCTTTCTTTCTTTCTTTCTTTCTTTCTTTCTTTCTTTCTTTCTTTCTTTCTTTCTTCTCATTTTCTTTGCTAAAGGATGTTTCTTGAAGATCTTTCCATGTCAATGTATAAAGAAATGCCTCACTTTTTGGAGCTGTATAGTATTCTGTTATACAGATGCACCATCTTATTTAACAAGAATTGGTCACATTTTCAAATGATTAAATGAATGAAATGATGTACAGTCTATTCTTTCATGACAAATATTGTTTTGTGCTTACTGTGTGTCTGCCCTGGAAGGTATCGCTTCACCTGGAGGTCATGGGGGAGGGGCTGCAGGTTCAGATCCATTGCCCTCTGTGAAGTGGGGTTGTTGTGTTATCTAAAGACATAACCCCCACAAAACCCCACCTACAATATTTTGAAGCAGGTACCCAACACACGACATCGTCTGCCACCATTACTCATATAACCATGCTCCAGAAGCCTGAGTCCATAAGAGGGGTCTTGTTTATCTCTGCAAATTATACTCCGGGGTTTTCTTTGGACAGAGTGTGTGATCCACCAGAGTGGGGCTGGAGAGATAGTCTTGGACTTTGTCCTGCAAATGGATAAATTCACGGTCTAGGTGGTGGGAGCTTCTGCCTACACAGAGTGGACCAGATCAGATGTCCACCCCACAAAGGGCATAACCCCCAGGCAGCCAGAAGCGCTATCCCCTGCTACTGGCTCTGTGATTTGTGGTTGACTCTGCTTAGTGGTGGTTTCTGAGGAAGGACAATTACATTAATTGAGCCTTTCAGGAAATGGTCCCTGAAGAGAGGTAAGAAGACTTTAATTATGGGCCTGCCTGCCAATTAGAGGGATATCCCAAAATTATGAACCTGAGAGCATTTCACCAGATGTCTGCTGTCCTTACTCTTAGCCCCAGAACACAGACAAGGTAAGCTGAGCTCCAGAATTTATGGTGGAGGCTCCCCACTATGTCTAAAATTTATTTTGAAGCCATTTAACTGCTTTTCCTTAAAAATTACTGACTATGATATAAGAGAGTCTCCAGTTTATGATCTTCTGAAGGAACCCAAATTCTCCCTTTCTCTCTTATGAATGAATTCAACTAGCTTCTTGGAGCACCTACTGTGTTTTAGGCCCAGTGTACCTTGGGAACCAGACAGGTTCTTTCTTGCCTTCATGGAGTTTATAGCCCACACCAGCCCCTGTCCTCCGACTGTCCCTTTGCAGAGCACTTGAGGACAAGGCCTTCACCACACCCTACTCATGGCAAAGCACTCACAGCCATCCTGACTGAACCTGGAATTTTGAAACTACCTTTTAGTAAGTCTCTATGGACTCTGTACGATCAGTTCTTTTTCTTTTTCTTTTTAATTTCTTTATTGTTTAATGAACTTAAGTCTCCTTTTCCCCCCATTGACCTCTCCCGGCCTCTCCCAACCCCCAGCACATGCCCTCATCACCCTCCACCCGCTGTCTGTGTTCATTGGTTATGCACATATGCATACATACAAGTCCTTTGGTTGATCTCTTACCCCCTCACCCCCCAACTTCCCTCATAGGTTGGACAGTCTATTCGATGCTTCTGTTTTTATTCATCAGTTTATGTTGTTCATTATATTCCACAAATGAGTGAGATCATGTGATATTTATCTTTATATGACTGGCTTATTTCCCTTAGCATAATGCTCTCCAGTTCCATCCATGCTATTGCAAATGGTAAGAATTCCTTCTTTTTTACAGCAGCGTAGTATTCCATTGTGTAGATGTACCACAGTTTTCTAATCCACTCAGTTCTTCATTGATAAGGTATTTATTGAGCACCTATTATGTGCCAGCTCATTTATAGCATATGGGAATGTATCAAATAGACCTGGTCTACACCACAGAGATGCTGGCCTAGCGATGATCATCATCACCAGTGCCCTTTGTCCCCATGGAATCCTAGCAGTGACTCCTCTCTAAAGTAGGCACTGTCTTATTCCCATTTTGCAGATGGGATCATCAATGGTGTGTGGGAGCTGGGGCCCACCCCGCCCCACCTTACTTCCATTCAAATGGCATCACTATTCTGAACAGATACATTTGCATAAGAAGTGAAAATCAGGTTGATTTGAGCTCTGCCCTGCCTAGTAGTTTACAATTCCCCAAACAGGGCAGTCCCGCTTTCTAGTTTGAGCATCACACCCCATGCCCAGTTCCCATTTATTTCTATGGACTTCCCACTCTTCAAAAGCAGAGGGCTTAAAAAAAAAAGTCACAAAAAAAGGAAAAAACATGGTAGCTTCTAAAAGTTTACATTGAACAGACAGACTTAAAACAACAACAACAAATGCAAACACAACATGTTTGTAGTGTTCAAAAAAGTATGGATTGCCCTGGCTGGGTAGCTCGCTGGTGAGAGTGTTGTCCTGATAAGCCAAGATTGTGGGCTCGATCCCCAGCCAAGGCACATACAAGAATCAACCAATGAATGCATAAGTGGAACCACAAATCGATGTCTCTCTCTCTCTGTTTGTCTCTGTCCCTCTCTCCCTTCTCCTCTCTCTCTAAAATCAATTTTAAAAAATTATGGATTACCTAAAAATAGAGATGTTAAAGAAGGGGTCTGGAGCCAAGGTTGTCCTGGGCTCAGTCCCTGCTTCTGTCACTTGATAACTGTGTGACTTTGGGTAAATAAATGAACCTGTCAGCCTCAGTTTCCCTCTGGATCCCATGGATTCCCTAGGCAATGTATGTCCATTGCTGTGGGTGGTGCCCGCTCAATAAAGGGCTCTGTCTATGGGTTTTATTTAAGGCAGTATCAGCAGGCAGCCCCAGGTGGGACCAAGTGTGAAGCTGCAGATGGTGTTTCCGTGTGTCTTGGTGACAGTCAGGGTGCGCACACTTGGAAAGGTCCAGACTCAGGTTTGAGGCTAGTGGTGAACGTGCAGCCTCATGCGTGGACTCAGCTCTGCCATCCTTCTTGAAGAAGTCCTCTGGGATCCTTGCAGATTCCTTTGTCCCAACTGAAGCAGAGGCACCAGCAGGACACTTAAAAAAAAAATATATATATATTTTATTGATTTCAGAGAGGAAGAGAGAGGGAGAGAGAAATAGTAACATCAATGATGAGGATCACTGATTGGCTGTCTCCCGCACGCCCCCTACTGGGGATCGAGCCTGAAACCTAGGCATGTACCCTTGACTGGAATTGAACCCGGGACCCCTCAGTAGCAGGCTGACACTCTATCCACTGAACCAAACCAGTTAGGGCAGCAGGACACTTTTAATGAAATTGATTGCATGCTTATCTTGGCAATGGGCCAGTGAGCTCCAGGAGGTCAGACCCACATTTTATCTAGCTTTGTGTCTCTCCAGTCCACCTCAGTGCTCAGCATGTAGAGTGATTGGAGGGTCAGACTGACAGCTGTGTGTCTTGGGGCAAGTTGCTTAACCTCTCTGTGCTTCCTTGGGGATAATATAGTAATCCCCAAATGAGAGGATTGTTTTGAGGAATAAGAAACATTATCTATGTCAAGTACCTTTCACGTTCCTGGCACAGTAGGTGTTCATTTCCGTCAGGGATTCATTCAGCACATGCTCATTCAATGACATTTATGCACCAGATCTTCTAAATGACAGGGAGTCACAGAGGATAAAATAGACAAGGGTCCTTGCCCTCCCGGAACTTCCATTCTAGTGAGGCAGTGAACACATAAACAAGCGAACTAGATAGTGTGGTAGATACTGATAAACACTTGGGAGCAAAAAGTGGGAGGGGGTGTCATTATGGTCACGATTAGATGTATAATAAGCATTTGTGCAATGATGGAGAAGGGGTGAATCTGGGCTGGCCATGCCTGTCTCAATAAAATGGCACAAAGTGGGTGAGTGGGGGAGTAAATTAAAAAAATATTTTCCCCAAATGATATAGTGAAGTTATATATATGACAGACATATACAATGGTTTTCTGCCTCTGAGTCATTGGGCCACATGGAGGAGACGATACCAGAGGAGAGTTAAGCCTTTTACACACACTTTTATTTAATGTCTCCCCTATCCCCACCAGACCGGAAGCTACTGAGCACCGAGCCCCCACCAGACCGGAAGCTCCTGAGCTCAGACCCCGCCCCCCCACTAGACCGGAAGCGCCTGAGCTCAGAGCCCCCCCACCAGACCGGAAGCCGCTGATCTCGGAGCCCCCACCAGACCGGAAGCTGCTGAGCATCGAGACATTTCTTGGACAACTTACTGCCTGTGCCCAGAGCAGAACTTGGTGTGTAATAGGTGCCCAACACGAATTTGGAGGAGTGAATTATACTCACTAAGTACTTGTCAATCAGGCCCGGCAGTGGCAGAGGTAAGCTCAGCGATTGGGTCTCCTCAGATTCACTGTGGAGCCTGTGCCAGTCTTTTCTGGGCGTCGTGGGCGGCGTGGAGCAGGCGGGCAGGGAGCAGGCAGAAGCTCCCCCAGTGCGGGCGGAAGGGCGGTTGGTGCCAGCACTTGGTTATAAGGATTTATGGCCACTGGCTTCAAATCCCGGACATGCGGAGCTCTGGGCCCGCGGGAAGCAGCGGCAGGGGTTGTCTGAGAGGCGAGCTCCCCGCGGAACCGCACGCACTGTGAGCCTCACAAGCCCAAAAATGAGTCAGAAATGTTTCCGACTTTGAGGGGTTAGGGGACTCCATAGTGGATTTTAATTTTTAAAATTTCTAGATTAAAAAATTAGCATGGTAAAAAAGTTCCAATAGTTGTGCAAAGCTTTGTTGTCCTCCCCGATCCCCATTCCTCTCTCTGGGCCTGCCACTGTTACCTGTCAGCTCTTTCCTTCCAGAAAGTCTGTGAAAATGTAAGGGTGTGGTATGGACCCTTCTACCCTTTATACCTTTACGCCTTGCACACTCCTTTGCACCTTGTCTTTCCCCCCCTTAAAATAATACTTACAGATCTATGTTATCATTTTTCATGACTGTATGCTATTCCATTGGGCGCATGGACCATAGTGCATTGACCGTTTAACAATGGTGGTGTTTTGTTTTCTTTGCTAACAAAAATTATGCTGGAAAGAACCTACTTGAATAGTCATCTTTAAAATGTATGTACATTCACACAACCGGCATGGCTCAGTGGTTGAGCGTTGACCTAAGAACCAAGAAGTCATAGTTTGATTCCTGGTTAGGGCGTATTTCCAGGTTGTGGGCTCGATCTCCAGTAGGGGGTGCTGGGCAGGAGGCAGCTGATCAATGATTCTCTGTCATCATTGATGTTTTTATCTCTCCCTCTCTGAAAAAAAAAAAGTATGTCTATTCTATTCTATTCTATTCTATTCTATATTCACATATATTATATGAATTAGAATTTCTAGCCCTAGCCAGATTGGCTCAGTGAATAGAGCATCGCTCTGCAGACTGAAGGGTCCTGGGTTCAATTCTGGTCAAGGGCATGTACCTGGGTTGCAGGATCCTCCCACGTGGCTTGTGCAGGAGGCAACCAGTTGATATGTTTCTCTCACATTGATATTTCTCTCTGTCTTTCCCTCTCTCTTCCACTCTCTCTAAAATCAATAGAATTAGAATTTTTGGAGTAAAGGCATGATCATTTAAAACTATTATGGCTATTGCCAAATTACCCCCATAAGATATTGTATCAATGTTTATTGTCACAAGTTTTATGATTCTTTCCCCATATACTTATAAACACTGTGTAAATCTGATAGATAAAATGGCATCTCCTTGTTTATAATGCTATTTCTTTATGGGGTTGAGAATTTTTTCACATTTTTTTATTTTTTATTTTTAATATATTTTATTGATTTTTTACAGAGAGGAGTGGAGAGGGATAGACAGTTAGAAACACTGATGAGAGAGAAACATCGAACAGCTGCCTCATGCACACTCCCTACTGGGGATGTGCCCGCAACCAAGGTACATGCCCTTGACCGGAATCGAACCTGGGACCCTTCAGTCCGCAGGCTGACTCTCTATCCACTGAGCCAAACCGGTTAGGGCTGTTTTTATTTTTTATTTTTTGTTTTTATTTTTATATGAGCTTCCTGTTCAGGGTTTTTGCTCCCCCCTGCCACTGGGTTGTCTTCCTAAAAGATTTTTGTAGATTAAAGAGCTTAATGGTTTGTCTGTCCTATCACTCTGGATTAAGCAAGTGTGGCTCAGGGGGTCTTAGTGTAGTGTTAGGGATAAGCTCTATGAGAGCAGAGACAAGGTCCCATGATGCTGGTGAGTTTGTATAAGTCAGGGGCGACTTTTGGGAGGAGGTGATACAGAGATGAGTCTTCAAGGATGAGATCAAGGAAGAGGATGTTTCAGTGGAGTGGATTACACAAGCAGAATGTCATGACAGCAAATGATGTGTGTTCTGGTGGGAAATTGGGGGAATTATGTAAGTAATTCTGTCTTCTGAAGGTAGAGTGCTAGGAGGGGGTGGCGTAGCAAGAAATGACAGTGGAGGCCAGTTATGGAGTTAGTACACTTTCCTGTAGGCAGCAGGAAGACACAGAGAGGGTTTTAAGCACATGATCAGGTTTGTGTTTCAATACCACTTCTCTAGCTGCTCTGTTGCATGGGGTGCAGGAGAAGGAAAAGCAGTTAGGAGGTGATTGCAGCAATCTGGAAGAGGATGGTGGCCCGGATAGGACACTGCGCATGGAACAGGGAGATGTGGACACTCTTGAAAACTATTCATGTTTGGGAGAAGGACAGCAGAAATGTGATTGCGGAGCTCTGGAACATAGTGCTTCAGTTACAGTTTCTCCACGGGTCATGGGGGTTTAGAAAAGGTGGATATGGTGGGGATAAGGAAAGGTGAGAATGGGGCTGAGGTGTGGACAGAGGATGTTCTAGTTTTGAGTTAGATGTTGTTTGGGGGTGTCTGCCTAGCCACACCCCCTGCTCTGAGACTTCCACAGGTGTGGGCTCTTACTGCCAGGTGACCCTGCCGCTCCATAGCTACCTGGGTCAGGGCAGACACCTGACGCAGAGAACACCCATCAGAGCCTCTTTCTCTGGAATTTGGAATTTGACTCGGGAAAGACACCGGGTCAGTTAGCTCACCTTTCTTGTCCGTTGCACTCTGGGGTGGCCATGTCTATGTCATGTGTGACTGAAGCAGGGGAAGGGGACTCTCAGAGAGGGGTCAAATAAAGTTCCCAAAAGGAGAGAAGTGGGGACCTCCAGCTCAGCAAGGCAGATTGAACCCCTACATCACCTCTCCCTCCCCAGAGCTCGCTAACAAGGCGATTAAAGGACACAGAGTTGGGAGAGGAGTGCACATGAGATGCCAGAACAACTGGAACCAGAAAAACCTGTGGGCGAATGGTAACTGGCCTAGCATTCCAGAGAATTCCACCAAGTTTTAAGTCTTTTAAAGAACCCCTGGGGCACTTAAGCTGCTGGGAATGTGTTTCTTTCTCTTTTGACCAAAGGGTTCTCCTCCCAAGAAGCAATCATTCCTCTCCAGGATGCTCCTCCTGCCCTGGCCCCTCATCCTGCCGACCCAGGCAGCGCGGAGGAAGAGGCCTCCCCTGGGCCAGCAGTCAAGCCAGGGTCTTTGCCCAGTGACCCTGGCAGCTGCCACCTCCTCATGCCCCAGAAGCCAGGCCATGTTCAGAGGCTCCATCTGAGGTTGGCCCAGGTCCCAGCTGTTCTCTTGATTGGCAGGGGATGGAGCCCATTGGTTCTGCTTCTGAAGCGGGAGCCACAAGCCCACACTTGGTTTGTGCCCCTCACGTTGCCCTGGCTTCTTTGCTTTGCTGAACGAGGCAGGGTTCATGCTCCTTTTCATCTGCTCTCCTCCCGTGTCCAGAAGCTCTGGGAGGGGCAGTGGTCTTGATGGAGATGACTGTCCCCAAATTAATATAAGTCTGTGACTCTCTGAAAAGTAGTCGCGAACGTTCACTCAGTTGCCCACCTTTATGAGGCATTTCCTCTCTGCACACTTTCATCCTTTTCTCTCTTTTTTTTTGTAATTAGCATAGATTTACTTCCTAGGTTCCAATTGCTATATTGATAATTTAATTAATTGGTCAAAAGGAATGAGGTCATTTTGGTTACACAAACATTTGAAATCGGGGTTTGGAGACAGGGTGATCAACTAGTTATCAACATGTTAACGTGATCAACGCCAGGGCATTTTTTGAGAGCGAAACTGGGCCATGCTGGGACGGTAGGTGTAAACAGGGGCTGTCCTGTGCACACTCGGTGTGCAGTCACCCTGTTGATAGCTGACTTGCTTAAGCCTTGGCAGCCCATTTATTTCGAATTGGTTTTGATGGTGAGAACCAGCGAGGAAATCTAATTCACACAGTGAGGGTTTTGGGGGTTTGTTTTGTGTGTTTTCAGCTTGCTTTACAGCAGTAGTTCTCAATGTGTGTGGCAGCAGGTGGCTGAGTGTGAAGGGCCCCAGGTGAGCTGGGACCTTATCAGGCTTCGAGTGCAGCCCCATACCCACAGTCACACACACATATGGACACGTGCATATGCACATGTACATATTTCCTTTGACACATTTGCATGGACACACACTCCCCCTAAGCCTGTATAGGTACATGCAAATGTGTGCAAATGCACTTACTCACATACACATGCTTTTGCACATGCCCCCTCACACAAGTTTGCATCCCCAAGTGTTTGCAAACACTCACGCACTCACACACTCACAGGCCAGACAGGAGTAGAGTCATCTGAGGGCCCTGCTCCTCTCCCAGCTGCTGACCCCATTGTGGAGAGCTGAGGATCAGGGCTGCCAAGCAGCTCAGACTGGGGGCCATGTGCGTAGAGGTCAGGCTGGCAGAGACCACGTGCTGGGCTAAGGAGTCCAAGCCAATGTAAACGGGCCTCTTCGGGAACAGGGCTCATCTGCAAAGCAAACAACTACAAACAACTAAGCCAGCAAACCCAGCTTAGCTTTTCATTTACTGAGTTGTCACAGAAAACTCTGAAATGCTCCAAAAAGTTAATGGTGTTCAGCACGGATCAGTGACTTTGAGGGGAGTTCTATTGCCATCCCTCTGTTTTCCCTAATTTTTCTATGGTCAGCACACATTAGTTTTAAATAATAGGATCATAAATGCAGTTGGTTGAAGACATGTGTTGACGATACTTGTCCAGCATCCCTTCCTTGGCCCCGGTCCCTAACTTGCTCTCCTGTGCTCCATGTGACTCTGGTGGAGCTGACAATTGTCGAAGCTGGGACTCCATGCTTTTGGGTGTGTGGGCTTGCCCGGGCTTGGCTTCCCAACAGCAAGTCACATGACCCCTGCTGGGCCAGTCAGAATCCTTGTCATTTTCTACACAGACCTGGAGGAGATCAACGCTCTCTTTCCTGTGGGACGTTAGAGCTGTCTCTGGCCATGCTCCCTCTCCCCCCACTACATGGGAGAAACCCCTCTCCATTGGGCTGGGCTGACAGAGAAGCTAGCCATGGAAAAGAAATCCCTTTGATTTTAAGACAAATTTACTATTTTATGTACAACTAAGAAAGAGAAAAAGTCTGCCAGTAAGTATGACATGCCTTTGGCTATAACTCACCTTCTGATTTCAGAGATATGTGAAAAACTGAGAATCAATGAAACGTGTATGTAGATGGATGGATTGATGGATGGATGGATAGACAGATGCAGTAAGAGGGTATGAGCAAGGGAATGAGAGTCCATGAGAGACCAAGTGTGTGTGTGTGTGTGTGTGTGTGTGTGTGTGTGTGTAAGGGTTGGGGAGATTCCTGAAAACATTTGATCACCTGGATTCAGCCTTTCCTGAAGTTGACATCGTTGTTGTATGAACCAATAAAAACCCATTGTTTCTTAAGCACACATGAATCAGATTTCTGTGATTCACAATGGAAAGAAACGGGACTGATTCATCTGCTTCTGATCTCATTTATTGCCCAGACACAGGTAACAGAAAAGGGTTTTCTTTCCTGTTATCTCCTCATGGCTAAGGACCTGTAGTTGACTTCACTTTAAGGATCTGTAGTGGATGGGGTAGACTGAGCCTGATCAGTCCCATAGTAGATAGTGCAGAATTGAATTGGGATCTTGTGGACACTCCTTGGTGGCAAGTATCAGAGACCTCATTTCAAAGTAACTTAAGCAAAAAGTGTTTTTTTTGTGTGTGGAAAGTCCAAAAGTATGCAAGCTTTAGGCACAGATGGCTCTAGGGGCCCACATGACTTTTCGGGACATGGCCTCTACTTTCTTCTCTGTTGGCTCTACTGTCAGACTGGCTGTCCTTGTGAGGTGACTCTGGTCAGACATAGACCTTCTAAGTTAGCAGTCTCAATGGAAAGATATTTTTGTTCCAAAAAATTCTGAGTGCCTGGGATTGCACATCAGTGGGCCAATTGTGTGGGAACTGTCACCTTAGAAATTCCTGGCCCTGAATGGGAACATGCTGATTGGCCATGTTAGGTCATGTGACATGAAATGGGTGGGGCTTCAGGCGATACAGGCTGAAAATGATAGAGAGGTGATTCCCTCAAAGGAAAATTGAGGTTCTGTTACCATTAGAAGGGAGGATGGTTGCCCCGTAGGTTCCTGCAACAATTCTACCCCACTCTTCTGGGTTAACACCTCCCAGGGAAGGCCCCCAAATGTTAGTTACCTGGTCCTCAGGGTCTGACCTCTCCCAGAGATGCTCTTCCCAGTCTGGCATCCAGGGACAGCCCAGCATTTGGTAGGTGCTGGGGCCTGACTTTCCTCTTGCAGAAATGAAGCAGGATGCTGGGGAGAGGCGTCCCTTGGGAGGCTACCCCGGCCTACCACAAGGAACCAGGAGTCCTTTCTGGGCGCCATTATGTGATCTCCCTCCTTTTAGCCTGCAGAAAATATGGTCTTAATACAGCATGTTTGACAGTGTAGGCAGGATTAAAGGGCAGTCCTAATTGACAAGGGGGTTGGCTTCCACATGTTTACTCTCCAGAATAATTCCACACGGCAGGCATGATTAGTCATGTCATTCTCATGCCACTTGTGAGGGAGATGATAACCACACATTTTGTGTCTGGGAGACATGACACTGAACAGGCACTGGCCCCTTAGGTCCACAGGAAGGATGGAGCAAGTGTCCCTGAGGTGTGGCTCTGCCAGTTGGAAGGCTGTCCCTGCTCATGCCAGGCGGAAGTAGCTGCCTGTCTAAAGATGCATCAGAGGGTCCTGGAGCCCAGTCCACCACTTTGCAGCTGGTGAACTTAGATGAGTGCTTTGCCCTCCCTGGCACGTTCATCTGTGTAATGGGGCTCCTGTGGGATTGAGTGAGATGATGCCCATAAAGTGCTTGGCATGCTATCTAGATGCAGTAGGTGCTCAATAAAGAGGCAGCAACAGCTGTTATTGTTATCACTATTAGACCATTCCATTTTTCACACAGTCGTCAGAGGAAGTTTTCAAAATGTCACTCTGGTTGCTTCACCCTCTTATAATGCCTTCTGCTTATCACCCCCCAAAGGCCTTATTTCTCAAAGCTGGGTTTCTCAGTCTCGGCACTATTAACATTTTGGGGTTGATAATCTCTATTGTGGGGGCATCCTGCACACTGTAGGAGGTTTAGCAAGCTGGCCCCCACCCCCTATATGCCAGTAGCACCCTGCGTGTCCCCACTAAGTTGGGACAACCAAAAATGTTTGCAGACATTGCGAAATGGCCCCTGGAAGGGTCATCTCTCCTCCACACTATCCCCTTCCCAGTTGAGAACCACTGCCTCAAACCAAACCCAGAGCATTGTCACGGTCTCCCAGGCCAGTGTGGTCTGGTTGCCTAGTTGCCACAGACCCCTCTGGTTTCACCCAGTACTGGGCTTCCCCTGATCTCTGATTCAGCCACTCTGGGCTCTGCCACGGACTTTGCACCTGCCACTCTCTCTGTGAGAAGCCCATCCTGGCCTCCCTTGCCTCTCACCTCCAGTTCATCCTTCAGACCTCAGCTTGGCTGTGACTTTCTCAAGGAAACTTCCTGATTTGCCCAAATAAGTTGCATTCTCCTCCGTCTCGGCTGTCAGTGCAACAGCTCCTTTTGCAGCACGTGTCATAGTTGTAATCATATATTTATGTGTGTGATTTTGTTGTTGTTGTTGTTAATCCTCACCGGGAGGATATTTTTCTCCCCATTGATTTTCAGGGAGAGAGGGAAAGACAGAGAGAAACATCAATGTGAGAGAAACACATCGATTGGTTGTCTCTTGCACGAGCCCTGATCAGGGCCTGGGCCAGGGAGGAGTCTGCAACCAAGGTACATGCCCTTGACCGAATCGAACCTGGGACCCTTTGATCCTCAGGCTGACACTCTGTTTACTGAGCCAAACTGGTTAGGGCATGTGTGTGATTCTTTAATTAAAAGAATCTTCCAGTGGAGTGCAACTCCTGAGAATTAGGAATGAGTTCCCTGTGTCCAGTGGTTAGCACTCAGTAGAGTCTTGCTGAATGTTTGTTGGATGAGTAAATGAGTTCTGAGCAATGCAGCTTCAACTCATAGGCTAGTGGCTGGCCATCTCCCAGTCAATGCCATGGACTCCAATGACAATGTTTTTATTCTGTTTACATCTTTTGTGAAGATAATCTTTTGTGACGACAACACCCAGGTCAAGATATAGAACGTTGCCAGCATCTCAGAAGCTCCTTCATCTCCCTCTGACTCAATATCCACCCAAAGGTGACCACTGACGTTATCCCTGTCATCATAGATGAACCTTGCTGGTTGTGGATGTTGTATTAATCAGACTTCTCAAGAGAAACAGAACCAATAGGATGTTTATACAGAGAAAGATTTATTGTAAGGAATTGGCTCACACATTATGGAGGCTGGCAAGTCCAAAATCTGCAGGATGGGCTGGCAGGCTGGAAACCCAAGGAAGAGCTTATGTTGTAGTTCAAGTATGAATGTCGTCTGCTGACAGAATTCCTCCTTGCTCTGGAAGGTTAATCTTTTGCTCTATTAAGGCCTTCAACTGATTAAATGAGGCCCGCCCACATTATAGAGAGTAATCTGCTTTACTCAAAATTTCACTGGTTAAAATGTTAATATCATCCAAAAACACTGTCACAGACACATCCAGAATAGTGAGACCACATTTCTGGGCACCATGGTTCAGTCAAATTGACATAAAATTAACCACCACAGATGTCATATAACTGGAATTACATAGTATGTCCTCTTTTGTGTCTGACTTCTTTTGCCTAATATTATGTCTGTGAGTTTCATCCCTGTGGTTCAGCAGCAGTAGTTCATTCTTTTTCTTTGCAGTGTAATACTCTGTTGTATTAGTGTATTACCATTTATTTTCATCATTGATAGACATTTGATTTGTTACTATGAATATTTTTTGATAGCCATAAATGCTCATTTCTGGAATTGTGGAATTGCTGGGTTTCCGGACACACATATAGTTTACTCAGTGGATACTGACAAACATTTCCATGGTGGATGAATCTGTCCACATCCCCCCTCAGGGCATGCGCATTCTAATTCCTTTACATCCTTGTGGACACTGCATGTTGTCAGTATTTTCAATTTTAGCCATCCTGGTAGGAGTGGATTGGTATCTCACTGTGGTTTTCATTAAGCCTTTCTTTAAAAAATTCTCTGTTGGGGGAGACCACATCTAGCCTTCTACACAGTTTGAGAAGTTGCTTTTATTAAGATCATCCTGTGCACCAGTTTCTGAGAGAAGGAAACTAGTATTTACCTTATACTGCCTGTCTGTCAGGCACGGTGCTGGGGGCTTTCCAGATTTTACCTCTTGTCTTCCTCAAGACAGCTCTTAAAAGATGTGGACAACACTGTAGATAGACTAGGACAGGCGACACTGCCAATCCCCCAGGACCTGAGCATGCAAATGAGACGTCAGGTTCTCACTCCCTGGGGAACTGATTCAGCAGTTGCTTCTGTGACAGGCACTTGTGAATGTGACAGATGTTCCTGCAGAGAGAGCTGCGTTTGATGGGAGCCACTGCCGGAATCAGATGGGTCTTGAGTACACACGTTTTATTTCCCCTTAGTCCCTGCATGGGGACCACAGGTGGCAGGTCGGGAAGTGGAGGCTGTGCCTGCCCTTTTCCATGAAGACCTGTGTCCTAGCGGCATCAGCCCCGTGGACTCTGGGTCAGTAGCATTTTCTCACTAATTTTTGGTAAAGGCTATAGGTGAAGGCTATTTTGCTGTGCGAAGGCATTTTCAGAGAGTCCTTGTCATTGCCTTTTTTTCAAGAGGGCATTTGAACACTAGGAAGCAGGTAGACAATCAGAATAAAAGTGAATCTTCAGGTTTAATACATTGTCTCTATTGAAAAAGCCAACTTTTCTCATTATGCTGTGGACCAGTGGAAAATTCACTGCAGGCTGGATTTTGCCAACCTCTGGGGTGATAGAAAAGTGCAGACTTTAGCGCCAAACCTAGGTTTGGATCCCAAGCCTGGTACTTAAGGCTGTGTGACCTTGGCAAAGTCACTCATCTTTCTATGATGCAGCTCAGAAGGTTACCGGTGTAGTCAGTCCCTTAGCCACAAATGCAAACCTCAACCGCTATCACAACAGGAAGTGCTTTTCTTATGTTTGGTGCAACTCATTTGGCAGCAAAATCTGACACGAGGCTGTATTACAGTCTTCCTTGATCCCAGCTGCAGTGAGTCTGCATGTTTTGCTCTGGAAATATTAACATTTGTTACCGAGATATTCTCCCAGACCTCACAGGGAGTGTCGCATTGTATAGCACATGCAATGTATTACCTTCCTGCAATCTGGAACAGCCTGAATTCTGATGTACATCTGGGTTTCAGATGTTGGAAACTAAATTTGGATTTACTTTTTAAAAAGTTTATGTATCATCTCATGGACCTAAAAGAGGCCGGGGATATTTCTGCTTTCAGGTGCAGTTGAATCCAGGGGCTCAGATGAGATCTGTCTCCTCATTCAGCTCTGACTCTCTCTCTGCTTTTCCTGGAGTGCTGGCTCCATTCCCATTCTTGCCTCACATAGTGGCGGGGACAAGGCACCGAAACAGGCTTAGTTTGGGTCACGCTGCAGCCCTTCTTGGTGAGGGAGGGTGGTAGCTCCTCCAGAAGAGTAGGGGCACACCACACCCGCAGATGCCACCGCGTCAGTTGTGAACTAGTTCTGGACAACCAGCCTTCACCTGGCATATCCAGCACCAGGGAAAACCCAGTCCAAGCAAAGAATACCTTGGAGGAGTGCAGACTCTTGCCTTTGAGCCTCTCATTTGGACTCTGAGTCCCCCTGTCTGTGACATGCTGAGTGTCTTGTGGTAGACTTACCTCTTGCTTTCCCCGTCAGAACTCCAGTCCTTAAATCTAGTGTTTCTGTTGCTGACAGTGACTGGAGGAGCTGCTGTACATGCTGTTCCCTCTGCTGGAATGTTCTTCCCGCCTTTCACCCAGAAGACCAGCTCTGCTCGTGTTTCTGAGTTTAAAGGCCAAAACTTCTCTGACCTTCTAAGGTTCTCCCTTGAAATTCCCACCCAGTCCCTGCCTTTCTTTTCTTTCCAGTATCAGTTTCACTGTGTAATGATACATCAACAACCCCCTCCCGGGCTAGACTGGCACAGCTTGACGGCAGGGCCTAACTTCTCAGTGTTGGACACACACGAGTGATCAATAAATATATATATATACTAGAGGCCCAATGCATGAAATTCGTGTAAGGGGCTCGGCCCTCACAGCCGGCTTTGTCCAGAAGGTTGTCTGGAAGGATGTCCAGAAGGTCATTCAGCTGTCTGGTCTAATTAGTATATTGCACTTTTATTATTATAGATATTTAAAAATATATTTTTCTTGATTTCAGAGAGGAAGGAGGAGGGAGAGAGAAATGGAAACAGTGATGAGAGAGAATAATTAATTGGCTGCCTCCTCATACCCCCTACTGAGGCTCAAGCCCTCAACCCTGGCATGTGCCCTGACCAGGAATCGAATCCTGACCTCCTGGTTCATAGGTCAATGCTCAATCACTGAGCCATACTGGCTGAGCTCGATAAATATATTTTTGAATGAATGAATGAAGGGCAGAACTTGGATTCAAATTCTGGCCTCCCTGACCCAGGGGCTCACACTGCTAATCATTGCACATCTCTCAGTGTCTTCAGATCTAAATCAGCGGTCACAACCTTTCAGACCTCATGGACCACCAGCGGTCCATAGCGACCACTGATCTAAATGAGAGGACCTGCGTCCATCTTATTCTAGAACAGTGGTTCTCAATCTTCCTAATGCCTCAACCCTTTAATACAGTTCCTCATGTTGTGGTGACCTCCAATTTCATTGTTACAAATTGAACATAATTAAAGCATAGTGATTAATCACAAAAACAATCTGTAATTATATATGTGTTTTCCGATGGTCTTAGGGGACCCCTGTGAAAGGGTCGCTCGACCCGCAGAGGGTTGAGAACCACTGTTGCGACCCACAGGTTGAGAACCACTGTTCTAGAGTGTTCTAGAGCACACGGTGATAGCTTTCCTTTTACTGCATATATTTCATAACTCCCCTGGAAGGGCCGGACTCCTAATTCTTAGCCATCTCAGAGGCTCCCATCTGACTCTAGACACCCTCTTCCCAGCTTGCCTCTGCTCAGAGTGCAGTGCCACGTGGATGATTAAGATGCTGGCAGTGTCCTGGCAGACGTGGAGCCCCATGTATGTCTCTGGTCTTTTCCCAACATTCTCTGATGAAGCTCTGTCTCAATCCCCGGCCACTGGAAAGTTCTTGCCCATGAAGTGCCACATGGGAGTGTGTAAGGGACATATTTTACCATGTCTCCTCTGACTCTCACTACCATCCTTTTGGGAAACTGATCTATGTGATTTTTTTTTTAATCCTCACCAAAGGAAGACATGCTTAGAGAGAGGGAGAGAGGGAAGTGGGAGGAAAGAAAAGGAGGGAGGAAGTAAGGGGGGAGAGAGAGAGAGAGAGAGAGAGAGAGAGAGGTGTGAGAGAGAAACATTAATCAGTTGCCTTCTGTATATGCCCTGACTGAGGATTGAATCTGCAGCTAGGTATGTGCCCTGACCCGGAATTAAACTGGCAACCTTTTGGTGCACAGGGTGATGTTCAGCCAACTGAGCCATTCCGGTGAGGCTAATCTATGTGATTCTGATAGGAACGGCTGGTTTCAGTATTCTCTTCTGGAATCTAGTTATGGTCAGATGACTGAACCACACCAATTGCCATGGCCAGGGTGGTTGGTCCAGGCACAAGACCCAAGCTAAGCCAATCAGGGTCCTTCCCTGGGATTTCTCTACTCTCTGCTTGTGGTATCAGATGGCTGTGAAACTGGATCCAGAGTGGCCACAGTTCTAGCTTCAGGGAATAGCCATTCTGATAGAATAAAGCTGGCTCACCAAGAGAAGCAAAGATAATAGAATAGACGGCCCTTAGACTAGCAGTGACCCCATTTATTGGATGCCCCAATATGCCAGGCGTCCCCTGCCTGTGACATGCACACCTTTTTCCTAAAGCATCTTGCATTATGACAGGCAGGAGTGAAGCAGATGGTGAGGTTCCTGGATGCTCAGGTGCTTGCATAAGATTTGTACAAGGCTCCGGCACAGGGGGGTCTGCCCGGAGGCCTGAGGCCTCTGCACTGGCCCTTGAGACTCCTGCCAGCCTTCCTTCTTGGGGAGTCCCTGCCTTGGAGCTCATCTTATCCCAGGAGAGAGAGGGCATCCTTTGTGCAGCTCTGCTACACAGTGGGCGAGGATGGGCACATGCCTGGCTGGCTGGGTGTAGGGCAAGCAGAGAACCCAGTGCCAAGGTCTGGTATGCCTTCCTTCCTCCCCCGCCTCCCTCAGGGCACATGCATTTGGGGCCACAGTGGAAGCTACTCTTATGAATGAATACCTGGGAAACAAAGGGCTGCCTTCATGAAAGAGAAAGTCCTCTCGCCCAACACCAAGCCAAACGCCCAGTTAAGCAAACAGCTGCAAAGCACACCCAATCCAAAGAAGCAGTTAGGAAAAAGTCTTACATCTCTCACTTGGGCAGCCATAGCCCCAGAGGCCAGGCAGCGGGAAAGGCCCCCGGCGGCCTCGCTAAAGGCCAGAGGACTCGCTGGCATGCTTTCGAGTTGGAGCGTACCAGCTCCTGGCTCCTCCGGCCAGAGCAAAGGAGGGAATGCACTCCTGAGCTGGGCTCTCTGACTCAGGAGCAGGGCTGGGGGCGCTCCTGAGGACAGGAAGGCCCCTCTGCGCCAGATTTTCAGCAACATCAGGATGTGGAGAAAGCCTAGCTCACCACATCCCTTTGGCGAACTTGGACAAGAAACGCACCAGCTTTCAACACCACTCTTGTTCTCCATCAATGGCTTCCATTGTAGGCACAGACTCCCCAGCTCCAGAGTTGGTTCTGTGCCCTGGCTAGTCTCAAACCAGGGGACCTGGGCTCATCCACCCCTTCCTCTGCATTGGGAAGCATCCCCAGTCTTGCCCAATAGCCCCAGCAAGAAGTTTCCTTCTGCTCCCTGCCCATGGAGGGACAGAGAGCTGGAGAAAATGCTCTGCCACCCTCCCTCAAGGCCTCTGAATCTTTGAGGCCCCTGCTGTGGTCCCTTTCTCACTGCCTTCCACTGATGTTCCCCACTGAAGCCCAGGACAGAGCTCAGCAAACTGCCATCTGGGGCCCAAATCCAGCCCACTGCCTGTCTTTAAAGATAAAGTGTTATTGGAACAACCATACCCGTTCATTTACATATTGTTTATAGCTGCTTTTTCCTTAGGATGGCAGAGTTGAGTAGTGGCAACAGGGACTGCATGGCCCACAAATCCTCCAATTTTTACTACCTGATCCTTTCAAGGAAAACTTTGCCCACTCATGATCTAGGTCCAAGGGGAGTTGTACAGAATTTAATGTTTGCATTTTCCATCTCTGGCTCAATTGACTGATTCACTCATTCAACAAATACTACCTGAGCCCTAGCTGGCTTGGCTCAGTGGATAGAGCGTCAGCCTTCAGACTGAAGGGTCCTGGGTTTGATTCTGGTCAAGGGCACATGCCTGGGTTTCGGGCTTTATCCTCAGTAGGAAATCAATGATTCTTATCATTGATGTTTCTATCTCTCTCTTCCACTCTGAAATCAATAAAAATATATTAAAAACAAACTAACAAACCCCATCAAAAAAACAAAACAAAACAAATGCTACCTGAGTGTCTACTGTACACCGAGCTCTGAGCTGATTGCTATGGATACAGTGATGGACAAGGCAGACATGCTGCAGTCCTCAAGGGAAGCAGAGGACAGGCTGCCCAGCAGCGCACACACACTTCGCTACGACTGTGCCAAGTGTTATAAAGGAAAGGGTGGGGAGCTATGTGGGCCCAGTGCAAGGCTCAAGGACGGCTGCCTGGTGGAAATAATATGTCAGCTGAGACCTCCATGGTGAGTAGGACTTAGTGAGGCCAATGGGATGGGGAGGGGAGAGGACAGAGAATTCTCTAGAGTACAGCCTGGCTGAGGCAGGACAGAGCACGCCCCCACCAGGAATGAAGAGAGGTCCTAGGAGGAGACACGAGGATGAGCTTCAGGAATGGGCAGCCTGGGACAGGACCATCGGTCCACCAGGTGAGAAATTGGGATGTGTCCCTCCTTCTTTGAGACACTAAGGTTTCTCTTCTGCCTCGTACAAAGCTCAATCTAAATTCAGATCCACAAACTGGTTCTAAAGGAGTACTGTCTTGTCCCACTGGTGTGGCTTAGTGGTTAAGCATCAACCCATGAACCAAGAGGTTACCAGTTTGAATCCTGGTCAGGGCAGATGTCCTAGTTTTGGGCTCAGTCCCCACTGGGGGGCATGCAGGAGGCAGCCAATCGATGTTTCTCTCTCATCGATATTTCTATCTCTCTGTCCCTCTCCCTTTCTCTCTAAAAATCAATAAAAGTATATATATTTATAATACTTGCTTTTTAATTTTTAAAATTTTATTGATTTCAGAGAGGAAGGGAGAGGGAGAGATAGAAACAACAATGATGAAAGAGAATCATTGACTGGCTGCCTCCTGCATGACCCCTACTGGGGATGGAGCCTGAAACCCCGGCATGTGTCCTTGACTGGAATCGAACCCAGGACCCTTCAGTTCGCAGGCTGATGCTCTATCCACTGAGCCAAACCAGCTAGGTCAGTGGTCGGCAAACTCATTAGTCAACAGAGCCAAATATCAACAGTACTTCTTCAAAATAGACTTGCCCAGGCCGAAAACCGACTTCTGCGCATGGGCCACGAAGTTTCAATCGCATTGTATGCGAGCCCGCACGTGGTATTTTGTGGAAGAGCCACACTCAAGGGGCCAAAGAGCTGCATGTGGCTCTCGAGCCGCAGTTTGCCGACCACTAGGGCAATAAAAGCATATATATATATTTTTAAAGAAGTGCCGTCTGATTTGGAACCACTGGCTATGTGTGCGAATGTAAATATAAGTTAAATTAATTACAATAAAATGTAAGATGTTCAAATTGTGCTGGACAGCCTCATGTGGCCGCCCTGTTGCATAGTGCAGACAAGGAGCACCCCATCATCACAGGGTTCCCCCAGGCAACTCTGGCTGAAGGGAGAATCTGGCTCAAACCTCCATTGAGTCTCAACTGGGATTCAGGCTTTTCCGTTCACAAGCTGTGAGAGCTTGAGCAAGCTATTGGATTTTTATGAATCTCCATTTTGCCATCTGCAAGATAGGCCCAGACAGTGTTGGCATACTGGAGAGGTGCTCCCTCTACATGGCAACGGTAATAATTTCACTGTGCAGTAGAGTACAAAATCTAAAACCACCCTGAGAATCCCTATCAGGGAGGAAACTGAAAACAAAGTGCTAAGTTGCTGTGGGGGAAGGGAGGCTTGAATCTGCACCGGAGGGAGCAGGCACCTGTGCATGGGAAGAGCAGGAAGGAGGCAGAGAATTTGCACGAGGCTGCGAACTACTCGAGATGGAGCAGTTGGCTGGTGTGGCTGAAGGTCTTTCCAGAACAAGGAGTCTAAAGATCCGTTAGAAGCTCTTTGCAGGCTGAGCTGTAGGCCCACATCCCGAGTCCAGCAATGCCTGTCCCTGAGAAGTCTCAGGAGATTGGAGAGGGGGATGGGGTGGGAGTCCAGGCTGAATTCCCTAAGTGACTGTTCATGGCGTGGAAGAGAGGGCTCACTGAGGCAGTGGGAGGATCCATCGCCATGTTAATTCAGTGAAGAGGACTCAGAATCTCAGGATCCGAGGGGCCCTCGAGAAGACCAGAGCAGTTGGAATTCACAGAAATCTTGGGGAAACTTTGGACTTTCACAGGACAGAGAATGGGGGGATTGGGGTCATCTCAGGGCCTGGAGTCCTCTTAGGCATCTGGGTCACACTCTGAACTCTGAGGGCAGGGTCCGAACCTACCCCAGCTTTGTGCAGAGGCTGTGTTACCATAGATGGCTATGTGTTCGAATGTAAATATAAGTTAAATTAATTTCAGTAAAATGTAAGATGTTCACATTGTGCTGGACAGCCTCATGTGGCCGCCCTGTGGGCCTACAGCTCGGCCTGCAAAGAGCTTCTAACGGATCTTTAGACTCCTTGTTCTGGAAAGACCTTCTGCCAAACTCAAAATACCCATTGGCTTGAACTGGAGGTGAGTTCTTCATTCCTTCACTCAAATAATTGGACAGGCCTATTATGGTTGCATATGTTCGAAAACCCAATTCAAACTAATTCAAGGGGGTAAAAAAGAATGAATGACTTAGAGAACAATAATCCAGGGACTGAATCAAATCTGGCTTTCGGGCAAGCTGGGTCAGAGCTCTTGGAACAGAGAAAGGACCAAGTTCTCCCCTCATTGGTCCCACTTTTCAGTTCAATGAGATGGCTGCCAGCAGTTCCAGGCCAACACAAGCTTCCGGATTCCAGAACTAGGGGGCAGGGAGCGCTTTTAGAAGCCCCAGAGACAATCACCTTGTGAGTTGTTGGCTCTGATTGGGTCCCATGCTTATCCCTGAACCATGGGACAAAATGGTCTGACCAGCTTGGGTTCTTACATGCTCCCCATGGGCTGAGCCAGAGAAATTGAGGACCAGGGTCAGTCAAGGGAACTGAGGAACGTAGAGAGAGCTGAGTGGATGCTGGGCATGGAACAGGGGACATCTTTCATAATGAGCTTACTGAACACCCTGGGCTGGCTGGGGCGCAGCAGAGGGAGGCCGGGCCCACATGAGGCTTACCCTCTAGCAGGAGGATTGACCCCACCTTGATGGCCCTTTGCCTCCCATCCCTGCTGGCTTGGGTCCAGCCCAGAGAGAGGAGTGAAGTTAACTGTCCATTGTTACCGTGACATTTCCTGAGAGCAACAAAGGGCCTTTCACAGTGCGAAAGCAAAACCATGGATGTGCGAGGACCTGGAAGTCACAGAATGTGGTTGTTGAGGTGCCAGATGGAAGATACCCAACGGGTCATGTTCAGAGTTTTGAGCTAAAACAGACACGCTCTTAAAAAATCCATATAAGGCCAGCATTGCAGGTAAACCTTTCGGAGTGAAGGGCTCTGGGCTGGAACTCAGAAACTGAAAACACATGGAATGTTCTGGAAAAATTAGTGAGCAATGGGGCCAAGTTCTCTTCCAGGTTTCCCTGTCACTCTGGCTGATGCAGTCCCCAGGGGAACTGAGCCTCAGGGTCCCATCCCTCTCCCTGTCACCAAGACCCCTTTTAAGGGAGAGTGGAGGGAGAGAACATAGAAAAACCAAGATACTTCACAGATCTAGAACGAACTCTCCAAAAATTCATCTGGAATAAAAAAAGACCCCGAATAGCTGCAGCAATCCTGAGAAAGAACAAAGTAGGTAGGATCTCAATACCAGATATCAAGCTGTATTACAAAGCCACTGTTCTCAAAACTGCCTGGTACTGGCACAAGAACAGACATATAGATCAATGGAACAGAATAGAGACCCCAGAAATTGGCCTGAACCAATATGCTCAATTAATATTTGACAAAGGAGGCAAGAATATACAATGGAGCCAAGATAGTCTCTTCAATAAATGGTGTTGGGAAAATTGGACAGATATATGCAAGAAAATGAAACTAGACCACCAACTTACACCATACACAAAAATAAACTCAAAATGGATAAAGGACTTAAATATACGACAGGAAACCATAAAAATACTAGAGGAATCCAAAGGCAACAAAATCTCAGACATATGCTGAAGCAATTTCTTCACTGATACAGCTCCTAGGGCAGTTGAAACTAAAGAGAAAATGAACAAATGGGACTACATCAAAATAAAAAGCTTCTGCACAGCAAAAGAAACCATCAACAAAACAACAAGAAAACCCACTGCGTGGGAAAACATATTTGCCAACGTCATATCTGATAAGGGCCTAATCTCCAAAATTTATAGGGAACTCATACAACTTAACAAAAAGAAGATAAACAATCCAATCAAAAAATGGGCAAAAGATCTAAATAGACACCTTTCAAAAGAAGACATTCAGAAAGCCAAGAGACATATGAAAACATGCTCAAAGTCACTAATCATCTGAGAGATGCAAATCAAAACAACAATGAGGTACCACCTCACACCTGTCAGACTGGCTATCATCAACAAATCAACAAACGACAAGTGCTGGAGAGGATGTGGAGAAAAAGGAACACTTGTGCACTGCTGGTGGGAATGCAGACTGGTGGAGCCACTATGGAAGACAGTATGGAGTTTCCTCAAAAAACTGGAAATGGAACTCCCATTTGACCCTGTGATCCCACTTCTAGGAATATATCCCAAGAAACCAGAAACACCAATCAGAAAGGATATATGCACCCATATGTTCATAGCAGCACAATTCATCATAGCTAAGATCTGGAAACAGCCTAAGTGCCCATCAGTAGATGAATGGATTAGAAAACTGTGGTACATCTACACGATGGAATACTATGCTGCTGTAAAAAAGAAGGAACTCTTACCATTTGCAACAGCATGGATGGAGCTGGAGAGCATTATGCTAAGTGAAATAAGCCAGTCAATGAAGGAAAAATACTACATGATCTCACTCATTCATGGATAATAGAGACCATTATAAACTTTTGAACAATAATAGATACAGAGGCAGAGCTGCCTCACACAGATTGTCAAACTGCAGCGGGAAGGCCGGGGAGGGTTGGGGGGCAGGAGGGAGGGGAGTAAGAGATCAACCGAAGGACTTGTATGCTTGCATATGAGCATAACCAATGGACATAAGACACTGGGGGGGGCGGGTAGGGGAAGCCGGGGTATTGTCAAGGGTGGGGGAAAAAAAGGACACATATGTAATACCCTTTGTAATGCTTTAAGCAATAAAATAAAAAAAGAAAAAAAAGAAAAACCAAGGAACAAAAAGAAGGCTGGAGCACAGAGAGATGGGGTGGGAGATGAGGATGGGGTGTGGGCTTGGCCAACCTTGAAGGAGCCTGAAAACCAAGATGAGCGTCCTCTTTCTCCTGAGAGCCCAGGATGCCCTTGATGGGGTGAAGCCCCGGGGGGCAGGGGTGGGTGCTGTGTGAATTTCCTGGGGCTTCTGTTAAAAATGACCACAAACTGGGCAACTCTGAACAACAGAAATGTATTCTCATTGTTTTGGAGGCTAGAAGTCCAAAATCCAGGTGTCAGCAGGGACGTGCTCCCTCTGATGGCTCCAGGGAAGACTCCCTCCTGGCCTCTCCCAGCTCTGGTGGCTCCCGAAGGCCTTGCTTTTTATATGTTTCCCCCATATTTTTGCTGTCTTGTTCCTTGCTATATACTTAGTGCTGAGAATAGTGCCTGACTCATGGTAAACATTCAAGACATCTTGTTGAACGAATGAGTGAATGAATGAATGAAAGATGAAACAAAAGAATGAATAAAAGGAAGGAAAGAAGGAAGAAAGAAAGAAACTAACTCACCTTATCATGAGAAAAACTGTGCTGGTACACAGCACCTGGCAGGTAGCAATTCTCCAGACCAGCCATTTTAAGCTGGTGTGCCGCGGGAATTTTTAAAACATACAATACCTGACTACTTAGTCAGTGGCACTGACCTCTTTTCCCTTAGATAGTCGAATAAAAAAATGGCAGCCAAAAGGTTTTTTTGGTGTGTCTCAGAATTTTAGTAATTAGTTTATGTGTGTCATGAGATGAAAAGATTGAAAATCACTGCTCTACAGTGATGAGTAATAGGGAGTGGTGAGGTCTGGGGTAAACTGATGTGTTGCCATCTAGAGGGGTACCCACTGTCCCTCTCCCGCCCACTATTGCCTGCTGTTTAGTTTTTCAGGATTGAATGGGAAAAAGTCTCGTGAGCTGAGAACTCTAGGGCGCTGGTTTAAAGCTCTAGACAGGTGCACAGCAACGAGCCAGTTGCCACCCACCGAAGCACAGAGGCAGCTCTGCTGGGTCCATGGGACCAGGCACTTGTTTACTAGTAGCAGAGGGGCCGGGTTTACAGAAACTGAGAGGTGGGGTTGAAACATGTGGGCTGAAGCCCTTTGCCCACATACCCGCTGCAGACCCGGTGGGAAGCCCCTTCTCCGCGGGGGTCTCCAGGGCTGCAGGAGGCTTCACCTTTGCCAGGCCCAGCCGGAGCCCGTTCTCACTCCCGGGGTGTGATTTCGTCAGGTGGCAGAAGCTTGTCAGCGCCGGCCGCACGTAATCAGATGCACAGATGTTCAAAACTCAGAAAGGTGCTAAAGAGGCTTCTGGGCATTTGAGTGAGGTGGGGGGAAAGAAGCTTCTGGAAATAAAACAAGCCAATCCCCAGGACAGTGTGAGGGGCCTTGCTGGGATTGACAGGGGTCCTGCCATGGGAAGGGTTAGGTCAGGCATGGCTCTCCCAGCATAGCATCGTGAAGGGGCCATACCAGCCAGCGCCCAGCATGGGGGTTCAACCTGTCCTTCACGTATAAGTCAGGGGGCTTCCCCTCCCCACCCTGCCCAATGCTCCAGGTGCTGGTAGTTCATCCCCCCTTCACTCACTCACTGCCTCATTCATTTCTCAGCACGCATGCGCTTCCATGTACCACGGTTCTGGTGCTGCGGGGATGGCAGGGAGAAAGAGGCACAGGTCTGCCCTCCGGCTCTGTCATCGAGCGGCTCAGATGGAAAATATGTGAGTGTGCAATGCAAGGTCGGGAACTGGGGGAGCCCCTTGCCCCAGTTCAGCACCCGCCTGCCTCAGTCCTCTCAGCTCTCCACAAACACTACTGTCTCTTCTCTTTCGCCATAGACCTCGAAGGTCCATACCAACAAAGCCAAGTTGTTCACCACCAAACCTGGGCGCCCCTTCCTAGATACTGGAGAGGGGGTGCGCTGTTCCAGTGAGGGAACGGGTTGCCTTCCTAGGGGGGCTGTGGGTGTGAGGGCTAGCTGGTGTTGCCTCCTCTTAAAAACACATAAAAGGAATAAAAGCAAAGAAAAGGCAAGGATTGCATATCAGGGGTTGTATCAAGCAGGAGGGAGGGTTCTATCCTGCCATACATTTATGACTGTTTTGGAATCATACATCTTGTTAACATCCATCTTCTCCACTTGCTTGAAATGATCACACTAACATGTATTAGGTGCTTCTATGTGCTGGACATTCTTCTAAATACTTTATATTTTATTTATTCATTTAAGTCTAATAAGACCCTATGAGGAAGGGACTATCATGATCTCCTGTTTATAGTAAAGGAAATTCAGACACAGAGAGGCTAAGTAAGGTGCCCAAAGGCACACAGCTGGAAAGAGGAGGAGTCTGGGATGTGAACACAGGCCCCAGGTCCTACGTTCTTAATCACTAGACTACATTGCTCTTTGGAGAAGTGAGGGCAGGGACCATGCCTGCTTGCTCAGCATAGGGTTCCTAGCTTCTGGCTTGTTGTACCTATTTGTGAAATGAATGAATGAAGTCACTTTTACCAGGGGGGCTGCTGCCTACTTCTGTGAGGGGCCACTAGGCTGCCTGGGCTGTTTTTGTTTTAATTTGTGTTTGGCACGTGCTTAGCTCTTGGCATATGGAAGTTAACTCAGAAAATGTCCAGTGAATGAATGATTGAATGAGTAAAAAGGGCACAAGGGAGAGAGTGAGTGATTCTGAAACTGCACGGGCCTAAGAGGCAAAGAGAGAGAGGGACTGAGCCCCGAGGACCTCACTACATCCCAGCAGCTCCGAAGAGCAGCAGCGGTGAAGTCCTAGGCTTGAGGCCGGATCCATGGGACATGGTGAGCACCCGGGAGGCCCCTGTTTATTCTCTGTGTTTCCAGAACGTGGTGTGCCGTGGGCATTCAGCAGGTGGCAGCTCTGTGTGGTCCTGTGTTCCTGCACACACATGCATGCGGTAGTTGCTGCAGTCAGCCAGATTACTGGTTCTGAGAGCACTGGTCCTGAGCCCTCCCAGTACCTTGTCAAGTTTGCACCAAAGTGCTGTGAGCTCAGTGTCCTCATCATCTTTCTGCAGGTGCTGGGCTAAACGAGATAAAGCAACAAAGCTGCCAGCGCAGGGCGAGGCCTGCAGGGGACCCTTCCTATAAGTGGGAAGACACTGGTCTCTGTAGGTATCTGGGTATCAATTTACACACAGACGAGGCCAGTGGTGTCCTCAGGAGCCATGCAACGGAAAAGAGAAAAGGAACTTTTCCACCTTCATCTTTATGTTTGTTTTAATTTCTAAAGAAATGTGCTGAGGATGGGATGACATGGTGTTAATTCTGGAGGTTTCTTTTTCACTTTAGGCTCTTTCCTGCAAAACCCCACAAGCCAGAGCAGTGGTAGCCAGAGCCGGCAGGGCTGTTGGGAGAGTCCTGCCTTTGGAAGGACGTGGGACCCAGCATCGTGTCTGGACCCGTGATGTTTGACTCTGGTAAGTGCACAGACCGTTCTAGGGTCGGCTTGGGTGGGTTCTGGTCTTTTCCAACAGGAAGAGGATTTTTGCTTTCTTTTGGGTGTGGTTGAGTGGCCTGAAGGGGCCAGGTCTGGAGTTGCCCCTCCCCCCATAGAACCATTTCTACTTGCTTGTTTTTGTAAACATTGGCAAAACCACTGGGCTGGAGTCAGGAAACCAATGACAGTGCCATTCATTCATCTAGCCCTTCATTCGTTTCTGATGTTTACTATCGGATACATGGGAAGGAAGATCACAAAAGGTGCCTGGAAACAAAGAAAACCCTCATGGTTATGCCACTGAGTTTAAATGAGCAAAATGCTTGCATTTTCAGAAATGGTATAGCTGGAGGCATTAGGTCGTTAGCAAGGACATGGACAACAGAAGCCTTGTATCACCAGGGGGTGTTTGATGGGGCCATTAGCTCATAAGACAGCAGGTAAGGATCCTCAGCCTTTACCTCCTGGCCGGCCAGAGCATGCTGTGACCCCGCCCCACTGCTCCAAGACAGGGAAGGGGATGTGCTGGTAGCCAGTGCAGGATGGGACCAGAGGGCAGGTGAGGAAGTTACCGTCAGCAGTGACTGAGGGACACTGACCCTTTGTGCTTTGGACATGAAGGGAGGTGAAGGTCTGCTGGGGTGGCCCACAAGGGCACGTCCCCTCGCCCTGCCCATGCCAGCACACACCAGCCAACCGGCTCCCACCTGCCAGGGTGGCATGTCTTTGTCCAAGGCCTTTTTGTGTCAGATTTGGCATACTTGGGCAGGGAAGCTGAAGTGCTGGGGATCAAGGCCCTCCCTCTCTCCCCCCCGCCCCCCCCCCCATCAGGAATAGTCCTCTGCTACAGACAGGACTGGTGCCTGAACCTGCCTGGGACAACTCCCAATGTCCCAGCTTCATTAAGTTTGGTCACTAGGGTGGTAGCTGGTTCAAGGTGCCCTGCATTCAAATTCTTGCCTCTAGGTCTTCTTCTAGAAGCTCACTATCTGCCCACATGACTTTTCTTAAAAATTTTGTTTTATTGCTTAAAATATTACAAAGAGTAGTACATAAGTCTCCTTTCCACGTGACTCTTAAACAAGGAAGACAGACCATAAGCTAATGGGGGAGCCAGGGCTCGGCCTAGAAAGAGCAAGCACCTTTATTTGGGATTATTTGCCTGTAAGGGACTCTGCAATGCAGGAAACTTTGGGATGAATTCAGAAATATTGATTGAGTGCTTCTTCTGTGAGTGTCGGGAAGGGGAGGCAAGAGATGGCCCCTTAGTCATGGGGCCGGGGATGGCTTCACTGAATGGAGCTGCAAAGCACAGGGAGGGAACAGTGTTCCAGGCAGAGGGCCCAGCATGGGCTCAAGCACTGAGGGAGGGATGAGTGTGGAGGGCCACACAAGCTTGTGTGACCTGTGCATTGTGAGCGAGGTGGGGCGGTGGGAGATGAGATGCTGGGAGGGGAGGTCCCGGGGATCTGATTGAGAAACACTGTGTGCGGCGTTGCTGGTGATGGGCTTTAGCAGGCCCCCTGCCATGGCCAGATTACGTGCTGGAGAGATCACTCAGGCTACTGTGTGTGATCCAGTCAGAGTTAATCTGAAGATCCCTTCCTGCCTCTCCCCTCCACTCCCGCCCACCGGGACCCTCCGCCTGGAGCCAGGAGCAGGAAGGCCGGGGCAGAAGTGACTGCCATTCCGTCTGAGCCAGCCACCTTGCCAGTCACCTTGCTGTTTCCAAAAGCACTTTACCTCTGGGTCAGGTCTGGGAGAATGGAAGGGGCTCCGCGAGGCCTTATATAACAGTTGGACTTCCCTCTGGGCTGGAAACGGCTCCCGTCAGCCCATCAGCCCCTGAGAGCACGCCTTGGATCTGATAAACAGACGCTGGCAAATGGGAGGTTTGAAGGTGGTGCCAAGCTCTGTGGTTTGGACGGTCCTGTGAGGGAAACAATCGAAGCAGCTAACCATCTGCAGGAGGGGGACTGGGGAACTCGCTGAGACACAAAGAGGCAGTGTGGGCACAGGCAGGCAGCGGGTGCCACCAGCCCGCCCAGCAGGCCAGCCCATTGATTCACTTCCGGTGGTGCCTCCTTCGGAGGTAAAGGGGGCTCCAGGAGTGGGTGGGAAGGAAGACTGGTGGGTGATTTCGTAGAGAGCTTTGGGGCACAGTAAGCTGTCCTTCACGTTTGATGATGTGACATAGAAGCTGTAAAGCCTTTGCTTGTGTGCCATTTGGATGGTTGTGAACTGAGTGAGGCATCTTCCCTCACCCAGACTTCCTGTGGCCCAATCTGCCGAAGCCTGGCTGAGGGTCCCCGCTTCGGCTGGTTAGGAGGTTGTGGAACCACAGAGACCCCACTCGGCATTCTTCTAGGACCAAGGACAGGGTCGCCTGCAGGTGCAGGTTGGCTGGCGCTGGGCTCTGCTCGGTTCCTTCAGAGCCCTCTTCTCTAAGGTCCCAGCACTAATGACATTTTGGGCAAATACTTCCTCACTGTGGGATGTTCAGCAGCATCTGCCCTCTACCCACTGTGGGTGGAATCGTCCGTTGAGAACCACTGCGTAGAGGACCACCTGGGACGATCTGAATGCCATCTGCTTCCCTCTCATCCCGTTTCTTCACCTGTGTCAAGGTCGTCATGCCTGAATTCTTATTCACAGCCAGGATGCTCTCGCCCAGAACTCTCCTGCGTGGGGGGTTGGGAGACCCTCTTCAGGTGGCCCCAGCAGGTTGCCGGACACACAAGAGAATTGCGAATCCCCTGGACCGAGCTGGGGCTTTGAGCAAACATTCAGATGGTTTCTTCCTATCATTCTCACGGACTGAAACGGGGCCATGGCTTGAAGCTGGTGATACCCACGGACCACGCCAAAGCCAGCACGGAGAGCAGGCTGGAAATTTCAGAAACAAGGTTTCCTTGCAATAGCACCATTGCTCGGTTTGGAGATGAGGTAGGGAAAGGACCAGAAGCCCTGCTTCTGGTGGAGTGGCATTTCCAACACCGAAACTGGTCTTGAAGATGAAGAGATAAAGTGTTGCTAAGACCTTATAGAAAGGATGCGTCCCTGAGGAGCGGTGGGCCTGCAGCCCGCCTGCCGCTCTTCCCGAGGGCGAAGTACCAGTGCCGTCTCTCCGGGGGAAGCTGGGTGTGTTGGGTTTTGTCTAACATCTTGGAATGATTCATTTATTCTTCTGCTCTCAGTAAAACCCACTGGCCTCTCAAGGACCTTCCCATCATCACAGAACTCTGTTTTGTATAAAATAAATTGGTTCCGTTGGTGTCTGATTCATCTCCACTGAATGCAGCAAAAATTGTGTTTTGTGAGAAATAGTTGCTGTCCAGTAAGCAGGGAGAGGCTTCTCTTAACAACGCCTCCTGCCCTTTGAAAACAGGAAGTGACAGCTGCCAAAAGCAAATGAGTTCCGCACAGGCCGGGTCCAGCTCCAGACCCCACCCTGGTGCCCACCTGTGGGCTGCAGGTCTGCCTGCCCAGCCTTCTCACCCACTCTTGACACCTCGGGCGATTAAGCCTCTGTCCACTCGGTCCTCCTTTTTTGGCCCAACCTTTCTGGTGCCAACAATGTCCCTGTTCTTATGCAGAGAAAACGTCTGTCTTCCCCCTCATCTCTCCTCTTGGCTCCTCTCTTAATCTTCAGATTGCAAGTGTGCACTCTGAGTGTGCTTTTTCCTCAGATAAGTTGAAAAAAGGAGGCAGGTGCCAGAGGTTTCTAGCCAGCACTGGAAATTCTTTTTTCTGGGCTTGGTGTTGAAAAGAAGCACTGTTTTATGGTTCTTTTTTTTTTTTTTTAAATTCTTTATTGTTGAAAGTTTTACATATGTCTCCTTTTTCCCCCATTGACTCTCCCTGCCCGCTCCTGTCTCCCAGCCCATGCTCCCACCTCCCTAGTGTCTGTGTCCATTGGTCATGCTCATATGCATGGGTACAAGTCCTTTGGTTGATCTCTTACTCCCCTCACCCTCCCCTGCTTTCCCTCTGAGGTTTTACAATCTGTTCGGTGCTTCTGTGTCTCTGGATCTGTTTTTGTTCATCACTTTATGTTGTTCATTATATTCCACAAATGAGTGAGATCATGTGATAGTTATCTTTCTCCAACTGGTTTATTTCACTTAGCATAATGCTCTTCAGGTCCATGCATGTTGTTGCAAATGGTAAAAACTCTTTCTTTTTTAGAGCAGCATAGTATTCCATTGTATAGATGTACCACAGTTTTTAATCCACTCATTTGCTGATGGGCACTTAGGCTGTTTTCACATCTTAGCTATGGTGAATTGTGCTGCTATGAACATAGGGGTGCATATATTCTTTCTGATTGGTATTTCTGATTTCTTGGGATATATTCCTGGAAGTGGGATTACTGGGTCAAATGGGAGTTCCATTTTTAATATTTTTTTCAATCCTCACCAGAGGATATATGTTTATTGATTTTAGAGAGAGGAAGGGAGAGAGAAAGAGAGAGAACCATCAATTGATTGCCTCCCATACTGGCCCCACTGGGGATTAAACCTGCAACCTGGGTCTGTGCCCTGACTGGAATCCAGCCTCAACCTTGGTGTATGGGGACTGCACTCTGACCAACCGAGCCACTGGCCAGCTCCAGTGAAGCTGTTGACAGTCAGCACAGCGTGTGCAGGGAGGCTCCCAATAGAGCAGACGATGACCTGCAGTGTGACCCTGGGCCATGGCCTCGGGGCCTGGGCTGTGGGAGCTCTTTAACCCATTCTTCTATAAAAATAAGACACTGGGCACTGGAGACCCAAGACCCTGGTCTGGGACTTGACTGGAGATGCCAGGTGCCAAGGAGCTGCCCAAGCTCCCAGCCTTGGAGAAGGCGCCTGAGGTATGAACCAGGGCCAGGCCCGGGAGGGAGACTGTGCTGGAAGGAGCATTTGTTTTATTGGTCATTTGTGCTTAGAAAAGTGGGGCTGGTGGAAGGTGGGCGCATGGCCCACGGCCATGGCAGAGCTATGGGGGGAGCTGCTGGTCCAATGTCCCAGGGCAGGAAGGGCAGGGGCCCCAGGCCCTCCAGAGGTGCTTAGCTGAGGGGGGCAACTCCTTGTCCTTCTGGAAATATCCCAAGACTAAGGCTGGCCCTGGCCCCTCCCTGCCCTCCTCAGGCCTGCTGCATGTCTGTGCCAGCCATGGCCCTCCTTGGGGGTCTAGTTCTCCTCTGGGCCTCACTGCCCCTGCTTCAGGGGGAGGAGCCACAGATAGAGCAGGACTCACACTGGCGAGTATCCTCCCATCCAGTCCTGGCTCTGGCGTTCTCAGGGGTGCAGTGGATAGGCAGGTGGCCCAAGGTCAAGGCAGCTCCTGGGGTTTGTGTGGCTGTGGCCGGCACAGGCTGGGTATCAGAGCACACTGCCAGGGCGCCAGGTCCACCACAGGCTTCTGGACGCCAAAGGCCGTGATGAAGATGTTGACCAGGACGATGATGAAGACGAGGCTGGTGGCCAGGCTGTTGAGGAAGTCAACTTGGTGTGCTTGGCTGGGTTGTTGAGGTTGTACCTGACCAGGAAGATGAGCAGCACGCCCACGCAGATCTGCAGTACCAGGGAGGTGGAGATGAGCACCACCAGGGGCACAAAGAAGCCAAAGCCGGGGCCCTGGTCAATGACTGCCTTCGGCTGCGAGGTGTTGGCCATCAGCAGGGTGATGTCCAGAATGCTCTCTGCGGTACTCTTCTTGTTGGTGTAATGGTTCACTTTGATGGGCCTGTTCCTGCCCCAGTGAGTCGGTGGAGCACCTGGGGCACTGGGCAAGTCCAACTGCAGGTCACTGTTAAGCTCATAGCCCTCGGGGGCGGAGACAAATGGTACGCATGGCCGCTGCTGCCTCACTGAGTCTGAGACCACCCGCTCCCCGTTGCGGGTCCATTTTTAATTTTTTGAGGAAACTCCATACTGTTTCCCACAGTGGCTGCACCCCCAGCAGAGCACAAAGGTTCCCTTTTCTCCACATCCTCGCCAGCACTTGTCATTTGTTCGTCATGGTAGCCATTCTGACAGGTGTGAGATGGTACCTCATTGTTGTTTTGATTTGCATTTCTCGGATATTAGTGGCTTTGAGCATGTCTCCTGGCCTTCTGTATGTCCACTTCTGAAAAGTGTCTATTTAGATCCTTTGTCCATTTTTTGAGTGGATTATTTGTATTCCTTTTGTTCAGTTGTACGAGTTCCCTGTAAATTATGGAGATTAAACCCTTATCGGATGTAACATTGGCAAATATGCTCTCCCATGCAGTGAGCTTGTTTTATGATTCTTGAGCACAAGTTTCTGGCCCAAGAAGCTTCCCGAAATTTACTCTGTTGCAGGTGAACAGAAACCCTATGCAAATTGCCTCAGGAAAAGAGGGAATTTATTGGCTCATATTGGCTTGTGGCTTCAGCTGGATCCAGGAGCTCAAAGGTGCCATCAGCAATCTTTCTCTAGTTCTCAATTTTGCTTTCCCTTCTTGACTTATTCCCTTCAGCGGGTGAAATGCCACCATCAACTTCAGACTCACATCCTATCACTGTAGAAACTGCAAGCAAAATGGATATTGAGCAGGCAAAAATGACACTGCTGTTGGGCACAGAAACAACACAGGTGATAGATGTCCATAGATGCAAGCAAATGCTTATACTTACCTTTATGGTTTCCACTCCTTCCCAAACATTAAACAATGAACATGGGCTTAGTTAGGGATATGTTGGTGGCAAATAACAGACACCCTCTCAAACTAGCTTAAGAAAAAAAATATTTTTTAAAGAATGAAGGATGGGGTTGGGGATGGGAGTGCAGAGCAAGCAGTGAGGCCTGACTTTGTGAGTGTGTGACAGGGAAACTGGAATCCACTCAGAATCAGCATGGAAGCCCCTCTGCATGACGGCTGGCTGGCTGCGGGTTGACTTAGGTCTCTCTACATTGGATGCTTCCTTTTCTCTGCTCAGTGCAGGACAAGGCTACTGCAGGCAGTTCCCTAGCCTCTCAGAGTCACTGGGAGCCTGTGCTCCCCTCCAGTTCTCAGGAGAGAGAGTCCGATTGGGCCAGCTTAGGTGAGGGGCCACCCTAAGTCCAACTTTAAATTCTAGACTAGTTTTAAATTTCCAGAAAAATTGAGAATAAAGTACAGAGAGTTTCCATATATTGCACACCCAGTTTCTCCTGTTAACGTGTTAATATTGTCTAGTTATGATTAATGAACCACTGTTGATTCCTTGTTATTTACTGAAGTCCATACTTTATATAGATTTGCTTAGTTTTTCCCCAATGTCCTTTTTCTGGTCCAGTATCCCACCCAAGTCACCCATTACATTTAGACATCATGTCTCCCTAGGCTCCTTTTGGCTCTGAGTTTCTCAGACTTTCTTTGATTCTAATGACCTTGACAATTTGGAAGAGATAGAGTGTCCCTCATTTGAGATTGATCTGATGTTATTCTCACAAGTAGACTGTGGTCAAGGGCTTGGGAGGGGAAGACCCCAAGGTGATAAGCCTTCTCATCACATCATGTCAAGGGTACATGCTGTGAGCGTGACTTATCACTGTAGATGTTGACAGAGGTCGTGTTTGCCAGGTATCTCCACTTTACCTGTTAAAGTTCCCTTTCTTCCCTTCTGACTTCTTGTCAACTCTTTTCTTACGCTGTTGCTGTCAGTGACTTATAAAGTACCCATGATATCATTCTCTGCCTGAATCTGATGCAAGAGGAAGTGGAATGTCATATCAATTTGAATGCATTGGGAGCAGAGTTTCTTCGTTGTTTTTTAAAACTCTTTGAAAATATGGGGTTTCCTCAAGGGAAGTGAGCGTTCTGTCCGAAACACTGTGCCCTCCAGAATGAAATCTGGAATGAGGTTTGGCTTCTTTTCCAGGTGATACAATTCATATTTGAATGGCTTATCCAAAGAAGTAGATTTCTCTTAAATTTTGTTTTCCAAGTATTATGAACTTATGGGAGAAAAAAGAGTGACTCAGATGACTGGGGACCCCTGAGTTTTCTTGTGAACACATTATAACTAAGCCCGTGAACACATTTATATTTTTCACTATGGCAGCCAACCTTTTTTCTTTTCATTGTTAAAGCTGCCAAATATTACTTGCCTTAAAAAAGGCACTGTGAGTACTAGGAAGAGGCAAGCTAGATGAATGATGGATGACACTATTTCATGAGTGTGTTTATGAAAGAAAATACTGCGCATTGCTGGGTGGTTGAACAGCCTGTCAGGAACATGGTGCTTGCTCATGGCCATTTGCTTCTCAAGGTGCCTAGGAAGCACCTGGGTAGCTAAGCACGTCCTTCAGGCTGGAGTGTGGACAGGATGCATGTGTGCACATCACAGCTTCACATGATAATACTCTGCACGCTGTCTACACACCAGCACTCTTGTGAAAGACAGCCATGGTAAGTGACTGCAATCCAGCTCAAAATGACTTAAGCAAAAACGATCATTCATTGGCCACCCAAATCCAAGGCAGGGCAGTAACTAAGAGGTGCAGTGGCACCAGGCTTCTGAAATGGTCTCAAGTCAGGAGAAATGGGCAACCCCTTGAGCAAGGTGGACCTTGCCTGGCCAGCTCCCCTGCATGGCATGTCAGCTGGATTGCTGTGGGCAATGGGTATGCTTGTTGCCACAGAGCCCCAGGCCTCACTGTTATCTACTGAGTCATTTAGGAGGTCTTCCTGGCCCACATGTGCCATGGCCCATCTGACACTCTCATCCTCTGCTCCTCAGGTTGCTCAGCTCAGAGCATTCTGTTCCATCCAGCGAAGGGCCTATGGTCTTTCCAGCCAGTGTTGAACCCAAGTCCAGACCCGAGACCGAACCTTTTGGCACTGGAGAGCTGGAGCAATGTGAGCCTCTCAGGAGAGAAATGTTGGGTGCAGATTTTCACACTACGGTGTCGGGTGAATTTCCCGCCAAAATATAAGATGGCGCGGGCAATTATTTAGGTTTCCCGCGCAAAATCAGAGTTAGTTTAAAATGCCTATATCTTTTGAAGTATGGGTTCGAAGTATGGGTATGAAACGGTTCGCATACGCAGGTAGGTATCTTTGTGAACGGCAAACAAACAAATATTTGGTAATACGCAGTTACAATCGGCCCGAGTTTACATGTTTCCCGCACTCCAAGTGTTCACAGGGCCCAGGCAGTTTTAGAAAGAGGCTCATAGAAAATGATCTCTGTCCGGTGCTGTGGCTGCCTCCGCTCCCTTATCTTCATATTTGCTCCAGCATTTGAAACTGGAGGAGAATCTCATCACGTGTGCTCAACTTCAGCGAATTAACTGTTTCCTCCAAAGGGAAAGGAATGCCTGGTCGCATACTTTGCATATGTATGTGTATACACCCTCCATTCCCACCTGTCCACACCTCATCCACAGTGAGGGGAATCCTTTCAGCCCCACCCTCGCCTGCCTTATCCCCTGGGCTTGTATACACAAACCCTGCTTACAGTATTCTGCGCATGATTGATGGGATTTTCAAGAGCAAATCTGACCACACCCAGTTCTTTTTATTTTACTGTTATTTACTTAGCTTTTTAGAAAGTCTTTATTTGTCTGATATGAATAACTGCTTTTTGTAGTTTTTGTAGTTTTCCCAAATGATTCTATAAATTTCATAATTTTATGTGCCTGACTGGGATCCATGAGATAAAGTACAGTTCCCCATCCAAAGAAACAAAAGCATCAGGCATACAGAAAGGCTCAGATTAAACTGCTTTCCATGTTCAGGAACAAGCCTGACTTTAAATTACTCCTTTAAATTAGGTGGGAATTTGGTACAATTTTCATAGCATTTTTAATCATGATGTTTTCTTAGGCACCGTTCCACCAAGTGACAGCTTTCCAGGAGTTGTAGTATCACAACTTGAGTGTAACTGCAGTTTTGTTTAAAGCCGGAATTGTGCTGAACGTGGCTTTCTTTTTAAAGTGAAAGTACATGCTTTGTGTATAGTTGTAAAACACTGATGTCCTAGGTCCCCATTACTTTTAATCAAGAGTGATTATACTCGGGTGAGAAGTAAATTTATGTATTAAATGATGAAACTTCAGGTTGTAATAAAATAAAGAAAAGGAAAAAAGAACTTTTTAAAAAATATATATATATTTTATTGATTTTTTACAGAGAGGAAGGGAGAGGGACAGAGAGCCAGAAACATCGATGAGAGAAAAACATCGATCAGCTACCTCCTGCACACTCCCCACTGGGGATGTGCTCGCAACCAAGGTACATGCCCTTGACCGGAATCGAACCTGGGACCCTTGAGTCTGCAGGCTGACTATCTATTCACTGAGCCAAACCGTTAGGGCAAAAGGACTTTTTTTGATTGAGGCTTTATGGAATAGGATTTGTATTTAATCAGAATGACTAAGGACCCATTTCTGGTAATGAAAGTATGGTGTCTTAACCCAAAAGGAGCCAGTGGAATTGTTAAATATTTTATTTATTTTTTGTCATCTATTTACTATTGCAACCTCAACTAGGTATATATAGTACATTGATATGAAAGATTTTTAAAATGTAGTGTTTGGTTTTTTTTAAATAATGGAACCTATACAAAAAGATCACATACTACTAGACAGGATGTTGAAATGATTGGTGTGTAATGTTTTTTAAAGCTTTCGTTTTTGTTAGCATAAAGTCCCTTTAATTATTTTCCATTTCCATTAGGGTTTCATTGTGAGGTTTATTGTATCAAACCAGTATAAAGTTTTACAATTTAGTCATTCTGAATTCCAAGTCATTTAAGGTGAAAGTGGAAATGTGAATCTTCATAAATTAACTTCTTCTTCTCTTACATCTAAGTCTTCATCCTTTTCATCATCACCTTCTGCTTGTTGATCCTTTCTAAGTTGACAGGTGGGTACTTGTCCTGTTCCAGGTACACATTTAGCTGACAGTGATCTCTGAAGGGGCCACTTTGAATTCGTTCTTGCAATATCTAAACTAGATGACTTATCTGGTGGGTACGGAGATTTCAGAAAACCTCTAAGTCATCTTCTCCAATCAAGCTTTTGTATATTTTGGTAGGCAGCAGTGTAGGCCTCTAAAGGTTTACCATGAAATAACATTTCAGTAGTGATACATTCTGAAAATAGAGCCTTTATAGTCTTTCTTTTTTTCTTTTCAGAATTGTCAGTAGTTTCCTCCAGATGACAAGTTGTTCGGGTAGCACCCCAGGTAGCTCTCTGTAGTATGGTTTCTGCCTGTGAAATAACAGGCGGTCAGATGGGTTTCGCTGACATGTTTTTCTAAATTAACTATTTGGCTTCTTGATTCCTGGCTGTTAATGTTTCTTTGAGTTCATCTTCCTTCATTTTTACAATGGTTCCATAAGCTTTCTTTTTTATTTTATTTTTTTAAAGTTTATTGATTTTAGACAGACAAAGAGGAAGGGAGGGAGGGGAGAGAGAAACATCAATTTGTTGTTCCATTTATTTATGCATTCATTGTGTGATTCTTGCATATGCCCTGACCAGAGATAGAACCTACAACCTTGGTGTATGGAGACGACACTCTAACCTACTGAGTGACCCAGTCAGGGCCATAAGCTTTCAATGGTTCAACTACTTTGGCTTCAGGTCTTTCACCTGCTGCTTGTTGGTAATCCTGAAGTTTGGCAAACTCATCAGCAAAGCTTTTCAGGCCCTGCTTTAAGTTTGGGGTCTCTGTAGAGGCATACACTTTTTTTTTCATTCACCAGGAGGTCTGCTTTGTCTCGCACTCTGGGAGTTTTCTGCACATAAGTAGCAAATACTTGGCACAGCTCTCCAAAATGCTTCTCCACATTTGTGACAGCATGTTGCAGGTGTCTGGTTTGAGCATCCCAGCTTTCCAAGCTGCACCTCGACATTTTGCCTCCTATGCCACTGGGGCCCAACAACGAGGCTCTGATGGCCTGGGGCATGCACTGGGGCAGAGGTCGCTGCTGGAGCCTGAGAGCTCGCCCCCAGTTCTTTTTATATGTACTGATTTAGCATCCAAACACGGTGATTCTTGGGGAGACCAGGTGATTCCTGGGGGGGAGAACTAGGAAGAAGACAAAGTCCAGGCCTGCATGGAACTTACATTCCAGTGGGAGTTTTCAGCTTGGCATAGCCAGGATTCAAACTCGGGCTTGTCAGGCTTAGAAGGAGTTGCATCCATCCTGAACTCTGATGAACTGAGCTACTTCATAGCCACCAGGTGCCAACACCAGAGTTCCCAGGACAGCAGATGGGAAAACATGACAAATACACAGGAAACAGTAGCGGTTAATAAGACATTCCCTGCTTGTTACCCGTGTGATCTAAGGCAGGTATTTAACCTGTGATCTCAGCTTTCTCAGGCTCTATAAATGGGACCCATTATAATGGGTCCACTACATGGCGTTCATGAAGATTAGCAATAGTAATAATGCTCTCCATTTATTGAACATGCATTATGTTTCATGCATTGTACTCAACACCACTTAGTCCTTCCAACCATCCTAGGGATAGATAACCATCATATTCCCATTTTACACATAGGCACACTGAGCCTCACGGAGTTTAGTAACCATTCCAAGGTCACACAGCTTTTAAGTGGCAGAACCAGGATTCTAAAGATCTCAAGAAAACGGACCAGAACTTGGCTGGAGATCCTGGCTAGAGATCCTGGCTAGGCTGCTGATCAACTGAACGCTGTCTCCGTGTCATTCCTTCTTTGCCCACTCTGTCCACACCTTTGGGAACCCCTGAACCTGCTGGGGTTGGACCCCAACATCTGGTGCCTGAACAATTGCTGGTCAGCAGGCCACAGTCTGAGCAGAAATGGCGGCAGAGGTGGTGGGGGCAGTGGGGGCTGCTGGCAGTAGGGGCTATGGGCTGGGGCAGCGCCATCTTGTGCCCGGGCCTGGTGGGGAGGCCGGGAGGAGGGCCTCCGGGGGCGCAGAGGACTACAGGAATGGCCTGGAGTCTGAGGAACTGGAGACTGAGGAGCTGCTGCTGGAGTCTGAGTCAGAGCCTGAGCCTGAAGAGGAGCCACCCTGGCCCCGTGCCCCACTGGGCACCCCAGGCCCTGAGCCTGGCTCGGGAGTCCCAGGCAGCCAGGAGGAGGAGCAGGAGCCGGGACTGGTCGAGGGGGACCCAGGGGACGGTGCCATTGAAGACCCGGAGCTGAAAGAGATTAAAGCTCGGGTCAGGGAGATGGAGGAAGAAGCTGAGAAGCTAAAAGAGCTACAGAACGAGGTAGAGAAGCAGATGAATATGAGTCCACCTCCAGGCAATGCTGGCCGAGTGATCATGTCTATCGAAGAGAAGATGGAGGCTGATGCCCGTTCCATCTATGTTGGCAATGTGGACTATGGTGCAACAGCAGAAGAGCTGGAAGCACACTTTTATGGCTGTGGTTCAGTCAACCGTGTTACCATACTCTGTGACAAATTTAGTGGCCATCCCAAAGGGTTTGCATATATAGAGTTCTCAGACAAAGGGTCAGTGACGACTTCCCTGGCCTTAGATGAATCCCTATTTAGAGGAAGACAAATCAAGGTAATCCCAAAACGAACCAACAGACCAGGGATCAGCACAACAGACCGGGGTTTCCCACGAGCCCGATACCGTGCCAGGACCAGCAACTACAACAGTTCCCGGACCAGCAACTACAACAGTTCCCGGACCAGCAACTGCAACAGTTCCGGAGCTCGATTCTATAGTGGTTTTAACAGCAGGCCCCGGGGTTGGGGTCGTGTCTACAGGGGCCGGGCTAGAGCGACTTCATGGTATTCCCCTTACTAAAAAAAAGTGTGGCCCTAACTGGTTTGGCTCAGTGGATAGAGCGTCGGCCTGAGGACTGAAGGGTCCCAGGTTTGATTCCGGTCAAGGGCATGTACCTTGGTTGTGGGCACATCCCCAGTGGGGGGTGTGCAGGAGGCAGCTGATCAATGTCTCTCTCTCATTGATGTTTCTAACTCTCTATCCCTCTCCCTTCCTCTCTGTAAAAAATCAATAAAAATATATTTAAAAAAAAAAAAAAAAAAAAAAAAAAAAAAAAGAAAACGTGATTCTATAGATAAGGAAAAAGACCATTAGAAGGATAATTGACATGACAAAGTTTCAGATAATGTATGATGCAGTGATGACATTTCAAATTTTTTAGACCATCAGTGCACCAGGCACTGTGCTGAAGAGGTTGGTGTGGCTGATGTGGTGTGGGAGTTGCTGGCACCACGATTATCAACATTTTACACATGAGGAAGCTGCAACTCCCAGAGAAGACAGACCTGCACAGAGACACACAGCCAGGAAGTGTGGGGCCAGGTCAGAGCCACACTGTACTCCAGGCCTTGCTTTTCCACACCCATCCTACAGCCTGTGTATAAAACATTAATATAATGTGTATGGTAGCTTTCCTATTGAAGCTATTACTAAATTCCTAAAAAAAGATTAGAAAAGCAGTTCACAGGATGATCCTTATCTAATAAAGAGGTAATATGCAAATTGACCATCATGCCCTTGCACAAATGGCCACCCCCATGTGGTCAAAGATGGCTGCCAAAGATGGCTAGAAGGGGAGGGCAGTTGGGGGCCACCAGGCTTGCAGGGGAGGGCAGTTAGGGATGCCCGGGCCAGCAGGGGAGGGCAGTTAGGGGCAACCAGGCCTGCAAGGGAGGGCAGTTGGGGGGGGACCAGGCCTGCAAGAGAGGGCATTTGGGGATGACTAGGTTGGCAGGGGAGGGCAGTTAGGGGTGACCAGGCCTGCAGGGGAAGGTGGTTGGGGGCAACTAGGCCTGCAAGGGAGGGCAGTTGGAGGGGACCAGGCCTGCAAGGGAGGGCATTTGGGGATGACTAGGTTGGCAGGGGAGGGCAGTTAGGGGTGACCAGGCCTGCAGGGGAAGGTGGTTGGGGGCAACTAGGCCTGCAAGGGAGGGCAGTTGGGGGCGATCGGTCTGGCAGGGGAAGGCAGTTGGGGGCAGTCGGGCTGGCAGGGGAGCAGTTAGGCATCGATCAGGCTGGCAGGGGAGTGGTTAGGGGGTGATCAGGCTGGCAGGCAGAAGTGGTTAGGGGCAATCAGGCAGGCAGGCAGGCAGGCAGGCGAGTGATTGGGAGCCAGTAGTCCCGGATTGTGAGAGGGATGTTCGACTACTGGTTTAGGCCCGATCCTACCACAGGGATCGGGCCTAAACTGGCAGTTGGACAACCCCCAAAGGGTTCCAGATTGGAGAGGGTGCAGGCTGGTCTGAGGGACCCCCCTGCCCCCCAGTGCACGACTTCTAGCAATATATAAAAACACAGAGGAGCTCTTGCTTTATAATAATACCATCTAACACCTCTATAGTCCTCATGCCTCACGCAGACTCTAAGTCCTTTACACATGACATTTTACAGATAAGGAAATTGAGGTGCAGAGAGTTTAAGCAAATAGCCCAAGGTCCAGAGAGCAGCCAAACTGGAATTCAAACTCAGATATTCTGGCTCCCAAGGTCATACCTTCAATCCTAGACTGATGTTCTGCACTTCCTGCCTCAGGTCTTCCCCAGCCAGCTCCCCATACATTATAGGACAGTCGACATGAACAATGCCAGGGTTAGGGGCACAGGTGGCCAAGCAGTCAAAAACCCGCATATAGCGCTGTTGAGTGTGGCTCAGTTGGCTGGAGCATTGTCCCATATACCAATAGGTTGTGGGTTTGATTCTAGTCAGGGCATATACCTAGGTTGGGGCACTTGGAGTGCTTATGGAAAGGCAGCCGATTGATGTTTCTTTTTCTTCCTTTCTCTCTCTAAAATCAATAAACATGTCATTGGGTGAGGATTTAAAAAATCCACATATAACTTCTGACTTTATACCTGCCAGTAGAGAAAACAGCATTTTCAGTTGCAAATTTGCAGTTGGGACTGGGAAAATACTGTTTTTCGACCCTCCTGGGTTGAGTGAATCTGTGGATGTGAAACTGGAGGATACAAAGGGCCCCACGTGTGAGTGGGCCAGCGTGGTTCAGACCAGCGTGGTCAGGGGTCAGTGGTGTATTCTCTGGAAGGCCCAAACAAGAACAGTAAGTTCTAGCTCATCCTTTAAAAACTTGCATGTTGGAATCATAATTTATTCAACGGTGTTTGGTGGTTTTCTTCCATTTGTTACTATCGAAGATTTTGTGATGAGCTTTCCTGCAGAGACCTTCCCACCTCTGTGAATGGACATCGGAAGGGTAACTTGCGGTGCCGAGGTAGGATTTTTTACAGGAGTTTTTTGGAACCTGGGTTCCTGTAAGCGCGATGAGGATTTTATTTGGGGCTGGGCTTGACTGGGCTTGTCGGAGTCTCAGTATTTTGGGCCCAAATGGCCTGAGCTGCCTGGAAATGGCTGTGCCGGTGGCAGAGCATCTGGGCCGAGCTGCGTCATGAGTTCAGAATGGACGAGTCTCCTTTGCACGCAGTCTGGAAGAGGCGACGGCCAGCAGTGTGTGCAATAGTCAGTTCCCACCATGTCACCCTGGGGCCCTCACCCTTAGTTCTCATTTATAGCACAGGGCACATATGAGCTATGGTCACGGGCGATTCCAAGAACACACGCTCAGCACAGCTCCTGCTTCATGGCTGGCCCTACGAAGGTTGCAGCTGCTACTACTGTGATGATGGGCGTCCTTTAGCAGATTCAAGGGAAATTGGATTTACAAAGCCGAGGTCTCCCAAATACCGCTGTTAACTCTTCAGGCCATTCCGACTCCTTACCTAACATTTTGGATCTTAATGGCTCAGAAATAGAGCTAGTCAGAGGAACTTCCACCCCCTCCCCAACCCTCCCAGAGACCCAGCACACTGAGCTGAACTTGCTTTAGTGTGCAGTCCACCGGGCAGTGTTTTTGACCATTTGCCCCAGTATATGTGCACAATTTAACAATCCATGATATTTTCATTTATAATTGTATTATTTACTTGTAAGTTATAAATTATTCATAAATTACATACATGTATTAAGTCAAACCATATGCAATTGCCATTTTTGTAGGTCACAACAGCCAAACACCTATGATTTCATGTGGCAGTTTTAAAACTTAAAATATTAGGAAGTCCAAATTTATTTTTTACTTTTTAGATAACACACAAATAGAAGTGCTCATCTGTTTTGGTGACTTTGGGCAAAATAGTTGCTATTGCAAAGCCTGCTTCCTGATCTGTGGAGATAATAATGATAGCAATGTGGTGAGATTAAATATATATGTGTATATGAATTACTTATTGTAATAAGGGTGCAGTCAAAGGGAAGCCATTATTAGCTCAACACTTTAAATTACACGTATATACTTGTTTTACAAAAATGGAGCCATACTTGCCCTAGCCGGTTTGGCTCAATGGATAGAGCGTCAGCCTGCAGACCAAAGGGTCCCTGGTTTGATTCCAGCCAAGGGCATGTCCCTTGGTTGCAGGCTCCTCCCCAGCCCAGGCCCTGGTCAGGGGTGTGCAAGAGGCAACCAATCGATGTGTTTCTCTCACATTGATATTTCTCTCTGTCTTTCCCTCTCTCTTCCACTCTTCCTAAAAACCAATGGAAAAATATCCTCGGATGAGGATTAACAAAAATTTAAAAAAAAAAGAAAAAAGGAGCTATACTTGCTCTGCTGCTTGCTAACCTACCAGCACATAGGACATTACTATATATAATCCTCAGTGTCATGCATAGTGGCTACATCACACTTGCTCATATGGATTTTTAACAAGTTTTCACTGAACTCCTATTGATGGCCATTTTGGTTGTTGAGTTTTTCGCCTCTATGTAGTTTTAGCTCTGAGCAGACCCTGGACTGTGTTTTTTGGGTAAATCCCTGACCAAGGCAGCCTTTTCTTTGATCCCCACCTGCACTCTGGGAGGGGAATGTGTGTTTGAAATGGACAAAAGAAGTTGTGAGTGGGGATTTTGGGGTGTAGAGGTGGGGTGGGATTCTGTTGGCCCAGGGATAGCTGTAAAAACAGATAAAGAGTCTGATTATAACCAGCATGCTGATGGAAGCAGGGACAACCATGCACTTACAAAACCTCCCTTGCAGATAGTTTTAAAGATGCCCTTTTGTGATTTTAATATGTCCCGACTCCACCCACCAACTGAAACTATTCAGGTTTGGAGGCGGCAAAGAGCCTGAGAATCAGCAGGACACCCATGGTATGCCAAGTGGGGAACCTTGTGGAAATCATGGGCCTGGCTCAGTAGGTCTGGGCGGCATCCTGGAGCCTGTATTGCTGACCGGCTCCCAGGTGTTGCAGTGCGGTAGATAGGTGGGTCATGCTCTGAGGAGCAAGGTTCAAGAGTGTCAGTGTTTGAGCATGGACCTGTGAACCAGGAGGTTGCGGATTGATTCCCAGTCAGGGCACATGCCCTGGTTTCGGACTGGATCCCAGTGGGGAGTGTATAGGAGGCAGCTCCAGATGATTAGGGCCAGCTGTGCTCTTTCCCATGCACTTACCCTTTTAACATCTTTGTGTCTTGATTTTTCTCATCTCTGTAATGGGGATAAGATGTATCTGGAGGTTCTAGGGGCCAGTCTCTTACCAGCATATTTCTGCATTCCTTGCCTTGGGGCCCTTTATTCGTTCTTCAAAGCCAGCACTGTAGCATTTTCAAATCTCTCTCTCTGCCCCAACCCTCTTGCCTCGCTCCCTCTGATAAAGACCCTTGTGGTTACATTGAGTCTGCCTGGATAATCCAGGAAAATCTACAGCTCAAGACCCTTAACTTAATCATAGCTGCGGAGTCCCTTTTGCTGTTTGGTGACATACAGATTTTGGGGCCTTAGGGCATGGACATCCTTGGGAGCCATCATTCTGTCTCCCTCAGTGAGCATAGCAAGAAAGAGCAGGGTTCCCAGTTCCCGTGTGTGTCTTCACTTGGTTGTTTGGCCTCTTTGTGTCTCACTTTCCTCATGGGTGTCACAGGGTGAGGTATCTGTTTCTTGGGGCTGTCGGAGGAGGGAAGAAGTTGGTGATGACCAAGTGCCGACCATGTTCCCAGCACTGAGCTCCTGTGTCAGTCCTCATCCCTGCCCATAACCAGCTGTACCTTTCGGGGCAAGTCCCTAGCCCACCTGTGACCACCCCACCCTGGACTGTTCCCCTATTACTTCAATGAGGGGCTTGGCCCACGTGATTTTGAAGTTCTCTTTCAGTGTTGTTGACAATTAATCAATCTCTGGCCCTGTGTGTGTGTGCATGTGTGTGCGTGTGTGTGTGTGTGTGTGTGTGTGTGTAGTGAGGGTGGGTGGGATGGAGACGGGAGAGACACTTTGTGAAATGTTTATATTTTATGCCTTTTGATGTAATTCCAGTCAAACCAGATCTTAAATCATGCAGCAGGAAGCTCCTTTAATTTTTAATTTGTTTTTCTTAGAAATGATTATTTCCACATTGAGCTCAGAGACACTCGAGTCTCATCCTGTCTTCCCTCCTTTATTGTTCCTAAAACTCCCCAGGCCACTGTTTACCACTGCCAGTCAGGTGGGCTTTGTGCAAAGCAGACCCTTGGAGCCAGCAGTTGCCCTGAAAAGGCGATGCACAGAGAAACTCGGCTTCACCCTGCCCCTCGGGAGAACTGTCATGTCTGTAGGGGAACTCTGTGTAGCTTGTCCTGGATGGGCTGGGGTGGGGGTGTCATTGCAAAGAAACCCAACCTGCAGAATTCCTTGCTAAAACCCGCAGTGGTGTTTTACAAGACCAGTTGAGAGGGAGAGCTGGGGTGGGTGTGGGAGGCGTAGAACTGGATTTCTTGGGGGGCAGGACTTCTCCGGGTTTAAGTTTTGCTGCCAGTAAGTTAGTCCTGGTTTTGAAGAACAATAGAGTGAAGAAGAAAAAAAATATCATTAGTAAATTTCACAAGAACTGAGGCAACAGATACTTTTTATCTTTAAGAGACTTAAGCCCCAAAGAAGTCACAGGTGGCCACTGGCAGCTTCCCTGGCCCAGGCGGATGTAGGGATGGAACTGGGGGAATATTTGTGAATGGGGTTGGGTGGGGTTAATGCTTCACCTGAAAGTCAACTTCAAAGTCTTGTTCTTTACAAGCAAGTAAGGACACCAGAGAGTCCTGTGATGCCTCCAGGCTGGGTCTGCAGGAATTCTAGAGGCCCCTTAGCTGGGCAGACTTCCTAAGGGTCACGATAGCCGGCTTGGGACAAAGCATATAATTTGCTGTGCCTCAGTTTCTTCATCTGTAAAAAGAGGGTGGCTTTTAGCTCATAGTATTGCAAAGGTGAGATGAGCTAGTGGGGGCAAAATTTTCCCAGTGAAGAGCAGCTGTGGGACTTCAAAATGGAAACAGCTTCATTGTTTTCTGATTGTAACTAGAGGCTCTCAGCCTCAGCCCATTGACTCCTTGATCCAGAGACTCCTTGCTATGGGGTGTCCCCTGCGCTGTAGGGTGTTTAACATCATCGCTGGCCTCTGCCCATGAGGTGCCAGTAGCGCACCCCCTCCCCCAAGTAGGGGCAACCAAAGCTGTCTCCAGGCATTGCCAAGTGTCCCCCATATAACTAAGTTAAAACTAAAATACGTGCCTATTGTAAACACACCCCAAACTGTATCAGACAATACAGGAGAACATGAAGAAGAAAAACTAGGGAGTCTGTTCCCACTGAAATGTACATAATTACAGAGGTTTTTCTTTTTTAAAATTTAAAAAAAATGTATTTTTATTGATTTCAGAGATAAAGGGAGAGAGAGAGAGAGTTAGAAACATCAACTATGAGAGAGTATCATTGATCAGCTGCCTCCTGCATGCCCCTTACTGGGGACCGAGCCTGCAACTCAGGCCTGTGCCCTGACCTGGAATCAAACTGTGACCTCCTGGTTGATAGGTTGATGTTCAACCACAGAGCCAGGCCGGCCAGGCTACAGAGGTTTTTCTAAGCAGACACACACAGTACACACACACATACACAAATATTAAATATGAATTTAGTTTTTAATACAAATGGTCATATATATACTATTTTATTGTTATATTAAGTAATGTTTTATTTTTCTAAAAATGTCTAACAATTTCAGAAGGAGTGCACGCTTATTGTGAACAGGTGGGACAATGCAGAGATCTTAGAGAAGGAAATAACTTCCCTTCCTACTTGGAAGACTGCATGTGTATGTCACAGCATGTGCGTCTCCACACATGAAATAAAACTTTGAAAATAACAGCTTAACATAGTCAGTGCCGAGTTCTAATATAGCATTTACCCACATATAATGTCAGTGAACTTAAGCAAAAGGTTGAATATTCAAAAGTCTAATTCAAGTGAGTCACTGACATGCCCCTCTGGCAGCAGAGGAGGAGTCAGGACGCTGGTGGCCCAGTGATGAAGCTGGTTGCAGGGAGACTCATGCATCCCCAGTGGCCGGTGTGCTGGTGGCTCCTGACAGCTCATAAAGCAGGAACCCCACACTTTCCCTTTGCACTGGGCCCTGCAAACTCTGTGGCTGGACCTGGTGCAGCTCCTCCTCCAGCCGACTCTCCAGCCTCCTTGAGGTCAGGATGCCCTCCTATAGGAGGACAGGGACCTCGCAGACCTCCAGGTCTCCACACAAGTGTTCACAAACCAAATACCATTCCTTTATAGCAGGGTTTGCAAGTACCGGACATGGGCATAGAGGAGCTGGGGAAGAAAAGTGGCTGCAGAGGCAGCTGGGCTCTGTCTCATGTGGTCACCCCTCTGATCCAGCCAGGCCCTCTGGGCTTCTCACCAGCAGCAAACCTTCAGATTTTAGGATAAGTGTCAGACTTTTAAAGGGTGATGCCAATTCACATTTTGAAAAACACAAATCAAAAGAGACTTTCTACTAAAAACTAACCTGGACTCTTCAAAAATGTCCATGTCATAAAAGACTAAAAAGCAAAAACGATAGCAGAATAGTCACAGACCAAAGGGGACTAAAGAGATATGATAGCTAAGTGCAAGCCAGAGGACGACAAAGGACATTATTGGGACAGCTGGGGACATGAGGATGTAGACTGTATATTAGTAAGAGTATGTGTACCATTATGTTGGCATGTTAATCCTATGTAATAAAAGGGTAATATGCAAATGGACCTTAATGGCAGAATGACCAGAACAACCACTCGACCAGTCACTATGAAGCTCACTGACCACCTCTCGGTCCCATCCCCCGGCCGTCAGGCTCTGATCGCCCAATGGCGAACGGGGAACTGGGGGTGGATGGCAGCAGGGGGCGTGGCCGGCTGTGGGCAGCTGGGGAAGATGGCCCTGATCGCAGGCCAGGACTAGGGACCGTATCTGTGCACGAATTTTGTGCACCGGGCCTCTAGTAGTATAATAATATGCTACTGTCATGCTGATATGCATGTTTTATGTATATTATGCCAAACTAAGTATGAAAACTGAGTTGTGGTTACGTAAGAGAATGTCCTTAGGAGACATACACATATGTCAGCTGTATGTCTATAGGAAGAGAGAAATGTGAGAGAATTGTATCAAGTGGTGAGTCTAAGTGACGGTATATGAATGCTCATTGTTCATTATATTTTTTGTATTTTTTATTTTTTGGCAGTTTTCAAAATAAAAAATTGGGGGAAACATTATATGGCCTAACTCTTCCCATCTCCCCCTTAGCAACTCTGCAGGTCAGACTGGCTCATGAGCCCCTGGTTTATGACATTTGCATTAAACCATCTGACACACAGGGAATTTCCTGCCTGACTTTTACCTCTGTGAAACCTCCCTGATTTCCTGGGAGCTAACCTGGTAATTTGTTCTAGGCAGTTAATAATGGTAGGTCAGGCTACTGGTGTAGAGGTAGGTGCCTATTTGTCTTCTCTTAATTAGGCTATGAATGGAGAAGGGAATGTTTCTTACTCACTTTGGTAATCTTCTTCCCTCTCCCCCATGTTTCCATGCCTCTGGTTCTATTTTATTCATCAGTTTATTTTGTTCATTAGATTCCTTGTTTGTTTATTTTGATTTTTAGATTCAATTGTTGATAGATATGTATTTTTCGCAATTTTATTGTTAACTAGAGGCCCAGTGCATGAATTTGTGCATGGGGGTTCCTCAGCCGGGCTGGCGATCGAGGCCTATTGGGAGGCTGGCCAGCAGTGGGGGAGGGACCCCGGGGAGGTTGGCTGTGGGAGCATACTGACACCAACAGGGGGCAGCTCCTGCATTGAGCGTCTGCTTCCTGGTGGTCAGTGCGTGTCATAGTGACTGGTCGATCAGTTGTTCCAGTCGTTCTGGTCATTTGGTCGTAAGGGTTGCTTAAGCTTTTATATATATAGATATTTTTTATCTCTTCTTCCTCCCTCCCTCCTCCTCCTCCTCCTCCTCCTCCTCCTCCTCCTCCTCCTCCTCTTCCTCCTCCTTCTTTTTCTTTTTTGACCCTTCAACATTTCATGTAATACTGGTTTGGTGATGATGAACTCCTGTAGCTTTTTCTTGTCTGTGAAGCTCTTATCTGACCTTCAATTCTAAATGATAGCTTTGCACAGGTGGGGGTAATCTTGGTTGTAGGTTCTTGCTTTTCATCACTTTGAATATTTCTTGCTACTCCTTTTTGGCCTGCAAAGTTTCTATTGAGAAATTATCTGACAGTCATATGGGTGTTCCCTTGTAGGTAACTAACTGCTTTTCTCTTGCTGCTTTTAAGAGTCTGTCTTTGTCTTTAACCCTTGGCATTTTAATTATGATGTGTCTTGGTGTGGTTCTCTTTGGGTTCTTCTTGTTTGGGACTCTGCGCTTCCTGGACTTAAAAGTCTATTTCTTTCACCTGGTAGAAAAAGTTTTCTGTCATTATTTCTTCAAATAGGTTTTCAATTTCTTGCTCTCTCTCTTCTTCTGGCACCTCCATGATTGAAATGTTGGTTTGCTTGAAGTTGTCCCAGAGTTTGCTTATACTATCTTCATATTTTTGGGTTCCTTTTTCTTTTTGCTCTTCTGATTGAATATTTTTTGCTTCCTTATATTCCAAATCTCTGATTTTATTCTTGGTGTCCTCTACTGTTGATTCCCTGTAAATTATTCTTTTTAAAAAATATATATTTTATTTATTTTTTACAGAGAGGAAGGGAGAGGGTTAGAGAGTTAGAAACATCAGTGAGAGAGAAACATTGATCAGCTGCCTCCTGCACACCCCCCACTGGGGATGTGCCCACAACCAAGGTACATGCCCTTGACCGGAATCGAACCTGGGACCCTTCAGTCCGCAGGCCGACGCTCTATCCACTAAGCCAAACCGGTTAGGGCTGTAATTCATTCCTCATTTCAGTTAGTGTATCCTTCATTTCTGACTGGTCCTTTCTCATGTCTTTGATGTTCTCACTAACTTCCTTGAAATTATCATCAAGTTCTTTGACATTCTCACTAAGTTCCTTGAAGTTCTCATTAATATCTTTGAGCATCCTTGTAGCCATTATTTAGAACTCTGTATCTAGTAGTTTGCTTGCTTCCGTTTCATTTAGTTATTTTTCTGGAGATTTCTTCTGTTCTTTCATTTGTGACATGTTTTTTGTCTCCACATTTTGGCTGCTTCCCTATGTTTGTTTCTGGTGATAGATAGAGCTGCTGTATCTCCTGGAATTGGTAGAGTGGCCTTGTGTAATAGGTGTCTTGTAGGGTCCAGTGGCTCAGACTCCCCAATCACCTGAGCTGGGCACTCCAAGTGTGCCTCTGTGTGGGTTGTGTGCACTACCCTGTTGTAGTTGAGCCTTGATTGCTGTTGGCATCACTGGGAGGAATTGATCCCCAGACCAATTGGCTGTGAGGACCAGCTGCTACCACAGTGGAAGAGTTGCTGTGCAGGAGACACCCCTGTGGAGCAGGACTTGCTTCAGTGGGGTTTTGGTGCTCACTGAGTCTGCCCCTTTAATGTGTGGCCTGTGGTGTGGTCTGAAGCTGTCCCCTGGCTGCACTGGCTCTGGGGCCTTATAGAGGTGCAAAGTCAGCCACTGCCTGTGCCCTGCCTGGGGCCACCTGTCAGGAGCTACAGAGCAATCTGCAGACGGCTGCTACTTTTGTTGGGCTTAGAGGTGGCCATAAGAGGCCAAGTTGTGAACCTTGGCAAGCTGTTACTAGTGAAGGACCTAGGGCAGTGGTCAGCAAACTGCGGCTCGTGAGCCACATGTGGCTCTTTGGCCCCTTGAGTGTGGCTCTCCCACAAAATACCGACTTCTGCGCATGGGCCATGAAGTTTCAATCGCACTGTATGTGCGCGCCTGCACGTGGTATTTTGTGGTATTTTGTGGAAGAGCCACACTCAAGGGGCCAAAGAGCCACATGTGGCTCGCGAGCTGCAGTTTGCCGACCACGGGCCTAGGGCCACTTATGGAGAGGTATGGGGCATGCTGAGTTCAGCTGCTATTTGTTTGAGAGATTTTAGGAAAGTCTGAAGCCTGAGCCAGGACAGGCCATTAATATGGAAAAGCTACTGCAAACAGTTTGGGTGGAGCTGCAAATTGGGTGGGGCAGGGTCTCAGAGAGTCACAATGTGAGCCAGGTTGATGGAGACTCAGATAGCGCCTGCGTCAGCTGTGTGTGTGGGGGGGAGGGGGGGGGCGTGTCTCAGCAGAGGAACAATGACCTCTGCCAGCACTTTTGTCTGGGAGCATCAGATTCCAGACCATTTAGTTCCTCCCTGTATGTCCCTGGGTCTTTTAAAGCTGCTGCCCCAGTGCTGGAGCTCAGAGGGATTGAATCTGAGTAAGTCCTGCACCGGCCCTTTAAGAGGACCTTCCTGGGACTCCAGCAGCCCTTGTGTCACTCAGCCACAATCCCTGCTGGTTTTTACAGCCTGAAGTTATGGGGACTGGAACCCTGGGCTGATGGTTCCGGTGTGGGGCTGGGACCCCTTGCTTCTCATGAGAGGCCTCCTCAGCCAAGATATCCCTCCTGACTAAAAACATGCCACACCAGGGTGTTGGACCAGCCCGTTCCATGCCTCTGCCCCTCTTACTAGTCTCAATGTGGTTTCTTCTTTAATTCTCTAGTTGTAGGGCTTCCATTCAGCCACATTTCACATGGTTCTGAATGATGGTATTCTGTATTTTCGTTGTGATTTTGATGTGTTTTTGGGAGGGTGCAAGTACTGCATTTACTTATGCTGCCATTTTGGTTTCTCTGTCTGAGAAATGGAGTCTTTATTCTAAAAGACCGTGAGCCCCCCTGAAGTTCAGGGGTTCTGTTCCTGCAGAAGAGGAGAATGGTGACACTAAGGGGCAAATAGCAGTCTCTGCCACATCCCCAAGCCAGCAGAGGGCCTGGCAGATGCTGAATCAAGAGTCAGCGAACTGCACTCCACAGGCCAGATCTGGCCAGCTGCCTGTTTGCTTACAGTCCATGAGCTAAGAATAGGGTTTAAATTTTTTAATGATTACATTTAAAATGGTTAAATAAGAACCTACATAAAGAAGAGCCTCCGTGTTGCCTCCTAGCCAGTAAAACCTAAATTATTTACTATTTGGCCCTTTAAGAAAAAGTTTGCTAGCCTGTGCTAGATAGTTAATACATTCTTTTAAAGATTTACCTTTTCCAGTATTTGCCAGCCATTTGCCCTGTGCCAAGCCCTGGAGATGCAGCCACTTGTTGTCCTCATGGGGCTCACGGCTGGCAGGGGACAGAGATAAGACATGACTAGTGAGATGTAATTGATTATGGTCATGCTCTGTGCTGTGAAGAAGCATGGGGTGCTGGGGATGGGGAACCTAGAATGTCCTGGGCCGGCCCGCGACTGTTAGCTAAAATCTGAAGGCGTTAGCCTGGTGAGGTGTGTGTTGGGGAGGAGGAAAGCATTTTAGACACAGGGAAGAACAGGCCATGAGTGGGGAAAGATCTCAGAATTATCTAGAATGACTGGGGAGGTGGGAGGAGCAGCATGAACCAAAGGACATGCTTCTCCACCAGGACTTGCAGGTAACCTCTCAGCTGGAGTGATGCGCGTTATCTCCGGCTGTTTCTGTTTTCAGCAGCCTCTCAAATCCCATAAAAGAGCCATTGCTAAAATGTACCCACTGTCTTCCTTTCTTTTCGTCATTCCCACTGCCTTCCTTTGAATCTCTTATAGGAAAAAAAAAAAAAAGCAGGGATTCCAGAAAGACTGGTCCAGCCACATGGAAAGCGGCCCAGGAAACTGCTTGGTGATGGCTGCAGATGCCGTGAGAAGAAAATTATCCTGTAATTGAAGGGGAAATTCTTTATTAGGGTCGTTGAAGAGGTCTACAAGCTGCTTTCATCTATGGCTTGCTCCACGCTGTAATTAATTTGGATTCAGAAGGCTTCCCAAGCCTCCATTGCACCATCTCTTAGGGATCAGGACCTCTGCTGTAGGCGGAGAAACTGAGGCTGGCGAAACCCTGAGATGTGGGGCTTGGGGACAGGACCTGCAACAGAGAAGTGGTTTCTGAACACTGCAGGCCTCAGGCTTTCAGGAAAGAGCTCTCAAAGCCAGTTGCTCCAAAAAAGGAAGAGTTTCTTTCTTTTTTTAAAAAATATTTTTTTAATTGATTTCAAAGAGGAAGGGAGAGGGAGAGAGAGAAACATCAATGATGAGAGAGAATCATTGATTGGCTGCCTCCTGCACGCCCCCTACTGGGGATCAAGCCCACAACCCAAGCATGTGCCCTTGACCTGAATCAAACCTGGGACCCTTCAGTTCGAAGGCCTACGTTCTATCCACTGAGCCAAAACCGGCTAGGGTGGAAGGGTTTCTATCTTAAAAAAGAGAAAAGGTGTTTTTGTTATAAAACTGGTTAAATCATATTTTACATATAGCTAGGAAAATAATAACATCAAATAACATGCAAATTCATGTTTCTATATCACAGATGGCTAAGGAAAATCCTGCTATTGTCCATTGGGCTATTCTACTTTTCTTGATTCTTAACTAAAACCCAGCTCAAAAATGGTAGCTTATTGGATCACGTAAATAAGAAAGTCCAAGAAGTGTATCTGCCTTTAGTCACGTCTAGTCTCTGGGCTTAAGTGATGTCACCAGGTTTCTCTCTCAGCCCTCCTGGCTCTGGCTTCTCACTCCTGAGTGCTCTTTTTCTCTCACTCTCTCAAGTTTTCTGTCTCTTTTCTGCTTTCTAGAATATGAGTTGGCCTCAGAGGCTCATAGAGCTGTTTTTTTCACAACCTCAAGGGAAAGATGGCTTCTTCCCAATAGATCCAGGGAAATCTCAAGAGAGAATATTTTTTAAAATATATTTTATTGGATTTTTTACAGAGAGGAAGGGAGAGGGACAGAGAGTTAGGAACATCAATGAGAGAGAAACATCGATCAGCTGCCTCTTGCACACCCCCCATTGGGGATGTGCCCGCAGCCAAGGTACATGCCCTTGACTGGAATTGAACCTGGGACCCTTCAGTCCGCAGGCCAACACTCTATCCACTGAGCCAAACCGGTTAGGGCTCAAGAGAGAATATTGAGAGGCACAGAGATAGTAAAAAGGATATCAAAGAATTTCATTATTGCCCAGACACTGTCCCTCCTTTGGGTATTTTCAAGGGTGGTTTGTGAAGTTTCCAGTTACTTTCAACTGTGTTTTTGGGTGACTGGACTATTTCTTTGAAACTATATAGAAAAACAGACCCACACCTATCACCCATTATCCTACCAAGTTAATACAATCACTGCTATCATTTTGGGGGTGTCTTGCTTTTCTGAGTCCCAAAGCATGTCTGTGCCAAGTGTAATTGTGACAGTGGTGTGATGGGCAGTAGTTTATATGGGCTTTGGAGCTATATGGACTTGGGTCTGAAGCCTAACTTTTTAATTCTTACTAAATCTGTGATCTTTAGAAAGAAGGGGAGAGAAGGAGAAAGAAGTCTCTCCAACCTTGGAATGAAATCCCTGAGCTCCATACTGATTGCACTGCCCTTGCCCAATGCCTGTGGCCAGGGGAATGCCAAGTGCTGATTGGCTCAGGTCTGAGTTACCTGAACCAATCATGGTGGAAGATAGTGAGTGTCCTGCCTGGCTTAGGCGGGTGGAGGCTGCTGCAGTTAGGAAGCCACATTGAGGACCTGCCAGCCTATAGAATCCCCAGCAGATGACAGGCTCCTGGCAGGCAGGTTGTGCCCACCTCCCCATGTGGGCCAGAAGGGTCTTTAGGAGTGAAGAACCTGAGGGGGTCTCGGGCACCTGTAACTTGACCTGTGTTCTCTGCCCCTGTAGCCTGCATCTCTAATCCAGTGTCACACCACGTTCCAGCTCACACCTTTCTCCTGGGCTCGGGGGACAACCTTAACTACTACAGTTTGGAGGTCAGACGGGTTTTTTATTTGTTCCTTGGCAAAACATGAATTCTTTCTTCTAAGAAAATAAAAGTACTTATTTTTTTAAAAAGAAGGAGGAAAAAAGAAAGGGGAAAAAATCATAAAAATAAAAGCCCAATTCCCAACTCCAGTAGCAAATTGTACTTCTCACAAACTGTAGCTCTTAACAAACTAGACCTGGAGCAGTTTACAGGCGGCAACCAGACACATTAGAATGAAGTTTCTCATGATGGCAGAGCCAAAGGCAGGGTGGAGGCAGAGAAGGTCTTTGGGGGCAGGATCCCTAAGGCTTCTGAGGCAGAGATTTTAATCACTGTTGTCCATACTGCGGTTTATTGAGCACCTGCTATGTGCTGGGCGCTGGGCTCAGTGTGCTGTCTATCATCTATCAACCTTCCAAAGGCTCCTCTTACAGGAGAGGAAGCTGCGGCACAAGGGTAGGTGGCTGCCTCCAGGCACCCTGTGTGCTGGCTATGGAGCCGGCCCTCAGGCCTGTGTCTCTTTCTCCAAAGCTTCCTGACCACTGCCCTTCACTGTCTCTCTTCAGATCTGGGGTTTGAGAAAGTTTGCAGAGTTGAGGGCTCGGGGGTGAGGTGGGGCCTGAGGCAGACAGAGCCTCCTGGTTTCTGGTCTGCTGGGTTTTGCTTGGCCCACATAGGACTTTTTATTCTTTTTTATTTTCTACCCCCTGGATTCTTCCACAAAGTGAGTTAACTTCAGCGAGCCTGGAGTCACCTATCTTCTTGGGTTTATTTTATTTTTGGGGGCGTTTTTAGATGAAAGGGAAGCAGAGTACAGTGGATCTTTCCAGGGGGCAAGTTCCCTGGACTTGAAGAGGAACAAGAGTCCCTTCTCAGGCTGACTTGGTGGGAAGAGGTAGATCTGAGAGGCAAGATCACTTTACCCAGGGATAAGTGCTAAAAAGACAAGAAAGCAGGGTAAGGGGCAGAGAGGACTACTTCCGATGGGATCAGAGGGCCTCTCTGTGGAGCCCTGAATGATGGGAAGGAACCAGCTATGGAGACTCTGGGGAAAGGGCCGCAGGCAGAGAGCAAGGCGCTGAGATCTGGAGGATGGACAGGAGCTAGCCAGGGGAAGGGGCGGGCGGGTGGAGGCAAGGCGCTCCCGGAAGAAAGACCTGTGTGATCTGTCGTGCCAGAATGTCTCTAGGCCCCATGAAAGTTTCCCCCCTGCCAGCTATGATGTCATCTGATTCTATGTCCCACCTTGTGACCTAGGGAGCCCACTCGTGGCCAAGGAGCATGGTCATTAGGTCTTTAGGGCTTGTAGAGGGTGGGACTGTGGGTGTCATCCTGGTCTCCATGGGGTTAGAAAGTGGCCGGTAAGGAAGGTGTGTCCCCCGCCCTCCCTCCCCATGGGGACTTGAGGGCTTGTTTAGCAGCTGCCTTCACCCTCCGGCTTAACAACTTGTGAGGCAAACAATCCTGGAAGGACTCAGCGCCCAGCTTCTGGGCTCAGCGCCGGAGGGAAGGAGAGCACGCTTTGCTGAGAAAGCATGAGTAGTGACTTATAAAGTGCTTTCTTTTTTCTTTCTTTTCCTCTTTCCAGTTGAGAGCAAAAGGCACCGCCTTATGCTGGAGGCAATGTCAGGTTGTTTTCCAAAAGTGAAAATTGATATTTGCTCTCTGAGCTGTGTTGATCTTCATTTTAGTGGCCCTCCAGGCAAGCAAATAAAATATCCGTTTCCGGGATGGAAGAGCAGAGAGATGCAGTAATTGAGGGGCAACAACCCAAAATTTAGTATGGATGGTTTGTTTAAATATTCATCGGGTCTGTTTAAACATTCCAGATCACCAGAATGCTATCCTGGGAAGGCAGTAGAGCGCATACTTAAACAGCCAAGTGCGTGGGTCTTGAAGACCTGGGCTTCAGTCTTACTCTTGCCTCTTACCAGCGCTGAGAATTCGGGCAAGTCCCTGTCCTTTGAAAGCCTCAGTTTACTTGAATAAGAAATGGAAAGAATAAACCTTTCACAAAGGATTGTGCAATAGCAGATGGTCAGTGCATGTTTGAATATACATAAGGCGCTTAGGATAGTGCCTGGGACTCGACAGCAGTTCATGAACTTCAAATTATTCATATTAATAATAAAACTAGCGCAGTAGTAGTATTAATGAGTGGCAGATGCTAGAGCTAGACATTCTAAGTTCAATCACCTGGTTCTGCCACTTACTTACCAGCTCTGTGACCTCAGGCAAGTTACTTGACTTCGCTGAGCCTCATTTTCTCAACTATAAAATGGAGATGACATAAAGCATGGTTATTATGAAGATAAGATGAACAAGAACTTAGAGCTGAGCCAGGTGCAGGGTGAGCCCTACATGAGGGTTAGATTATTGTGGGCAGTATATAGTCATTTGGTGCTAACAAGTATTTTTCCTGAGTGCAGGGACTTGGCCCTATTCTCCTTGATATTCCCGGTGTTTGCAACAGTGCTGAGCACATAGTAGGTACTTAGTAAATTTCCTCCCGCTTTGTTGAATAAGTGACATGGAAGGTGGTGAATCATTCCTGTGTTTCTGTGCAGATGGAGGATCCTGTGTCCCTCTGTGTGCTGAGCACTTTGGTGAGTCTAGAATGGGAGCCCTTCTCCCTTGCCTCCAATTAGGTGCCATTCGTGTCCAAATCTTGTGTCTCCAAAACACACAATACTCAGCAAATGGGATGCAGGGCTCCTTGGTTCCCTGTGGGCTCCCATCGCTAATCCCATGCCGTGTCCATCATGCATCTCCCAGCAGGGCTGCTGCTGGCCCAGGAGCCTGGGATCTCATTGGAGATCCAATGTGTTTAGTTCCTTGGCATCTTCAGCGCTTTCAGACAGGGTTTGTGGAATAGTATCAATGCGTGTAGATGACACCTATAGTGAATGCCATTTGGGTGGAATTTTGTGTTCATACACTTGAGGGAAGGGGAGAACAGGTGCATATTCTCCTCAAGTTGGGGCACGCAGGCTGTTGGGGGGCAGAGCTGATTAGTGGCTGGGCCAGAGGAGCAGCCACACAGGTTGCTGGCATCCTGAGGATACTAACTTAGGTTGGCACGATGAGACCTTTTCTCAAAGAATAATGGTCACCAGACTGCCTCCATAGGAGGGTGCGCCAGTGAACTGTGGGATGCTAAGCAAGGCATGCAAGTGTAGGCCAGAACTGAATTGCTTTAGAGAATAATCCTTAGGGTCCCCTCTGGCATTGCTTCTTGGCTTGAAAGCCAGTAGAACTTTTAGCCTGCTTCTCCAGGGGTCATGTCTGGAGCAAGCTGTAATGTGCAGGGGGGACATGTAGCCACAGCTTAAACCTGGCACGTTTTTCTAAGCTGATTAGAAGTCCTTTTCAGAAAAATTAAGGTAAGTAGTAGTACATCATGGAATAGAATGGCAAACTTCTTCATAGATTTTTAAGTTAAAGCACAGGACTTAAAAAAAAGAGTCAAGCCTGTTTCAGCCAAATCATCCAGATCCTCAGATAACTTGTTTGCCTTTTTCTCTGCCATTAGGAGTGCTTTGGTGGACACATTTATGAAATACTGGTATTAAAACCCTGAATGGGACCCAGGCAGCTCATCTCTCTTTCATTCCTCCTGTGAGGCTGATCTCTGGGTGGAGGGAACTCCTGATCTTGAACTCCCTCAGAGAGTGGCTAGAGTTACTGTATTTTTCTGTCTGTAAGACGGTATTTTTTTCTAAAATCATTAGACCGAAAATCGAGGGGCATCTTATACATGAAAGTCAGCTGAGGAGGGAGCCGAGGTGGTGCATCCTTGTCATACCTTGTCAAACAGGTTTCCTCTAATCACAAGCCTTATTGTTACTGAATCAGCTGATGCCATAATTGGAGGTGGAGGTGGAGGTGGAGAGTGCGCAGATGCTACAGGGAGCGTTCTGAACCCATAAAGAAGTCAAAAAATAAAAAGATAAATACCGGTAAGCGATTGTCTAACTCTGCAAAATTCAAATTGAATGTAATCAGCTCTGCAAAAGAGCATGGACCTAGAGCTGCAGAGAGACAATTTGGACCTCCTCCCACTGAGTGTCTGATCAGACAGTGGAGAAAACAGGAAGAACAACTCCTTAAGATGCCAAAAAAGAAGAAGGCCTTAAGAGGCAAAAACCAGCAAAATGTTTAAAATATTGATTTCTTAATTTTGGGTTGGGAAAAGTGGGGGTGTCTTATACATGGGGGCATCTTATACACGGAAAAATACTGTAGGTGTTGCTTAACACCAGTGAGGCACTTAGGAGGCAGAGGTTTTTGGTTTCTGGGAGAAAGCCCCAATCAAAACTAGTTAAAGGTACAAAAGACAATGTTTGGCTCACAGAATTGGGGAGCACAAAGATGAATTCATGGGTTCAAGAACTCTCTTTTTGCCTGGCTCTTCTCTCTGTCTGCTGCTATTCTTCTGCAGACACCTGTGCAAAGTGTGGGGAGGGTCATGGACATTGACAGAGGCAGACTTACACACAAAGCAACCTTGCCCATGGCAAGCATAGAGGCACTAGAGAGCTTGGATTTCTCAGGGTCTGCCTATAAATCCCAGGGCAGAGCTCTGCTTGGTCCAGCCTGGATCCTGTGCATGTGCATTGGCCAATCAGAATGGCCAGGGAGATAGAGTACTGTGGTTGGGCAGGTCTGGATTATGGTCTCACTCTAAAGATGATGATGGGGAAGTGCATGATTGACAGCCCAATCAGAATCACATGGGGGAGGGGCAGCTCCCCAAAGGTAAAAGAGAGTCACCAGAGTAAGGGAGGAGCATCAGGCAGAAATAAACTACTGTGTCCACCACCCAGGAGAAGGTATTCTCACTTGGAGAAATAGGTAGTGTCCAGTATCTTCTTGTGGTGTTAGCCAGGTAGGGTGGGCCCTGATCTTCAAAAAGGTGAAATTGAGAGGTTTCCACATTCTCAGGGGCCCTATCTGACTTCTCAGAAGGATGCTAAAAATGAAAAGAGAAAACTTGTGTCCATGCCCAGAACATGAGTTGGTCCTGATTTCTTTACATGTTAAGAGATTAGGGAGAATGTTCTAGAACAAATGGCTTGATCTTGTTGCCAGTTTCTAATTCTGCACATTCAGTGATCCAAAGGCTGGTTGTGCAGCTTGACCAACTGGTCCACTGAAGAACGGGTCAGGGACAAAACTTTCCAAGTATTTAATAGTTTTAAGCCAGAGGCCATAAAGTGATGGCATGCTTTCTTTGGCCAGCACAGAGTTTAGGAAAAAAAGAAAAGTAAATGCTTGCCAACATTTAAGAATTCGAATTTTTCACATGAAAGCATGAATCTCCCTCCGGCTTCTCCAGGAAAACCAGAAGGTCTGGCCATGCTGGCCCTGGACTCGCGCATGGCCACGGTTGGCTGGAGCTGAAGAACAGCGACCTCTTTAGAAAGAATGTAATGCTCTAGTTTGCCACAGTCTCCACCACTCTCCATTACTTCCCCCATCATTCGTTCCCATGACCTGTTTGGCTTCTGTAAACATTTACCTTTCTAATCCCTGTACCAAAACAAATTCCCTGAGCAAAATCTTTGAAGAACCAGGTCACTATCAAGCTTTGTGACCTGAGACAAGTTACTTCCTCTCTCTCAACCTGTTTTTTAAATCTGCAAGTGGGGATGAAATACTTAATTCAACCAACCCTATTTACAGCAGTGAACAAGTAGACTTGTTGGAGCAGACAGGGGTAGGTGTTAGTGAGGCAAGGAGGTGGTGGGAGCACACACTGGGCAGGTGATTAAAGGACAGGTTGTATCTAAATCACTTAGTCCAGGGCTTGGCAAACTGTGTCCCATGAGACAAATCCACCCGCTACCCACTTTTCTCAATCAAGTGCTAAGGAGTATAGTCACACCCACTAATTTACATATTGTCTGTAGGCTGCAGACTGTCTATACAATGGCAGAATTGAGCAGTTCCAACAGAGGCCATATGACTCACAAAGCCTAACATACTATTGGGCTCTTTTTTTAAAAAAATATATTTCTTTATTGGTTTCAGAGAGGAAGGGAGAAGGAGAGAGATAGAAACATCAATGATGAGAGAGAATCATTGATTGGCTGCCTCCTTCACGCACCCCACTGGAGATTGAGCCCGCAACCCAGGCATGTGCCCTTGGCCGGAATCGAACCGGGGACCCTTCAGTCCGCAGGCTGACGCTCTATCCACTGAGCCAAGCCGGCTAGGGCACTATTGGGCTCTTTACAGAGAAAGTTTGCCTGCTCCTGCTTTAGCCCAAAGCCTGGATAAATAGAAGGAACTCAGTAAATTGCAGCTTATTAATAGTAGTACAAATGGTCCCCTCCCTGACTCTCTGTTGCTGTCTTCCAAGCTGGGAGCTTTGATTGGGAGCCCTAAACCCCCTGCCTTTCTATTTGCTTGCCTAACAGCCATGCTGCTTGTTTATGTAAAACTGCAGAACCAATATTGGCTACCTGTTCATACGGCTTTCTGTGGCCCCATGAGGGGCAGGGTTGGGTTGGGGTTTGCCTACTGTTCCTCTCTGTGTGTCGGATCAGGTTAATCAGACCAAATCAAGTACAGGATTGGGCAGGCTGCAGCTTGAAAGCCCGTGTAGAGAGGGCTGATCTGTGTTGACTTACATTTTTCAATGGGGTGTGTGGCGGGCTTGCTGAGGGTTTATGGTCTCATCAATGGTTCTGCCCTTATGCCAGCTCCCACAACCTGACTCCGGGCCAGAGACCTAGCTCTCAACCATGCCAGGTGGTTTGTTTTCAGCTAGCGTCGGGGCGCTCGTCAGCACAGACCGCCAGCCAGGGGCGGGGGTCACAGGGAGAAAGCAGGTGTTCCCTAAATACATGGAGCAACAGCAAAGGGCCTGAGTGGATAGCCATGAAGGTCAGCAGAGTCCTTGGGCCAGGCCGATTTCATGGGTGTGTGACCAGGACAGCCACTCAGGGACCCATGCTTGATTTAATGCTCTGTTGTCAGTTTCTGAAAGTTCTTAATAGTTTTTAAGAGGTCTGGGGACTTGCTTGGATTTATTTTGGAGGGCCTCAGCGGGCACTGGGATATTTTTATTTTTTTATTTTTGTGAACGGAACCAAAGTTTATTGAGAGAAGCCAGTCCTGGAAAAGGAGCAGCTGGGGTTTAGGATCAGCCTGGTGTCAGTTACAATCAGGAGCAGTTCAGCATCCAAGCTAATTAAAGTCTATTCGTCCATGTGGGGAGACCCACATGGCCATGAGCCACAGGGGTGACGGGGGCTCTGCTCCCTGCAACAGGAACGTCAAGTATCCATGGTGCACTGCCGGCACTGGGGTATTTATGGATGAACTATAGAATTGGGAGTGATCTGGTTTCATAGGGGGCTTTACAGCTCCTGGTTTCTGCACTCATGAGATTTCCAGGAGTGGACAGGGGGTTAATAGTGTGGCTGGGGATAGAGACAAAGAGGACATCTCTTCCTCCTCTGGCAGCTGACAGGGCAAAAGCATGACAACAACACATGCATCATTTATTGATGACCAAGTGCTTTATATTCATCATTTCATTCACCCCACCACAAGAATGCTATGAAGTGGGCACCCTTGTATGGGATCAGCCAGGTAAGGAGTTAGCCAGATACTAATACAGCTATCAATAGAAATAAGATCATTCTGGATTGGGGGTTCTAAATCAACTGATTTAGCACCCCTAATCCAGAATGATCTTCCCCAATCCAGAATGATCTTATTTCTATTAGTATCTGGCAAATTTGGCTGCCTGAGCCCAGAAATCTAGCACAAATTATTTCACCTCTCAGGTCTTAGTTTTCTAGTCTGAAAAACGGAAGCAGTTAAAGCTACCTTGTAGTATTGTTGAAGGAATATACAGTGCCTAGCACACAGCATGTAATATGTGCTTGCTACATGATACCTGTGATGATGATGGTGGCGGTGGTGATGATGATGCTGGTGATGCTGGTGATGGTGGTGGTGGTGGTGGTGGTGGTGATGGTGATGAAGGTGATGATGGTAATGCTAGTGATGGTGATGGTGGTGATGCTGGTGATGGTGATGGTGGTAATGCTGGTGATGGTGATGATGATGGTGATGGTGGTAATGCTAGTGATGGTGATGGTAATGATGGTGGTGGTGATGCTGGTGATGGTGATGATGATGGCGATGGTGATAATAGAGATGATGATGGTGATGGTGATAATAGAGATGATGTTGGTGATGGTGATAATAGAGATGATGATGATGGTGATAACGGAGATAATGATGGTAATGATGATGAGGAGGATAATACAACTATATTAGACTGTTTCTTCTAACTTTACTGGCTATCATCTGTCCCCAAAGGGCATATTTTGCACCACAGAAAAACATGGAGTAATGTTCTTTTGTTCTTGAGTGTTTTAGTGTCCGGTGGCCTCCATACCAGGTCACCACTACCTGGGTGGCTTGAAGCAATAGAAACTTATTCTTTCATAGGCCTGGAGGTCAGAAGTCCAGAATTAAGGTGTGGGCAGTGTTGATTCCTTCTGGAGAATGTGAGGTAGAACCGCCCTGCCACTTCCCTGGCATTCCCTGGCTTGAGGTCTCATCTCTCTAGTCTCTGCCTCCATCTTCACATGGCCTTCCCTCCATGTCCTCTGTCTCTTATAAGGACACTGTCGTTTGATTTAGCACCCCTAATCCAGAATGATCTTATTTCTATTTTTATCTTAACTATATCTACAAAGACCCTAGTTCAGATAAGGTCACATTCTGAGGTCTCGGGTGCACATAAATGTAGGGGAGTGGGGAAACACACTGTTCAACCACTACACTGAGGCAGGTCACTGGGGGATCCAAGGAAGTGACATGGACATGCCATGCCCACCCCGCTCAGGGCCCCAGACCCAGGGCACTGCATTCCCAGTGCTCATCGAGCAGCTATCACAGCGGCTCTGTTCGTGCTGTGGGAATTCTGGTGGATTCGTCCTCTTTGAACTTTCAAAGGTGGTGACTCACCGGGAGTCATCCTGGTGTGTGCTGAGCCAGGGGCTGATGGCGGACCCAGCCCGGAGCTCCCGACTGCCCCTGAAGAACGCACGCAGCCCAGGGCCACCGCCCATCTCCACAGAGCACATGCGTCTCTGAGCCTGGGCAAGGGGAGGCTGGTTGGGCTGGGGGCGGCTTTTGCCTTTTCTTTTCTCCCTTAAATGAAAAGCTGGAGAAGGTTGGAGTTTGCCATCATTGCGGGCAGGCTGCGACACGTGGAGGGAGCGGAGCCAGCATTTGGAGAATTAGACCTGCACGTTGAAGTCCCCGTGGACTGGGCAAGCCCGCTCCAATGTGGACACAGCTTCTTACATTTATTCTGCCTCATTGACAGGAAAGTGTGTGTGCGCCTGGTGGGAGGGGGGCGGGAGGAGGCAGGGGGGGGGGGGGGGTGGCGGTGGTGCTGCTTCCACTACCAGTATGAGGTCAGATTGCCAGGTGACCCCGCCCTTTCTTAAGAGTGAAACAAACAGCTCTGTTGAAAAGGGGGTTCCCCCATTGCCCACCTGCTCACTTCTAGGCACCCCTCTCTCCTGCCACCCTCCCCCATGCCAGCTCCATGGGTCTTCTCATCTTCTGAGGTGAGGACAGGAGAGCAGCTGGGAGCCACACACTATTTTTAGAGAGAGGATGACTGACACACAGAAGGGTGTGTGTGTGGTGGAAAGGGGCGCGACACGGAGGTGACTGTAGATATGAATGTCCTTGAACTCACCTCAGGCATTGGATGTCTCCAGGAGGCCTCCCCTGCTCTGGGGCGCTGACCCCAGGACCTGGGGAGGGTGGAGCTCTGGGAGCCTATGGAAGCTGGCAGTGGTTCAGACAGCAGCTGATGATTTCTTTGCAAAGGGAACTTCCCTTCATAAAAAAAGGATTTTGCTGGTTTTATTAGTTAGAAAAGATGAATGTGGGTGGGCAGCCGGGATGTTTGAGTCTTTCATTAGTGTGCTAACATGAATGGAAAAGTATACTTTGAGTGCCTCTGATAATGATGCTGAGGGGAAAAAATAAGGAGGAAAGAAAGGAGGGAGGGAGGAAGGAAGAGAGAAAAGGGAGAGAAAAGAATAAAGAAGACCAAAAAATAATCAACGAACGAAAGAAAGGAAAGAAGAAAAGAATAGATAGTATGACTCTAAGGAGGTGACATTTAAGCAGAAACCTGTTTGGGCCATAAAAGGCATGGGGTGGGGGGTGGGGGGGGGGCAGGGGGGTTTGAGCAGTCCAGGCAGGAGAGCAGATGCAAAGGCTCTGTAGGTAACAGATAACTTGACATGTTTCAGGAACAGAGGGGAGAAGAGTGACTGAGCCTTGTGCACTGCGGGGTGAACGGCCGGATCTGGACCACAGGTCCAAACTCCTGGGCCAGGCAGGACGACGCGGCCGGGGAGGGGGACGTGGCAGCTGGGGCAGTCTGCCCCGGGAGGCTGGCCACCGCTGCTCGGCGTCAGCCAGGTGCTGCCACCTGGGCATGTTGCCAGGTTTGAGCTTTATTAGAGAGCAGGACTATAGATTGTTGTGTGAAATCTCACGTCTTTTGGATGCTGGCTTCAAACTTAAAGACTTAAAAATGACGTTGCGGGCTGAACAGAGACCGTGCGCTGGGACTGACTCTGGGGCCACCACGCTGCTCTTGCTCCAGGTCTCTGACCCTTGCAGACCAGGGACGTGGTCATTTATGGGCTGTTCCAGAGCACAGCAGTTGTCATCTCTCAGTCCATCTCCAGAAGAGCTAGGCCAAGTCACAAGAACAATCCTTTGCCTTCTCCATCTGCAAAGCTGGCCAAGGGACTTAATCCAAATAAGAGTGCAGCCAGAGGAAAAGGGCGCGTCTTCCTTAAAAAGCCCTGAATAAAGGAATCCTATTCAGGGCCTGAAAAGACCAGTGTTTCAGTGAGCGGCAGCTTGTCCAGGCAGGTCTGCGTGGTGACCTCTTACAGGAGGGAGGCTGCTGTTTGAAGGTTCGCTGGTCCTGCCCATGGAGGAATGTCCTCAAGCAGAATTGGGCCCGTTTGGTGGCAGTCTCGCTCCGATGCTGCAGAAATTGGTCCTTAGCCTTCTTTTGGGGATTATGAGAAGGACCCTCCTGTGTACATCTGGTTCCTCCTGCCTCCAGCATGGAGAGCTGAGGCCCAGCTGAGGGCAAGTGTCAGTGAACATGTTGACCCATCTATACTATGAGCTGGTCGTGTCTAGCTGAGCTGCAGAAAGTCAACCAAATCAAGACTCTTGGTTGCAAGTGACAGAAAGTAAACTCATACTGGGTTAAACAGACAAAAGAAGGCGACAACATGGATGGACCGGAAGGTCCTTATGCTAAGTGAAATAAGTTAGAGAAAGACAAATTCTGTATGATCTCACTTAGATGTGGAATCTAAAAAAAGAAAACTCACAGCAAGAGAGATCAGATTGGTGGTTGCCAGGGCAGGGGGTGGGGGTGGGGGAAACGGCTGAAGCAAAGGTACAGACTTCAGTTATAAATAAGTTAGTCCGGGGATGCAGTGTACGGCAGGACGATGGTAGTTAACCCAGCTGTGTGGCATATTTGAAAGGTACTAACAGAGCAGATCCTGGAAGTTCTCATGGCAAGGAAGAGCAGTTTGTGGCTAAATGAGGTAATGGATGTTAGATACACTTATTGTGGAAATAATTTCATAATATGTATGCATGTCAAGTCTTTGTATTGTACAGCTTAAGCTGATACAGTGTTGTAGGCCAATTATATCGCAATAAAACTGGAAAAAAATAATGAAAAAAAATAACCAACAAGCAAAAGAAGGGACAGGTTGGCTTATGACACTGGAAAATCAGCCCATCGGTAGTTCAGGGGAATGGAAAGAATCTCTGTTCCTTGACCCTGGCTCCCAAACACCATCATACCCTATTCCAGCCAGGAAGATGAGGAATAAGGGATGGCAATTGGTCCACCTCCCAGCTGAGTCAGCCCCTGAAAAAGCCCCATGAGTGCCATGTTAGGGAACTTCTGCTTATGTGTTAGTGACCACACATATTACAAAGGAGCACCAAAAAGTGATCTTTAGACAAGCTCATTTCAGGCCTCAGCGATTTAGGATTTCTGTTAGAGAGGAGGAAGGAGACGGCAGTGGGAAGGCAACCGGCAGTCTGTGCCGCAGGCTTTGTTTGTTTGCTTTGCTTTTTTTGAAGTCATCATGCATCTGTATTAAAGTAAGAGTCACAAAAGTCACATACCCACAGGCAGGTGTCCTTAAATGCATGAAGCAGGCTCAGAAGCAGGTAGGCAATAGGGAGTGATGGGGACTGGGGCAAACTGGAGAGCTCATACTCATCTCCAGGGGACTGCCAGTCAGATCGGCTGATATTCACCATGTGACAAAGAGGAGCCCGGTATTACCAGAGCCTCTGAGTTTTCAAGAAAAGTATATATACATAGTTTTAGATGAATTTTTCTGATTGTTAAATGATGATAATGAATTCTAATTTATCCCCAAAATAATTCTATGGTCCAAATAACACATAATTACAAGGTGGATCTCACTTGGGGCTGACATTTTTTTTTTAAAGTCGGGCTTATTGAGGAATAATTTACATACAACAAAACCCACCTATTTTAGGTATTCAAATTCTATAAAATTTTGGATTTCACCAGTTTTTCCATTTATCTCCTTTTTTCCTGTTCTAGGATCCAACCCAGGATACCAGATTGCACTTAGCGCTGGGTTTATTAGATGCACATTTTTTAAAATAATTTTTTTTATTGATTTCAGAGAGGAAGGGAGAGGGAGAGAGAGATAGAAATATCAATGATGAGAGAGAATCATTGACAGGCTGCCTCCTGCATGCCCCCTACTGGGGATCAAGCCAGCAACCCAGGCATGTGCCCTTGAACAGAATCAAATCTGGGAACCTTTAGTCCCCAGGCTGGTGCTCTATCCACCGAGCCAAACCAGCTAGGGCTAGATGCACATTTTAATGGCTCTAGAATCAGGGTTCATCTTACAGTCTGTACTATCTTATGATGATAGCTGGCTGTATTTTTTTCTTAGTGGCCCATCAAATTATAGAATGTCTTACATTTAATGAAATCTGCTATTATTAATTATTAGTTGATCTCCTTAAGTCTTCACTTCCTCATCTGTAAAATGGGAACAATGCCAGGACTCACCTCATATAGGTGTGGGGGAGAGAATGAGAGACTCCTCAGACAGGGCCTCGCAAAGAGCTGGGTGCACACCGAGCGCTCATAGTCAGTGGTTAGTGCTAAACCCAAATGTGTGCTCTCTGCACAGCTGCTCACGGGGGCTGGTGAGCACACCTTCCCTTCCCTTCCTTATGTGGAGGGAAAGTTGCCTGGAGCCCTCATTTCTTAGCAGCTTTTGTTCTCCAAGCAGGAGCCCACAGGAATAGCTACCAATTAAAACAGCAAAATTTCAGGTGACATTTGCAGAAGACACTGCAAATCTATACTAATAAAAGGGTAATATGCTAATTAGACCGGGAGACCTTCCAGACGTCCTTCTGGACAAAGCCATGGTGGCAGGGCTGAGGCAGAAGCAGTTAGGGGTGATCAGGCCAGGAGGGGAGGGCAGTTGGGGGTGATCAGGCTGGTGGGGGGGGGGGGCAGTTGGGAGGGAGCAGGCTGTCAGGGGGGAGTGTTGGGGGCAAGCAGGCTGGCAAGGGGGGGCAGTTGGGGGCGAGAAGGCCGGCAGGCAGAGTGGTTAGGGGTGATCAGGCAGGCAGGCAGGTGAGCGGTTAGGAGCCAGTGGTCCTGGATTGCAAGAGGGATGTCCAACTGCTGGTTTAGACCTGTGGGATCGGGCCTAAACCGGCAGTTGGACATCCCCCGAGGGGACCCAGATTGGAGAGGGTGCTGGCTGGGCTGAGGACACCCCCACTCCCTAATGCATGAATTTTGTGCACCGGGCCACTAGTCTATATATATAAAACCCTAATATGCAAATAGACCAAAAGGCGGAACAACCAAACAACTGAACAACAGAACAACCGGTCAATATGATGTGTGCGCTGACCACCAGGAGGCATGAGGAATATGGTGGGCATTGGCAGCAGGCAGCAGAGTGCAAAACATGGCGGGCGTTAGCTGCCACGGGATGGTAAAGCAGGTGGGTGGGGGCGCCAGACCAAGGTGGGACACCGGTGGCTATCATTGGGGCGAGCCTCTGGTGGTTACTAAAAATTCTTTGCTCCTGCGCACCGCAGTCTCACCTGGCGCTCGCACCAGCTGCTGGCTCCCGAGACACTGCTCGCACCTGCTGCTGGCACCCAGCGCCAGTCCTGTGCTCGGTGCCATCAGCAGGTGTGAGCGGTGGCTGCCTGCCCATCACCCCTGAGGGCTTCTCCACCTTTCCCTGCTCCTGAGGGGCAATTGGGGCCGGCACTAGCAGTGGGTGTGAGTTGGACTGGCACTGTCAGTGTGTAGGAGCAGCAGCGGCGGAAGGGGGGCTGCCAGCAGACAGGGGACCAGGTGGGGTGGGGGTGGGGGAGTGTGGTGGGAAGGGCCGAGATCCACCCCTGTGCCCACTGCAGCCTTGTGGCCCACAGTTCCTTTCAAGGTGCATGAATTCGTGCACTGGGCCCCTAGTTTTAATAAAAGCCCAGTTGCTGGGAGAGTGAGACAGCTACCTCTTCTGGAAGATCTGAAGCCATATTTCAAGTTTGCCAGCAAATTCGCTTTTCTTAGAACAAGGTCTTATTTTTGTTCAAGTTCAGTGTCTGGGGCCAGGCCCCCAGCTCTGTCACCTTTTCTCCTTTGCTTTCACTTTCTGAATCCCACCAGCCACATGTTTCGTGTGGACAATTGATGTTGTTATAGAGCAGGGGTGGGGAATGTCCGGCCTGTGGCTGTCTGAGGCTCAAGAAGTCATTTGGTCTGGCCCTGCCAAGGCATTAGGGGAGAGTTAATTAAATGTTTGACCAAATATAGCAGACTAACTTTTAAAGATGGTAAATTTGTTTGGCTCATGAATGATGTTATGAATATCCAAGTGGCCCTTGGCAGAAAAAAAGGTTCCCTACCCCTATTATAGAGAATTGAGATAATATTTAAAAAATAATAAATAAAGTGGCCTGCAACCCCACTGCTCAGAGATTGTCACCATGGATGCCAAGTTCTTTTTATCATTCTTTCCCTGGTTGTTAAGAAATAATACTCACTGTACAACAGTGGTTCTCAACCTTCCTAAGGCCGTGACCCTTTAATACAGTTCCTCATGTTGTGGTGACCCCCAATTTCATTGTTACAAATTGAACATAATTAAAGCATAGTGATTAATCACAAAAACAATATGTAATTAAATATGTGTTTTCCGATGGTCTTAGGCTACCCCTGTGAAAGGGTTCGACCCCCAAAGGGGTCGCGACCCACAGGTTGAGAACCGCTGCTGTAAAAGAAATCAGAAAATGTGGAAAAAGGACAGAAGCAAAACACCATCTCTTATCTCACTGCCCAGATTACCAACGTGGAGACATGTTCTTACAGAGATTTTCAGGCTCATGTTTTCATCTATATTTAAAAAGGTTGCAAGCCTGTGTAGCTGAGAGCCGGCCCTGGGAGGATCACCTGGATTTAGATTTTGCCACCACTGCTAACTAGTCATGGGCATCTGTGACTCTGTAGGCCTCAGTGTCTCTATGCGTAAAATCGGGATGTTACCACGCTCGGCACAGAGAGCTCTGAAGTGGCAGTCATGAGCAGTGCGTCCATTTCTAATGGCTGCCCGACAATTCCCATGCAAACCTAGTGACTTACTCAACACCTGGGTGCTGCCTCCCATTTATGTGCCACTGTTTTTGTGGGTCAGGATGTCAGGCAAGGTTAGCTGGGTCCTCTTCAGTCTCACAGGCTACAATCCAGGTGTTGTTGGCTGGGGCTGGGGTCTCAACTGGGGTACTGCTGGTGATGTTTTTGGAGCATTTTGTAAGTGTTGGGAAATTGAAGCGCAAAGGCCTGGTGCCAGGTGAATTGGGTTTAAAAACTTAGACCTGCTTAGTTCTTTAAGACTTAGTTCTTCATTGCTTTAACCATTTGCCTATAGGTGGATACTTTGATCGGTGCCAATATTTTATGCACAGCATCTTTACATACGGGCACACTGAAGGGGAGTGGGTGAGTAGTAGGAAACATTTCTCCTCAAAGTTTACAATTTTCATTGACTAGAATAAGTTCTGGCGATTGGAACAGACTTTTGAAAGCAGGATGGCGAGGCTAGCAGGTGGCTCCAGAGCCTAGGCTCTTGTTGCTGCTAGAAGACCAAGGTCCTTCCTACAGCACTTCCGAGACAGTCACGTATTGCCGCCCTCTCAGATGAGTAACTTCCAGTCACAGCACACAGCAGAAGGGTAGCTTTTACAGCAGTTCTCAACCTGTGGGTCACGACCCCTGAAAATACATCCTGCATATCAGATATTTACATTACAGTTCATAACAGTAGCAAATTACAGTTATGAAGTAGCAACAAAAACAATTTTATGGTTGGGGGTCACCACAACATGAGGAACTGTATTAAAGGGTCGCGGCATTAGGAAGGTTGAGAACCACTGCAAAAGGTCGTTGTCACTTTGTGTCGAGGAAATATATGAAGTAGCTCAGAAAATAGCAAAATAAAAAGAAATAAGTGTTCCAGACCAGCTGTTATATTCATTTGGTATCAATAAAATTGTCCAAAATAAACCAGAAGACCATGGCAAGTTATAGTGGTATAAATGACGAAATCTGATATTTGCTGTTTAAATTCAGCAGCTGAGAGAATCTTTTTGTAAAGATGAAAAAGAAATGTACTCGCATTACTTCCAGGCTGCATTACTCTTTGGAAATATAACCTACCAGTTAGAGTTAGGGTATGATTGTTACCTTTGCCTTCACGTCCGCATCGTGGTGATAACCAACACTCTCATTTCCTGGGCCCATTCTTCTCCATATAACAGGAAAAACAGTGAACTTTAGTGACAGTAGGCTGAATAGCTAAATGGCCTTCCTTTTTGAGACAGTTACTTACGTCCTGAAAGAGTGTCAGACCTCGAAGAAGAATCCCCTTTGCCACATGGCCATCCTAGAGGGAAAGGGATGAGGAACCCACCTGGATACCAAGCAGTCCTCTGTCCTGGCTGCATTTTCAGACACATTTAACAGCAGTTTCAAAACCTGAACCTTGGTGCCTCCGTTTCCTGTAAGCAACACTTGGAACTGGTCTGTAATGTAACTGTTCAGCGTGTGCAGGTGGTTGTTGGTAATTGTCATATTAGTTAACCATCTCAGCCCGCCAGCTGCACGGGGAGTTCAGGGGACCGGAGAAGACATCCTCACAGACTTGACTGACGTGTACCTTTATCTTCATTTATTTTCAACGTCCACACTCAAGTGACTTCGTGCCTTTAAAGCCTACTCTTTATTGCTGTGGTTGGGATCGCCGATTTTGCTTCCAACAATGGGAATACCATCCAATTCACGAAGAATGATGTGCTTAGCTGAAGAGCCCACATTGCTACTCAGAGTGACCAAAGCTTTTTCAATAATTATAGGTTATTCGGTTGACTCAAGCAGATGAAGCGGTTCCTCAAGTGGCTCAGCATCTAGGGCAGCGGTTCTCAACCTGTGGGTCGCGACCCCTTTGGTGACCGAAGACCCTTTCACAGGGGTCGTCTAAGACCATCCTGCATATCAGATATTTACATTATGATTCATAACAGTAGCAACATTACAGTTATGAAGTAGCAACGAAAATAATTTTATGGTTGGGTCACAACATGAGGAGCTGTATTTAAAGGGCCAGAAGGTTGAGAACCACTGATCTAGGACATCATCAGATGAACCATCAGTTAAGTCAGCCGTGGGCAAACTACGGCCCGCGGGCCGGATCTGGCCCGTTTGAAATGAATAAAACTAAAAAAAAAAAAACCGTACCCTTTTATGTAATGATGTTTACTTTGAATTTATATTAGTTCACACAAACACTCCATCCATGCTTTTGTTCCGGCCCTCCGGTCCAGTTTAAGAACCCATTGTGGCCCTCGAGTCAAAAAGTTTGCCCACCCCTGGGTTAAGTCTTCTGTGGACCAGGCGGGATGCAGCCGTAGCCCCTGGCCCCAGTCAGCCTGTAAATGCAATAGCAGGCGCGGCCTGAGGACCAGGCCCACTGCCACCCAGCCCGTGTCCGGGTGCTGCCCGTGCCGCTGAGGCCGGGGTCCAGCGCAGGTGTTTGCTAAGCAAGTGGGTTCCACAGCCACCTGAGCTGGAGCCCAACCCTAAATCTTTGAATACTGAATTTTCTCAACTACAAGCGAAATAAAAAAGACTTGCCTGGCAGAATTGCTGTTAGGACTAAAGGGACTAATATAGCCAAAGTCACTGGCATGTGTTAAGTAAGTGTATTATGCAGGTGCAGAAACTGAGGCCCTGAGCCCTAGAGAGAGGTGCTCAGGGAGGGTATCCAGTCCCCACACCTCCACATTCACCAGATTCTTTGATTTCCACTTCCTCGGCAAGTCACACCTGTGTGCTTCCCCTTCTCCAGCGCAGCACCTGCATCCACCCAGGTTGGCTCTGACAGGCGTGAGATCTTGTTTTTGTTACCTTTTCCCCCTACAGACTTCAGTTTTGTCTGAAAAGAACAGCAGGGAAGGCAGAGAATGCGCTGGGCTTCTCCCTCCCTGTCCCTCTGCCACGTGGGGCCTCAGGTCAAGCGAGGCCGCTGGTGCTGTTATCTTTTCTGCTGGAGGCAGTAGATGCAGGCTCAGGTCTGGACTAGGACTCTAACTGGTTCTCTCCACCCTGATTTTCTGGTTCCAGGGACTGGAGCCTCTGGGTTTACATGCAACTCACTGACTCCAATGCATTTGCCCTTTTGAGCAGGAGGCCAAGGATCCTGGGCTCTCAAGCCCAATTGCAGACATAACTTTGAAGGTGTGTCACTGTGCAGTCACCTGGCTGTGACCCTACTTGGCAGCCAGCTCAGGTCTGGGGGCCATGGAGGGGGGATGGCAAATGCCAGCCTTGTCCACCACCAGCTCGCACATCTGCTAGTTAAAGGCTCAGCCTGTTTGGGGGAGACAATGGGGGCACAAGGACCTTCCAGTGGCTTCCTGTTGCTCTGTTCTATATTTAACAGGAGTCCAGAGACTCATTTTCTTCCATCCTGTACTGATCGAGTGACCCTTGCCAAGACACTTAACCTCTCCAGGCCTCAGTTTCCTAATCGGCAGAGCAGACCAATCCGATGGTCGTACCTTCCTAACGGGGTTGTCCTGAGGATGAAATGAGCGAAGGCTTTTAAGCCGGGTGGGTGTGCACACTCAGTAAGTGTCAGCAGTTAGCAGTCGGATGGTAGGGCCCTGCCTAGGCTGGTTCCATCCACTTCGCTGACTTCATTTCTTTGCCTCCCCCAACTGCTGCAGCCACATCGGCCCCTGTTGCCCTTCCCGATACACAACAGGCGTGTGCCCTCTTGGGCTCCTTCTGAGAGATGTTCCCCAGGTCTTTGTAAGGCAGGCCCACCTTCCATCCACAGGTCGGAGGTTACCTCTTCAGGAGGCTCCTAACCACCCCTTGCCCTGCCACTTTCTCTCTCATGGCCCTGTTTTATTTTTATTTCTCTTATGACACACTTGAAATTATTTGATGTATTTCTCTCTCTACTTGTGCATTTTCTGATCCACCCCAGCAAGTAAACCTCTATTTTTAAGAAACTTACTGTTTAGGAAACCCTGAGTGCCTAAAATAGCACTGGACACAGTGAGTGCTCAATAAGTGACTGCAGAGTGAATGAATAAGCTGCATGGAAGTTGGCTTAAGTCAGACAGTAAGGACTGATGCTGGTTGAGCTGCTATTACTTGCCTGATGTTCTGAGCAGAGCTGTGCATACTTTTCTCCTTTTAATTCTACAACAGCCCTCTACGGTAGGTAACCTTCTTGACTTGGCCCCACAGATGAGGTGACAGCTCAGAGAGCTTAACTTCTCCAAGGTCACACAGCTAATGAGCAGTAGTGGCTCAGAAAGGCTCTAGTCTGGGGGGTCCTGGTGCTTCCTTGGCCCTCATAGGAATGAGGTCCTGGAACTTTGAAGGAAGCAGAGAAGAGACTGTGTCGATGTGAGAATGACAGTGCTGATGTGTCTTATTTAACCAGTTAACTGCCACGCGTCCAAAACGGAAACCATCCCCACATGCCACGATATTTTAAATTTAATTGCGTCTATAGATGCTTATGGCGTACAAAGGGTTAAAGCACGCCTTTAGTTGTTATTGATCATATTAACATCCTAAATTGCGTGTGAGCCTTTAGCCTTGCCCCCTACCCCCTGATGCAGGGGTGCAGGGTAGGAAGGATGGACATTTAAAATTTTTATTTATTTATTTAAAAAAAATATTTTTATTGATTTCAGAGAGGAAGGGAGAGGGAGAGAGATAGAAACATCAGTGATGAGAGAGAATCATTGATCAGCTGCCTCCTGCCCGTCCCCCCAGTGGAAATCAAGTCAAAACTCAGGCATGTGCCTTGACCAGGAATCGAACCATGACCTTCTTGTTCATATGTCATTGCTCAACTACTGAACCACACCAGTGGGACAAAACTTATTTATTGATTGATTTTTTTTTTATGAAGAGAGAGGGAGAGAGAGAAACATTGATTTGTTACACTTATTTTGCATTCATTGGTGGGATGGAATCCACAACCTTGGTGTTTTGGGATAATGTTCTGACCAACTGAGCTACCGGCCAGGGCTGGTAGGTTGGATATTTCTGTCCCATTTCACAGGCAGGAAAACTGGGGCTCTTGGCTCAACCATTGATCTGTGTGTGGGATGTCCCCTGGAGGAAGGTCTTGGCTGAGACCCTCCTCCTTTGAGATGTTTGCCTGGACTGGCCTCGGTGAGCTGTTCCTCCTAATGTCACACTGCCCGCATGTCCCCCGCCCTAGCACTTGCCCAGGCATGTCGCGTTGCTCATCACATTGCCTCTCTCTCCTGTTAGATCGGTGCTGTCCCAAGCAGAGGCCACCAGGCCAGGGGCAGTTTTCCTCCCTCCCTCAGGGGACATTTGGCAATGTCTGGAGACATTTGCGGTTGTCACAGTGGAGGATGGGATGCTGGGTACGTGCCAGCTGAGCAGGGGTCTGACTGTGTCTGTCTGAGTTTGCTAATCATTGCACATGCAACACTGAGCAGAGGCTTGACACAGACGGGGTACTGCAGGCAGGGTCCACACTCCCAGGAGCTGGCCTGTTAGGACCCTGAGTACCCAGTGGTGAGCCCACAGTTCTCCCCCTAAGTCCAGTATATAAGGCAGCTGCTAGGGAGAGCTCCTTCCTTCTGGGAGATGCCCAATTGTCCCCTGACTCCCTGACCAGGCCCCCGGGTCTGGGTCTTCCTGCCGGGCCTCCTCCCCCTCTCCCCTGGCCGAGCGTGATCATGGATGAGTCATGTACTCCCTCATTTGAAGTGTCTCCACTTGCAGCCTGCCCTTCGTGGTCCTCAGCAGCAGTGAGATGCAGGCAGATTTAAAATCTAGTTGTCGGACCAGGACTCTCCCAGACATAAAGGCAGACCAAGGCAAGCAGTCGCAGGCTTTCTATGACTTTAATTATCCTGAGCGCATGGCTTGCTTGACCCCAGAGGAAAGCAGGACGAGCTCCAGAATGCTATTTGGAAACCTCCGTCCTGTCCTGACAATGGGTTTCTGAGAATAGGACAAATTCTTCATCATTACACAACAGAGATGATTGAGCAAGTGTCCGCCACGGCCAGCCCCAGCTGCATTCGACCACAGTCCATCCCTGAAGATTCAAAACAGCCCTCAAAAGGTTTATGGACTGGCTGGGCATGGCTTTGAGGGCAGCATCTGTTCTAGGTGGCACTGAGAGGATGTCCAGAGGGACATATTTTAATCATGAACCTAGCCTTTGATTCCTGAGGCAGCTATGCAGTTGTCAACAATGAGCAGCCTGGCTGAGAACTTGGAATGTACAGACACCAATGACTAGCTTGTTTTAGTGTAAAAGTTCCTGAATTTCCGCCCCCCCACCCCCATTAAAAAAATATGGTTGTGCTCTAGCTGGTTTGGCTCAGTGGATAGAATGTCGGCCTGCAGGGTCCCAGCTTCGATTCTGGTCAAGGGCACATGCCTGGGTTGCGGGCTCGATCCCCAGTAGGGAGTGTGCAGGAAGCAGCCAATTAATGGTTCTCTCTCATCATTGATGTTTCTATCTCTCTCTCCTTCTCCCTTCCTCTCTGAAATCAATTTAAAAAATATAAAAAAATATGGTTGTGAGAGTAACAGGTTTATTGTACTCAAATTGCAAAATGTAGAAAAACACACAGAAAAAAACCAAACCCAGAATCCCATCAGGCAGTGATTATCACTGCCCACACTCACTCCTTCAGCTTCTCTTGTAGTGCTTATAATTTAGCGTGTGTAGTATTTTACAGTATTGCTATCAAACAGTCCTTGCCATTTTAAATATTTTTTTCTTTATATCTAGAACATTTTGTTATCTCATTCAGTATTCGACATCTCTGTAACTGATTGCATAGCCCCTTCACTAGGAAAGCAGACCAGCTTCTTGAAACAATTCTCCATTGTTGAATATGTAGGCCGATTCCAACTTTCTGCTATTGTGAATAACTCTACAGTGGATATCCTTGTACATAAGCCTTTGCACACATCTCTGATTATTTCCTTAGGGTGAATTCCTGGAAGTAAAATGACTGGTGTGATGGGTCACACATACTAAGACGGTTGGTAAGTACTGTCGTAGTAGTCTGGAAAGTCTATGACAAATAACGCTTCCGACGGAATGTGAGTGTCTTCTCTCCCATGCTCTCCCCACCCTCGCCAGTCCTGACACCGACCAATCGAAACAGAGAAAAACAAGCAAACAAATAAGTCATTCTCCTGGAGAAAAGCAGTCTGGCCGTTTGGTGCATGTTTTTTCCGGATTGCTTTCTGTGCACGTGTATTCACGTGCGTGTGTGTTTTTGTAGCACTAGAATGCTGTGTACATACATATTGCTTTGTATCCAGATTTTTAAATTGACTGTATGCTGGCATCTTTGGTGAAGCATCATTCTTCTCCGTGACTCCCTCCTGTCCCGTCGTATGTCTGCACGGGAGTATGTCTTTAACTGACAGCTGAGTACAAATGGCGTACAAAGGGTAACTGTCCCATTACAGGAGGCAGCTGATCAATGATTCTCCTTAACGCCGAGCATAGGGCTGCTGCCAACTTTTCCCATATAAATGGATGGAATACATTTCCTTTCTTATACATAGTTCCTAAATAATTCCTTCGAAATGAGAGCGCTGGAACAAAAACCACACATTTCTGAGGAGTTTAATATGTGTCACAAGATTGGGAAAAGCCGAGTTCTTATGTCCCCAGTAGTCTGTGGGTTGCGGTCTCTCCCCATCTTGCTGATGCCATGTTTCCGTTCTTTTTGATATTGCTGCTCTGAAAGGCATGCAAAGTGATCTCACTGCAGTTTTCACTTCGGTTGATTTGATTACTGATGAATTGAACCATTTGTCCCCAGTGAGCTGCCCATTGGCATCTCCACTGCTGTGATTTGTCGCTCACTTTTCTGCGTTGCTCTGGGGAGCTGTGTATGTTTTAAGAGTCTTAATATGTTGTCATCAATGTTGGAAATTTCTTCCCTAGTCGTCTTGTGTCTTTTAATTGAATCAGCTGTGGGTGTCGATGTCCAGGAATCTTTCATGTTCATGTTCAACCATTTTGTCTTTTCTTTTGTGGTATCTGCCCTCACACCAGAAAGGCCTTCGGGGGAATGATCTGGGGGCTCATTGCCGCCGTGGACAGTTGGACAGATGTCCAGAGAACTCAGTGGCATTGCATGTGTAGGTGGACAGAGTGCCCTTTCAGCTTTGGAGGGGCCGTGACAGCCACTGGGCAATGCACTCCAGGTGGCCAAGAGCCCTCTGTCTTTTCCTGATTTTTATTCTTAACTAGTTACATAGCAGAGAGAGCACTGGGCAGGGAGTCGGGACTGCCAACGTCAGCCCCGCTGTGCACTCACAGTGGAGCCTCAGTTCCCTCATTTATAAAGTGAAGGAATGACGAGGATCTTCCCCCTTCACCCTTACCTGCTTATGACCTATGACCTTAAGTAGGGCCCTAAAAATCACTCCCTATTGAATCCTCTCTAGGCATGTAAGACCAGACACTCCAAAGAAAAACAAAAAGACTCATCCATACAAACATTAAAAATTCTAGGACGTCACAAAACACCACAAGTACAATTAAAAGACAAAGAATAAGCTAGGAAAAATACTTTAAACAATTAACTCGTTAAACCTCCCCATCCAGTCAAGGGACAGATAATCCCTGCACATCCTCCCTCAGAGGGCTGGGGGTGGGGAAAGGAGCCCCGAGGATACTGAGCAAGGGCCCAGGGAGGTGCTCAGGCTATGCTTTTTATCCTCTGAATGAGAGAGTGAGTGAGTGAGTAAATGAATGAATGAAGGCTAAGCCTGCGTCCTAGGTGGTGGGGGCCTTCCTTTAAACTAGGAGGTGGCCTGACCCGGGAAAAGAAGGGGTTTCCATTGTTTACTGTGGCGTGTTCACTGCAGAGCCTCCCCCTTCCTCTGAGCTCATCTGGAAAATGGGCTGAGAAATGTTGACTCTCCTGCCTCCTGCCCGCTCCCTCTGAAGGGGGTCAGTCGGGATGAATCAGAGCAGAGGTATTCTGGCTTAGCCATTGTTTTGACAATAGGAATGATTAAACAGACAGTTTATTTATTTTATTCTCATCTTTGCATCCGCATCTCCAGAAGAGCTTTGTTCCTAGGTGCAGGCAAGAAAGGAACTTGTGCAAAGTCAGAAACTGGCCATGAGAAAGAAACAAGGGTTTCTTTGTGGTGGAAGAAAATGCAGGCATCTTTGAGCTTTTATTTTCTCACAGGATTTCATGTCACTTTAAACTGGTTCTTCTCTGCTCTGAGTGGCCTTGGGATGGCTGTTGAACTCGAGTTGCAGCATGAAAGATTGGGTTAGACATCAAGAGGGACTTCTTGGTTAATGAACTTGTGTAGGCAGAGGAAGGGAGAGAGTGAGGACAGTCCTACAAACTCCTTCCACCTTCAGGAGAAACCCTCGTGCCACCTTCTCAGAGGTCTGGGAAGCTGCGATGGAAGCAAAGCACAGCCTAGCAGAAGGATCCTGAGAGAAAACGTTATACTTCCCTCAAATTTCACAGGTGGAGAAACAGGCAGGACCACGCAACAAATATTTACCAAGGACTTCCCGTGTGCCAGGTCTGTTCTGAGCACTGGGCGGACAGCAGTGAGACAGATGGCTAGCAAACAAGGTCATGAACATAGAATGAAATGTCAGGGGGCACTGGGCTGGGTCGGGACAGGAAATGCTGGGGGAGGAGAGAGTGGGAGGTGCCTTTGAGGTAGGGTCATGCATGATGCAGTGACTCACAGGGTCACATGAGATACACTCAGAGTCTGGTTTCCTGACCCCTAGTCAAGGGTTCCTCCAGGGTGTTTTGGTTGCAAGTAACTGAAAATCCAATTCAAAAAGGCTTATGCCAAAGGGAGGTTTATTGGCTGAAAATTCTGACGTTAGATCCTATTTCAGGATTGTTTGGATACAGGTTCTCAAGCCCTGCCCCCTCTACACGTGCCTGCTTCTTCCACGGGGGTTTAAATTCTCAGGCTCCCAGCAAGACGACCACCCAGATCTCCAGGCCCACGCCCTCTGAGAGTCCAGCTCAACAGGACAGAGCTGCTCCTTCCCCAGAAAATTGAACAAAAGCCCTAGGCCTGACTCCCTGGCCAAGTTTGGGTCACGGCCCCATTTCTGAACTAATCACAATGGCGTGGGGGTTGTCCAGCACCTATGGGGAGGTTGGGGAGGTTGGGGAGGCCCGCCCTGGACCACTGGGCTGGGAGAAGGGAGGGGACACTCCCAGGTGAATTCTGAGCATTGTTGGCAGAAGAAGGAATATGGATTCAGGCTGGCCCAAACGCAGCCATGACAATAACCTCTCCCCACACCTCCGTGCTGTATCCCCCTCAGCACCCCTCCCCGCCCCCCCCAGGCTTTCCTGGGCACCTTCTGTGAGCTTCCATCTCTGTTTCCCACAGAGTGAAGCCTTCAAGATTGAAGAGGTTTGCTTCTAATCCTCAAGGATCTTATAATCTTCTCAAGGAAACAAATCCTATGCCCTTATTTTCATTCTGTCTTTTTGTGGTTTGCTAATGACATGAATTTTCTGTCCACAAAAGGAAGGATGTCCGTGGGCTGGAGGAGTCCAGGCGGGCTCCCAGTGCCTGTCAGAGGGTGGGCTGTATCAGGAAGGTTGACGGAGCAAATGGGACCGGGTACGCAGGATGCCTGCCATGTGATTATGGCTTTTCGGGATACATGTTTAGAGTGTGTATAGCTCTTGTACCACAGGTGGTTTACAAGATTATAAGGTAGGATAAGGCAAGTGTGTAATTTAGTAGTCAGGTATTTATTCCAAATTTGTCTTAGAAACAAATATATTCTTAACTTATCAGACTTGGGTAATACTGCTGGGGATGAAGCTAAAATGAAAAAATAAAAAGAAGGGCTCTCTGCTTCTGAAGAAGCCGCTCTTCCTGCGCAGTGCCAGCCACAACCCTGAGACACGATGGTGAAGGTCAGAGTGAACGGAATGGGCCGCATTGGGCGCCTGGTCACCAGGGCTGCTTTTAACTCTGGCAAAGAGGATATTGTCGCCATCAATGACTCCTTCATTGACCTTAACTACATGGTCTACATGTTCCAGTATGACTCTACTCATGGCAAGTTCAAAGGCACAGTCAAGGCAGAGAACGGGAAGCTTGTCCTCAATGGAAAGCCCATCTCCGTCTTCCAGGAGTAAGATCCTGACAACATCAAATGGGGAGATGCTGGTGTGAGTATGTTGTGGAGTCACTGGTGTCTTCACTACTATGGAGAAGGCTGGGGCTCACTTGAAGGGTAAATCCAAAAGGGTCATCATTTCTGCCCCTTCTGCAGATGCCCCCATGTGATGGGTGTGAACCATGACAACTCCCTCAAGATTGTCAGCAATGCCTGCTGCACCACCAATTGCTTAGCCTTCCTGGCCAAGGTCATCCATGGGACTCATGACCATAGTCCATGCCATCACTGCCACCAAGACCGTGGATGGCCCCTCTGGGAAGCTGTGGCTTGATGGCTGAGAGGCTGCCCAGAACATCATCCCTGCCTCTACTGGTGTTGCCAAGGCTGTGGGCAAGGCCTTCCCTGAGCTGAATGGGAAGCTCACTGGCATGGCCTTCTGTGTCCCTACTCCTGATGTGTTGGTTGTGGATCTGACCTGCTGCCTGGAGAAAGCTGCCAAATATGATGACATCAAGAAGGGGGTGAAGCAGGCATCGGAGGGCCCCCTCAAGGGCATCCTGGGCTGTACTGAGGACCAGGTTGTCTCCTGAGACTTTAACAGGGACACCCACTTCTCCACCTTTGATGCTGGGGCTGGCATTGCCCTCAATGACCACTTTGTCAAGCTTGTTTCCTGGTCTGACAATAAATTTGGCTACAGCAACAGGGTGGTGGACCTTATGGTCCACATGGCCTCCAAGGAGTAAGAACCCCCTGGACCACCAGCCCCAGCAAGAGGAAGAGAGGCCCTCCGCTGCTGGGGAAGTCCTTGCCCCAACTCGATCCCCCAACACACTGAGAATCTCCTGACCTCCACAGTTTCCACCCCACACCCCCTGAAGAAGCGGAGGGGCTTTGGGAACCCTATCTTGTCATGCACCATCACAGTTCACTGTACCTAGCCAAAAAATAAATAAATAAAAAGAAGGGGGAGGCGATAATTTAAAGAAAGATCATAAATAAAATCCCCACCGACCCTCCACTTCTCCAACCCCCCGTCCCCACTACCACAGGTAGTTTGCAGAAATGGCAAAAATATAGGCTTGAGAATGAGTAAGGTTTGGGAAATGCTGATCTGGAGCTTGGATTCTGGGATTAGACAGACTGGATTCCAGCGTCCGACCCACCATGCATCTGCAATGAAACTGGGCAAGTTGACTCACCTTTCTAGGCCTCAGTTTTCTTACCTGTAAAATGGGGCTGAGACTGAGGCCAACTTCGTAGGGGATTTTGAGGAATCCTAGAGATCAATAATGTATGCGAAACACTAGGGTGCCCTCTGATGTACTAGGAAGTGGATAGTTATTCAGTAGCTACTAATAATCTTTACTGATATTCAGGGGAAGAGAAGAAAAGATGGTCCAGGCACAGCGAGAGCCAAGGCCCAGAGTGGGGCTGACGTGGCCTGTGGGGGCACAGCAGGGATGATATTGGGACCTGTAGTGGAGGATGTGCAATTTGAAAGGAAACTGCAGAGGTGAACAAGGCTCCTTTTGCTCCCCACCAAATCGCTCCCCACTGACCTCCCCCCCCCCCCCCCCAACTGCTGTCCTCCCTCTCCCTCACTGAGAGCTAGAGTGTCTGTGCAGACAGATGCCAGAGAACTGGGGTTGTGCTCCATGGAGTTCATCTGTGTTGTTTATCTTTTAAACATCATTAACCACAAATTAGCTGATTCTTTTGTGGCTATAAATTAATAGATTCCATTAGTAAACAGTCAATTACAGGATGATTACTTTCCCCCTCGAACCTCAAGCTTTTGTATAGCTATTTGAGAGTGTTTGATTCTGTCCTCTTCCCACTCCCAGTGTCCTTTCTGGGTTCTTGGTTCACTGGTCCGGATCTTCCAAATGGACTGGGAGGCTGAGGGTGGGGGTGTGGGCTCCCTCTGTAATGAGGTTGTAAGCAGCCTGTTGTTTGTTTTGCAGAAACAAACTGATGGACCAGAGGGGTTTTTTTTTCCCAAGAGAATTTCTGTTTCAAACACAAAACAAAGCAGCCGGTGTCCATCTCCTTTCAGTCCTGTATATGCCATCAACATATCCTATTTGTGTTTTCTTCCATATCTTTCCTGCTTCTGGGACCTCATCCTGGTAAACTCCTGAAAATCATTTTTTTCAAGCTCCATCCACTCCTCCCTCACTCCCACTATTCATTCATCCCAACACCCATCTATCCATCCGTCCTATCTGGACTCTATCCAGATACATCATCTGTCCTTGGCTGGAGTAGTCCAGAGGGACACTGGTCCCACTGTATCCACCGGCCAAGTTTTAAAGCATCCAGGTAGTAAGATGGGGTTAGTCCTTGGAACCCATAGCCATAAACCTACTACTGGGATAGCAAACGTGGTACCCTTAGGGGTCGGGCAGGTAACATAAATAACTAAAAGCAAAGCAAGTCCCAGGCCTTCAGTGAGCTGTGGGGTTCGAGCCGTTCCTAAGGCCTTCTAATTCAAAGGAAAAGTAAAATGCAGCATCTTCAAACTAATGGTTCTTAACGGGGGGCAGGTATGCCCGATACTTGACAATGTCTGAGGGATCACTTCTGTCCCCACCACCATTGGCGTCCAGGCCAAATGGCCCTATAGTTCTCTCCTCCACAACTACAGTAACAATCTCCTTGGTCCTCTAGTCCCTCCCTTGATGCCTTTCAATCAATTTGCATAACCTGCTGGAGAGAGAGTTCCTAGAAAGCAAATCTGGTCTCCTATTGCTTCTTTGTCTAAAATCCTTTTGGACGGCTACAGTTGTCCCTGGCAATGTCCCAACCACTCGCCATGTTCTCTAAGGTCCATGTGCTCGTCCAGGCTCATGCCCATCCACCCTCCTTCTCATCCCCACATCCTGACCTCCGGATTCCTCCAGTGGACTTTCCCACCCCAGGGCTTTTGCACTTGCTGTTTCTTCGTCCTGAACACTCTTCTTGCCACTCTTTGCTTGGTTAACACTTACTCACCTTTGAGGCCTGTTTCAATTAGTAATGCTTTTGACTGCAAGTTATAATGGTCTCAACAAAAACAGACATATTTTAATCACATAGCAAGAAGTCTGGAGGAGCTGGTTTCCAGGTATTGATTCTGTGACTCAGGGCTGGTATATGGGATGAATTGGGGTTTCCTTGGGGTCACAGAATGGCTGCCTCAGCTCTAGACATCTCATCCCCATTTAAAGCAGGAAGAAGTAGGGCAGTGGAGCCAACAGACTTCAGCTTGCATCTCATTAGTCACAATTGTCCCACAGTAACCCCAGCTGCAATGGGGCTGAGGAGGTATTTCACTCTTGCAGCCTTGATAGAGGGTGTAAGTAAAGGAGAAAGAGGTTGGGAAGGCTGTCTATAACGTGTTGGCTTAAATGTCACTTCCTTCTAGAAGCCTTTCCTGATTCCCTAGACCAGGCCAGACACTCCCATTATATGCTTTCCTAGCACCCTGTACCTCTCCTTCTTAACCCTTACCACAACTGATTTATTAATTTACTTGTATAATTGATTGACAGGCATCTGATTCTTTCTTTTTGCTGGGAGTTCAGCAAGCTTAGTGAGTTCTCTCCTTTTTCTCCAGCTCCTAAGTGGGTGCCTGGTACACAGTAGGACCTCAATAGCTATTTAGTGACTTACTGCTGTCAAATTATTCTTCCCAGAGAACAGAGGGGCCTGACCCTGTTGGCCCGGGACCGTTCCTGCCCCTGGGAGGAGGATAGGCTGCTTTAGTCACCTGCTTTCCCAGCAGTGGCCAGCCCTGTTTGGCAGTCTCCTACCAGCCTGTTCCTGGAACAGGTCCATTGATTTCAATTGCACCTCTGTCGGCTGCATGTTGATAAGGAGAGGAAGCTTGTATGCAGATCAGTTCTGAGATACCGCACTGGGAACCAGCCACCTGGCGGGGTGCCCCTAGGCTCTGGGAGGATGGGGGTTCCTGCCACAGAGGGCTGGGCCCTGCCCCCTTATCCCCTCTCTCCTACTCAGCAGGGACTTCCGAGTTTCCTTATTTTGCCCATGTATCGATCCAGTTATTTTACCTTGGACCTCAATTTTTCACATAAGACTAAAAGTGACATCATGCATTCACTCTGTGCAACTTTGTGGAGTATGTTAATGAGCGTGACTGCAGACGCGGGGTGGACAGGAAATGGTTTGAGAGATAGACACAGGCATCAGCCAGAGTCATCAATAAATATAAAACTATTTCACAATAGAGGGACATCACCTAGGGAGGTTAGAAGAGGCTTCCTGGAGACTGTGCTGACTCAGAGAGGAAGAGAAACAGGAGTCAAATGCAGGATCCTGAGACAGGAGACGTTCCAGGTTATCTGGGTGGGCTCAGTATAGTCACGGGGTCCTTAGAGAGACATCGGGGCACATGAGGTCAGGAAGCAGAAAGTGAGAGAGAGAGTTGAAGATGCTACACTGCTGACTTTGAACATGGAAGCTGGGGCCACGAGCCAAAGAATTTAGAAGCTTCTAGAAGCTTGAAAAGGCAATGAAATGGATTCTTGTTTAGAGTCTCCTGAAGGAACACAGCCATGGGGACACCCTGATTTTAGCTCAGTGAGATCTCTTTAGGATTTCTGACCTCCAGAACAATAATACATGTGTGTGGTTTTAAACCACCCCATTTGTGGTCATTTGTTTTAGCAGCAACAGGAAACTAATACAGCACACAGTGGAATGCTGACCAGGTCAGGCACCACTTGTGTCTCAGTACCGAGTTCATGCTTCTAGTCGTTTCTGAGATTGCCCCTGACCGTGCTCTCTCCAAGGCCCAAAGCCCTTTGCCAATCCTTCTGTTGCTGCAAGTCACTTTCTGCTCTGATTGTCTACTAATGTCTCTTCCACGGGTCACCTGGACTTCCTTCTCATCTCCCTAGCCTCATCCATTTAAAAACCAATTATTAATGCCTCCCCTCTTATTTCAAAAGGGACTTAGGGACCAGACACCCATCCATCCATCCATCCATCCATCTAACATTTCCTGAGCACTTATGCTAAGGACCAGGCACAGTCCTAGGTGCTGGGAACAGAAGTCCCCACTGGGGCTGCCTGGGGGACAGGACTGTGGTGTCATGCTGGATTCCTGGTGGGGCTCCATTTGGGTACTCAGAGCGGACGTTGGTTGTTTTGGAGCCACAGTGTCTGTTTCCCATTTCCAGCATCATTTCGAGGAGATGGTACATCCAGGTACCTGCCTTCTACCATAGGCGCTAGGAGACTTCCTAACTCACAGCCTTCCTCTGTGGACTCGGCGCAGACCTTTGTTCATTCTCGCGGCCCAGTTCCTCGTGGCCCTAGCCTGGTCACCCCCTCACCACCTGCGGGTCCTTCAGCTCCCTCTGCGGAAGGAGGGAGAGAGCTCTGCTGCTTCAGTGCTCCTTGTTGGGGACGAGGGGCACAGACAGTGAAGTGGCCCCCAGGCTTTGGTGGGAGGCACACCTGCAGGCGGGATCCTCACTCCCCACCCACTCTCTGACTCGCCTCGCCGTCGCCATCTGACCTCTCTTGTCTGGTCCTTCGTCTATAACGTGGATACTACGATCTTGAAGGGTGAACGGGACAGCATAGCTGTGATAATTAGGGTACCCCCTGGAACCTGGTAGGACTCAAGGTTGTTTAAGTATCGGGTGCTGTGGCATTTTGAGAGAGGTCCCCTTGTCCTGGTTTTGGGTCAACAAAGGCTGGGGGGACGGATCCCTTTCACTGCTGAGCCCCCCGCGCCCAGCACAGGGGTGTCTGTCACTCAGGCCCTCCAGAAAACACAGCAGGCAGAACTGGATGCAGGAGACGCACTGGGGGACGCCTGTGAGGTGCAAAGGGAAGTGAGAGAGGGGCAGGGGCGGGCTTCAGACCAAATGCAGTGTCGCCTGGAAAGGGAGTGAAGGAAGGGCAGAGGGGAGGGGAGGGAGAGCCTTGGACCACGGGCAGCTCTGTGAAAATCCCGCCAGCCGTGGGTGTCTCTGAGCAGAGACTGCCCTTTAAGTGAGGCTGTGCCGGGCAGAAGTGGCCTGGCTCTGCCCCTGGCAGGGCAGCTCGGGCACAGCGCAGCCTCAGCACGTCTGAGAGGCTGGCATCTGCAGGCACCGGGCACCTCCAGTCTTTGAGGCAGCATCTCTCGAAAGGAGATCTGTGTCCTGCACCAACTTGGCTCCCCCAGAATTTGATGAATATTTATGAATAATGAATGATTAAAGACATGAGGAATGATTAAACGCATGAGTCTTGCAAACTGAGGTTGCACATTAGGTCTGGGCCGAGCCATTGCTGCTGATTGAAATTCTCAATGAACGTCCAATGCTGTGGGTTAGCCTGTTCACCATTTATTGGAGACCTACTATGCGCCCCCTCCCATGCTGGGCCCAGGGCTCCCAAGATGAGCAAACATCTCTGCCATCCAGAACTTTCTCTGATGGGCTGAAGGGCTGGTCGCAGCTGACCAGCAGCTATAGGAAAGGCTACTCTTGTTCAGACTTCAAAGCTACTTCTGAGTCGATGGCTCAGTCGGCCGGGCACATTGGGGTGCTGGCCACGGGCAAAATATTGAGCTTATACCCCCTCAGGGGCCCCTCCGACCAGGGGCAGGCCCGAAGTTTCCCAGGCAGGCGAATATGATGGTTAGTCAGCATCAAAAATCCAATCAGAAAGAAAAGGAAAAAGACAAATTCTTTCAGTCACATCCAACAAGGAAAACAAATGTTGGCTTTCCCCATGGATTTTCTGGTCAGTTGTGGAATTTTAATAATGCCACATGCTTTGGGCTGACCCTTTGTGGAGGAAAACGGAAATTGGACATCTGACCACCAGGATTCAATGAAGAGAAAGCCGACGGGTGGATGGTGTCCCGATGTGGCATCTCATCCCGAGGCCTCCCTCAGGGCTTTGAATCGATTCTGTGGCCACTTAAAAGCTTTCTTCTCGGAGGCTGGATGGGACACTGCGGGTCCCTGGAGAGAATAGGAGCTGCAGGGACCTCCATGATGTTGGGGTTTTGCTTCTCCTGGGCCGTCTTCCTGGTACTTAAAAAAAGAAAAGAAAAACCAAAAAAGCCTGGTCATTTTATCTCTTTGGTTACAAACATCTTTCATTCCTCCAGAAAGAAATGAAAACACACATTGCCCTGTAATGATGTTTACCGAGAAAAAAAAATCCTCGCGTAAAATCAACAGACACAATCTGGATAAAATAGATCATTCAGCGACTTCCTGGCGAACTCTACACCTTAATCCCCGCCACCAGCCGTGCGCTCTGGGCTCCTGGGCATGTATTTGTTTTACTTTCTTGAAAGTGTGTGAGTGGGAGAGCCCATCCACAGTCGTGCCGGGTGAATGGCAGGGAGACATTCCCCGAATAGCTCCTCAGCGCGTCCGTCAGTAGAAGTTTTTCTCTTCTGCTCATGGCAACGAATCAAATATCTAACTGTGATTTTTAGACCTCAAGGCACACGAAGAGATTTGTTTGACAAAGGAGGGAGTGAATTAGAAAGCTCTGCTCCAGTGATGGGGAAGAATTTTCCGCAACATGAGGCTAACTCACCTGCACCACACTTTGCCTGTAAATGCCATGTGCCCATCAAGCTTCCCAAAGGAAGAGAGCCCATTGGCCAGGGCTGGTCCCCACCAGAGGGACTGGGGACTGTGGTCCCCCCTTGGCAACAGGCTCTGTGTCCCGACAGCACCTGGCTCCCCGTGGAGGGTCCCCTTGGCAGCTTTTGAGTGGAGTGCTGACAGCTCCGATTTGCCAGGGAGCTGGGCAATCAGAAGTGATTCCTCCTCCTGCTCAGTGTAGTGGGGAAGGGACTGTCAGGGCAACAGAGGAAACGCTAAGGGGAGCGGACAGCGGGGGCTGGGCCGCTGCGCAGAGCAGAGGAAGGAGCGGGACAGGCCTGATGAGCGCACGTCAAGGGGATTCAGGCCAGACCCTAGAGCAGTGATGGCGAACCTATGACACGCGTGTCAGAGGTGACACGCGAACTCATTTTTTTGGTTGATTTTTCTTTGTTAAATGGCATTTAAATATATAAAATAAATATCAAAAATATAAGTCTTTGTTTTACTATGATTGCAAATATCAAAACATTTCTATATGTGACACGGCACCAGAGTTAAGTTAGGGTTTTTCAAAATGCTGACACGCCGAGCTCAAAAGGTTCGCCATCACTGCCCTAGAGGGCCGTGCGCCACGCATCCTCCTGGGAGCCCGACGCCTGCTTCCCCAAGTCAGTGGTCTCGAGAGAGGCATGGCCCCAGGTGCGGCCTTTAAACTGCAGCTGGGAATGGAGGTGCTATCTGGATGGACACTTCTTATTTAGAAAAGTGAACATTAGTGAGAACACATCAGCACTCCAAACCCACCATCTCAGATGGTGTTGAGCATCAGCCTATGAACCAGGAGGTCATATTTAGTGTTATAAATAGTGTTATATTTTTATTTAATCTCAGGTGCCAATTAAATTTTCTAATAGAAGTAACAGTCCCTGGTGGTGAAGATTTTGCTGTAAGCCAGGCATGTTGCCATGTGGTAAGTTGGTTTGCTGGCTTGTATGTAGGCGCGCGCGCACGCACACACACACACACACACACACACACACACACACATTCACCCTTCCATATTTCTTTTAGCAACATGAGGGGCCAGGCGCCCCTTTCACAGGAGAGGAAGCCAGTGTCAGACAAGGAGCTTCAGGGTAGTACTCACACTCGTCCCCTCTGCTGACTTTTGTCACCGGCGATAATCAGCTGCTCTCTCCCTGCACATTCCCTCCCTGTAGGCGCGAGTGGGCACCTGCTGATTAATAGCGCTGTCAGCCCTTGGCCCGCGTGTTTTTTCAGTCCTTTTTCTTAGACCCGTTCTATGATTTTGCTTATTTAAACCTGGCGCATCAAAGTCGTAATGGTTTGTCTGCACTGGAGTGGAGCCCACACTCCTGCTTCCAGAAAAGCCTGCTTTTCCACATTTAGGAAATAATGCTGGCGGTAAAAGACAGGTGGTTTGATCAATCATAGTTTAGAAAACAACATGCACTTCTGCGGGGTCAGTTCTAAGGCAGCCACCTTCTCACTGACGGTGAGACCACAGGCAGGTGGCTGCAGCGGGCAGGGGAGAGCCTGCCCTCCAGGGCCTCGTCGGACCTTTAAATTCCTGGTGGTCAGACTCTGCACAGGACAGAGGCTGTTCTCATCTCTTCCTTTGGGTTGATATTGGCCCATTCACATCCAAGACCTGTCTTAGTCCTGGAAAATAGGACCGTGCAGCACAGGTGCTCGTTCTCTCTCTCTCTCTCTCTCTCTCTCTCTCTCTCTCTTTCTCTCTCTCTCTCTCACACACACACACACACACACACCCCTACACGCTCATCACAGGAGTTCTCACACACATTCACCCTGTACTCACACTCACAGTGCCCTCAGGCACACGTGCACACACACACTGCCACTTTCACTCAGGGTCCCTCACACATACATATACACACCCTCATGTACACACACACACCTTCAAAGTGGTGACCACATGTGGGTGACTGGAGTTCATGGTTAAAACAGGAAGACCTCCCCCATGGGACTGGCACGAGGGATAGGATGAGTTTTAGCGACAGTCAGTCTTGGCCTCCTGAATCCAGTTGAATTCCCCGAGAAGCCGCCACCAGGTTCCAGGCTCCATGCAGGGTCTGGTGGGGGGGGGGGGAACGAAGTAGGAGAGAAGCAACTGGTGAGGCGAGAGGGGCATGGGCTGATGGGAAGGTCAAGACCCACCTCTCCCAACTCTTCAGGGAGATAGTGTCCTCTCCTGGCCTCAGTTTCCCCACTTGTTTCCACTCCTCTCTTTACCAGCGAGGCAGCTGCCTTTAAGTCCAAGGGAGGCCTTGCCTCCTTTGCTCTGGGAAAGTGGAGCAGGGAGTGGTGGGAGGCAGGCGGCCACGCAGATGCTCAGGGCCTGTGCCCCTGCTGAGCCATGTGCTTAAGCCCTCTTCCCTAGGGTGATGTGGGCCAGGCAGCCTGCACTCGAATCCTGCGCCTGCCACTGACAAGATGGCTGACCTCGGGCAAGTCGCGTAACCTCTCTGTGCTTGCCTTATTTGCAGCTATGGACAGTGCTGGCACCTACCAGTTAGTTGTGAGGTTTGATGAGTGAATTCACGGGAAGCTCTGAGAACAGCACCTGGCAGATGGCGAGTGCTCTGCGTCAGCTCAGCATCCTGCCTCCCACCTGATCAGACATTCCCTGGCTGACTGACACACACCTCCTCGGAGGGGCTGTGCTGACATCCTGGCTAACGTGGCTTGTCCTGTTTGTTGTTTCCTTCCTTCCTTCCTTCCTTCCTTCCTTCCTTCCTTCCTTCCTTCCTTTTTAAAAATATATTTTTATTGATTTTAGAGAGGAAGGGAGAGGGAGACAGAGATAGAAACATCAATGATGAGAATCATTGATCAGCTGCCTCTTGCACACCCCCTACTGGGGATCAAGCCTGCAACCCAGGCATGTGCCCTGACCAGGAATCGAACCGTGACCTCCTGGTTCATAGGTTGATGCTTAACACTGGCCAGGCTGCTTGTTTTTCATAGCACCCTGTCCTAACTTGTAATTATATATATGTGGGCATTAATCCCTTTAATCTGTTATTCCCCACCAGACCATAGGCCCCCTGAGACCAGGGACCATGTCTGCTCCCCATTGCATCTCCCAGGAGCCTAGCTGTGTGCCTGGCACGTAGTAGGCACTTAATATTTTGGTGTCAAAGAGCTTTGAGGTGACCCCAATAGAAAGAGAGGCAAGTTCTTCAATGTAGAACAGAAGGGGCAGCTAGCTTTGTGGGATGTGCAGCAGGAGGAAAAGTCCAGTCTGGGTTCACAGCACCTCCATTGCCCCCTCCCCCCGCCCCCCGCCCGAGGAGTTCCCCTTCTCTCCTTGCACCAGCAATCATGATTGCTTGGTTCTTCCCCCGCAACCCCCACCCCTCCCCCGCCACAACCACCCTGCGATGTGCCAGCTCTGGGATGCAGCAGTGACAGCGAGGCCCACTTCTTGCCCTTGTGGCATCCAGCTGGTATCCAGTGGAGACTGAAGTTAAACAAGAGAAAGTCCAGAATGAGTGTCATCTGCTGTGATTAGAGGGTGTGATGGGGCCCCCTGTCGTGGGTCAGAGATAGTTTCTGTGGACGGCCTCCTGTCAGCCAGGTGACTAACAACTGGAAGGGCATGTTGGGCCCAGGGAACAGCATGTGTGAGCATCCTCAGGCTGGAAAAAAGCACAGGATCCTTGAGGAACTGAGGGAGCCGCAGGGAGGGTGGGAAGTGGGTGTCAATAGAAAGTGGCTTGGGAGGGGGCTGAGGAGGAGCAAGGGGCCTTTGAGCTGGGAGAGGCCCCAGACTGGACATTCTCACAGTAACCATCACTCAAGACAAGAGGCGGGAAGCTCCCTGTTTGGGCACACTGGGCTCACACTTGGAGGGCAGCCATTTAGCTGAAGGGCGGGACGTGGTCACGTGTCCTGTTGACGGGCTTCAGGCGGAGAATGGAGTCTACCCCAACCTGAGACAGGTGCGCGTTGCCTTTCCCCTGTGAGGATTAGTGCTCTGTATGAGGGAACTCTGACCCGCATGGCTTTGGAGTTCAAGGCCTGGGACTGTTTCTTGTCATCTTGCTCATTAGAGGATCAGAAGCCATAAGGACAGCGGCAGGGGTGGCTGCTGGTGTGTGACTTCCCAGCGTCCCTGGGGCTCTCCTTTCTGCAGCGGAGGCAGAGGCCACATGGGACGCTGGCACTTCCTCATCCTGGCAAGTAGGCCTCGGTGCCCTCGGTCGCTCATCTCAGGGACTCAACCTGACCAAGCAGCCGAGGTCCCTTCTGTGGGGGGAGCAACAGAAGCTGAGGATGGGCGTAGATTGCGTGTGAGGGGCAGCTCACTGACATGCCGGGGCACGGACTGTTCCCTGCCCCCAGAGGAAGGGGCAGAGTGGAAGGAGGAGACTCCTAGGCAAATAGGAAACCAGGGAGCAATGGGGAATACACATGGGCTCTGGTCGCTGTGTTAGAAAGCACAGTGTCTCCCATAGATGCCCACTCCTGCTCCCAGAATCTGTGGACGTGAGGTCACAAACGTCCAGGCACCTTCCCCCAAATCACTGCCTAACCCGCCCAGCCTCCGAGTACTCACCTGCGGAGGAGACAGTGGTAGCCAGGCTCTCTGACAGCGGGCATAAGCAGAGCCTTCTTGGGAGGCTCTGCCCTTCACTGCCTGCGCCTCGTGGAGGAGGATGAACATCTTCCTGCTCAGCTGGATGGAGGGGAGCGGTCCAGGGGAAGGGTCGGGGGGCCCAGGTGGTTTTGTCTAAGACAGTGAGAGCCCAAGGCAGGGAGGCGGCTGGGGCGGCGCGGGCTGGGCGAAGGGTGAGGACAGCTATTCCTGGCTGGGCTCTTGGCATTCTTACCAGGTGAGTGCTTACCTTTCCTAATCCTCACCGGCCGACCTGGCGTGGGAGCGGGGCCTCGGCTTCCTCCTGTGACCCCTTGTGCACCAGTAATGCTGGCCTGGTGCCTGCACACAATAGCTGCTAAATTAAAGGGGTTGCCTCAGAGGAGGCACACAGTCCCTGCTCCACAACTTCTGAGGCCTGCCTTCCAGGTCCTCCCCTCCCGCCCCCGCTTCCCCCTCCCCACCAGGTTCTCCTCGGAACCTTGGTCACTCCAGACCTGTGCCCATCACCCTGGCGCAGGGAGTTTATGTGGGGAGGTGGGCGGCCTGGTAAGAGCAGTTGATTTCCCTGTCATTCCGCATAAGTTGCTCTGATGCTTATCTGCCCCTTTCACAAATCTCCCCTCCCGTGGGAGAGCTTGTTTGGCGACGAAGGCTTTCTTTCCTCATTTAGGGGCTGGTGGGTGTTGTGCCATTACTTCTGGTGCTGGTTAGGGGCAGGGGTGGGGCAGGAAAAACCCTCAGCCGCGGGTCTCCAGCCTCCGGTCCCCCACATTGAGGGGAAGTCAGAGGTGGAGGTTGGGAAGTCCATCTGGTTAAGGAGCAGGGATGGGTCTCCACTTGCCACCCAGCCTCTGCCTTTTGAAGTGTGATCACCTGTCAGATCTGGCTCCACCTACCACGTCCCTTCCTCCCCCGCATATAGCCATACCCTCCCCCCACCCAGGTTCCAAATATGCCGTGTCTTTAAGGCACAGAATTCACACATGGGAGAAGAAGGCATTGTCGCACCATTTATGTTCATTTGGGCTTGTCCTTGAGTCAAGTCCAATGTCATTCCCATTGGGAAAAGTTCTGCTCTTGCTGTTCATTTAATAAATAGTGACTTATTGCCGACATAGTGTGGGCCACTGGGCCAAGCTTGGGCTTAAGAAGAAGGAGGTGAGTAAATCAGACGCCAGCTGCGAGGGCAGAGAGGAGGCAGTGCCACACAAAGGTTAGGAGCAGGCTGCCTCTCACTGCCTCCAGGAGCTACTGGTAGGAGCTTTACCTCGGGCCTCATTTAATCTGCATCCTCGTTTGGGGACTGAGGCTGGGAACGGTGGGGTGACTTGCCTGAAGCCATGCACCTGGGAGTAGTAGGGTCTGGATTTGAACCCAGGCCGTCCATCTCTAGAGGCCACACTTGTAACCAGACCCTGTACACACCGGTGATAGGGTCTTACTCGCTGCGAGAAGGGCTGGGAGAGAGCAGCAGGCGACACTGGTGATTCTCGAGAGGGACACCCAGCCCGCATTCTGTCCATCCTCCCGCCTTCCCCAAGCCTGGTGCTCGGTTTCAGGACGGAGGCGGCAGGAGCACAGGGGGAGGGAACAGACAGCATGTCAGAATAGCAGGATGAGGACGGGGACCGGAGTAATAATTTTTGAAAAGCTTTTCAGCAAAGGAAACTCATTTTTAAGAGGAATAAAAAGCAATTAGGTCTGGTGGCAGCGGTTCACAAAGGAAGCGCAGTTGTCAGAAGGAGGCTGGGACGTTTCAAAGCCGTGTGGAAGCTAAACAGAAAGCTGGACTTTGTTTTGTCTTTCCGGAGAACATGCTCGTTTGGGAATGAAAAGGCTCCGAGGGTGGCAGAGGACCTGGGAGCATGAAATTGCATCACTGGAAATGGTTTGGGCTTTTGTTCTTGAGGCTGGGCCTCTGAGGGATGGGCTTAGCAGCAAGCCCAGCCAGGCCACAGAGGGGCCTGCAGGAGGGGCAGGGGCGGTCTGGGCTCCTGCCCCCAGGAGGGGCTGTTGGAAGTGCCCTCCAAGTTTCCCAGCTCCTCCAATGCAAACTGCGAGGCCTCAGGGGGCCTAGTCAGATGTTACCCTAGGCCAGTGGTCGGCAAACTCATTAGTCAACAGAGCCAAATAGCAACAGTACAGCGATTGAAATTTCTTTTGAGAGCCAAATTTTTTAAACTTAAACTATATAGGTAGGTACATTGTTATTAACTTAATTAGGGTACTCCTAAGGCTTAGGAAGAGCCACACTCAAGGGGCCAAAGAGCCACATGTGGCTCGGGAGCCGCAGTTTGCCGACCGGGGCCCTAGGGGAAGGGAGAGCTAACGCCCTGTCAGTGCATCAAATGATCATACAAAACAAAACAAAACAACATTGTCTGGGCCCTAACCTCAGTAGCAGCAGAATAGGCAGAAGTGGTAAGAGGCTGGAGGGTTGTGACGCCCTGCAGCGCATGTGAGGCCTGGAGTGCTGCAGGATGACCACACGGCCTTCTAAAGGGCCCCCTTGCCTGGCTTCTAAAAGGGGAATCTGACCTCACCACTTCCCTGCTTCAGAACCTATGGCTCACCATTGCCCTGGAGACTGAGTCAGACTCCTTAACTGTATGCTCTATGTGACTTGGCCTCCGTTTATCTCTTCTTTGACCTCATCTCTTCCTGCTTCCCCTGCATCTCTGCTCTAGCAGCACCGAGTCACCTCTGGTTCCACCAAGGAAACCAAACCTCTCCCGTCTCTCGGCTTTGCAGACGCTGTTCCCTCTGCCCGCTACACTCTTTTTGTTCCCTCTCTGCCCACCAACACTGTGTATTCTTGTGGTTTCTGCAAAGACATCCTAACAAAGGGCCTCTCCTCTGTGCCACCTGCCCCCACCCCCTAATCTCCCGGGCTTTTCTCAGTACAGACATGTCGCTATATTGTATCAATGCCTTTATCTGTCCCCCTCAGGGGGTTTCTTAACCCCACTATTGATATGTGGGGTTGGATAATTCTCTGTTGTGGGGCTGTCCTATGCATTATAGGATATTTAGTGGTATCCCTTTCCTCTACCCAACAGATGCCAGAAGCCACCCCCATTTCTAATAGTGACAAATGAGAACTACATCACCTGATGATCAAATGGCTGCTGAGCTCCAGCCATCACATCCACATTCCAGGTAGCATAAAGCTACCTTCCCCTCCAGTGTGTCCTCTCTTCCCCACAGTCCTGCCCCAGGGCCTTTGCACTGGCTATTCTAGTGCCTGGAAAACTTTTCCCCCAAACATCTGCGTGGCTTGCTCTTTCAGGTCTCCGTTCTGTCACCTCCCCAGAGAAGCCCTTGCTGACCACCTCTACCCACCCCCACTGTCCTTTTTACTCGTCCTGTCTGCCCTCCCCAAACACCAACAACAATGTCAGGGTGGAGAGACTTTTCCTGGTGTTTTCACTGTGGGATCCTCAATTCAGAAATTGAGCTTGATGCAGAGCAGGCTCTCACCTCTATCTGTGAAAGGAACCCCATGTTTTTCAAGGGCGTCTTTGCTGGTACTATTAAGCTATCTTATAAGAGAGCTGCCACGCGGGAAGGCCTGCCGTCCTGGCAATGGCAGACGCCCACACTAGACTAGACTCTATTCCTTGTCTGGCTTTAGTGTCTGCATCTAGCTCGGGAGTGTCTTGGGATAAGAAGCTTCCCCCACTTGCCACGATGCTCACTGGAATTATTCTGATTGATCCTGTGGTGATTAATTGACCGATGGCCGATGTCTCACGGCTAAACCGAGCGCTTGGCTGCCAGGGTGCTCTGCACTGGGGTTTGTCAAGCACAGCACTGTGATGGTTGGGGCTGGGTACGTGTTCTTGTGGGCGGTTCTGAGTACCACCGGGTGTGAGCAGCATCCCTAGCCTCCATCTCCTAGATGCTAATATCACCCTCTTGGTTGCGACAACCCACAACATCTGCAGACACTGCCAGATTTCCCTGGGATACAACATTATCCCCAGTTGAGAAGCACTGCTCTGTATAATTCACAGCCCGCTCTGTCAGAGAGTTGGGATATGAGTATGGCTGGAGCTAGCTGAGGGCCCCCAACCTGCCCGACTTTCAGTAAATTATTCACCATCAGATGGTAGCCACGAGGGCGTTGTCTTTAGAATTTACAGGGGAAGGCAATTTGGAGCCCAGAGCAAAGAAACAACCCAGGTTCCAGTGGAAGCTATAACATTGAGTTTTCCAAAGTGTCCCGGTGCCATTAAATTGTTCATGAGGAAGAAAAACATTACTGTCTACCCCCCTAATGCAACAAAACAAATCTGTGAAGTCACATGTGGGCTTTTAAGATCTTATAAAAATAACAAATTAATACCGATTTTAAATAAACCCATGTCCCAGCTCCTATCTAGGAACCTTTACAGAGTCACCTTTAGAACTTAGAATTATTACCCATTTTAAGGATGAGAACACTGAGTCTCAGAGCAGCTTGCTTGAAATGATACGGGTTTGGGACTTTCTCAGTCATGCATGCCATGAACTTAATAAAAGCTTGCTTTACCGAAGGGATAGCTATGTTGGCTCAGGGGTGGAGCTCAAAGAAAGGGAAGAACAGGTGAGAAAGGAACGAACTGGAGTTGAGATGATGTTATGCCTCTGCCTCCATCTTCCTTCCCAGCTGCCTCTACAGATGCCTCTGCTGCCTGTTGGGAAGACTCCCCAGCAGCCAGGTCCCCGTGTCACAGGACTGGAAACAGAGCTCCCCTCTTTCAGGCTCCAGTGTCCATTTCCCAGGGAAGGACTCTGATTGGCTCTGCTTGGATCACATGCACATCTCTGAACCAATACTGAACCCACGAAATAAGCCACTCTGAAAGGTCTCGCCTTAGTCATGTGTCATGGGGGTGGGGTCTGTTACCAAAATACGGAGAATGGGGGAATGGGTGTTGGCGGCCAAAAAATAACAGCTACTTAGCTCAGAGCCAAGATGCGGGTCCAGCTTTTAATGAGTCCTGCAAGATGCCCACGATATGGATTGGATGTTTTGAAATAAATACCTGAAAAACACACACACCAAAACTACTTAATCTTTATAATCCTCCAAGAAAGAGATCATTATTGCACGTTGCAGATGAGGAAAGACAGGCCTAGAGAACTTTTAAAAAGTGCCTTGGTTTGTATTAGCCGAGCCCAGTTCTAGCTCCAAAGTTCTAACTCCCAATCTCCATGTTTTAGGGCCGCTCATGTACCTCAGAATTGTCCCAGAGAAACATCCCCCTGGTCCCTGCTCCTCCCCGTCCCCATCCCCCACTGTTGACCCTGATTACTTGGAGAGGGCCAAGGGGCCAGGGGTGAGAGAGGCCCATTGGGAGATACAGAAGGGGGGCAGAGGGAGGGCTGTATGGAGAAGGTGTGACCGTGCTGCCTCTGCAGGATGGGGCTGGGCTGGCCCATGCAGAAGTTGGGTCCCGGCAAGGACACAGTGCTGAGGTCCAGAAGCAAGAGGGCCTTTCATCTAAAACGAACCAGAGACACACCCTGTGTTTGGAGCATGCGAAGGAGGAGTGATGACGTAGCAAGGGTCAAGTATCACAGGACCCACAGACATGCCCAGGAGCTGGAATTCACCCAGAGCAGCGGGGAGGCACCCGCAGTGTTTGAGCTGAGTGGGAGAGCCTTGAGTCAGGCCTGCGTGTTGGAATGAAGACCTGGCTGTAGTGTGGGGAATGGATTGGAGAAGGGCATGTGCCTATTGAGCACCTCGTATGTGCCAGGCACCATTCAAGGCACCGGGGATACACAGGTGAACAAAACAAAGTCCCTGTCCTCACAGAGCTTACACTCTGGTAGGGACACAGACCACAGTCAGTATAATACACCTGATTCAGGAAGGGCTGTAAAGGAAGGGAGCACAGGGAAGAGGGTGGTGGGTGATGTTGTAGCCCGAGGCGTAATCCAGGAGAGCGATGATGGAGGCCTGGCCCGGGCGGCAGAGAATTGAGTTTTGTTTGCCCACGGCGGCATGGGCTGGCCGGCTCTGGGCTCGGGCCTCGGTGCCCGCGCTGCCTTTGCTTTGGAGCAGCTGTCGGGCCGATGTAAACATTTAAAAGTGGATGTAGCTTGGCTCTCGTTCAGCATGTAAATAGTTGTCAAATCTTCAATTTTGAGAGGACCGGTTCCCTGTGATTTGTATAAATTTTGGAACAGAGCAGAGGCCGCACACATGGAAAACCAGGTCTCCCTCCATGAAGGCCAGGCCTGGGTTTCAAAGATAGAAACCTTTCAATGGGAACTGATTTTAGAGGCGAGGCGCTGAGACTGTGGAGGGTGAGGAAGGAAGATCAGCTGGTCCACACGCAGCGTCTTCCCTGAGGAAGTGGAGACCTTGGCACAGAGAGCCGCTGCTGTGGAAGTCTTAAGCGAAACGTGCCATTTGATGTGGGTTCTTACGTTCCGCCGTTGTTCCCCAGGTGTACTTGGCGTTAAGCCGCTAGTCTCAGGGGACTGGCTCCAAGAAATCACTAGACTTTGGGGTATCAGCTAAGTAGTCAGATTCCAGGAGAGCCCACGGACTCAGCATGGAGTGTGTCTGTTTCCCTCATGACACTGACCAGGATGAATAAGACGGTGAAGATCGTGGTTGGGGCAGATGCGGAGACCTGACACTGTTCATGGGCGGAGAAAATGGAACACTGTTTTCCCATGGCCGTTGGGCAGGATCCAGCAAAATTGAGAAATCGACTGCCAGGAATCACATCATAGAGGCATCTGGAATACTGAGCAAAGATGGTAGTTACTGGGATGTGCACTGTGCACGGCTTCATATATGTATATATGACAGATGTATTATATACGTCTATATTACACATGTGTACATTAACTATTAGTTGGTTTAGAAAAATGATTATACTTCCCAACAAAGGGACACTTTGCAGCTGTTTAAAAGTAGACCTGAGCCAGGTGACCAAGATCAACATCAGCAGTGATGTCACCTGTACTCTGATATGATCTCATGAGTAGGGCACTTTATCTCTATGGTCTTCATCCCCCAGAACCGTCACCCCAGTCCAATCATGAGGAAAACATCAAATTGTCACAGTGGGACATTCAATAAAATCCCTGAGCAGAGCAGTCCTCCTCCCAATGGCCAGGACCATCGAAAACAAGAGGAGCCTCAGGAGACATGACTAGTGCCATGTGGGGCCCCGGATGGGGTCCTGGACCAGGAAAAGGGCCCTAGGGGAAAATGAGGGAAATCTGAATAAGACATGACTTTAGTTAATAATACGTATCCATGTTGGCTCATTAATTATAGCCAATGGACCACACTAACGTAAGTTCTAATAGGAGAAACTGGGTGTGAGGAATATGGGAACTCTGTACTTCTTCGCAATTTTTCCATAAATCTAAGTTCCAAAAAATAAAGTCTGTTAAAAATGCGGTAGACATTTATGGACGGGTGTGAAAGTTGTTTAAGATGTGTGATTGAACGAAGCAATGATCCCACATCTGTAAAACGACATTGCCACTGTTTATGTACGGATGGACAGAGTCCAGAAAGGTGCTCCCCCCCTTCCCCATAAGAGGCTATCGTGAGAATTTGGGGTTAACACATGAAATGGGAGGAAATCTTTTATACTTCTATAATGTTTTGAAATTTTTACTATGCACATGCAAGACTTTTACAATACAAAGTTCAATAAAGATCTCTCTCTCTCTCTCTCTCTCTCTCTCTGTCACACACACACACACACACACACACACACACACACAGTGAAAAAGAACTCCCTGATGGGCAGGAGAAGGCAACAGAAGTTCAAGTAGCCTGCTCTGATTTTATTTCCCATAAATAGCCCCCAATTAACTTCCCTTGATACATAATTCAGAGCCAAAGGCATGGAAGAATTAGAACCCCATCCAGGTTTGTGGGCACACCAAAATGGCATCATCTCTAGCCCTGGGCAGTTTTTCTCAGTGGTTAGAGTGTCAGCCCACAGACCAAAGGGTTCTAGGTTCCATTCCCAGTCAAGGGCACATATCTGGTTGCAGGTTCCCTGGTCCCGGTAGGGGCACATGCGGGAGGGAGCCAACCATGTATCTCTCTCACAATGTTTCTCTCTCTCCCCCTCCTCCCTCCCTTCTGCTCTCTCTAGAAATCAATGGAGAAAATATCCTCCTTTGAGGATTTTTTTTTAAAAAGGCATTATTTTTAGAGAGTCTGATCTTGGCGAGGGTCTTTGGTCTCTGTCACTGTGCAGCTGTCTGGGTGGCTGGCCTTGCAATCACTGCCACTTACTGGGCACTCCCTTCAGGCCGGCCCCGGGAAGGACTCCCCACGGGCCCTCATTAGTCTTCAGAATAATCCTTGGAGGTGGGTGGTGTCATCACCACCTTTTAAAATGTGAGGTCACTGGTCCTCCGCCGTAGGGAAGGCGGCCTAATCCAGAGCCGCGTGACTGGGCCCAGCTAGACCACGTGCCCTGACTTCTCAAAGGCCAGGAAAGGAAGCTGCTCACGGGAACGTGAGTCCCCCTCTGCGTCCTCTCACACGAGGTCCCTGTTAACAAGATGGTTCCAATAAGCGCGAGCCTCCACTGCCGTTGTTTATCTTTCTGGCGGAGTATTTTGGTCCCATAACCAGGTGCACGTGGAATTTTGGTAACAATCAAAAACTCCAAGGGTGTGTGAAAACACACATATGTTGGCTGAAGTTGGGCAGTATGAAAAGTATATGTTCGTCATCAGTGTTTACATTTCACTTATTTATTTTTCTGAAATTTCATCAGAATAAAAATCAGCCATGTTGCCTGGAAGCCCTTTCTGATGCAGGGGGAGGTGCCCTGGACATCACTTCCTGTTAGGGGGACAGGAAGCAGCAAAGTAGAAATGTGGGGCGGGGCAGACAGGCCATTGTGGGGGGACAGGGACCTTTCCTTTATCTAACCCAGATGTCCTTGGACAGGGAAGCATGTGTCTAACGGCTGGCTCACTTGAGCAGACTTAGCTTCTTTCAGAGTTGAATGAGTTCTTCTGATAACCACACGGTGAGCCTTGCTTAAATTTTGACCTTTAACTTCTGTAGCGTGGTACCTACTTAAATTTTTTTTTTTTTTTTTTATAGCTAGAGAGAGAGAAACATCCATGTGGGAGTGAAGCATTGATCGGCTGCCTCCTACATGCCCCCTGCCAGCCAGGGACTGAGTCCAAAACCTGGGCATGTGCCCTGACCTAGAATTGAACCAACAACCTTTCAGTGCACAGGATGATGCTCAACCAACTGAGCACACCGGCCAGGTCCCTACTTCACCTTTACACATCTCTGTCCTCCTAAAAGGCCATCAGACCTGCTATGTGCACATAGACAGACCGTGAGTGGGGCCACACTTTTCTTAAGGTCCCCCTGCCATGTCAGCAGAGCACTGTGATCTTCAGATGGGGAGTCTTCCTTGGACTTGCTATGTGTGAAAAGGTTTCACACCTTGATTTTCTCCCTGGGTGGCTCCTGGGCGGAGTGTAGGTGTGCTCTCGCAGGAGGTCTGCCCCTTGTTGTGCGCGGAAGGCTTGGCATGTATTCAATGCCGTCCCCTTCCAGCCAGTGGAGAGTGTCACAGGGTTCCCATGCCAGGAACTGGGACTTGACTTCCTTGGTTGCCCTCACTGACAAAGCCCTAAATTCATATTAAACACATTTCTGGGAGGTGTTTTCTTCTTTTCCGTTTCTTTTTTCCTCCTCCCATTTTTGCTGTTGAACTTCATCTGGTGCAAAGGTTTCCTCTAGAGAAGTCATTTAGAGCATCGTGGCATTTCCTTTCCTAATTAAACCCAACTGGGGCTCCGTCCAGTGCGCGCACCGCAGTGGGGGCCTCCTCCGGGCAGCGGGCTCTCCCGGCTGCATCCGTAAACACCAGCCGCAGCGCTGCGGTGCTCTGGTTTGAATTAGACCTGGGCTGAAGGATCGACCCAGCTGTGCTTTCCTGTAGGCTCTGTCAGTTTTCCAAAGCTTGTTAACATGCTAATATAAAAGGGACTAGGACGAACTTCAAGGAATTTACAACTGGTCTTAAACTTCAAAGACGAAAGCTACATCCATGCAACACACACACAAAACCAATATGTCCCTCCACCCTCCTCAAACACAACCCAACACAAAACAAAAAACCTAAAACTAATAAAAGTTCAGTTAGCAACCCAGGGATGGCTCCCTTGGTTTGAAATGCTGTGACTGTGATCCCTGATGTCGCAGGCCAAGTTACAACACGCAGCATTTGTGCATTGTGAAACGCGGGGCAGAGTTGGTAGGTCTGATTGGAGTTGTGATAAATATTTCTCCAGCCCTCAAGAGAGTGATGCCATCCCAGCCCAAGAGGTTGGCTGCCTTGCTCTTCCCTAAAGCAGAGCTGGCAGGCGGGTTGGGTGGGAAGGGAGGACCCAACCACGCTCACCTGCCACCTCCCCTGTCCGCACGGCCCTGGGACAAGGCCCAGCACATCCATCTTGACGACCGGGCTTGCGGTGAAGACAGGAGGGAGAGGCCGGGCACGTTCCCCAGCAAATGGTGATTCATCTCGGAGCCGTCTCTTGGAGATTTTGACAACAAATAGAAAAGCACAACTTTTTTATTTCCTTTTCATGTTCTCCCTTCTCCAGTGAGGATCAGCAGATCATAGTTATCTCCGCCTGCCTGGGGGTGGGTGCCAAAACCCAGTTCAAAGATTCTCGTTAACTTCCTCTGAGCATTTCCAAATTGCAACCCAAATAGTGAAACCGAAGGTCCCATTCATGAGGAGGCTAATGGCCGCGGCTCTGACTCCCTCTTTGCTGCCTCGTTAATTGCTGATAGTGGGCAGCGTGTTCACACACATGCCCTTGGGAGTCCTTAGGTTGCTCACGAGTTGCTGGTTTGCCCGCTGCCTTTACATCTTCAACGCTAGAGATAAAGAGCAGCCTATCCCTTAGGGCAGGGCTCTCCACCCCAGCACTGGTAACGCTGGGGCAGGAGACTTCTTTGCTGTGCATTTTAGGAGGTTGAGCAGCATTCCTGGCCACTGCTCCCCTAGATGCCAGTAGCAACCACCTGCACCTCCCAAATCATGGCAGTGGAAAATGTTTCCAGATATTACTGAATATCCCTGGGGAGAGAGTTGCCAGGTTCAATATAGGACACCTGTTTCAATTTGAATTCACATATAAAAATTTAGATAAACAGTGAATACAGTACTTTTTTTCTATAGTATGTCTTAAGCACTATTTGGAACTTGCTTAAAATTATTTTTTGTTTATCCGAAATTCAAATTCACCTGGGCATCCTATATTTTCTTTTGCTAAACATGGCAACCTTATCTGGAAGGCAGTGTCCACCACTGGACCGCCCATCCACCCCCGCCTGGAGACCCACCGACTTGGGGCAGAGAACGAGTGAGGGAGCTCTCCTGGTCCCTCGCTGGCTCCATTCTTGGCCCTATTAGCTCAAAGAAACCATTTAAATTCTTGGAGTCCTCTCTTCAGTGTGAATGTGGTCATGATGTCTGTCCCCACCTTCTCCTGGAGAAGATCCAAGGAGACAAACCTTCCAGGGCCACTCACAGGGTGCTGTCGCTCAACTCCTGCTTCCCAGAGGCCTTCCCCACTCAGGGGCGGGGCGGGGGGTCAAGGACAAGGGGGCTGGACCACCCCTGGCTCCAGGCTTGACCCATCAGAACATCATATTGCTCCAGGCACAGGCACCACTCCAGAGGAGGGAAGCACCTTCATCAGAAGAAGAGGCCCTGTTCAAGGTCACGTGGCTACTTGGAATTTTTTTTATCGGATCCTGGAGGTGAACCCCTTCCTCGCCTCATGTCTCCCTGCCTACCTGTACCCCCGGGCACCCACCTGGCCTCGTTCTCCTGCAGTGAAACCGTTTTATCTGAACAGAAAAAAATGACAAAGTCGCTCATAAACGGAGCTGTTTTTCACACTGTTCGGTCTCTGACAGGCTGTTAGAAAAGTTGGGAGAAGAGGTGCTACTGTTATACTTTTGTTATTCGGTGCTAATTAGAAAAAAGCTGAGTGGGGGAACAAGAACCGGTTCCCAGGAGGCACTTACTGTTCCCACTGGAATGAGAGCGACTCCAGACAAGTCTCCTGGTTCCCTGGCACTGCATCTTAAGCAATAGATTTCGTTTTGCTCTCAAACAATTAAAATTACCTGGCCCATCGAATAGCATAGATGTGTTAAAATTTTAAAATAATTTTTAAAAGCCTGTATTCTGAGTATTTGGAGTCATCTGACTGTTAGCTTTTTCTAAAACAATTATAATGAAGATGCTGAGCGAGTTTAGTGTGTGGGAAAGTGTGCTTTTGCTCAGCTGACATGCACATTTTATTACACCTCCTGAATAGAAGAGGTCGATGGGAATTTCTTCCGCTCAGAGGGCGGCAGGAAAGACCTTTAGCTGAGAAGCCTGGAAAGGTGAGAGGGAACAACAGTGAACATTTTTTCTCTCAACACCACTATATGCTGGTTGCACAGCCCCATCTATGTCCTAGTCACAACACTACTGTGTTAGATGTGCAGTATCTTCCTGCATTCTCACAGTAGCCCAGGGGGTGGACATACTCATTATTGTTCCTATTTCTGTAAAGGAGCAAAGTGAGGCTCAGAGAGGTTAGGCTATGTGCCCAAAGTCACACAGCACTAAATAGCAGTACTGGGATTTGATCCCAGCGCAAGGAGCTCGCATGTCCGTGCTTTGGCTGTGGTGCTGGGCCACCTTGACATGGAAGCATTATTATTTCCTGTCTTAACAAGTGAGGGAGCTGAGACTCAGTCTCACCCTGACCCAGAGTGGCCTCCTGGGTCCTGGAAGAAGGAATTGCAGAGAATGGGTAGAGGTGCCTCTCTGTGCCTCAGTTTCCTTACCTGTAGAGTGTGGATAATAGTTTCTGTCTCACAGTGGGGTTTGAGGGTTAAAGGAGATAACTCGTGTCGAGTTCTGCACAGCATGCTGGTCACCTGGTATACCCTGGCTAAAGTCTGTCTGTTACTATACTATCATCATTATTAGTATTCTGATTCCGAAGCCATGTGAGTGCCAGGATGCTGCTGGCAACAGCTCTCCGTTATCAAGTTGGATCGTCCTGAGTAAGCCCGTAACCACTGTGGATTTACGTTTCTCCCAGAGCAGAACCAGAACATCAGGCTCAAAGGCGCTGGTGGTTCTCACTGCCCTGCCCTGAGTCCTTGTTATTATATTTCATTCGTTCAGCAATGCCAGGCACAGTACTCGGCTCTGGGACAACTCGCAGAGGCCCCGTGATGTGTCTGATTCTTACAAGTACAAGGGTGTAGGTTCAATAAGTAGATCAGAGTAGCAGCCACCTGGTTTCTGCCTCTCTCAGAGGTGACTGATAGTAGGTAGGGGATATTTGTCAACATATTCATTTTCCAAAATGCTTCCACTTCTGCCTTCTGGGGCAATCTCCAATACACCTGTCTGAGTTACATGGCAGGCTGAGCAACCCTCATTTATCCCCATTTGACAGATGAGAAAATTGAGGTTCACAGAAGTTGAAATAATTTGCCCAAGGCCAGGGAGCTAATTATCATAGAATCCAAGGGCTTGTTCCCACCGCATCCTCTCCTGCCTCCTCATGCCCAATGAAGAGATAATTTTGGTCCTGTCATCATTGGCAGGGTCCCATAGGGGCTGATTGTTCTATGCTGGTGACTAGAAAATGGGCCAGTAGCCCTTCAACTGCCATTTTATTATAGCCTCTCCTTCAGTTTTAGCTGGGCAGAAGCTACGGTTTCCATTCCTTGTGAAAAACCACTTGATGAGTCAACCAATAAATGCCAAATGAACATTGTTTGTATGCCCGGAAGGAAGATAAAACCCACTCATAACCTCTGGGGCTCATTCTGGATGTGGCAGCATTATCAGTAATATACTGAACACCGACTATGTGCCAGGAACCATGACATCATATCACTTATTCTTCTCCAGGTCAGGGATTCATACTATTGTGGTCAGAGAAGATGCTTGATATGATTTCAGTCCTCTTATATTTATTGAGATTTGTGTCCTGACCTATGGTCTATCGTGGAAAATGTTCCATGTGCACTTGAAATAAATGTATATTCACCTGCTTTCTGGTGAAATGCTCTGAAAATATCAATTAAATCCATCTGGTCTAGTGTGTCATTTAAGGTCACTGTTTCTTGTTGATTTTCTGTTTGGAAGATCTATCCATTAATGTCAGTGGGATATTAAAGAAGTCCCCTACTATGACTGTATCTCCCTTTATGTCCATCAATATTTGCTTTATATATGTAGGTGCTCCTATGCTGGGTGCATAAGTATTTACAAGGATTATATCCTCTTGTTGGATTGATCCCTTTATCATTATGTAGTGTCCTTTGTCTCTTGTTATAGCCTTTGTTTTAAAATCTATTTTGTCTGATATAAATATTGCTATCCCAGCTTCCTTTTTTATTTCCATTTGCATAAAATATTTTTCTCCATTCCTTTACTTTCAGTCTGTGTGTGTCTTTCAATCTGAAGTGAGTCTCTTGTAGATAGCATATATCTGAGTCTTCTTTTCTAATCCATTCAGCTACCCTATGTCATTTCATTGGAGAATTTAATCCATTTACATTTAAAGTGATCATGGATAGGCATGTATTTATTGCCATTTTATTATACATTCCTCTTTTCTTTCTTTCTTTCTTCTTAAAGAAAAATTCTCTTTAACATTTCCTGTAATATTGGTTTTCTAGTGATGAACTCCTTTAGCTTTTTTCTTATCTCGAAAGCTCTTTATTTCTCCTTCAATTTTAAATGATAGCTTTGCTGGGTAGTCTTGGTTGTAGGTCCTTGCTTTTCATCACTTTAAATATTTCATGCCAATTCTTTCTGGCCTGAAATGTTTCTATTGAGATATCAGCCAACAGTCTTATGGCGGCTCCCTTATAGGTAACTAACTGTCTTTCTCTTGCTGCTTTTTAAGATTCTCTCTTTGTTGTTAACCTTTGCCATTTTAATTATGATGTGTCTTAGTGTAGCCTTTTTGGATTCATCTTTTTTTTTTTTTTTCATGTATAGGGCGTAATGTCACAGGAAAGTCATAGCATCCTGCCACCTGTGAAGAATAAGCCCAAGTTGCTGTTGGATGTGTTCTACACAGAGGTGCCATTCTTCAGGCACTCTGCTCTCTTCACACCCCGATTCATCTTTTTTGGGACTCTTTGTACTGCCTGGACTTGTGTGTCCTTTTTCTTCATCAGGTTAGGGGAATTTTCAGTCATTCTTTTTTTCAAATAGGTTCTCCCATCCAAGTACTAACCAGGCCCGACCCTGCTTAGCTTCCGAGATCAGATGAGATCGGGCGCGTTCAGGGTGGTATGGCCGTAGACTCAAATAGGTTCTCAATCCCTTGCTCTCTCTCTCCTCCTTTTGGTACTCCTGTCATGTGAATGTTGTTATGTTTCATGTTGTCCCAAAGGACTCTTAAATTATCCTCAATCTTTTAAATTCTTTTTTCTATTTTGCTGCTCTGATTGGGTGTTTTCTGCTACTTTGTCTTGCAAATTGCTGACTTGATCCTCTGCTTCATCTGATTTGCTGCTGATTCCTTCTAGTGTTTCTTTGTTGCAGATATTGTATTCTTCATGTCTGGTTCTTATTTTTGGTTTCTATGTTCCTTTTCATTCTTTCACTAGAGGCCCGGTGCACTAATTCGTACACGGGTAGGGTCCCTCAGCATGGCCTGTGGGGGTTGGGCCAAAACTGGCAGTCCAACTCCACCTGCTGCTCCTGCCTGCTGCTCTGCTCATCCCGGCCCTGCTGCACCTGCCGTGGGCTGGTACCCAGTCAATCCTGATTGGGAGAGGCTCGTATCTGGTGCCTGTCGCAAGTTTGTGGGGGGTACGTGATTGGCCCTCCATGCAGGCAGTGGGACACCCTTGCTGGCCTGGGGTCCAGATCCATCCCCCTGATGTTTGCACCAGTTGTTGGGAGTCACCTGGTGGCTGCTTTTATATCATTTCTTCCTTGCAGTGTCTAGGGAGGGGAAGCGGCCGCAGTGCCTGAGACCGACTTCCAGGAGGCTGGCGGTGCTGTTAGGATCATGCCAGCTGCACCGGTCCCTCGGTGCATGTCCTGTGTTCTGGAGATTGGACCTGCAGGACTACTGAGGGAGTGAGTGGCTGCAGCTGGGCTGGTGGGCCGTAGGGATGGGTCAATCAGCTTAGCAGCACTCCCGCTGTGGGAGTGCACTGACCACCAGGGGGCAGCTCCTGCATTGAGTGTCTGCCCCCTGGTGGTCAGTGCACGTCATAGTGACCAGTCGACTGGTCATTCAGTTGTTCAGTTGCTTAAGCTTTTATATATAGACCAGAGGCCTGGTGCACAAAAATTTGTATACTCGGGGGGTCCCTCAGCCCGGCCTGTGCCCTCTCGCAGTCTGGGACCCCTTGGGGGATGTCCACTTGCTGGCTTAGGCCCACTCCCTAGGGGAGTGGGCCTAAGCTGGCAGTCAGACATCCCTCTGGCAGCCCAGGAGCCCTTGGGGGATATCCTTGCCAGTGGGGAGCAGGCCTAAGCTGCAGTTGGACATCCTTAGTGCTGCTGAGGAGGTGGGAGAGGCTCCCGCCACCACTGCTGTGCTGGCAGCCATCAGCCTGGCTTGTGGCTGAGCAGAGCTCCCCCTGTGGGAGTGCACTGACCACCGGGGGCAGCTCCTGCATTGAGCATCTGCCCCCTGGTGGTCAGTGTGTGTCATTGTGACCAGTCATTCCCAGTCTTCTGCTGTTAGGGTCAATTTGCATATTACCCTTTTATTATATAGGATAGAGGCCTGGTGCACAGGTGGGGGCCAGCTGGTTTTCCCTGAAAGGTGTCCCGGATCAGGGTGGGGGTCCCGCTGGGGTGCCTGGTCCGCCTGGGTGAGGGGCTGAGGGCCGTTTTCAGGCTGCCCACAGCCCCTTCAGGGTGGCAGGGGACCCCGCTGGGGTGCCTGGCCAGCCTGGGTGAGGAGCTAATGGCCATTTTCAGGCTGGCCATGCCCCCCAGCGACTCAAGCTCCCACCCTTTCCTTTTTCTTTTTCTTTTTTTTCAGCGGGCAGGCTGGAAGCAGGTATCTGGGATTTATTTATCTTCTATAATTGAAACTTTGTAGCCTTGAGCGGAACCGAGGGCTGGCCAGGGCAGGCGGGAAGCTTGGCTTCCTCCATCGCCAGGAGGCAACCCAAGCCTCCTGCTCGCTCCAGCTCCATGGCTGCCGCCATCTTAGTTGGCTTAATTTGCATACTTGCTCCTGATTGGCTGGTGGGTGTGGCTTGTGGGTGTAGCAGAGTGACAGAGTGATGGTTAATTTGCATCTTTTTCTTTTATTAGTGTAGATGTTTTTCTGTTTAAGTTCTCAGTGAGTTCATTCATTCTACCTCTAAGTTTCTTGAGCATCCTTATAACCATTGTTTTGAACTCTATATCTGGTAGAGTGCTGGTTTCCATTTTACTTAGTTTCTTTTCTGGGAATTTCTGTTATTTTATTTGGGGCATGTTTTCTTCCCATTTTGGCTGCCTGTCTGTATTTATTTCTGTGTATTAGGTAGATCTGCTATGTTTCCCATTCTTGGTACAGTAGCCTTATGTAGTCAGTGTCCAGTGGGGCCCAGTAGCACAGTCTTCCTGATCCACCTGAGCTAGGTGCTTCAAGAGTGTCCCTTGTGGCCTGACAGGAATGGCTCAGTGGTTGAGTATTAACTTATACACCCAGAGTCGTGTTTGACTCCTGGGCAGGGCACATGCCTGGGTTGTGGACTCGATCCCCAGTGCGGGGAGTGCAGGGGTGCCCATCAATGATTCTCTCTCATCATTGATGTTACTATCTCTTCCTCCTCTCCTCCCCTCTCTGAAATATATATATATATATTAAAGATTTGGCCATGTGGAGACCTTGTGGGGTTGGTCTCCATCAGGCTCCTCGGAAGTTTCTCCTCCCCCAGAAAGCCAGGTCCAGCCTGTAGATGTGAGAGCAACCTAGCCTCTGGAGATGTCGCATGAAGTCCTTTGTGAAAGAGTGATCGGGAGTGTGTGGGCCTATAAAGCCGTTCAGGGACTGTTCCTGCTGCACCGGGCCCAGCAGACACTGGAAGGAAGTGCTTGGTCCTGCGGAGAAGCTGCACTGCCCCCTGTTGTGTCTGCGAAACCAGAGGGTGTGGAGCGGGGGCAGCGCTGGGCTGGGCTTCAGGATGTCAGATTTCATTGCAGTGACATCCTGGCCTTTCCTGTGCCCGGTTAGTGGCGGCTAGAAAACGCACCATTTGCTGCCACGGAGGTGAATGATGAGGGGGTGGGGGAAATACTCCAGAAACTAGACAATGTCCTCCCTTTGTCTCCGGAGCTATAATTACCGGTTCAGGTGCTGCCTCCATGACAGGCAGAGCAGGGTGGGAGGAGCAGGGGAGCCTTGCCAGCACTGAAGTAAGGAGCTCAACATTTATAGAATGTTCTTCGTGAGAAACTGCTCTTGTTTCTGTAAGGCTGTGTTCGGACCGGGCCCTTGTATTCCTCCGCATCATTGATTCAGTGATGATCACACAGGGAAGCAATCCTCTTCCATCCTCAACAGGCCAAGTGCTTAACATTTTTTTTTTTTTTTGCCTAAAAACTCTGATAATTATCTGATTTTACAAGCGAGACAGTCGAGGCTCAGAGTGTTAACTAACTTACAGTCACACAGCTGCTGAGCGGCAGAACTGAAATTCAGATTTTGCTAGGACCTGAGCCTGCTTCCCTGACCCACCTCACTAGTGTCAGCCACACGGACTCCTGTGTCTTCAACTCCCAGAGCTTCTCCTGCCTCCAGGCCTTCGCCTGTGCCTGTCCTTCTGCCTGGAGCCCGTCCACAGACCCCCTGTCCTTCAGTCTCCACTCAGCTGTTGTCTGGAGGGGTCTTCCCTGCTCTCCTAAGTGGGTGCCCCCCACTCCCCACCTCCTTTGTATCCTTTTCTTCACAACCAGTAGCACAAGTTATAATTGTGTGTTTATTTACTTGTTGAATTAGCTCCCTTTAAAGAACTTCCCGGAAGCCCTGTTTGGAACATCTGCTCCCATCTCATTGGTCAGAATCGTGTCACATGACCATCCCTAGCTGCCAGGGGAGTGTAATTTTTTAGCAGGATGCATTGTTCCCTGTGTAAATGTGGTTTCGTCTGTCTGGGAGAGGGCCAGCACACTTGGTAGGTTGGGTGGTCGACTCATCCAGCTTTGCCCACACAGGATGGTCACCCTGTTGGCAGCAACCTCCAGTCTCCAACACACTGACCGTCCTCGGCTCAGCCGTAGCAGCTGCCTAGGAGCACAGGCCAGGTTTTTGTCTGGGGCTTGACATCCAGGCACATGTGAAACATCAAACAGCCTGGGTGATGCAGTAAAAGATAATTTCACCCCAGCCCAGGTGCTGAGTTACTAGTCAGCCGTAATTATTTGATACATATCTAGAGGCTGAGGAAGTTCTGCCTCACTTAGGCGTGAAGCTGAGCTTTCAGGTTTCCTCTGCCCACTTCTCTGTTCCAGGAAAAATGTCCTCCTCTCCCTAGTTCAGTTAGGTGTTTCTTTAAGTCTGAAACTCTAGTTTGTAGTCTTCATTAAGATGATATGATAATGGGCTTTTGCAAAGTCTCTAGAAATGGAGGAAAGATGTAGGAAATGGGAAATGCCCACCTTTGGGATAACAAGTGTGGACTCTGCTAGGAGCCTCTTACCAACAAAAGGGGGTGGGCAGGAAGACAACGTGCGCAGCCTAGACACGGCCAGCACACAGCCCCGGCCACCTCCCGGCTTCCCGGCTCGGCCTGCTCTGAATGGTGCCATCAACTGTGGCATCTGCATGATCATCCTGAGCTCCTTTTGTAACCGAAGCTTCCAGATGCTGAATAATCTGCTAAATTCACACAGCTAGAAAGTGGGTGCTGAGGCTGGGGTTCAAACCCACATCTGGCTGACTTTAGGCTCTGGAAAGAGCTGGTATTAGCCAAGCTACTGTTTGTAGGAAAAAGGGAAATGGGGTACGGTCATCTGGCTGTACCCAGCTCTGTCTTAGCAGCATCCTTTAAGCTGAAGGCAGGCAGGCAACTCCTGGCAATCACTGTTTCCCAATGCATCAGGTGATTTCAAATGCCTCACATTAAGATAACAAGTGCCATTGTAGTTCGTGTTATTTCTGCTTATTTCTCTGCTTTGCTTGGCATCCGGCGTCTCTGTAACCACCCAGTTTTTCGGGACCAATTTCACAGATGAGAAGTTGCGAGACAGGTTTTAGCACCGTATAAAGAGACCAAGGGTGACTTCCCAGCTGCAGGCTCCAGGAGTCAGTCTAATACAGAGGCCTCCTGGAGGCCTGATGCTGCCCAAGCACTGTCACCTCTGCCGGTGCTCCTGGCTGCTAGGCGCAGGCGCCTCTGGGTTGGCTCTCGTCCAGCGGGTACTGTGCTGGTCTTGCCTGCTGGGAACCCCACATCTCCTGATCCTGGGTCCCAGCCGGGTCTGAGACTGGTCCCTTCATCTGTGCATTGGTGACAGCAGCGTCTGCCTCCCAGGGCTGTTGGGGGGATTAATGGAGGTAGTAACAGTCACATGCCCGACACAGTGCCTGGCACAGATGAGGGCTCGATAAAGCCCAGCCTGAAGAGTGATGGCGAGGAGAAAGGAGGGGAGGGAGGAGGAAGGAGATCCTTTGAGCCTCAATTTCTTTAATTAGAAAGTGGGACTGACAAGAGAACCTCTTTCATAAGATTGTAGGAAAGATTGATAGGATGTCAGTTAGATGTTTAGCATTATGCTCAGCCCATACTAAGTGTTCAATAAATACAACCTTTTGAGTGTCAATAGACTTGTGATAATAAACCACCTTCCTCATAATGTTGGGGTGGAAATTCAGCAACATACTGTACCTGAAGTGAATAGAAAGTGCTCAGTCCCTAGTAATGCCCCTGAGTGTAATGATTGTTATTCAGACAGAGCTGATCAGGTTCTGCTGATCAGTGTTGAAGCTGTGGCCTCAGGGGGGGGCGGGGTCTGCAAACCTTCCTGAGAGAGGGGAATGGAAGGATCGTGCAGGCCGTGGGCTCTTTTTGGGTGAAATGGTGATGGGGGACAATGTCAGACTGTCCTGGTGGCCAGTGTCACTCTCTATACCTGTTAGTTCTCTTACCAAAGGCCAGGGAAGCAGCATGGTGACCAGGACTTGGGCAAGCCTGAGCGCTGCCCGTGGGTGGTCTCGCGCACGTGTCGCTACCCAGCCCGCTTTGACATCTGTCTTCTGTAGAGCACATGTCACCAGTTGACACTTACACAAGCCAGAAGGGCCCGGCCCACACTCATCGCCATAATAAACACATGCGGCAGTTTTTGAGCCGAGCTGTCCCATCCATCAATCTGCGTGACACCTCAAGAGACCCTGCGGGAGGAAGGCATGACTTCACGGGGCAGAGCCTCCCCGCCAGGTGTGTGCGTCAGGGATGCTGTGCATCCTGGGCTGCGGTGGATGGGCACAGGTGAGCTTTGGGAGTCTGTGTGTACGTGTGTGTATATGTGGGTGTGTGCATGTGCATGCCACATGTGCATGCACATGTCTGTATATCTGTGTGCACACATTCATGTGTGTCTGCATAGGCCCATGTGTGTATATGTGCATGCATGTATATGTGCATATGTGTGTCTATGTGCATGCATGGATGTGTTTATGCGTTTATATGTATATCTGCGTGTGTATGTGTGTATATATGCAAGCACATTAGATCGAGTTCCAAATTCAAACATCTTCTGGGGCTGGCAGTGTTGTCGAAATGGAATGGGATAGATAGACGCTGACTTTGGTTCTTGGAATCTAGAGGACAATGGAGAGTGGTGAGGACTGTGGCAAATGGGAGCCCATGCCCATCTGAGGCTGGCAGATGTGGCTCAGTTCCCTCCAACTGCTTTGCTGCATGTTGGAAGGCAGACCCAGAGTTACCAGATATTTCCAGTTTTCAAGATAGGCCAGAAAGCTGGACTTTTATGTGAAAGGTGCTAGTTTTTAAGACTATTGTCAGCTCATCAGGGAGATTTAAAGTGCCTCCTGGATCAAAGGGAACACACACAAGGCTGGAACTTGGCCTGTGGACCCCCAGTGGAGTGTAGGTTTTCTCTGGTGGGAAAGGACCTGTTCTACGGCTGGGCCATTTCCAGAAACCCCTGCATTGACCCGGAGCTGTAGTCCTCAGTGAAGCCAGTTTGCCAAATGGAGGGACATTTGGCAATGTCTCGAGACACTTTTGGTTGTCAAAACTGGGTGGTGGTGCTGGTGAGTTGGGGGGTTTAGTACTGGCTGTCAGTGGGCAGAGGCTGGGGATGCTGCTAAAGGACAACGCCCAAGACAGCCTCCTTCCCACCGTGGCCACGAGCGACCTGGTCCCAAGTGTCAGTAGTGAGAACCTGCCTAGGGTCATGGGAAGATGACTTGCGACACCCAGCTTTGTCTGCCAGAAGTCCTACCTCTTGAGCAATGGCCTTTAGGGGTTAGTTGTGTGACCAATCGGAAATCCACCCAAAAAGATGGATTTCTGGCCGAGGCCTGCCTGAATGTGCCTTCCCCACATGCTGGCTTCTGATAGTGTTTCCCCTGCACGACCATGAACCCTCCCACCTGCAGTAAAAATACTGCTTGTATCCTCCTTCCACAGGTGAGCATGCACACACACACACACACACACACAAAAGGAAGTTGGCTAAGCCTGGATTGTAACTTGGGGCAGTCTGTCTCCCAAACCTGCTCCCTCATGCCAGGGCTCCACTGAGAAAACAGGGACTGAAAAGATTTACGTCTTCTTGCACATCGAGTGTGTGAACTCACTGCTCTCTCTGCCTGCAACAGTTTTTGCTTAGAAAACACAGTTCATTTTTCCAGGCAGAGCTTGCAAAGCACCTTCTCCAGAGAGCTTCCTCTGGCAGCTGGACGGGGTCCCTACACCAATTAGATCATCGTCCCTGATAGACCATCTCTCATAGATCATCTCCCCTTTCCTGTGACCGCTTCAGGTTCTGTCTTAGTATTCAGCGAGCATCTGTCATTACTGTGCTCTCAGCACTGACTAGGTATCTTTGAGTGATTGGATCAATGAATGGTGGGCGTTTCCTTGCTTCTCATGTTAGCTTAATTTCTGAACTTTGAAGTGCATTGTTGAGTCTTTATGATGAGCCAGGCAGGCATTGCTCTAAGTTCTTTACGTGCATTAACTTGCTTAATGCTTGCAACAGTCCCACGAGGCAGGTATTAGTGCCGTCCTCATTTATTCTCATTTTAACTTGTCAGACAAAGAGAAGTTAAGGCACTTGGCCAAACGCACACAGCTCGTGACAGGAACTTCCCCAGTGGCTGCTGTGCGTGCACTGACTTCTGCAGGCCTGGGGATAGAGCTGAGTTCTGTGCTTGTCCTCACTCTCTGGATCCCCTGGCAAGGGCTTGGTGAGCTATTATTACAGGCATCAAATAACCATTTCATTGAACATCTACAATGTGGAAGGCACTGACTAGATGAGGTGGTTTTATGTTTCTTTGTTTTTGCATTTTTTATTTAGATATTTGCCTGTTTATATCCCACTAGTATATTTGACTTTTTTCTTATTGCTTAACAATTACTCTTTATATATTAAGGCTCTAAACTATACATTTGTCCTATTTTACATATTTTCCATCATTTTACAAATTTTGTTATTTCTCAACTTGTTTATGTCATATACTGTTCAGTTTTTAATTTTAATTTTAAATAGTCAAAACTGTTCTTTAAAGTGTCAGTCTAAAATGCCACACCTTAAAACATTCTTTCTATCCCCAAGATTCTAAAATATTCACACCTATTGATTTAGTCCTTTTAGTTTCACTATTTTATTTATATATTTGCATTTTAATCTATGACCCACCAGGAATGAATTTTAGCATATGGTGTGAAACAGGACTCTCACTTTATTTGTTTTACTAGGTCTACTTGTACATTATCCATAAAATCTCATGGAGAGCACCTTTGACTAAAATAGGCAGCCACAAGCTTTAGTGTCCACAGGAGCAGCTCAGCTTGTAAATCACATTGTCTTTCAGTTGCCTAATATATATGTAATAAATTTGCATATAGAATAACCAATCAGTGGATGTGGTCACATGACACTCGGAAATTTTGAAAGATGAGTTTCTTAAGGCATTTTCTTGAAGGGGATGCAGTTATGTCAGCCTCTGTCATTTGCCCATTCCACAGACATTACTGCACTGACCCCACCCCCCTTCTTGACTGGCAGATGACTGCTTTATTCGCATGACTGGCAGACCTACCTGATGCATACTAATTAAAATCTTGTGATATCAGTGTTGGTGATCTGATGAGCAAAGGTGAAAGAGTTTGCTGATTCCTGATGTTGGCAGATATGAGGGAAGAGGACTGGTCCCGCTGGTTTGAGCATGGGAATGGGTGGGAAGATGCTAGTGGAGGGCCACCCCGGTGTCCTGCGGGAGCTGCGTGCCAGTCACTGTGCTGTGGGTTTTGCATTCATCGTTTAGGCCTCATAACCACCTGAAGAGGTGGGAACTATTATTCATTCATTTCACAGAGGAGGACACTGAGATACAACGAGGTGAAGTAACCTGCCCAAGGTCAAGTATTTATTAAGTGTCAACCGGGCCGCCTGCTTATCTGTTCTGCAGCCTTGCAAAAGTTTGCAGCAAAAGCCTTCAAGGCATGCTTGCTCATCAACCCAGCAAGTCCCTGTGAAATTGGTGCCAAGGGAAAAGTGATGGGTGGGCAAACGGATTTTGGACAAGAGTACGTATCTTCACAGGGTTCTTTTTAAGGGCGAAAATTTGGAAATAAGCTAAAAATCCATCAACAGAAAATCAGTGAACTTTATTACAGTCTTTACATATACTGGATTATTATATAGCTTTTAATGAATTATAAAATAAGCATACTCTTGATACATATAATTCCCCATATGTCATCATATGTACAGAGCAGGTTACCAATTATATATATTGTATGACGTAACTTTTGTTATTTTATTATTATTTTTAATCCTCACCCAAGGATATGCTTATTGATTTAAGAGAGAAGAGAAGGGGCATGAGAGAGAGAGAGAAAAATTGATTGATTACCCTCTGTACACTCCTCAACCAGGGATCTAACCTGCAACCTAGGTATGTGCCCTGACCAGGAATTGAACCCACAACCTTTCAGTGTATGGGACAACACTCCAACTAACTGAGCCACCCCACCCAGGGTTAATATTTGTTATTTTAAAAATATAGGTATAGAAAACTATGGAGGTCTGTGGAGCCCATGTGTCAGTCTCAGTGCTGCTGACAGTGAGCTGGATACCTCTCTCTGTGGGGCTGTGCCTCTTGTAGGATGCTTAGCAGCATCCCTGGACTTTACCTACTAAAGCCAGTGATATCCTCCTCACACCCTCACCCTTTCAGGTGTCACAGCAAAGTCTCCGGTCATTGTCAGCTGTCCCGTGGGGGACAATATTGCCCGGTTGAGCTGTGGGCAGGTTGTTAGCATCACCATCAGAGCCGGGAGCTGCCGGCATAAGCAGTGGGGCTGTTTATCTAACAGCTGGGTAAGGGAGGAGCAGGGACATTAGGCCCTGCCAGGCCCCCTGCCCAAGACCTCCTGTATCCTCTGGTCTCAGCCAAAGTGTCCCCTCCTCCGAGAGGCCCCGCTTTCGGAACAATGCAACTTTAGTTGGTTGAGTGGTACCTCCCAGACTTACATCCACCCAGAACTTCAGAATGGGACCTCATTTGGAATAAGGGTCTTTGCAGGTATAATTATAGTAAGAATCTTGATATGAGATCATCCTGGATTAGAGTGACCCTAAATCCAATGACCAGTGTCCTTGTAAGAGACAGAAAAGGAGAAAAAGCAGCGAGACGTGGGGGAAGGCCATGTGATGATGGAGGCAGAGATTGGAGTGGTGTGTCAACAGGTCAGGGAAACCGGTGACCCCCGCGAGGCATGGGAGGGTGTTTCCCTCAGAGCCTTTACAGAACCAGTCCTGCCAACACCTTGATTTCAAACTTCTGGGCTCCAGAACTGTGAGAAAATACACTTCCGTTGTTTTAAGCCACCAAGTTTTGTGGTAATTTGTGATGGCAGCCTCAGGAAACGAATATAGCGTTCCTGCCTCCGCATCCGGCTATGACAGCTGCGGCAGAGTGGCTTGCACAGGTTACTTCTGTCCCAAGCGTCTGCTTTCTCAGCTGTGACCCGGGGCTTTTAGCCACATCTACATGAGGGAGGGTAGAGAGGGAGCAGCAGCCAGTATTGCAGTCACAGTGGAAATGGTATTTCATCATATTAATGCCTTCCCAAATATTTTACATACACTGAGCATCAGATCTCTTATCAGAAATGCTCAGCATCTCTGCCTCTCATCTCAGTCACACACTAGCTTGTGTTCATGGCTTACTCCCTATTGGCCCGTTTCCCAGTCCATAAAATGGGGTGGTGAGAGCCACCTGCCTTGTGGATTGTTTTATGTAGCTCAGTCCTGTGTCTGGCACTTAGTAGATGCTCAGTAAACTCAAGCTACCGTTCTTACATCTGGGATGGGAGCCCCGTGAATCGTTTCTGTGGAGACCAGCTCCTCTGGGGTTGCCTTCCCAGCCCTGGCGGTTCCCAAGTGTAGAGGAGAATTCCTGGGGACCTTGGCAGACCCCCCAGGGCAGGAGGGCTGGCAGGAGGGACAGCCCCATTTCATCTTGGCATAAGACAACTTCCTGGTTCAAAGACTAAAGGCCTTTGTAAAAAAGGAGAGAAAAAAGGGCTCTTGGACATCAAATGCTCCTCACAAACACTGTTTTGATGGGTTAAACGTAAATGAATCCGAAACACATGGATTAAATTTCTCCCGGAGGGCTTAGAAATTAAGGGGGAGGAAAAGGGAGTTGTCTCGGGCCAAATGCGTGCTGATTTTTTCCAATCTCCAGAATCTTAGGGAAATAATTGGAGACATGTCCTCACACCCCAACTAGTACAAAGCTGTACCTTTTTTTTAAATTGCTGTTATGACTCACTGTTGAGTTGGTGATTATTTTTATCCAGTTAATGAAGGTAATCTATAAATTACCACTGACCCAGATTCATGATTTAATAAGATTTAAATTACACACCCATGCTCGCTCAGAAGAAGCGGGCTGGAGCCTCTTTCTGAATTGAAGGCATGCATCTGTCTGTTCTCAAAGGTCCAGAAGCTCAGATGCTCTCCCACCGCCCCCCTTCCCCCATCTGAGCGCATGGCCTATGCCGTGTGATATTGGGGCCACCTGGCTGGTTTCCAGGCCCTGTGACTGCACATGCTCTGCGGGTGTTGGCTTTGGGCTCAGTAAAGACACCAAATGGGGACCCAGAAGACAACCACCTTGCTCTCACCTCTGTACCCTCCGCTGACCTCCAGCTGCTCTCTGGGCCTCAGTTTCCCCCTCTATAACATGACAGATTATTGGTCTTTAAGGGGTTTCTTAGTACTGATGTGCCAGGCCTGGATTTTCCAAAGTGTGCCCTGTGGAACCCTGGGCCCTTGAGATGTTCTGTGGAGAAGGGCTCCATTCTCACGCATGTTTGAGCATGGTCACAGACTCAGCCCATTTGTTGATTCACACTGCATGCCAGTGGGGTCAAGGTCAAAGTCAGGGTTATTGCCGCCTCTCACCCTGCCAAAGCTGACGCTCTCCTGGTTTAAAAGCCAGGTCAGGACTGACGCTGCCTTCCCAGCTCCTCTAAGGCTCCTGTTGTCCTTAAAACAAAATCACACTCCTAAGCTTGCAAGACCCTAGGGATGGGCACCCAGAGCCAGCTCTGTCTATGGACAAGGGACCTGGCAGTCACACAGGCCCTTGCTCAGAGGACCCCAAGCCGAATTTAACGCTTGTTGTCCCTGTCTTGGGATTCTTAATAAGTTTTGTCCAGAGGGCCACATCTAAATCTTGCTCTGGACCACTTGGGTCATGGAGCCAGCAGTCCTGCCCTAGGCGCAGACTCACCTTCTGCCTGTGTGTGAGGCCAGGCTACGTTTATCAACATTCTAGACATGGGTTTAAAAGAGCCCCATTAGGAAGTGAATGTGCAGAGATCACAGAGGTGCTTCTCAAGATAATGCCAATTAGGGAAAAGCTCAGCCACGCTCCTGTGGCCTTTGGATTTCCCTGGTGTGTGACCTTATTGGCTAAGCCTGGGTCTTTGCCCTCACAGCTGAGTTTGAAAGTGTTCCAGTTTAACCCCTCGCCTCTGAGGAGGAGACTACGCCCCGGCACCCAGCTGGGGACAGCTCCTCATGGTGTGTCTTTTTTCCTGTGCTGGCTGCGAGGGTCCTCCGAGGAGTCTGCAGCGGTCAGAGGAGGCTGGGTGTATGTTAATGAACAGCTTTTTTTATTTCTCATGAAGAAAGGCACTTGTGGTGGTCAGGTTAGGAAATGCAGGTCATTGGAAGGCGAAAATCAACACCATCCTTCGCCCACCTCCGACCCCAGGAGAGACGTTTGGGGCCTCTCCTTGAGCTCAGGTCACAGACCTGAGTGGGGGGTGGACCTGCAGCTCAGGGTTTCCGCTCCACAGCTATGGTTTTGGCAGCTGCGCCCAGTTTGGGAGGCAGGAGGACAGGTGAGGAGTGAAGAGAATAGAGATTTTGTTTTTGTTGTTTGAGAACTTGAATGAAGTTGGAGTTGCATCGCGTTAATGAGCAATGCTAAAGTGAGTCCCCGAAACACATTTGACCCACCCCCAAAACAGATTAGTTGTCATTTTTGATGTTTTTCAAGAGCACGAACTTTTGTTTTCCAGGAAATTGGCATGCTGGCAGTCAGATTGTGAATATTTTGATATTTTTTACAACATTTTACAATATTTGTTTTTATTTGCTCAAGAACATGTTTTATCAACCTCAGCACCATTGACATGTGGACCAGATAGTTCTTTGCTGTGGGGCATCCTGAGAACTGCAATAGCTTTAGCAGCATCCCTGGCCTCTGCCCATCAAATGCCAGCGGACACCTCTCCCTTCGCCATGACAAACAAAAATTGTCTGCAGACAAATGTCATTGGGGGACAAAATCACCATCTGTGAGATAGAAACCACAGTTCTAGAAAGTTCCAGGAAGAAGCATCCTTACATCTCCTTAAGCATAAACAGAGCCTAAGCGACAGTTTATGGTGCTGGGTTCTCTGTGATGGTGCTTTTAAGGGATCCTGCTTAAGAAAATAGCTAATTAAGCAAGGGGCCAGCAGTAATAATATAGCTAATGTGATATTCCACGTGGTTGGTGTTTGTGTGTGTACTTACGTTTTCATATGCATTACATTTATTTACAATGAGTATTGCCTTACATTTACTATTATGTTACTAATTTCATTTAACCAAAAAAGAGGGCTTTGGGGAAATTTAAGTTTTTTATTTCTTGTATTTTAAATGACAGCTTCCTGATGGAAGTATATACTATTACACATCAGACAGGAAGAGAGCTTCCCCAGCGCACTTGAAAAGTGAGTGCTGTTGACTAGAAAATAGCCATCTGAGAAGACTTGCCTTCGAACTTCACTGATGGGCACCTCCTACGGGAAATGACTGCCTTTGAGACAGTTCAAAAACAGGCCTTTTATTCACCCAGTGGCCAGCTGGCTTTTCGGAAGGCACACCATGTGCAGGGGTTTCTAGGAGGACGATTTCTACTTTCTACAAGTGGGCAGGTGACCGGTGGAGAATGAGGAAGCTTTTGCTCTGCGACTTGTCTGGGAGAATCCATACAGGAAGGACATGTAATACAATTGGGCGAGTGAGATTTCTTTTGCAGAAACTCCTTTGGCCAAGTTCAAAGCATCATATTGTGAAAAATCTTGTTTAATACAGTATGTATGTGTGCATGTATGCACTTACATGTGCAAAACACAGGCATGAGCTATTTTATCTATTACTTCTCACTTGACTCAAAAAACAAAGTTGATGTGAGAATTTTAAAGATTTCTTTTTACTAAGTCACCATAGAAATTAATCCACTAGATTGAAAAAAAGGCAGAAAGTAATGTATGCTATTGCCTCCATTTTCCAACCAAATAAGTCATTTCATTAAAAATATTGTATGTATCTTTAGAAAATTTGGTGACTGCAAAAAAAGTAAAAAAGAAAATTAGTATCATACCTAAATCTATTGCCTCAAGATAAAAGGTTGGTATATTTCCTTCCAGTCTTTCATTTGTGTCATTTGTGTGTGTGTGTGTGTGTGTGTGTGTGTGTACACACGTTTTTAAACAGAGTTCCCAGTTCCGTTTCACTTTCTGATGTATCCTGAGCATCTTCCCCAGGAAACACAATCCTCAGGAACCCCCTGCCAGTGACTGCGGCACAGACAAGGCTGTGTGAATGGCTGTGCAGGTGGTGCAGGGGCAAACCGAGGGGTACAGTGTGAACAGCCTACCTGAAGCAAGACGCTGCTGGTTATAGAAACTACTTACATTTTCACAAAACAGCCTGAGCCAGGTCCTGAGGGGCTGCCTCCCTTTGGGGAGCAAGGACTGACAGCTCAGAGGCCCGGAGGGGCTGTGGGGCTACAGAAGGGTTTCATATGGGGCTGGAGGCGGCTGCACAATTGTCTGAATGCACTAGGGGTCAGTGGACTGTAGACTTCCAATGGATAAATGTTATGGCATCTTAATTATACCTATTTTTAGAGGGGGAGAGTTAAAGTCCACCCTCTAAAACCATCAGGCACCAGGAGTGGGCCCCACTGTCATCATCGTTCGCAGACCAGGGCTGGGGGGGTCGGTCAGTTCCTAGAGGTCACTTCCCTGCCTGGGACTCTGCCCGCTCCAAGCTGTGATGTGCTTATCATAGGTCACGGTGGGCTCTTCGCTGCCTGCAAGCCTGCAGCCCTGGCATTTGGGGCGGCCCCTCCCCACTTCCTGTATTCAGAGTCTGTTGTCTGCTTATTAGCTCGTTCTTGCTCTGTTTCTCAGCCTGGGTGGCAAACACCCGAGCCGAAAACATGGATTGAGCAACAGAAGGGCCAGGGTAGCCCAGCCCGCCCTGGCGGCCCTTGATCTGCAAGGCTGTGCGGAGAGCAGCTCGGCACTGGGAGGCAGCCCCCTCGGGTGGTGCCTTCCCTGCGAGTCTTGGAGGAGTTTGATTTATTGCCTGTGCTTGAAGGGATCCTCAGACAATGCGGAGCTTCTGGCCCGTCTGAGAATGCTCGCACAGTCACCCAGCCCAGCTCGCTCGCCCTCGGGAGGGCGGAGGGAGCTTCAGAGTCCCGCCAGCCAGCACTGCGGGCTGGGAACCAGTGTGGAAAAACTGACTGTGAATGTTATTTTCGAATGCGGCAGTGGTTTTGAGGACGATTTCATCATGAAGAGCCCCTTTTGTATTTTTATTTTCATTGTGTTGTCATTCCCGGGGGGCTCATGTGAGGTCAGGCTATGAGAACCTGGGGCTTGCAGGCCGATTTCCATCGGTCGGTCGGGGTCAGGGCTGCATCCAGTGGAAGGATGGCTCCTGGGACTGGAGGGGTGGGAGGAGGGCCAGCGTAGCCGGACTAGAGCAGGGCGTGGCAACTGGGCCTCCCTCTGCTCAGCCTCCCCCTCCCCTTCTTCACAGGCCGTGACCATCACCAATCGGCCCACCGCCCATTCTCACACATTATGATCCGATGGCTAAACAAGCCATGGCACAGCCAGCAATGGAGTTTATTCAGCAATAAAAAGAAATGAGCTATCAAGCCAGGAAAAGACATGGAGGAGGAACCTTGCATGTCCTTCGACTCCAGTGTAAGGCAGGAAATGTAGATGAGGGAGGATGTTTTGTCTCTGATTATTGATGTATCCCTTGTGCCTCAAAGTGGGCCTGGCACTCAGTAGATGTTCAATAAGTGACCGACTGACTGAATGAATTGCATTTACTGACAACCACTGTATTCACTGGGGTTCAGTGTAGGAAATAAAGCCATTTTAGGTCTTTTAAGCTGAAAGCATTCTAATATACAGAACTAGGAATTATGAAATTTGCAGAAGGGACAACAGATGAAGCAACCACAATTCTTAATTTCCATCATGCCAGTCCCCCTTCACCCTCCTGTGAATCCCAGATACAGTCTCTCACTGCCTCCCCCTCCGCAGCCCTCCCCACTTTCTGTGTAATGCCCCCTTTACACTGGCATGCCGGTTAAGCATTAGTATGTCCAGACCAACTGGCCAGGGTTAGAGTCCCAAGTCTAATGCTTACTGGCTGTATGACTAACCTCAGTTGTTTTTGTTTTTTTTTTTAACCTGTGAAATAGGGTAATTACGGGACTGATTCTCAGGCTTTTGGGAGGATTAAATGAGATAATGCATGTAACGTGCCTAAGCTGATGCCTGGCCAAGGAAAACCCAACTTCATGCCATAAACAACCGCAACCCCTCTGCGCCTGCCAGGGTCATGGTGGAGAACAGGAGAGGCTCGGACCCTGCCCGCACAAGGTCCTGTTCTCGTGGTTCTTGTGGGAGACGGTGTGCTAAGCGATAAGTTAGCCCAGAGGCAGAGAGGGCTGGCGCAGGGGAGCAGGGACAGCCCCTTCAGCAAGGGCGGTCAGGGAAGAGAGTGCCGTGTGAGCCAAACCTGAGTGATGAGGAGGAGGGAGTCAGCGGGAGACCTGGGAGACTGCTCCAGGTGGAGGAGCAGCAAATGCAAAGTGGGGTGAGACAGCAAGGAAACTGATGCATCGAAAACTACCAGTAAGCCTCTCTCTTAATAAATCAGTTGTTATTTAGTATCAAAACAGAGCAAAAATGTCTATTTTCTTACATTTTACCCCTCCTTCTCCACTCCACTAAGATTTATGGGAAATCTTATTTGTATATGATTCATAAGAAGTCTCATAATTTAATAGATGAGGTTCTGTACTAGTTACCTATTATCCCCAAACCTAGTGGCTTCCAGCAACAGTAAGTATTTATTATCTCACAGAGTTTTTCTAAGTCAAGAATTTGGTGGCAGCACAGCTGGGTGGCTCTGGCTCTGGCTCTCTCAGGTGGTTGCCGTCATCTGAAGGTTTGACTGGGGCTGCAGGATCCATTTCTTGGGCGGGGCATGCACACGGCTGCAAGTTGGAGCTGGCTGTTGGCAGGAGCCTCAGTTCCCGTGTGGGCCTCTCCACAGAATGCTTGCGTGTCCTCACAGTGTGGTGCTGGTTTCTCCCAGGGCAAGTGACCCCAGACAAGTTGGAAGCCCCGGTGCCTTTTGTGACCTCATCTCGGAAGTCACAAACTCCCACAGTATTCAGTGTGAGGGGGACTGCACCAGGTGAAAACGCCAGGAGGCAAGGGTCATCGGGGTCACATTGGCCATCAGATAAGGTCATTTTCTCCCTGTTTGGGCCAGAATCGGTCCATAACTCTGGTCAGTGACAAAATCCTGAGTGGTGGCCCTAGACAGGAAATTCACTGCTTGTCTTTCGGTATTGATCATTTTGAGCTTTTTTTTTTTTTCTTATCTGAAACATGTTTTCCTTGCCTGGTGAGGTCTTTGCTGTTCAGATTTTATCCTCTGTCTGAGACAACCTGAGAGACCAGCCCAAGCTGCCTCAGTCCTCCAGACGGCGAGATAGCAATGTACCATTAAAGTGATGGAAATTAATTTGGCAAAAGGCTACAATGTACTCTACTGCCAGACGCAGAATCTGCCCTGGGAAAACAGATGGGAATATTATGTAAATAACAACAAACGCCAAGAAGAACCAGGGAAAGCAACCTGTCACTATTTAAATTATTTTCTAAAATATTTTTTATTGAGGCGATACAAAATGCCAAAACAAGTTATGGTAATGTGAGGCATCCCGTCAACCTCGTCTGCGTGTGCAGACACAGAAGCAAGGTGTGGCCTTTGGAAATCAAGTTTGGGAATCAGTCAACAGTTTCCCAACTGATGGGCATGGAAGGCGATTCCCGGAACCTAGAGAACGTGGAGTCCCCGGGACCCGGCACCTCGTATCGCAAGGTTCTGTGCACAGATTGGCCAGGTTTCAGATGATGTCCAGGTCTTCGTGGTTTTAGCACCTTCGCAGCGGCTCACCAGAGGAGGGTTTGGGGTTTGTGACTGAAGATAAACTCACTGTTAAAAACAGCAGCATCCTAATGAGCAAGGCTGGGGCCAGCTTTGCAGTGTGCAAGAAAATGGTCCTAAACGCATTGTATGTGTAACGTGCGATCATAGACAGAAATGATTTGATTTTATGAGCCTGTCCACTGAACACTACATTGTGCAGTAAGAGTTTATAATATGAGCTAAACTTAAAATATGTACGATATTTAATTTTTATTTTGAGGCAACTCTCCATTTACCTTTAAAGGAGAAGGTCAGGGTGGTCAGTTTTGAAAAAGGGACCTTGACTTAGGCCAGAGGAGGTGGGACAGGGAGGCCTCCTGAGGAGCTGACAGTTAAGGAAAACACAGGGGTCAGTTGGTGTTGGTGGGGAAGGAGACGAGGGACTCCCTCTGCCAGAGGGAGGAGGGAATGGAGGAGGACCCCGTGCCCCAGCTCTGCCAGGCTTCCCCAGACAACCGTCAGCCTCACGGCCACAGGCCCCCCAACATCAAGTCAGAATGAACTCATTGACAGTGATGACGTGTGACCAGCCCAGACCTGACACAGAATCCTAGAATTATGCACACAGCCCTCACAGCAGCAGCAGCCACAATAATAAAGAGCTGCCCTCAGAGCCCTGGCTCTGCCAAGCACCTGATCTCAGTCTTGGCCTGGACTAACGCATTGCAGCCTTATACCATCCGAGGCAGCAGGTGGTATCGCTTTCCCATTGTACAGATGAGGAAATTGAGGCCCAGAAAGGCTAAGTAACTTGCCCAGAGTCACACAGCAGTCAGTGGCAGAGCCTGTAATGGTAAACAGCCCCTGCCTTCACACTGCCCCGTTCGGTTCTTCTTTCACTGGCCTCCAGACACGGACCTGTCTTGGCTGCTCAAATAGAACTCCTGAAAGAGGCGCCTGCCGCAGCGGGGAGAGAGTAATACTCTGGCGGGTGACTTGCTAACAGCTGTATCTGCATCTGTAGATCTCTGTGAGTGTCCAGTGAATAGTTTTTCTTAGACCCAGCCATAGTGCCCTTCAGATGTCCTTGATACAGGCATGACCATGACATATGTGCAAGGTTATTTGTGGCAGCATGACTTAACAGCAAGAGTATAAGAGCAACCCAGATGCCCATCAGCACGCCTAATTAGGTCACGCGAGTGCTGGACATCTGCAGAGGGCAATGCTGCACCATTTTAGAGAAGAGCGGGGCGTTCTCTGTGTCTGATTCAGAATGACCGCTGCTGTGCACACAAGCCAGATGCAGAATAGTGTGCGCAACACAGCTGTCTGCTGGGGAAAATAGAACATCAGTGCACGTGTGTGCAAGAAATGCCAGTGCCCTCGAGATGGTTACCCGAGAACTCAGAACAGAACAGAGAACTCGGGCTCCGGGTATGGGAGATGGCCCATTTCCCCACATAACTGTTCATGTTGCATTGGAGGCTTTATCCTGTGTACATGTACTATTAACAGATTGAGTGTGTGTATGCGTGCGTGTGTGTGTGTGTGTGTGTGTGTGTAAGAAAAGATAAGACATAGAAACGGCGTGGGCGCCAACAGATGCTTCTTTAAACACGAGGGGGAGACGTTCCTTCAGCGAGCACGCCATGAACGCAGGTGTGGGGTGCACAGTGCCCGTTTCCAGAGGGGCATCTGCCTCCATTTCAGCCAACCATCTGCTTCCCTGGAGCTCCTTCCCAGGGCAGCCCGCCCCACATTGCGATGCCACGTGTCCTCAGAGGCTGCCAGCCCGGCCAGAGCCACTTGACTGAGCCATTCTGCCACCCTCAGGCGCCTCTGAGGAGGGGCAGCGCTCACTGTGATGACAGTTCCTGTCACACTAATGTCCACAGTCATTTAACAAGCATCCCACCGGCGGCTGTCCTCACCGCCGACCTCGGTCTGTGCAGAGGGCAAGCACGGGGCTCGGTCTCTCTGCATGACACCCCGATTTGGGACAGTCTGTAACATCCCCTGCGGCCTTTGCAGCTGACCGCCCCCCCCCCCCGCCGCCCTCATCCCCACTGTGGCTCTCCTGGGAGGCCTTTGGACAGAAGTGTGAAAGCATCACTTCTAGGAAAGACAAGGTTCCACCAGGTGTGGCCCAACGGGCCCTGGTTCTCCTGTGCGCACAGCTCTGCTGCCCAGGAACTGGCCTCCCTGCCCAGACACGCAGCCACAGGCCCCTCGCAGCCCCTCGCAGCCTCATCCTATCGGACCCTGCGCCCCTGTTTCGTTAGCTTTCTGGAATCAGCGGTGATTACAAAGACGGGCATGTGCTGAGCACTCCCCAGACATTCTACCTGCACCGGTGAAATAACCCCAAGAAGTAGGCTGCAGTAAACCAGCGTTTGCCCCGTGGAAACCAGAGTACAGAGAAAGCAGAGAACCTGGCCAAGTCACACGGCTGAGGGTCGAGGGAGTGGAGTCGGGGTTTAAACCTAGGCCTCAGGCACCCCAACTCCTGGCTCTTCACTAAGGGAGCCCAAGAAGTCATCACTACTGGGTCCAAGGAAGCTCTCCTCTCAGCCCGAATGTGTCCTCCAAACTCAGTAGAAGGTCATAGGCAGCCACCACCATCGGTGAGACCATAGGCTCCATGAGGACAAGACCCAGTCCCTGGCACCCACCCACCACGGTGTATGGTACAAAGTAGAAGCTCAATTAATATTTATGGAAGGAAGGGAAGGAGGGAGGGAGGAAGGAGGGAAGGTGACAAAGAGGAAGGAAGGTCACGTGGCAGAGCTTAGCCATCTCCCAGAGTTCATTTCCTTTCTCAGTGGTGTGCACGGCTGTGGCGCACAGCCCAGCCTGCTCTGCAACTAGTTGTCGTCAGGTGACTAACTCTCTCCAAAGAAACAGGAGCAGAAATGAGAGTGTCACTTTGGAAGCAAGGCTTCTAAGATGGGGTGCGGCCCCTCCTCACCTCTCCTGCTGTCTGCACGCGGGTGGCGGCATCTTCCTAGCGAATTGCATTGCCACAGGGCGGGGCCTGGGATCCCATGTGGCTGCGTCAGGGAGAGCCACCTGCCATCAGGAATATCTGCGTTGGCTGTTGCCTGGGCAGGGAAATCAGGGTGGGGAATGCCTCTTCCAGGCGTCCTTGGGCACAGCAGCACCCTCACCCGATCCTTCTCTCAGGAAGGGTGCCTATGGAGCCAGAACACAGCCCTCGATGGCTGTACCGTCTGCAGGGGGTCCTGGACAGGGACCTCAGAGCATCTGCTCCAGGGACCGCCTGGGGTCGGCGGTGGGAAGGGGATGAAGAGCATGTGGAATGGTCAGCTACTTGCTGGGCACTCGGAGCACACCATCTGGTTTGACCTCATCACAGCCCCAAGAGGAATGTTCTTTCATTGCTGTTGTTCCATTTTACAGATGGAAACATTGAGGCTTAGAAAGGTGAATGGATTTTCCCAGAGGTTGGAAGGGGCAGAGTTTGAACTCGGGCTGATTTGACATATAAACACTGCATGGCCTCGCTTGCCTTAGGGAGCCCCGGATGGAACAGATACATCTCAGCCTCTCCACATCTCCACACAGGAGTTCACCTGGCCTGTCTCCAGGAGCAGAGCAGCTGGCCTGGCGGGGGTGGGGTTGCAGACAGGGCGAGGCCAGGGGTCCTGCAGCTCAGGAGCCTCGGCTGCACCAGGCCGCCCTGCAGGGTGTGCAAGCACCACTCTGACTCAGAGGCTGCTGGCCTCCGGGGCTGCTGATTCTGCAGAAGAAGCGTTCATGGGCTGCCGCCTGCGTGCGGGGTGCCTGGCTTTCCTGGGAGTGGCAGAGCAAGAGGGTGTTTAAGTCAAAGTGAGAAATGCACGAGCACCCTGGTCCCCTCCCCACCCCCTGCAACTGCAGGGTAAAGGGCCGAGAGAAGACTCGCAGGCACTGAGCTCTCCTGGTGAGCCACAGACTTCCAGGCTCACCTGCCTGCCCCCCTCTGCCCCCCCATCCTAGCAGCACCCTCAAAGCCTGTGCGTTACAACAGGCGCTCCCTCATACAGGCTTTGTAAGAACTGAGCTAATGCATGGAAAGTGCTTAGTGCAAACCCAGAACTCAGTTCATTTTTATAATCAGGGGACTGGGCTTTCTCTCCCAGCTCCAACCCCTGGGCCGGGAGGGAGAGCGTGCTGCTCAGACTATGGCCCAAGGACCCAGTCCTAACCTCAGCTGTGTTTGGAGTAGTTTTATGGCCACAGCCACACCCCATGTTTACTGCTTGCCTGTGGCTGTCACCTGCTACCACAGCAGAATCAGGTAGTTGTGACAAGACCACGTGGCTCTCAAAGCCGAAGAAGTTTACTCCCTGGCCAGTGACAGGAAAGGCTGCAGAATGTGGGCCGAGGCCTCTCCGCTCCTCTGTCTGAGGCGGGAGCTCTGGGAAGACTCCTTAGGGCACAGGCCCAGCCAGGGGGCAGCACAAAGCAGCCTGAGAGCAGGTGGTTGGTCCTGCCCACCTCGGCCAGGAGTAGGTGTCCCCTCCCCAAGGGAGATGGCGTGACCCTGCAGGCCTGGCCTCGGGCCCCCTCCTCGGAGGGTGTGAAGGCCTAGCACACAAGCCCCTTCTGTATAGGTGCGGAGAGTTGCCAGACTTACAAATAAAAATACAAGGCACCGCTTAAATTTGAGTTCCAGGTAAACAACAAAGAAGTTTCTAATCTAAGTACGCTCCCAAATATTACATGGGGCATACTTATATTAAAAATTATTTCAAAATTATTCTACTAAAATTCTAAAGTTATTATACTTATATACCAAGTTCCAAATTTACTATGCCAAAATCTTTAGTGTATGTCCCAAAATATTGTTGAATAAATGTATTCATTGTTCATTTGGGTTTCAGATCTATCTGTTTCTTGTGTTTTGTTTGGAAGTGCTACAGGGGAGTGAATTTGGAGGCAGAGAGAGGAAGCGGGGACCTGCAGGGACCTGGTGACTGGTGGAGGATGAGGGAGTCGCATCCCGGAGAGCCTTCAGGTGCCTTCGTTGCGTGGTCTTAAAGCCGGAAACCCTCCCAGTGCAAGGTGAGCTTCTGTTTCCCAGGGGGCATCCCCAAATCTAATTCTGGGTCTGCAGTTCCAGCAGCCGGGTTAAAAGCGAGTGGGAGTTTGTCATTGTGTGGTCGTTGAGTCTGGCTTTGATGCTTCGTGAGGCGGATCGCGCCTTCCAGGCCCAGCTGCTTCGCTGCTGTGTTCCTATCTGTCTGGCTCGCTCTCCGCCCATCCTTCTCTCTCTGTTATAGGCTTGCTCAGGGAATGGGCAGCAGCAGAAGTGCCTCTTGACAGGTGACCAGAGGCAACCAACATCCCTGTGGGCTTGGGGCCATAACACAGTGGGCAGAAGGGAGGAGGCTTAGAGACGACACAGAAACAAAATCGAGATGGTGGCAGGGTTGCAGGGAAGGGGACTGCACCAGGGATTTCTGCTCTCCTTAGGTTTTAGAAATAGTTATTAGGCCTGTTCCTCTCTAAATTAGGCAGTGCTCTGAGTGGAACTGCACCAGTTCCCGAATCGGCCCAAGCAGTCCAGCTCTGCCGCCTGCAGCTCGGGGAGCCTGGGCTCTGTTGGCTGCCCCTGGGCACAGTGCTCACAGCGGACTTGCAGGGTGAGGGCTGGAGGGAGTGCCCAACTCATCCTTACTGTGCAGAACCTGAGGCTAAGAGAGGCCCAGTGACTTGCTCAAGGTTACTCGGCTGATGAGAGGCAGGGCTGGGAGTGAGTGGGACCCTGCTAGCGCAGACCCCCATCCCCATGCCCTTGTCAACTATTCTGTCCCATAAAACTCTTGCCTCTTTTAACCTTTTACATTCTCTGCCTGCTGGGCAATCCTCCCGCTCCTCTGGCCGATGCTCAGGATGCTGGCTTCCCAGGGTACCTGGGATCGGAGTTTGGGAGGGCTCCTTGCGGAGGAGGGATGCGCAGGGAGGGATGCGCAGGCAGTGCCGGGTGAGCCAGGGCCTCGCGCACAGGAGGCACTCAGGGCTCCTAGCTGGGCTCCGTATTACTATGAAGCGCTTAGCCCCAGTGCAATGCAGTCCTCACCTTTATTTAAGCACTTAGCGCCAGGAATGGAAAATACCTGATAGGTGCTCCGTAAACAGTAGCTTAAAAAATGCCTCTGCCAGGGCTCCTCCCGGTGGTCAGACCCAGAGGGCTGCTCTGAGGATAAAGGGATGAGTATGTGTCATGTCCTTAGCCTGGCATCTGGCATTCATTCAGCAGGCATTTAGTGAGCACCTACTGTGCACCAGGCACTGCATGCAGAGCTGACGAAGCCCCTCCAGTCACATGGGTTAGAAGGGAAGGTGCATTAGTGAGAAGTGTGGTGTGCTCAGTGGCTCCCAGGCCATGGCAGCCCCATCCCCCACGGCGGAGGACCGTCCTCAAGCATCTGACCTCTCCAAGCCTTGGTTTTCTCTCCTGTAACCTGGGCGTGTTAAGAGACCCTGCTTCATGGGGTCACTGTGAATGTTCGATGAGTTATAGGTGTGCATTTCTTGGCTTGCAGTAGGGAAGGGTGAGCTGTGAGTATTGAGACAAAGAAAGGAGGGAAACACAATTGGGCAACTTTAGGCAGAGGATGGGCTAAGCTTCTTGGGGGAGGTGATAAGAGAGAAGGAGGGCACCGTGTGGGTATTTGGGTTGAGATGGCTCTGGCGGGAGGGGGAAGAGCTCAGGCAAAAGCCCTGAGTGAGATCACGGTTTTCAGGTTCAAGTTCAAGGCTGGGCATGGCTAGGGCTTGGGTAGCAAGAGGAGAGCTACTGCTGAGACAGGGAAGGGCAGACAGTGAGGAGGAGCTCTGCTAGCTTTGCCTCTCGCCCCATGGGGGGTGGGAAGCCACGGGTTTTGAGTAGAATGTGTCAGGGTCTGCTTTACTTGGAGACTCGTTGGGGTTGGAGAAGGCATGTGGGGGTCACGGCAGAAGCGGGCAGCCCAGCTGGGAGGCCACGGGGTCCAGATGAGAAGTGACGGTGGGGTGGAGAGGGGCATGGATGGCGGCAGTGATGAGAGGTGGTCAGATCCTGCATTCACTCTGAAGATGCAGCCAAGGGGGCTGCTGACAGATGGGATAAAGCATGAGAAAGAGAGAAGTCAATGGCGACTCAAAGACTTGGGTCTAAGTAGGTGAAAAAGGAGCCGTTCACCTCCACGGGGGAGGGCACAGGGTACCTCGATGGCGATCATCAGGGAGTGATCTATTTTAAGGCCCTTGCATGCTCTTTCAAGCCCCAGCTCACTGGGTAGGTCAAGTCAGCCTTTAGGAAGGCAGAGGATTTTAGTCTGAATGAAAACATCAAGCGAGGGCAAGCAGGAGGCAATACTGTCCAGGAGGAAGTCACTTCGTGCCCATACCTATAGAACACTCTACTTTCTAGGAAAACATGAAAAGCTGTCAATTGTCCAAGACTGTGTCCTTGCGACTTCTGACTTCGAAATACCAGCTTTAATAGTTCATCAAGTTGTGCATATCCCAGATAGGTTGAGAAGTTGCTCTTTCTCCAACCCCATTCATATTTAATAGAGTCCAAGGACAAACCTAACAGGGTGTTTGGAACTTTCCATACAAATGTCACTCTCTCTGGATGGTGCTAATCAGGAGCTGAAATGTGTTTACAATGTACATGGCTGCGTATACAGGTGTGTGTAAACCCACCGGAAAGTTCACTGTCCTCTCCACACCCAGGTTGGTTGAGCTGAAGTTTCCTGAACATTTCCTAAACCACAGAACAGTAAAAGGCAATTGACTACCAAAACAAAACTAAACAAAAAACTTCTCAAAAAGTAGAGGAATCTTTGTAAATGTAAATTGAGGCGATGAGGGAGGGTGGGCAGTGGAGAGGGGTCCTCACCCCAAGGGACTGCACCCAGTTAAATAGGGCAGGACTTCTGTGAGGTCTCCTCACACTGTGGGCGTGTCTCCTGACAGGGAGAGCCCGTGATAAACACGAGGGATGGGCACTCGACCCACGCCAGTGTTCGTCATTATCACTCTCCTGATGGCTGTCCCCTGCCAGCCACTGGTCCACACCCCTCACCCTGTCTGCTCCGAGACCCACCACAACCTGCAGGGGACCCATTTTGCCATCACTGGCCTGGGTGCCTGTCAGGGCAAGCATTTTTCTTCTAGGCCGCACAAGTTCCCCTCAAAATCCTTTCGGACTCCCTGGGTCCATTTGGTAGCACGGAGTACCCTCTTCCATCTCTGCACAGCATCTCATTCAAGTTCAAAACTCAGTCATTTATAATCATTTGGCAAGTTTCATTTAAAAAGAAAAGCCATTTAATGAAATATTTCCGTTTAAATACCAGCACATTAGATTTGCAAAAATGTACCCATCTTGAATATATTTAAGCAAAAATCAATAAAGGTTAATAGCATATTGCTAGAGCATTGCAATGACAGAAAGCCAAATAATTCCTTTTGTAATTGAATAGTGTCACTGGAGTGTGGGAGGAAATCAGCAATGACATTTCTACCATATCTGTTCAAATGGTGTGTGAAATTCAACCATTGGGCTGTGATAGCCACATACAATTCACATTTGACTAATTGGGTGCAATTTCCCATTTTTTAATAGGAAAAGGGGATGGCAAGGCAATTTTGAGAGGATTGAGGCCGAAAGGGTGGGGGTGAATCATGTAAAGATAGCAAAGTCTTTAACAACAATGTAATTTTTAAAAAGGGATTTAATTGGAACCTATTAGGAGACAAGCCGGCTGATTTGAAGGACAAGATTAAAAATATTTCATTAATGCACATGTGACTTAGGGAATGGATGTTGAGGGAATTTATCATTTTCCTGAGTCACTTGCTGCCCAGCGCTTTCTCTAAGGCTAGGGGACTTACAGACTGTTAGGGATCAGGAGCTTTGTTTCTTTCTGGCCTCTGTTATTGACATTCCCTCCCTCCCCCCCCCTGCCCCCTGCCACTGCCCCCAAGTGACGGATATCTGTCCTTATTATTGAACATCCCTTTCCCCTCTTCCTTGTTAGCACCTTGAGCATTCTTGGGGAAACCACATCTCCACTATTTTTGGTCTTGAATTTGGAGTCAAGATATATCAATAGGCTGCCTCAGGCTGGGCCCTGATTGGCTAAAACCAGTTCCATCCCCAAGACACAGATTGGCTCTGTGAATGGGCACATTGCCAAGTCCACTTCCAAAAGATCTGACCGACACGTATCTCCTTGTTCTGTTCACTGAGAGCACCTAGAAGCAATGACACCAGTAGCAGCAAGCACGCCCAGCGTCCAGGCCTTAGTTTCTAGCACTGTTCTCTAATGAAGGAACCAGGGCTCCTTGGCAAAGGGCTGACCCAGGGGCAGGAATATGCAAGATGAGCCTGCAGGACCTTGTAATGCCAGAAAGTTGATTTAATAAACAGCACCCACAATAATGGAGGCAATAAAGAGACACAGGAGCCAACTGAAAGAGCCCCCAATGGCCAAGCGGGGACAATTTGAGCAGAAAAGTCAGGTGGTGTCAGATCATAGCCCAAAGTCTAAGAGAAATATGTAGGATCTATATAAATAAATAAATAACTGAATAATGGACAGATAAAGAAATATAGACAAATCTCTGATGTAGAACAATTCCAAATAATTGATGTAGATACCCCAGCCTCAGGGAGGGGGAGTGTAACCCCCAACTCCCTAAGTGTGGGCTGCCCTTAGCACCTTCCTTCCAAAGAGCATACTATGGGAAGGGAGAGAAAGAGTAACCGAACAGTGGAGAAACCCGACACACGACCTCAGCCAGGGGGTCAAGGTCAACATCTAGGTGATAAGTCACATCGATAGTGTATATCCTTAATATGATGTGATAAGAAGCGCACTTTACCTCTGGGGGCTTCCTCCGGCAAACCCAGGGCCTCAGGATATTCATGAGGACATCTGAGCCGATCCTAATTGAAGGAGGGACAGCCCAGGGAATACCTGAGCAGGACTCCACACTGTCAGGTCCTCGGAAGACAAGGAGAGTCCGAGAAACCGCCACAGGCAGAGGAGCCCAAGAAGCCCTGACAACCAAATGTCAGGTGGTGTCATGGGTGGGATCCCGGGCCAGAAAGAGGACATTAAGTAGAAGCTAAGGAAATCTAAAGCTTTGGGCTTTAGTTAATAATAATGTACCATATTGGTTATTAATTGTGACAAGTGTATCATAGTCATCTAAGATGTTAACTTAGAAGAAACAGGGTGTAGGGTATATGGGAACTCTTTGTACTATCTTTGCCATTTTCTCTGTAAATCTGAAATGATTCTAAAGTTTTTAAAAATATTATTTAACAAATCTGATATGAAGATATATTTATTGGGTCCTTCTTATCACAAGTAAATAAAGCTCCCTTGTACTGCACCACGTGTAGAGTATAAGGAGACAGAGTTTAAAACTGAGTGTGATGTGTTGCTACCCAAGAGGGAAAGACTCGAGCTGCTGGTAGTTGCTAGGTACAGACAGGGGGTACATTCACCTGCAGAATGAAGAAAGAAGAGCTAGAGAGAAGGAAAATCCCTGGTGAGATGGTATGAGCTGCTGGATCGAGCCTTACTTGAAACTAACCACATTCTTCACTTTTGTGATTCTGAGCCAAAAAATAAACCCCTTTACTGTTTCAGTGGGTTTTCTGTCGATTGGAACATCATGGTTAATTATGCATCATGGAGACTTATTCCCCATCTCCCCTGATCTGCTCAGGGACCCCTGCATCCTGAACTCACACATTTGGTTGTGTTTGGGATACAAATGAATTGCTGACACAGTCCGAGCAGCATATGCTTTGAGGCTACTTCCGCTCTGTGTCTTTGGGCAGCAAGAGTAAGGGGCAAGGGCTGGGGAGCGGGGCCCCTGGGCTGGTCTTCGGGTCCCATCCAGTCATTTCTCTCCCCAGTGGAGTTGCTGGAGGATAATTTCTGGAACATTCTTCTGACTGAGCCAGGACTTAAGCCCATGCTTCTCAGTTTTATGTGGTTTGTGGCTGTTTGTTGTTTTATTTAGGATGGCGATGGCGGGGGCGGGGTGCGACTGCGGTTTGGTTTTCATGTCTGCTCTAGACTTTATTAGACGATACCCCTTCTAGCCTCTCCCCCCCACCCATTGTGATTTTCTATTTGTTATTTTTTTAAACTTTTCATGTAGATTATTTAACCTGGGAAAACTTCAGAAGTGGAAGGACATTTGTATAAATAAATAATCAAACGTTTCTAAATTGTCCCTCCTCCCCAGGGCAGAGATTGTATCTTAATCATCTTTATTTTCCCCCAAACCCAAGTCTCCAGTGCAATGCGGTGAGTCAACAAATGAATGAGTCTGTTACTCCTTGCTCACAGAGGAAAAGCTGAGATGCACACGGGCCAGACGCACGTGGGGGGCAGGATGCACCAGTTCTGTCTGGCTCCAGAGCTTCCTGCTAGTCAGCACCCCCCCACCACCCAAGCACCAGCCTCCCAGCATGTTCTTAGGGGGAGAGCCTTCCTGCCTGAGTGCCTAACGACACCCCAGATCCTCCCCAGCCCTTTGCACACCGCCCTTATGAAGGTTGGACCTAGGCGTGCTCTCATAATGACCCAGCTCTGAAAACGGCCTTCCTGTTGTGCAAAATGCTAGGTCTGTTTCAGTGCAGATATTTGTTAGATGATTTGTAGGTGGATGCGCTAGAGAAGGTCCAGGAGAGAGCCCTTGTCGCTGGCCGGGTGTATTTCAACAGAGTGGAGGGAGGGCATCTTCACGTCCCTGTGGGATCCAGTTATCAACATTTAGCTGAGGAGGAGAGGAAGGTTCAGGAGGGGCAAGTGGCTTAGGTATATTCTCCCAACCGACAAGCGGCAGGTGACCCTGTTCCAGGAGAGTATGGGACAGTCTCGCTTTCTTCTCCCTGCGATTAGCGGGCCCAGGGAGGGAAAAGTGTGCTGTGGGTGCCATCAAGATAGGAAGAGAAGATACTGGAATATCTGCTTCTCTTGGGCAATGTATTGACCATGGGACAAGTGTTTGCTGGATGGCCAAAGGGGACCACGGAGCCACCATCTTCCCTTTGGAGGTTCTGCTGCAGCACATCGTAGACCAGAGAATGCTAGGGAGGGGAAGCAGGTGGGCAAGATCACATCTTCCTGATTTCTAGCTTTATGGCGTCGCTTAGGCCAGGTGGCATCTCTGCCCCTAACTGATGTATAAATGAGCTATTAACAGCAATTAGCATTTAAGGGGAATGTATTCTGTTCCTGACTGTCCATGAGCCTATATATACAGCAAAACTCCATTCCATTGCAGTTTTAAATAAGAAAGTAGCTCAGAAATTAATGCTAAGTAAATGTACTAAGAAGGTGGAGGGGAAGAAATATTGTCATTCCTCTACTCTAAGAGGCTTTCAGCTGTAAGGACATTGAAGAGTGTGAACTAGTTAAGAGCTTCAGTCTGGCCCTAGCCAGTTTGGCTCAGTGGATAGAATATTGGCTTGTGGACTGAAGGGTCCCGGGTTCGATTGCGGTCAAGAGCACATGCCCAGATTGCAGGCTCGATCCCCAGTAAGAGGCATGTAGGAGGCAGCCGATCAATAATTCTCTCTCATCATTGATATTTCTATCTCTCTTTCCCTCTCCCTTCCTCTCTGAAATCAATAAAAATATATTTTTAAAAAAGAAAAGAAAGAAAAAAGAAAAGAGCTTCAGGTCTGGAGTCAAACAGCCCTGAATTCAAATCCTGGTTCCTCCACTAACTAGTTACAGGTTCTTAGAAAAAGAATACTGCCACCTACCCATCTACTCATTCATCCACCCCATCCATCCACCCATCCATCCATCCACCCATCCATCCATCCATCCATCCACCCCATTCATCCACTCATCCATCCATCCATCCATCCACCCCATTCATCCACTCATCCACCCCATCCATCCACTCGTCCATCCATCCACCCACCCACCCGTCCATCCATCCCATCTATCCATCCACCCACCCCATCTATCCATCCATCCACCCATCCATCCATCCTCCATCCACTCAACAAATATTAATTGAACACCTACTGTGTGCTGAAACCAACAGCATTCCCTGTGTCTGTGCTTGCTGCAGGAGCTATGAGCTCCTGGGAGTTAAGACTGTCAACTAACTAAACAGCTTCCTTATCAAGAATGTTTCTATAATGAGTCTGTGGTCAGCAGAACAGTGGCCTCCAATGTCTATATCCTAATCCCTGGAACCTGTGAATATGTTTCTTTTCACTGCAAAAGGGACTTTGCAGGTGGATTGAGGTAAGGATTTTGAGGTGGGGAGATTATCCTGTGTTCTCCAGGCGGGCCCCTTGTAATCACAAGGGTCCTTCTCAGAGGAAGAGGGCGGCTGGAGAAGTCATGTCAGAGTGCTGTGTGATAAAGACTCCACCAGCCATTGCTGGCGTTGAAGTGGGAGGAAGGGGCCGTGAACTAACGAATGCAGGTGCCTCTGGAAGCTGGACAAGGCAAAGAACTCCATTCTCCCCTACTGCCTCCAAAAGGAGTCCAGCCCGGCCTTATTTTCCATCTAGTGAGACCCAGTTCAAACTTTGGACCTCTAAAACTGTGAGATAGTATGTGTGTGCTGTTTCAAGGCACCAGGTTTGTGGTAATTTGTCATAGCAGCAACAGGAAACTAATACAAGTCAGGGTAGTAAATATTTTCAGCCTTGCGGGTCATATGTTCTCTTCACAGCTTCTCAACTCTGTCATTGTTGGTAAATAAATGAGTGTGGCTGGATCTGGCCCCTGGGCTACGATATGTAAATTCCTGTCCTAACATGGTAAATAGGGATTTATAGTAGTAGCAGTTTCGGAATGTTGTTTTGTGAGCATTAAATGAAAGAAGACATATAAAGTTTTAGCGGTCCCTGAAAAATAGCAAGCACCCAGTAAATGTTCATTATTATTATTTTATCACTGTTATTGTAGTGGCTACATGAGGAGAAATATAGTTGATTTTTCCAGCAGTCTGCCCAGCAGAACACTGAGGACAGGCCAAGAACCACCTGTTTGCCTGGCATTTCTGATTAGAACTCTTCCCTAGGAGCTCATAGACACCCGGGAGAGCGGAAAACAGCGTGGGGAGGAGGGATAAATGAGACGGTTGTCTTCGCCTGAAAATGACAGTCTGGGACAGATCAGATGACAAGCAAGCGTCTCTGAGCCCCAGGATCATCCTGGCTTTGAGTGGCATGGGTTACCGTGGTACTATTTTCTCATCCCGGCATTGACATATTTTATTACTAATTGCTTCTTCAAACCTCATCAATGATCTTTTGCACTTTCTGCAAAGAAATGTTGAAAGCTTTTAATGAAGAAATTAATTATGTATAGTCTTGAATGCAAATTAGGCTAATTAATTGTAGCATTGATACCCTCTCTCAGCACAAAATATGAGAACTGGCACGATACATATTTATAAGGCACAGAGCATTTTGACAGCTGCCTGCAGCTTGTGATGACAGGTGGTCAAGGTGTCTGGGAGGACGCCTTCCCCCTGACAGATAGATACAGTTGCGTTTCATGAGAAGTTTAGTTGTCAACAATAGTGCTTTAGATGCTGAGATGTGAGAACTTTGGGCATAGAGTGGATCTTCTCCAAAATGGAAAACTTGAGTGGAAGTGATTGGAACCGGATTGAACGTGTTCTAGGAAAATCCATTTGTGTGTTCTTTGTTCCGACCATGCAGTTCTCCAAGAGCCATTTCCAACAGGGCCTGATGACTGAGTGGTGGGGTTAGGACTCTGTTGAGGGGAAAAAATGACCACAATATTTTATTGCTTCTCCTATCAAGAAGTAGAGTTTATTTGTCCACGCTTTGGACCGTGACTTGGCCCTGTGACTTGCTTGGGCCAATGGGACTTTATTAAACATGATGGAAGCAGAAGACTGAAAAGTGCTTCTGCACAGGGTTTGCTGTCCCTCCTCCTGCTGGAAACCCTTCTGCCACCATGAGAATAAGTACATGACAGGCCCAGCTCTCTAGGCAAGACCTCAGACCAGTGAGTGACTAGCAAGCCACTGCCAAGACAACCCAGACCAGAAGACAGCCCAGCCAACCAACAGAGTTAGGAGGAGTTTAAAGAACATGTTTGCTGTTTTACATCATTACACTTGGGATCATTTGTTACGCAGCAAAGGCTAACTAACTAATGCAAGTTAGCACCACACCTATAAAGCACTTTCCTCCTACACTTGGGGGAGGTGGGTATTATGGTCCTGGTTTATGAGTGACAGGAACTGCTTCCTAGGCAGCCTTTCACAGATAAATACCAGTCTTTGGGGGTTGATAGACAACAAAGGGCTAAATGATTCAACATTTCATTACAAATTAAAGGAAATGATTTGGACAAAGAGCAAGGGAAGACCATTGCTCTGAGCATGTGCGGCAGACCCTGCTGCTGCCTCCCAACAGCCATCTCCTCCCCCCATCTTCTCTCTTCCTGGCCAGGCCGTGACGGTACCAGAGCTCATTTCCTGGCTTCCTCTGCTGAGTTTGGGCCTGGGACCCAGTCCTGGCCAGTCTGCTAGGGGTATCCTTGGAAAGGCTTCCCTCCCAGTAAGAACACAGGCATCCTCTCTGATGGTGTGGTTATGTCCTGCAGGAGGCAAAATTCCGAGACCACTTGCTCTTCCTGCCTAATCCTGGCACTGTGACCGTGCTGAGAGACCACTCCGTGCTTGTGTTACTTTAAATGGCAAAAAGGATTTTGAGATGTAATTAAGGCTGCTAATCAGTTGCTTTAAGTTCATCAGAAGGAAGGTTATCTGGATGGGCCCAGTCTAATCACATGAGACCCTTAAAAGCAGAACGTTTTTTCCAGTTTGATTAAACTCGGTTTGTTAAAGTTTAAAGGTACAACCTCATAAAGCCACAGGTCCTGAGAGGCTGGGGGTCATCTACAGAAGCCACAGGGAACAGTGATGGGGAGAGAGAGACTCGAGGTGGAGAGAGGGGGGGAATCTGCACCCCGTTCTAGCCCTCCCCCAAGCCTGGCTACACCCCAGCCAGGGGGATCTCCCAGATATCGCTGCATCTTAGATCAATTCTCTCTTTTGCTTAAGCTCAGGTTGATATTTGTTCCTTGTGGGGGCAAGTGTTGCATCCAATACAGGGCCCTCCTATATCAAGAGGTAAGTTATAGATGTTAAGTGAGTCCCAACCTCCAGCATGGTCCCGTGTATATCCCAGCCTGTGCCTCCTTCACCACCTACAAACAAAGGCCCTGGACCCTGGCCGCTCCAAGCATGGTTGAAGTTTCGGTGCCACCTGTGAAGTGTTGGTTACTCATCTTTGAGGAATTTGGGGGGGCATGCTGAGAGACTTAGAGCAAAGTGACATCGCACCACGGCCAAGCATCTGACCAGTCAGCGTCTCTTCTACAGAACAGAGTAAACAGTGGTGAGATTAGGGCCCATGTGGTGCAGACTGGTCTTAGCCATGCACAGTAGGACCACATGTTGGCCTGCAGTGTGTTGACAGATATAAAAAGTGATCCCTCACCACTGGTAGCTTGTGAAGCACACCCTGGGCTTGGGCCTGGCAGGGTTTTCCTGGCAGGATGAAGCAGTCTCCTCAGTTCATTTATCTCTTCTGGAGAAGTCTCTTGTTCTTTCATTTGGGGGTTGTTTCTTCTTTTTTAAAATATATTTTTATTGATTTCAGAGAGGAAGGGAGAAGGAGAGAGGGATAGAAACATCAATGATGAGAGAGAATCATTGATGGGCTGCCTCCTGCACGCCTTCTACTGGGGATTAAGCCCGCAGCCCAGGCATATACCCCTGACCAGAATCAAACTCGGGACCCTTCAGTCCACAGGCCGATACTCTATCCACTGAGCCAAACCAGCTAGGGCTGGGGGTTGTTTCTTTGCCTCCTCATTGTGGCTGCCTGTTTGGGTTTGTGACTGTGTATTAGGTAGATCTGCTACAGCCTCTCAATCTGTAGCGCAGGACAGTGTTAAATGCTGTTTCTGACTAATTAGACGTGTCTTTTCAATTCACACCATAGCTCTCCATCCTGGAATATATGAAACAGTATCACTAATTGTCTCATTTCCTGTGGGGGAACCTCCTCCTTGGGACCCCAAGCCAGACGGAGAAGCCTCAAGTGCAGCCATTTCTGCCCAGGTTTCCTCGGAAGAAAGTGGATGAAGAGTGTTAGAAGGAAGAGGTTATCCAGTCCATCCCTTCCCAGATCGTGTTCTTTGCCACTAGGTGCTCCTGGAAAAGGACCCATTAACACAGGGGACACCACTCAGAGCATCTCTATGGAAACTGGGGGTGGGAATGGAGATGAAGCAAGACCTAGACGACTGCATGGGGAAAGGACCCACGAAATTATTCAAATGCTCCATTTCAGTTTCAGGGGGAACCCAAGTCAGAGATGTCAACCCAAAGACTTGGCTAAGGCAGGCCATGAGCTATGACCTGGATCCTGAGAATGACCGCATCCTGGAGCCTCTGACAACTCACTCACCTTATTAGTGTGGCTGCTGTGACCAAGATCAACATGACAGTGGCTGAGGCTACACAGAATCTTCTTTCTTTCTTTTTTTAAAAAATATATTTTTATTGATTTTTAGAGAAAGGGGAAGAGAGAGGGATAGAGAGAGAGAAACATCAATGAGAGAGAAACATCATCCATCAACTGCCTCCTGCACACCCCTTACTGGGGATCGAGCCCACGCCCGGGGCGTGTGCCCTGACTGGGAATCGAACTGAGATAGAGCTCGTGGTTCCTGGGTGGATGCTCAGCCACTGAAGGACACCAGCCAGGCAGAAGCTTGCTTCTTTTTGCATCTCAGTGTAGTAGCTCAGGTCGATCATGTTGGAAACCGGGGCTCCTTCTCTCTCTTTTCTCCCCCATCTTCAGTAGGAGGCATCGATTTCAGAGTCTATGCTGAGGGATGAGGGTTTTACCAGATCAGATTGAAGTTACAGAAAGATCAGCCGCCTGCAGTGTGAGGAGTGGGTGGGCAAGACATGGGAGCTGGCCAGGCGGTCACACGCAGGAACCCCTGTTAGGATAGGATCCTGTGGGGCCAGACTATAATGAAAATGAATGAAGGGCCCATGTAAGATGACAAAGGACAACTCACTCTTGGCTTCACTGCCCTGGAACAATAGGGAGTGGTGGAGACTGGCGAACGGGCACACCTGTCTGTTGCAGGGTTTCTCAGTTTGGCCCTGTTGGCATTTGGGCTACATAGTCTTTATTCCGGGGGCTGACATGGGTGTCAGAGCATGTTTGACAGCATCCCTGGCCTCTACCCACTAGATGCCAATAGCACCCTCCCCCAATTTGTGTCAAACAAAAATGTCCCCAGAGGGTGAAATTACCCCCCGTGGGAAATTTCCACGCGGCTTCAGCGATGGTTGCCCCGTGCGGGGTAGGCCCAGCGGCTCCATATTCCAGTTCTTCAGAACCTCATTTTGTATTTAACACTGGCAAGTAGTTCATTTTTAAAAAGCACCAAGACCATGTGGAACAGACAGAATCCACCCAGGCCCCCGCCTGCAACTCTGGAGTTAACAGTCTCTTACAACCACCAAGTGGATTTGTTCTTCCACTCCCCAAAGGACCTGCTCCGCGGAACCTCCCACTGAATAGGAGCTTGTTCAATATTTGTTGAATGAGTGAACAAAAGAATGCGAGTTTGTTATGCTAATCCTGTGTTTCCCCCTCCCAAGCCCCTCATTTTTATCTGGCAGGCAGTCCCTGATCTTTCAGATCCTGGCCCCTTTCTCTCCCTTCCTGCCCCCTCCAGGGATTCAAGAATTCGAAAAATCATCTGACCTCACACAAACCTGAAGCCACACAGCTGCCAGCGTGCCAGCGCCCTCATTGAAACCAGCCCTTTGAAACTCACAGAAGAGCCCCACATGCTCCTCTCCCGTCTCCCTCTTTAGAGAGAAAGGCGGCCATGTGTGGGAAACGGCTTCAGCTTTGTGGTGGTCGGGATGATGAGTTTATGTTGAAAATGTTCTGCTCCGGATGAGAGTAAATAAAACAAAACCTTGTTCCTTAGAGTGAACATCAATATTTATTTTCACACTGCTGGCACTCCGGACAGCCCCGGCCCGCGTCTCGCAGGAAGGGCTCCTGGTAATGGGCCACGCACGGGTGCTTCTCATTTGCACGTTTCCTCCTGACCCTCCTCTCCTCAGAGTCGGTGTTTCTGACAGACTCTGCCTCTCGTTCAGAGCCTTGGTGAAACTGGGCAGATTCAGGGATTCTGGCCTCCACGGGCAGCGTCTGGCAGATGCCCCATTCCCTGCCGGGACACAAGTGTTCCGTGGCCTCTAATCTGGGCAGTGGAAGAGCGGAGGCACGTGTGGGATGACACACACAGTGGGGATGAGCAGGCAAACAGCTCCACTGTTTGGGGCCACCTCGGAGGCCACCCTGGCTGACGCTCAGGTGATACTATCGGATGGGGAAAGCAGGTAACGCCCTTCTCCTACACTCCCTCCCAGGGCCTGCCCTCGGCGCCCGGGCTCTGCTCTGTCACCAGCATGGTGACTTGGGCAGGATGGTGCCTCCCTGGGCGCTGGCCCAGTCACAGAAGCAGATGTCGGGATGCAGCACGAGGCACAAGACCGCTTATCCGAGGCCCTGTGCCAACGCGGAGCTGAATTGCTTGAAAAGATGCCTCTTGGATTCTCGTGACCCGGTGCCACCCCCGCAGGTCCCAGAAGCCCCACTCCCTCTGCCTCATGGGGAGGCCTGGAGGATGGGGAGGGGCTTTCTATCCTCACCTCTTTGTGGGTTATTCTCTGTTTCTGACCTCATGGGTGCAGGAGCCGGGCAGGCACACACAGCCCATGCAGAAGGGCCCAGGCTGGTTCAGACTCTGCTGTTGCTGTCTTCAAATTGTCAACCCCTAAACAAAGGTCCTTGGTTCCTGGCCCCTCTTTCATCTTCCAAGCCACAGGGGCTTCCTCCGTGTGTCACACCTCCCTCTGCCTTCCTCCAGCAAGGATGCCTTCGATGCATCGAGGGCCCACATGGTAACAAGGATAACTTTCTGTCTCAAGACCCTTCACTTAAGCACGCCTGCAAAGCTCTCTGCCGCGCGAGGCCACAGCCCTAGGTCCTAGGGATCTGAACCTCAGTATCCTAGGGCCACTACCCAGCCCCTCACAGCTGCCCTCAGTGTGTCTCCCCCTCGGGGTCCGCACTGTGGAGGTGCTGTGGTGGCCTATGGAAGGGTCACTACAGCCAGGGGGGCTGTGTCCTGTAGGAAGCAGAAGATCTGCCTGGAGGACCAATCTCTCAGGCAAGGCCCAGTGTTGGATGTTTTAAGGTTCTAGGGAGGGATGGGGGTCCCATCCTCTCATTTGTAAGATGCTGGGGGTAGGGGACAGGGGTGCTGGGGTGCTGGGGTGTGGAGGAGAGACCTTTGGCCTCTGGAGATAACAACCCATATTTGAACTTAATGAGTCCGGCTGGGTGGTGGGTGGTCTCACCTCTTCAGACCTCAGTTATCTCCGCTGTGGAATGGGAGCAGCCCCAGTGCCTGCCTCAGAGGGCTGCCGCTGGGGCTCATGACCCTCGTGGGAAACACTGGGCATGGGCCCTGGTGCGCAGTGAACTCGTGACAAATCCTCCATCTTTTTAAAAAAATATGTTTTTACTGGCTTCAGAGAAGGAGAGAGAGAGAGAGAGAGAGAGAGAGAGAAACATCAATGATGAGAGAGAATCATTGTTCTGCTGCATCCTTCACAACCCCCACTGGGGATGGAGCCTGCAACATGAGTATGTGCCCTTGACTGGAATTGAACCTGGGACCTTTCAGTCTGCAGGCAGACGCTCTCTCCACTGAGCCAAACCAGGGCCAAATCCTCCATCTTAACTAACTGACTCTCATGAGCCAGTGTTCAGGCCATGATCCTTGTCATCTTTGACCTTCTCTCTCAGCCCCCACCCCCTTCCATCAGAAACTCTTGTTGGCTTTGCCATCAACATATACCCTTTGTGGATACTACCCTGGCCCAAACCACCGTCATCTCTCTCCTCAATGCCCCAGAGAGCCGCGTCCCTGGTGTTCCCGTGTCTTCTGCCCTCTTACCATCTCCCGTCCACAGAGCCACAGAGGGATTTTTGAAAGCTCAGGTCAGCTCAAGCGCTCCTCTGCTCAGAGGCCTCGATGGCTCCCTGTTTCATACTGAGTTAAAGTCAGCATCCTTCCTGCGACTGACCAGCACCGTGGGAGCACCCCACACTCCTCCTCCGTCTCTCAGCTCCAGCCTCCCTGGCCTCCCAGCAGCTCCTCCCATACACCAACCATGTTCCTGCCTCAGGGCCTTTGCACTGGCTGTTCCCTCTGCCTCGAATGCCCTTCCTCCTGATGGCTATGTGCCCAGAAACCTCACCTCCTTCCTGTCTTTGCTTCAGTGCCACCTTTTGTGAGGCCTCCCCTGGTTCATCTGGATAAAAGAATGACCCCTTTATATCTTATACCAACATCTGACATGGGATTTTGTTCTTCTCTTATGGTTTATTGTCTGTCATCTCACTAGGCTGCCAGTTCTGTGAAGGCAGGGCCTGTATCAGTTTTGCTCTCTGCTGTGTTCCTCACATCTGTGCCAGTACCTGGCACCTACTACATGCTCATTAAATATCTGTTGAATCTGCAGAAGAATTTATTGGGAACTGAATGAGACCAGCGTCGTGTCCTAAGGACTCTCTGCTTTCATCCTCAAGCTGACGCTGTGAGGTCAGTACCATTCTCATCGTCCCCTTCCCACACTCACATTCACATAGACATACTGAGCAGTGGCCGGAACTGAGGCTCAGAAAGCCGAGTGGCTTGCCAGGGTCTCAGTATGGAGGTGGCCGTGCTGGGGTTCAAGCCTGGGCAGTGAGATCCCCATCCACCTGTCACTTGCCACTGCGGCAGCCCTTAGCCCCACGTGCCTCTTCAGCACGTGAAATGTGGCCTGTCCTAAGTGCAAGGTAAAATACGCACTGATTTCAAAGGCTTAGTACCAAAAAGAACATAAAATACCCCATTAATGCATCTTTATCTTGGTGACATGTTGCAATGATAGTATTTTGGGTATATTGGGTTAAATTAAATATATTGTTCAAATTAATTTCACCCAGCTCTTTAAAATATGGCTATTGGAAAACTTAAAATTGCACATGTGGCTCCCATTTGTGGCTCTTGCTGTGTTTCTGTTGGACAGCGTTGTTCCACAGCATCTTGTAGGCTTGAACTTGAGCGTCTTGCCTGGGAGTGAGCAGGTGGGCTGCCCGAGGGGCTCCGCGGGCGCTAGGGTGCCACCGAGAAAGCCTGCTCTCTGAGGACCGGCCGAGGGGGTTGGATGGCTAAATATTTACCGTTCCCAGGTTTCCTTTCTAAGGGCTCCAATATGCCTGTGGATTTTGTATAAACCGAATCATGGCAAGGCACCCGGTTTCCATTTCCACCTCTTAATCCTTGAGGCCCCCCCCCCGCCCCCCCCCCACCCCCACCCCATAACGAAGATGTGATGACACCTCCTTGAAGTCCTGGGCCACATCTGGCTGGGAAATGGCCACAAGGGTCTGCAAAGGGCAGGGCTGGGCTGGGCGTTCCCCTGTGATTGTAGCTTTGGAAGTAATAGTGGTGTTTGTAATGGTCAGATTTGATCACTCTCCTAACCTGGTTGTGGTATGAAAAGTTAGGAATGGTAAAGACTCTAAGACTAGACCGGCATGCCAGTACTCACCCCTCCAGTGGGACTCCGCGCTGGATTTTAAATTGCGGCAAATGAAAATTGGATGTTGAAGGACAGGAAAACTCATCATTTGTTGTGGGTTGTGATAGCGAACATAGTGATGGGCGTGCGTGTGAGTTTTAAAGCTATCTAATTTCATTCATTTGGGCTGTGGCCACTGTTCTGTTTTCATGTGAGGAGGCGGGTGACACGCTGTGTTCCTGTTTGAAGTGACTGTGGATGGAGATGGGCCACAGGAGAGAGACTTGGAAAGTCAGGAGCGCTTAGCAAGGGTTGGGAGGCAGCTGGTAATGGCAGACATCTGCAGGACAGCGGATTGCAGTCGCAGGTTGCACAACTAAGACGAGGGCTCTGAAAAACTTGCAGGACTTAAACCAACTCATAATTAGAAGGTAAAATGATTTCGTGGCTACGAAAAAAAGATTCTTTATATTAGAACCCAAGAATCTTGTTAATGGAGACATTATCTGAAGCTGGTTATTATTATGCTTTTTGGTTGTAATGAAAAGTTTCCTATCCCTTTACTTTTCACTTCCTGCAATGATTGGTAGTGATTTTTAACAACTGGAAATTGTTATCCGTGACTTTCAGAGTGCACTTTATATTCTCCTGATTGAGACGTCTTCCTGAAAATTAATTAATTTTCACTCAGGCCCAAGGGCTTAACACAAGGGCAATACCCCTGGACTTGCGATATTGTTTCACATGAAGGCTAAGGTTTTGCAATCACAGATTTTGAGTCACCTTTTGAAAATATAAATTCTTTTGTCTTTTGAATTTTGGTGCCATTTTCTCCTTTAAGTTCTGGCCTCTTCGGCAAATGGTTATTTTAACTGACACTCAACTCAAAGGCTCGTTTGTAACGTCCTTTCATTTCAGTTTTATGGCAATTAAATTATGATTGCGGTTAAACAAAATTGCATTAAAAACCATATGTGCTGAAGAAGCTTTCTGGGTAGCATCGAGTTTGTGCTTTGAAAAGCCCGAAAGGCTCTGTTTTAAGTGGATCTTTCATAAACTTGAAGTCACGAAGCAACAATAAGGCCCTTCACTGAGTCAAACAGCTTGGAAGGACAGGAACTGAAAACGCTAAGTCGGATTTTGCTGTCAAACCATGTTTGAAATTAAGGAATTCGTGCAAATTGCCAACTTTGGCATCAGCAGGAGGAAATGTACACAGTCCCACTGCTATATGGAGTTGTTGTGACATAAGAAAACAGAATCTTTTTAAATGTCGAGTTCAATGAATTCTTTTAAAAAAATAATTTAGCAGCAGCACTTTAAAAGGAAAGAAGAGACTCCCCGTCCCCCCCATTAGTTCCAAATAAGAGTCTTTTAATCGCCCTGATGAAGGAGGAATTAGCAAAACACTACCAGGGAGTAACATCTTTTTAATTTGGGGGGGCGGGGAGTGCATTGATAAAAATAAGTAGAACATTTTAATTAAAACTCATAAAGTAGTGGACATCTGCTGGGGATTGTCGAGCGTGGCAGCGATTAGCGGTCCGTGCACCTAGATAATGAGTCTCTGGTTGTCGTTATTGGCACAATGGCCGGGTCCTCTGTGAGAACGCTGCGGGCTCACTTTGTGGTGCCCGGCATATGCCTATTAGATTCCAATAAGTTTAGCCGAAGAGGGGGAGGAGAGAAGCGGGGGGAAGGGGGCGAGGGAAACACAGGAAACAAGCATTGAGTGTGTGCCAATAAAAATGATCACAAATCAGGGCTGCTGATGTCATAACCCTGGGGGTCGGGGGTCAGGGGGAGTGAATGCGCCTGAAAGGGACCGCCTGTCTGCGGCCGGAGAGGCAGCGTGCGAGGGGGCGCGGCGCGCACAAAGGGACCAGAGCGCCTCATTAGAGACGCGTTTGATGGGCTCCCAGCCCCCACTGGGGCCCCAGGCGATGTCAATGGGATAATTACGATGATCTAATGGCCGGCTCTTTTGCATGCAGGCTCTCCTGAATGGGGCGCCTCGAGGCTGCATTGAGGCCGGGCTGTGTAAACTGTAGGGTGCCTCGCCGACTTGGAGCCACGGAGACTGGCGGCGGGTCAACTTGGACCACTTTGCATTCACGCTCTGAATAGGCGGAGCGGGAGGCGCCCTTTTCCGCGGTCGCCTTTCAGCCAGAGAGTGACAGATTGGAGGTCAGGGGCTGGAGGGATGGAGGCCCTCTCGCGGCAGATGGACCGTTGGCAGATCCGCGGACACCAGCCCTGTGCCCGGGCCGGTCTATGCAGACGGGCTCAGACCCGCACCGGCGTGTGATTGGCAGCTGTGAATCGCCCCATGCGGCCTGGGAAGGGTGGTTTTCCACGTTTTCCCAAAAACTGCTCTCTTAATTGCAAGAGTAATGCGGCCAACGAGTCCCACGGCTCTGCACTTGGCTACTCTCCAGGCACTTGTGCGTTTCCCCATAAGCAGACGTGGCCCCGCCAAGAGCACCACAAAGCAGCCGCCCCAGCTATTTTGGAGGAGGAGGGAAGAGTGAAAGAGAACTGGATATCTGAAATTTCAAAATCATGCTCCACGGAATAAGTTGAATCACATGACTTTGCCAGTATCCGACCACTTTTGACTCCGAAGCTGGCAGTTTAGTGTGGGTACCCTGCGCTCACCAGCCCTTGGAGTAAATGGGGTCCTTGTGAATGAGTTTGCAGATGTCTTTTTCAGTTCCTAGGGTTTACACAGAGCTTCACCTGGGCCTTTTAGGCACATAATAGGCACGCAGTGAGTACTTGTGCAATTAATGAATTACTGGATGAATATAGAACTGTATACAGTTGCCCTCCTCCCACCAGCAGCCCCACCTCCTCTAGGCAAGCGCTTCCAGCAGCCTGGACTATCTCCTTCACCTCCTTTCTCTTGCAGTAAAAAAGAAAAACTTAAACCATACTAACAGGGTAAAAGAAAATAATCCTTCCACCCCAATCCAGACGTGTGTGTGTGTCTGTGTGTGTGTGAGAGAGAGTTCTTTCTGTAGGACTGTACGACACATCACATAACATGTGTCACACAGTCCTGCTTTTACAGTAGAGGGATCATAGCATACATGATATTTCACAACCCAATCCAACCTACCCTCACTGACATTTTTCATGTCAATAGTATTGATGTACATTCAGCTATTAAATGGTTGCCTACCACCTCCAGCATGGAGTTCCCCTTTTTTATTTAAGCAATCCCCCGCCGATGGGCATATAGGCTATTTCCATTTTTTTCCTCTTTAAAAACAATATTATGATGAATATATTTGTACATGCTATTTGTATACATTCTTCCAATTATCTCATTAAGATGAATCATTATTTCATGGGTAAAGGACGCTATATCTAATATATTCTATATTTGGAGCTAGAATTAAGCCTAGACAATAATATAGCCTTTGTCAATGTGAATATACACTTAAGCTCTTATCCTTTCCAACCCAGAAACCTCCTTTTTCTTTGAAGAACTTTTGGGGTCACCCAGGGAAAGAGGTGTCTCTGATCTTCTTTAATCCGCCCTTTCCTTCCATCAGTGAAGTCCCTTTCTAAAAATATATTTTTATTTTTTTAAAATACATTTTTATTGATTTCAGAGAGGAAGGGAGAGGGATAGAGAAACATCAATGATGAGAGAGAATCATTGATTGGCTGCCTCCTGCACACCCCCTACTGGGGATCGAGCCCACAACCCTGGCATGTGCCTTGACTGGAATTGAACCTGGGACCCTTTAGCCCAGGCTGATGCTCTATCCACTGAGCCATGCTCTATCCACTGAGCCAAACCAGCTAGGGCTTAAGTCCCCTTTTTACAGCCACAATTAGAAACAATTTCATCTTTGCTGTCTTCCCTGGAGCCAAAGCCCCTTTCCCAGTTAAGCTGAGCACTGATGACCCTGAGGTCCCAAAGCCAGACTTGGAGCAACACTGGACACAGCAAATGACAGCAAATGACATTGTGTAACTGATTAAGTCAGCGGTTCTCAACCTGTGGGTTGCGACCCCTTTGGGGGTCGAATGACCCTTTCATAGGGGTCGCCTAAGACCATCGGAAAACACATATATAATTACATATTGTTTTTGTGATTAATCACTATGCTTTAATTATGTTCAATTTGTAACAATGAAATTGGAGGTCACCACAACACAAGGAACTGTATTAAAGGGTGGCGGCATTAAGAAGGTTGAGAACCACTGGATTAAATGGAACTGCCAGCTGTAATAAAATGCAGATGGTACCTTGGATGGGGCGATGATGTCCAAGCTGATCTGGTCTGCGGGATAAATCCATCGTCAAACAGAAAACAGTGGAATTAGGTGGTATATCAGTGTTTTGAGATTCAATTTCATGTTAACAAAACAATAATGCACATAGTAAACATTTTTTCCAAACACAAACAGGGAAAAGTTTCTCCCCCACATCATCTCCACCACCCCCACCCCCACCGCATCCCCCCAGGGTCTCGGTCATTCCCCCAAAGGCATCGCCTTCGGGATTCTTTGCGTGCATATCTGTACCTATGCGTCTCCCGTTTTGATGGGAAGTTAGTTAGCGTACAGTACACATCCTTCTTTTGCTCTTTCCCTGCAGTGTCTGGATCCATATTCCTCGGTGTGAATGAACCAGTTTAACCAGTGGCCTGCTAAGGGACACTTAGGTTGGGCTCAGTCTTGTTATTACAAACAAAACTCTCCTGCACTGCTAAGCTAGATGTGTTCATTTCTGGTGGGGGTGGAGGGGCGAGGGGGAATGCTGTGCGTTAGCGACGGAACAGCTATGGCCACACTGCCCTCCAGAGAAACCCACTGCTGTGCACTCCCCAAGCCAGGCTCGGTTCCCTCCCCATCCCATGCTTTGTCAACTTTTTAAATAGTTCTGTCACTGGGATCTGGGTAAATGTCTGAATGATATTTTAATCGCTGAGTCGCCCCCATGACTTTGGATGGACCCCAGGCTCAAAGGGAGATGCAGAGGGGCTCCACTCCTCCACTGAGCCAGGACTTAGGAATTCCAGGGAATGCTGGCCCATGGAATCCCCCCCCCCCCCCCCCCCCCCGCCCCCATGGGGGGAAGAAGAAACCGGCGGTGGGCTGTGTTTATTCTGCATAAATGGGGGAGGGCTGCAGCCTTGTTTGGGGTGTGTCCCTTTCTCTGGCTGGCGTCACCCTGCCGCTGACAGTCACTGTACCCCGGGGGCCAAGAGCTCCCTGGGAGCCCGGCCAAAGGAACACCCAGAGGCTGTATGGGGAGGTCAAACCCAGGACAGGGAGAAGACCAAGGCACCAGGCATAATAAAACGAGGCATCTGCTTAGGCATTTGACCACAGGAAGCGGCTGAGTCTCCACACTCCGCGGCTAGGGTTTTCATTCAGATGCCCCGGAAGTTCCCACCACTTCCCACCTTCACCAGGTCCAGCTAATAGACGGGGCAGACTGCGCTGGAAATGAACAAAAATGCATGTGCCTTTAGCATGAGCAGAGACCTGGGTGGGACCCTTGCATGCAGTGCGACCCTTCAGTTCCTCGTCCTTCCACACAGTGTAGAGCCCACAGGGAAGGCTGGTGTAGAGCCCATCGGGGCCCGGCTGCGGGCGCTGGGCATTGCAGCTCTCCAGCCTGCTAAGAAGACCACTGGCCTTTCTCCTCCTCACAGCCGCCCTGCATGCGCTTCCTCTTAGAGGCGCACCCAGGGGGCTCTGGCGTCCTCCATGCCTGGCTCCCAAGTTGTTCTTTACCCAATTTTGTGCGCCTGGCCCAACCAGCAGCATTTTCTGTGAAAACTCGGTTCTCAGTTGCCTTCTCAGGATTCGCAGCTCTTTTCACCCCAAAGAAAATGGCCATCAGCACGGTTTGGGATTTCAGCGCAGAGGTGGCACATTATTCTGTATTTGGAGATTTGTACAGACTTTCATGAAACAAACAACAAACAAAAAAACACTTGAAACTGTTGAGTTTCTGCTGCAAGAGCCCTCACTCTAATTTCACCTGCTGCTGTTCAGAAAAATACCGCTCATGCTTGCTTAAGAAAAATTTTACATCGTCATTTTTTCCATTGTTGCCTATAAGCCTTTTTAAGGAGCTAGAAATTAATAATCTGCAAACAACCAAAGGTGGGGGGAAGGGGAGAGTCTAGTGTTCAGGGCTGGACTCTCTCCTCACCCCACCCCCACCGCACCCCCAGTCTCTTAGGAAACTTCGTTCTGTGCCAGCTCTCAGGTGTTTATGTCTGCGGGCAGCTCTGTGGGTTTGAGCCTCTGGAAGCCCCTGTGCATCAAAGAGTTAAATGTAAATAGCTCATCTTTGCAGGGCCTTTGGCTCCCACTCTAAGTAGGTGGAGTTTGGAATCCGGGTCGAAAGCCCCTTGCATTTTTGGTTGATTGTTTTTAATTACTTCTGAGGGCTGATGGAGGCTGCTTGTTGCCTCCGGGCGCTCGTGACAGACTAGGAATGTTCCTCGCTGCCATCTGTGAGGAGCACATCACGAAGCATCAAACAGAGCAAAAATGGCAAGAATAGCAAGTGTATCATTACGCCTTCATTTAGATAGAAGATGCATAAACAGGAAGGATATCCAACCGCATGGGCCCCTTGTCTGGATTGCGGATCAGAATGGTATTTGTAGCAGGATTTTTCTGTATTTGCTGAAGCCAATTCGCTGGTTGAAGGATGGAGGGACAGGGGTGGGGGGCGGACAGGGAGGTGCTGACCTTCAGGAAACCCAGGTAAAAGCCAGTTTAGGATCTAAAAGAGAAAAAAGTCCTCGCTGGTTGTTTCTTAGAAATTCTTTCTGAGGAGAAAGGCAAATATGGAGAATAGCTCTTCCTGTGTTGCAAGAACTAAGACCATCAGATTTATCACAAAAAAGAAAAAAAATAAACAGGACAGCCAGCTCAGTTTGAATTTCAGATGAACAATGAATTTTTTTTTAGTGTAAATATATCCCAGGTAATATTTGGGACAGAGTTATACTAAAACACTTCATCTCTGTTTATCTGAAATTCATTTAACTGGGCGTCCTGTATTTAATTTGGCCACTTTGTTAGAGGCAGGAATAACAAACCTTGGTTCCTTATAATTCCATCATCTGTGTGTCTGAGATGGTAATAAAACACCTAATAAGATTACACAGGGGTGGCTCTGGCTAATAGTTCAATTGGTTAGATCCCTGGTCAGGGCACATATAAGAATCAACCAATGAATGAATAAATGGGTGGAGCAACAAATCGATGTCTCTCCCTCTCTCTCTCTCTCTCACTCTCTCTCTCCCTTCCCCCTTCCTCTCTCTCCCTAAATTCAATAAATAAAAATTTTTAAAAAATTATACAGAGTGGAGCAAAAGTAGGTTTACAGTTCTGAGTACATGAAAAACAGAGTTTTATTCTTGTATTATTATTTATTATTGTGTTATTTTCCATACAAAAAATTGTAAATCTACTTTTGCACACCCCATATTTTACTGGTAAAAAGGTAGAATTTGCCCTGACCGGTTTGGCTCAGTGGATAGAGCATCAGCCCTCAGACTGAGGAAGGGTCCCGGGTTCGATTCCGGTCAAGGGCATGTACCTTGGTTTCGGGCTCGATCCCCAATAGGGGACGTGCAGGAGGCAGCTGATCGATGTTTCTCTCTCATGGATGTTTCTAACTCTCTATCCCTCTCCCTTCCTCTCTGTAAAAATCACTTCACATTAACTTTACAAATACATTATCAGCAAATCTTACATAGTACAAATCAACACCCTGAAGTTCAGAAGACCTGCTCTCAGGCACCTTCTCTGAGGAGACATGAGGATGACAGAGCCTGCGTCCCAGCAGGGGCCTAGCCAACCACCACTATGTCGTCCTGGTGAACTCACAGTGGGGAGCCTTGAGGTAGAGGGGCACAGGCCCCGTCCGGGTCCTGCCAGAGGCGTCATAGTGGGGCCCGAGGCAAGGGCAGTAATATCCACTGAAGTCTCCTGCGTGGGCAATGGGCACGCAGCCGAGATGCGTGCAGACCCCGATCAGGATGACCCACTCGGGCTTCTTCCCTCGTTCCAGGTCGTGCTGGGGTCCCTCAGGGGGACATGTCCGCGCGGCCTCCTGTCCCACCTCCTCTGGGTTCGGTGGCGCAGGAACAGCAGCTTGCCTCTCCGCTTGAAGGCCATATTCTTGCCCTCCGGGATGTCGGACAACCTGATTTTGATTTTGGACATGGCCAACATTGGCAGAGGCGCTCCTGCTGGAGACAAGCTGGGAGACGGCATTCTCGGGGTGTGGGCGGCGGCCACCATCCTGGTTGCAGTTACCAAAGAGGAGAGGCCCTTCCTGCAAACAGGGGAGCGCTCCTTGGAGGACAGTCCTCGGCGCGGCAGTCATCGGAGAAGTGTGCACGGTGATGTCTGTATGGGAATAATGGACAGAGGCAGGGACACTGAGGCCCATGACGGTGACCAGGAGCCCACTCTTGGCCTGGCCGTTCAGTGACTCCCGGCAGAGGAAGGGCCGCTTCACGTCCACCGTCCAGCACCGGTGGCACCAGGGGCCGCAGCGCACCCACCCCTGCGCAGGAGGAGGTGGATAAGAACGGACGCGAATGGGGCTGAGCGGGAGCGACTGACAACATGGCGACCTAATAAAATATATTTTTTAAAAAAGGGTAGAATTTCCATTTTAAACCCTTTGTAGAGGCCAGTCATCGGTTCAGGGGCTTTATAATGATGATCCTAATAAGCAACTTAGGATCATCACTTAGTAATCAGCAAATAATAAAAAGTATAATTAATATCCCCATTGCTCATGTAAGGTTGCACAGCTTGGAAGTGATAGAGCTGGGGTTTGAACCCACAGTGCCTTACCTTCAAAGACTCCTCCCTCACAGACAAGAGTGCGCATCTGAACAAGAAATGATTCCATTGGAAAGCTGGAGCTGAGTTGAGCAGTCAAATTAAGCAAAAGTCATTAGTTCTGTTCCCCAGATATGGCTTAAAGAAGTGACAGAACCCCACAACAGCCTTTTGGCCCCTCAATAGTTTCCCCTCTCAGTTGTCTGCAATAAGAGAACTGACCTGTGGCAGAATAGATTGGCGTTTTAGGTCCCCGTTTAGTTGAACGGAAATGTTTGTCCTCCGTGCTTTCACTCTCGGGTTGATTTCCTCGTGCGATAATGCAGGGTCGGGACACTCCTGCAGAGGGCCAGACTGAGAACGTTCTCAGCCTTGTGGGCCATATGGTCTCTGGCAACTCCTCGGCCTCGCCGCCGTAGCAGCAGGAGAACCGCGCAGACAGCACGTGGACCATGGGTGTGGCTGGGCTCCTGTACATCAGGCAATTCCCACTACTCTCCAAGTAATGTTCTATAAAGATGCCGAAAACACTGAATTAGCAAAGAGTGAACCATTTTGTGTCATAATAACCCGGAAACAATATGTGTGTTTGCGGGTGGGGGAGGCGTGAAGGGGGGGTGCAGAAGGGCTGCTGTATTAGTTTCCTATCGCTGTTGTAACAAATTACCATAAACTGGTGGCTTCAGAGAACAGAAGTTCATTATCTTCCAGTTACATAGAAGTCCTGCCCGGTCCTACACTGATCTGCCCAGCTCCAGTCAAGGCTCCGGGGAGAATCTCATCCTTGCCTTTTCCATGCCCACAGGCCACCTGCGTTCCTTGGCTTGTGGCCCCTTCCTCCATCTTTGAAATCATCAGTGTAGCCTCTTCCAATCTCTTTCTGACTTTGACCCCGCTGCCGCCCTCTCATAGGACCCTGATGATGACCTGGGGGTTCCCAGATAACCGAGGATAATCCCCCATTTCAGAGTCTGTAATCACACCTGCAGCATCCCTGCTGCCACAAGTCCCAGCGATTAAGACTCGGACCTCTTTGGGGAGCCATTCATTGGCCTGCCACACTGTAACTTCAACTAGCGGTCAGAGTGACATCGGGGAAATTTCTTCCCAGGCCAAGCCTCAGTTTCCTCGTGTGTGAGATGCAGCCCCCTTAGTTTCATCTTTCAGCACTGGGGTTCCCCCTGTAAAGGTGTCGGGTCAAAGTTTCTGTTCACAGGACACCCACAGTCCCGGGGTCTGGAAGACGGGGCGCGGACGTGCGACCTGGTTCTCTCCCCAGATGGACCGGCCTGCTGTGCTTTTATTTTGTTTTGTTTTTGTTGCTTTTTGGTACATGAGCTCTTTCAAACAGAAACTTGGTCACTGCAGTGAACAAAATGGAAATATCTTGCAGTCTTCCCAGTGGTGCCTTCTAGTGCTTTCCTCTGGGGCAGAGGCTAGGATTGCCCTTGGCTGTGGGAACCAGAGGCTGGGTTCCAACCCAGCTCCACCCCTCACAGGCCAGGAGAACCTGGGCGAGCCTCAGTGTCCTGCTCTGTAACCACTGTCCCGCTGCACAGGGGCTTCGTGCAGAATCAGTAAGAGAGGCGATCAAAGGGGCTAGCGTGGTGCATGGTGCAGAGCCAGCCCACCAGAACATGTGCTCCCAAATGTGCACTCACTGCTCACACACTTTAAAAAAAGACCCTCACTCAGCCGGTGTGGCTCTATGGTTGAGCATCGACCTATGACCAGGAGGTTCCGGTTCGATTCCTGGTCAGGGCACATGACCGAGTTGCAGCTCGATCCCCAGTGTGGGGTGGGGTGTGCAGGAGGCAGCTGATCAATGATTCTCTCATCATTGATGTTTCTGTCCCTCTCTCCCTCTCCCTTCTTCTCTGAAATAAATAAAAAAAGCACACACACACACACACACACACACACACGCACACATATAAAAGACCCTCCTCCGCTTTCCAGCATCAGTAGTTACAACTGATAAATCAATATTTGCCTTAACAATAGCACCTCTTTTCCTGCAAAGAAACACCAGAGCGTCTCCATTGGGTCAAACATGCTCAGAGCTGCAGCTTAAAAACAAGACAAAACAAAGCAAAATCCCCAACCGGAAAGGATGCGGAAGCTGCTGGTTTTCCTTAGGGATCTCGCTAGTGCCACCCAACAAGAAACCTGGCATTTCAGCAGCACCGCCTCTGAGTGGCTGAAGGAAGCATGTCTTTAGGTGGTGTGGGCCCAGCTCATAAGAAGAACCCCAAAGCCAACAGCTGAGGGGCCGCTGGGTGGCTTTGTGGGGACAGAAGAGTGATGGAGGTAGGGCCAGACTTACCTGCATCCAAGGTCTAGTTCTGTCCTCCCTAGCTGTGTGACCTCGGGCAGTAGCTGAGCCTCTCTGTGCTTCGTCTCTTTATAGGGAGATAGGCATTGTGTCCACCTTATCAGAATGCTGTGATGACGAAGAAAGTGAATTCATGGAATGTGCTTAACCCAATACCTGGCGCCAAGCTTAGGAATGTTAGCAATTGGCTGGTGTTTTTTTACATGATAAGTTGGCTTAACATACTGGCTAGGTGCATGGAGCATTTTTCATCTTGAAAACAGATGCTTAGTTTAAAAAGGGGAAGGGTGGGAGGGGGAGGAGCTAAAGGCTATGAACAGGTAGTTACTCGGGGTAACACAGAGACGACACCCTCCGTATAAAAAGAGGTCCAGCCCCACCAAATGCCTGTGAAATGCTCTCAAACACCCCTGGATGTCAGTGTTCACACATCACAGCGGCAAGGATTTCAGAGACTGGTAACATTTGGAGCTAGAGAGGTACGGGCAAATGGCCTGCTGGGGAACAGTGGCCTGGGTCCCCCTAGAACACCAGCTGACCCTCACTCTTGGTGAGTGAGTGGCCCCAGAAATACAGGGGCCAGTGGGTACACACACACTGCCGAGGCGCTCACTCAGCATCGTCGGGAACCTGGACATACCCTGCGTGGCCACCTGGCAATGGCCAGGCGCAGGGTGAGGTGACCCCATCCGCAGGCTGCCCAGCCACCGACTGGGCTCATGGGAGCTCCCGAGAGTGACAGTAACTGTCTGTGCAAAGCCGCAGCCACGCTCTCAGTGCACATGCTGTGTCCTGCTGCTCATGGGGCGGCTTTGGTCTTTCCTCTAGTGAGCAGCTGGGGAAACGCAGGTGCTGTGGTGGCAGCAGGTCACCCAGGATCTCTGAGTTCATGAGCGCCAAGTTGGATTTGAACCCACTGCCTGGTTCCAGACTGTGAACTCTGAAACTCCGGGCTAATTGGAAGCTTAGCCCTGAAAAATGTGGCCTATTGAACAAAGGAGGTTGCAAGAAAAGGGGCTATCATTACCCAGTGTTACATATAAACAAATACACAATGAAATGGCATCGCCCTCCCTCCACTCCAAACTCGTCCCCTCCTTCGTCCTTCTTCCTGCCAGCACCCCACAGAGTGCTGATTGCTCAGGAGAGCGGTCTCCGCTGCTCTGGGTCTCCAGCACGCGGATGGATGTTGGTGACCAGCAGGACTGGGTACATGTTTGAATGGGTGAACAAATGAATGAACCCATCACCTTAATCTTAACCCTGAAAGCATTTAGCCACTAGGGTGCAGATGGGGACCCGGCAGCTTGGTGTTGCTGACTGATGGCGAGGACAAAGTGGGTTGGAAAGTCGTGTGGACAGCAGGAGCCTGAGACCCCCCGAGTTTGGGGGGCAGCATGCCTGCTGCTGCCCCATTGCTTCGCACAGCATCCACACCAAGCACTTGCAGTGAGCTAGACAACAGCGTCATAAAGCTGGAAGCTAAATTTCTTCTGGCAGCAGAGCGGAAGACTGCTGGCAGCCCGTAGCTGTGTAAATTAAAACAATAAGCTGGTTTTTTTAAAAAAAATATTTCTAAACACGCATACACATGAATTAACTCATCACAAGACCGTCAATGAAAGAGAGAGACGCAGGCTGTATGCCCCATACCTGTCCTAATTCTCGGCTGCAGCGAAAGCCACCACCGCCTTCCAAGGGGCTCTAGGAAGAGCGTCTGTCCTCATGGGGATTGGACCCGAAGAGTTTCCACCGCAGCCGAGCAGTGAGGACGCGGGCACACTCCCTGCACACCGTCTTCTCTGTGGAAAGGGGGGTTGGCTGCAGCTGTAGTTAATTTACTTCTGATTAGTCTAACCTTTCCCCCTCGGAGGAAGTGGTTTAGCAGGAGGGGAAAATGCGGTCACAATATTGTTTTATGACTGTTTATCTTCAGAGCCCAAGCGATGCTGATTGCAAATATTTATGTGCATTTTAAAAATCACGACTCACGTTTGGAATGCACTAAAAAAATGTGAAATCAGATTTCGGGTAAGATCTAGCAATTTTGGAGGATTTCAAAGTCGTAACCAAGTTATCTGTACCAGCCCCCTGGGACTAATCGCATCAAGGCAGCAATTAGGCCAGTGGGATCCAAATGCAGAATATTACGTTCCGTTTGGCTTTGGACGGCTCGTCTTGGTTGTACATGTACATTATTAATGTCTAGTCTGGAAATCCAAGCCTCAGCATATGTTATATTGAAGAAACTATCTCCAACTGAGAAAACATTGCATTTCTGTTAGAAACGCTGCTTTCCCCGTAGAGAAGGGATTCGCTAGTTGTCAAAGGAAAAGCTGCAGACATAGTCTCCCCACCTGCCACCTTGTCGGGGGCCAGCTACCCTGAGCTGACTGGTGGCCCTATCTCTTCTCATTCTTTCCTTCTCCCCAACAGGAACTGCTCACATAGCTGCTGTCCAGTGAGGTTCTTGGGCCCCTGAAGACAGCACTGGGGAGGGCAAGGGGTCTCCTATCATGGGCATCTCTCTGGCTTTAGAGTTGCACAGACTTGGGGTTGAATTCTGTCAGTTGCACTGTAGCATAGGAAGAGTGACTTAACTTCTGAGACTCTGCACCTCCTTTGTAAAATGGGGGAAACAGCACTCAGTACTTCATTGCTTGCAAACTGGCCTAATAAAAGAAAAGGAGAGTTATCGACTCAAGGAAATGGGAAGCCAAGGGACAGCTTCAGGCTCGGCCGCATCCAGGGAGATCTGTATGTCATCAGGCCTGCACTTCCTCCTCCCTCATCTCCTTCTCTGACATTTGTTTCCCACTGGGCACTGGCCTCTTCTACCCTATTAGGGTCTGTGACTGGGGTCTGTGAATGGAACTGACAAAGGACAGACTAACAGGAGAAAGAGCATACACATGTTATTTGATATTGCTATTTTTACATGGCATGGGAGCTTCATTAGACGAAGTTAGGCCTGAGAGCTTATATGTTACTGAGACAAAGAACAATAAGTTGTGGTGATGCATTAAGACAAAGGAAAAGAGTTGGAGCAAAGGGCAGTGAAGTGTGGGGAAGGGACCAGGAGATGCCCAGGGAACCAATGGAAGAGAAGAGTTGTTTTAGTAGGTTTGTTCGTACAGATTCAGCCTGATGTGCATTCTCCATCTCTAGCGATAGAATGTCCTCTTCCAGGCACGGGGAGGGCATCTTCCCTGTGTGAACCACCCAGCGTTTCCACTCCGCTTCTTCGGGCCCCAGACAAGATTTTCCTTTCTCCAGAGCGCCGGATTCCACCTTCTGTATCGGGGTCTGTCCTCTGCTCCCGGCAACAGCCGAGCTGTTGAGGGCTATGGGAGACACACAGCTGGGCAGTGTCCACGCGGCTCAGCAGGCGCTTCCAGGAAGTGGGGTGCCTGGGTCCAGTGTGATTTTGACACTCGCTGAACATTGCCATCTTAGATGGATGTGTATTTAAACTGAGTCCTGAGGCAACAGTGGCCAGAGCAGTTCCTGGTTGGACTCGGTGAGAAGAAATGTGATGAATGACACAAAACAAGCAAAGCTTCCCCAGCCCCTCAGTGGGCTGCACCAGTCCCCTGGATTCTCGGCTCCATCGAATCATTATCGGTCTTTAAATTATAGAACGTGGTTTGTGAAATTGTATACGTGAGTGGGGAAAATCTGATGAATGTGTGCTAAGCATCCAAGTAAACTGGCCTGTTGAGGAATAAAAAGGATAACTAAAAGGAGGCCCATGTTCAAATCTGGAGAAAAATACTGAGAATAACTGCACTAATAGAAAATTGTTATCTACTCTGTGTTGAGCGCTGGCAATGTACACAGCTCTTCAGACACATCATATAATTCAATTCCCTACCAACCCCGGAGCAGGGGCCATGGGCCTCCCCATTTCACAGATGAGAAGAGTGAGGCTTCAGGAACTGAGTTGTAGAGTGGGGCTTTGGATCCAGGTCTAACTGACTCTACATTAAGGCTCTAAACCCTCCCACACCGCACCTGCTTCCTCCACGGCATCACAGTCTCTAAAAGACTCTGCAAAGGGCATGAATATTTTCTTCTGTGATGCTGAACGCAACATCCCGTGTCATCTCCACACAAGGAAGGGAGCAATGATCTCCTGAACTTGGCCTTGCAGCCAGGTAATCCCACTCGTGCCTCCCTCCTGTGGGAGCTGGCTTTCTGGCGTGGCTCTGCCGGGCGGGGGCGCAGGCCTCCACTCCAGTGAGACAGCGTTAGTCCCCACAGCCCGCAGCTCCCGGGGCGGTTTCTGTTCCCAGGGGATGACTCCATGTTGAGGAAAGAAAAGGAAGGCCGCAGAGGATGAGAGGCGGCCGTGTGCGTGGAGAGCGCTCTCTGGCTGGGGAAGGGTCCGTGCAGGCTGAAGAGCCTTCTTTCTGAAAGAATGAATTGACGTGGCGCTTACTGCAGCTTTTTTGTTGATTTCTCTTGACGATGTCCATGTTCTTAAAAAATGATAGTCCGTCTGAAACTGATACAGACAGCCTGGGGAGTTGGATTGGCCCCCGGTAATTGGAAAGAGGAACTCTATGATGGCATTCTCCGAGGGGGGAAAAGGCAGCCCATTTATGGAGGACTCCTGGCAAAAAGTGAGGTCTGGGCTCCTTTCTCAAACCAGTCCTCAAACTCAGGACTTCCATTCCCCTTTTACTTTAAAGAGCAGACGTTAGTGAGTGTGGGATGCCGGACCTCATTGTCACTGCCAAGGACATCAGTTTCTTGACTTTGTCTCTGTCTGGACAGCAGGTCCCGAGGCGACAGGGTGAGAAGGAAGTGCAGATGCGAGACAGCAGCAGTTCCTGCCTCTGAAGTGGGGCCATGTGTTCACATGGAGGGGCGTGGCGAGTGTGAGACCACGCCCAGGACATGCTAGCACACTGTTGGCATGTGGTGCGAAGACAATACTTGGTTGTCGCTGCTGCTGGTATTTTGTGGCTTGCGATGGACATATCTCTATAACAAGGCAAGAAAGTGAAATATAGAAAAAAAATTTTGGTGATAATGTGTGGCCCATCCAATTTGGGGGAAGTATGTTAGAATCCACCTTATTTAAAATATGACACAGGCCCTAGCTGGTTTGGCTCAGTGGATAGAGCGTTAGCCTGTGGACTGAAGGGTCCTGGGTTCAATTCCAGTCAAGGGCACATGCCTGGGTTGCGGGCTCGATTCCCAGTAGGGGGCGTGCAGGAGACAACCTATCAATGATTCTCTCATCATGGATGTGTCTATCTCTCTCTCCCTCTCCCTTCTTCTCTAAAATCAATAAAAATATATTTTTTAAAAATATGGCACAGTACTACCCCCACCCCAGCGTCCATTCTAATCCCCATAACCTATGACTATGGAACCTTACACAGTAAAGGGAAGTTCACGTCGCAGGTAGAATTCAGGTTGTTGCTCAGAGCCTATGCTGGCTGCCAGGTGAGCCCAGTGACATCACAAGATCCTTAAAAGCGGAAGAGGAGGCATCCATCGGCCCCGTTGATTATTTTCCCGATTTTTGATCTCTGGCTCTTCATGTATAAGCTCTTGGGATGGGTTAAGGGGGTGGAGCTTCCTGCCACCAGCTCTGTAGCCTCAGGTGACAGCTAGTGGTGCCAAAGTTGTCCTCTGTCTCCAATATTGAACCAAAAAAACAATAACACCAACACCCTATGTAAAACAGGAAATGGGTTCTTGGGGAAAGGAAAAGAATTCTCACATAGAAAGTCCCAGCTCTGTGTAGAATTGTAAACCACGATATCCTCACCCTCTCCCTCCATTGGCATCTGAGAAATCCCGCAGCTCTGCTCCTAGAGAAGGACCCGGCCGCCTGATTTACATTTCAGACGCGCAGGCTGTCAGAGGCAATTCATGCGCCTCCACGGCTGGCGTTTTCCAAAAGATCAATTATGCACTGACATCTCCGAGCACGAGGACTGCTTGCAGCCGCCACGCGAGGCCGAGACGTGGTGAGAATCTGGCCTTGAGCGCAATGCGGAAATCCATGCTCAGATGGCTGGGAAATGAAGGCGTTCCGAAGGTCTCCGGGCTGCGAGGCGGCTGTCACTGGCTCCCTGTGATGGGTGGGTGTCCCAAACCCGAGGAGGTGGCCCTTTCTCCTCCCCTTTCCCTGAGCAGCTCTGCTGTTAGCTTTCCGGGTGGGAGCCACCACCGCCACCCTCTGTCCCGGGATTCAAGGGCTGGGAGGCTTTGGAGGTGTCCCCAACAGTCCACCCCCAACATCTGTCAGGAGAGACGCGGCTCGTCAACAACGGCCACGTGATGGCTCCCACAGCCTGTGCTGCTTCTGACACCCAAGGCATAAATTAAATCCTAAGCGAGCGCTTCCTGACAGCGCGTGATGACAGGTGTTGTGAACGAGTTGGCACAGGGGCCACTGCCCCACATAGCGATTGTCAGTCACGCCCTGGGGACCGTGTCTAGCCGGCAGGAGAGCACGCTTCGCTTATGTGGGTGGGACCGGCTCCCACCTGCCTCGGGTCCCACGGGTGACATCGTGGCCCCATGGGGTCATCGCCTCTCCCACCTGTGGCCGGGCTGATGGCCGCAGTGTGAAGTCGGCGCCCAGGTGCCCCTACAGGGAGCACTTCTCACTCCATCCTCGAATCGATGCCTGGTTTTGATTCCTGCTCCAGCCACCGAAGCGCCACTGAAAGTGACAGCAAGGCAGAGGCATCCCAAACTGAGCGGAAATCCCGGAGGAAAGAAATCATACGTGATATTCAAGAAACAAAAGGTATCAAACTGGCCGTCCTGGGAAATGTAGAACTTTGTTGGACTTCCTTACATGTGGGTTACAGTTTATTTCACTTTTTTGAAGTTGCATGTAGCAGAATTGCAGATGGCTAGTCCTCGGCTTCCCAGACCCCTCCGCCCCCCTCCACCCTGTAGCCAGGGTGTCTCATCCCTCTCTCCACGGCTCCGGCTGGCAGCTTTCCGACTCCAGCCTTCAGGAGCAGGTGACAGCCCCTCGCGTGAGAGCTTGGAGAACATGCTGGTCGACCTGGCCTCCCCAAGCTGCCCACGACCTGTTCTGCCCCACCCCTCACCCCCGCAGACCACTTGTCACAAGTCTGCTTGCTCCCTGTCTCGGGGGGAATGTACACCCCCTGGGGCAAGAAGCCTGTGCAGCTCACTCACCAGGACAGTCGCCGATGCCTGGCCGGGCGCCTGTGCGGGAACGAGCTCTGTGGGCACTTGCCGAGTGAAGTGAATGGCTGTGGAAACCAGACTTGCGTGGGCCCTTGGCACCCCCTGCCCCTGCCCAGTGGGTGCTCCTCTGCTCAGAGCCTTGGAGGCATGGAGGCCAGGGGAGTGTGACAGCTGCCAGAGTGCATCAGGGTCCTGTGGGCCCGCAGAGCCCAGCAGCCCCGCCCCGTGTCCTGTGCTCAGCCTGGGTCTGCGCCAGCTACAGTGGCTGCCGCCATCTCCGTGGGGGGCGTTTTCAGGAGCAGGTTGAGGCCGGCCAGGTCACCTCTGTGCCGTCTCTCCTACTCTCTGAGGGCAGAGCCCGGATGGAGACTGCACGGCTGGGCCCTGCTGCCCGCCTGTGCGCACTGAGCCCTGGGAGGGTCTGAGGAAGGGCACCGACCCCCTTCAATGGGCTTGGGAAACGCGCCAGGAAGGAGCGAACTCTCCTTTCAAATGTCTCTCCGTCTTTTACTACAACTCCATGGAGAAGAGGAGGGAGGGGTGAACGTCAGTCGGGGAGTGACCCTCAGCCCTCAGGCACCAGCGTCTAAGGGAGAGTCCAGATTGATTAACCAGGCAGGCAGTTGTTGAGTAAAATCCTCTGCGCCGTGCCTGAACCTAAAGCCTAGCTGTGTCGTCTCTAAATGCCCTCCTAACTTTCCCTCCCCCCTGGGAGGCAGCAGGAAGTTATCATCCCAGACCTCCACGTTCCAGTCCAAAATATTTCCTTGGCTTGGCTGCCTTGAGCCTAGCACTATGGAGCGACGTCCCCTCCTCCCCGACGCAGACTGGGTCTTCCGGGAGGGCCATGGTCCACAAAAGAGGTCGTGTGCATCCAGCTCTGTCCAATAGGACTACAGTGTGGGCCATGTTGGAATCTCCCATTTCTAGCAGCAGCTGAATAGAAAGAATAAAGGAACAGGTGACATCAATGTTTTTATTGTGTACTAGAGGCCTGGTGCACAACATTCGTGCACTGGGGGGGGGGGGGGGTCCCTCAGCCCGGCCTGCACCCTCTCACTGTCCAGGACCCCTCAGGAGGTGTCCACCTGCTGGCTTAGGCCCACTCCCCCCAGGGAATGGGCCTAAGCCAGCAGTCAGACATCCCCCAAGGGGTCCTTAGTGCTGCTGCGGAGGTAGGAGAGGCTCCCACCACTGCCCCTGCGCTCGCCAGCCATGAGCCTGGCCTCTGGCTGAGCGGCCCTCCCCTGGTGGTCAGTGCTCATCATAGTGACCGGTCATTTTGCCATTCAGTCAATTTGCACATTAGCTGTTTAGTATATAGGATAAAACGTATGACATGAAGTCTACCATCTGAACCACTTTTCAGCATATAGTTCATAGTGTTATGCGTATTCACATTGTTGCCAAACAGATGTAGGCGATAGTAACTTTAATAATGCAGTATTTAACCCAGTCTATTGCGAGCATTATCATTTCAACATCAGTTGTTTCTTAAGTCTTTGCAAACTGGTGTGTGTGTTCACACCGATGGCACACCGCCATCCAGGCACTAGATTTTCCATGGAAATGCTCACCTCTGCTTAGATTCTGTCAGCTTACAGTTGAAAACGCGGACGGACACACCCAAGGGGTTCCCAGCACACTGAAGAGTTTTCCGGTACCCTAGCTGTCAGTCTTTAGCATGAAACTAATTGAAGTTGAATGAAGTTAAAACTTCAGTTCCTCCATGTCACTGCCAGCCTCGAGTCAGGGCTCCATAGCCGCACTCGGCTGGCGGCTGCCCTGCTGGACAGCGCAGGTCAAGAGCTGCTCGAGAGCCAGCGCTTTGGAAGTGGCAGCTGCTGTTGTTCCTGGGAACAGCAGAGCGAGAGGAAATGGAAAGTTCCTCCTCCTTGACCCGAACCTGACAGTGACGGGAGCTGGGAGGGTCCTGGGCCCACCGAGCCCCAGCTCGGGGCCAGCCCACCCACCCGCGAGAGGAAAGGTCTTCTCCTGGGCGCAGGGGCTCCTGCACGGAGCCGCGGACCCCAGGTAATGAGGAGAGGCTGGAAGAGAGACTTCAGACTGAAATTAAGACTCACCTGCTCATTTTACCCCTAGAAGATCATTTCAGCAACTTCCTCCGGGAGATTGTGAAGGGAAGTCATTATCCAGAGGAGGGGGAGGAGTGACCATCCACGTGGATCCCAGATGCCGCCCCTCCGCCCTCGCCGGGAGGGCTGGGGGCAGGGGTGGGTGTTTACTGGGTCATTTAACCAGGTTCCTATTTTTAAGTTTCTTTTTCCACGATTAGTTCTTGCCCCTAATTGTTCCCATGCTCATGAGAGGCAGCCCCGAACTTCCTCTGCCGCCCCATGTCAGGGTCGGGGCGGCTCCTCTAATTGCCCGTGTCCCGCCTGTCCCCCCCACCCCCAGTCTCCAGGGCAGGCCCATTCCCACATATGCTTCCAGAACCATCTTAATGGCGGGCAGCAGCGCCCAGCTGACGGCATATGTCTAGCTGCTCGCCGGGGTTGGCCAAGCGTGCAATATCGTGTTACATGAATGGGAAGGTCAGTCCCAAACAAGCAGCTTTTGACAAGCGCCGGCTTAAGGATTTGCTGTTAAATGGGGCTGCATGCAGGGGGTGCGGGTAATGGGCTTCTTGTCCAGCCCTCTCCTCTGTCTCCGTTCTGCATTGATTAGAAAGTTTTCCGTCTCCCAGGACAACGCTCCTCCATTAAAAACGCCTTTGCAGCCACTGGGGTTCCTGGACCCAGATCAGCAGCTGGCCCGGAGCAGGGAAAATGTGGGTTCAGGTCTCCTGATGTCGGGGGAGAGCCCTGCTGTGGCCAGAGTGCGCTTGGGGGAGCCCCACACTGCTCACAAACACATTTATGCTCCATTAACCCTGGGCAGGCGCGAGGGGCAGATGGCGGCACCGGAGAAGGAGAAGGAGGGAGGCTGCGCTGCTCTCACCTGGCCCCGCGCTGGAGAGACGATAGACGTGGGCAAACCCACGGCCACCGCCCACCTGCTGGGGCCTGACAGCCCACCTGGCCCACAGGCACCTGCACAAACTCCACTCCGGAAATCAAGGCTCACAGCCAGCCACGGGCCTGGAGAATGTTCTGGACATAAACCAAAGTGCCATTCAGGGTGCCTTTTTAATGACAGGACAGGACATTTACTGAGCACTTTGTAAGTCCCCGTGCTGAATGGAGGGCATCACCTGGACGAACTGATTTAACCCTCTCAACAGCCCCCTGAGGCCAGCGCTACACCCACCGTAGAGCCGAGAAAATGGGGCCAGAACAACAGAAATAACTTACCAAGATTTGCTTCAGCCAGTTTCCCTCCCTCACTCCCTCCCTCCCTCCCTCCTTCCCTCTCTCCCTCCCTTTTTTCCTTCCTGATAGAAGCTGCTTTTGAAAAAGCTAACAGCGTAAACGTGAACTAGGTAAGACATGAAAGTGTCCCAAGCCTGTGCTCTATTCCTCTCCTCGTGCTGCTAACCGTCCGGGAGTGTCAGGTGTGCAGTGTTTTAGTGAAAACTCATTCATTCAACAGCATCCCATGAGAATGCGGTACCTGCCAGGTTATGCTTTGGGCGTCAATGAGGGTCTCAGCGTGGGCACTGCTGACACTGGGCCGGATCCTTCTCTGTTGTGGGGGGCTGTCCTGTGCCCTGTAGGCTGTTCAGCATCATCCCTGGCTTCTACCCACCGACACAAGTCGCAACCCACCCCCACTGTGACAACCAGAAATGTCTCTCGACGTTGTCACCTGTTCCCTGAGCCAACGCCGCCCCTACTGAGAACCACTGTCCGGCCCTGCCAAGGCATTAGGGGTGAGTTAATTAAATGTTTGACCAAATATAGCAGACTGATTTTTAAAAATCTTTTAAAATATATTTTTATTGATTTCAGAGAGGAAGAGGGGAGAGAGAGGAACATCAATGATAAGAGAGAGTTATTATCAGCTGCCTCCTGCACGCCCCACACTGGGGATCGAGACCACAACTCGGGCATGTGTTCTGGCCAGGAATTGAACCGTGATCTCCTGGTTCATAGGTTGATGCTCAACCACTGAGCCACACCAACTGGGCGCAGGCTAATTTTTAACTTGATAATTTTGTATGGCCCACAAAAGTTGTTATAAACATCCAGTGGCCCTTGGCAGATAAAAGGTTCCCCACCCCTGTCTAGAGACACAGCCGGTGTGGTTCTTCGAGAGCTCTTCCCTTAGCGCGTCATCCTGCCCCTCCAGCATCCTGACCCTTCAGCTCCCACAAGCCTACTTCACGCTGGTTGCATCAGATTCCAGAGTTCAGTGGTGTCAGAACTCAGCGAGCCTCCCATGAGCAAACATCTGGGCTGGTTTCCACTGTTCCCCCATGCGTATCAAAGCCGAAATTGTTCACACCTACATCTGCACACACACATTTGAGTGTCTCTACGGGACACGTCTGTTTAAGGAAAATTGTTGGATCAAAGGTGTAAGCATTTAAATGTTGGCTACAAAATGCCAACATCCCCTCCAAAAAGAGGGCTGTTCCAATGTGCCCTTCACCAAGAAGCCATGGAGAAAAGCGTTCTAAAAGGGAATTTGTGGAACATGCTAGAAAACAGAGGTTATGCAGTGTTTCATTCAGAGGGGCTCTTATGTCTTCTGCTTACACTTTGCTGGTAACATTTTCAAAACCTATGTGAACATAACTACTCAAAATGGGCACTTAAAATTTTCCAATGTGAGCACGTACAAGCTTAGTGTCTATGCTTTCAAAAATTAAGTTATTGAATAAACTAAAAGGGGCTCTGTGTTCAACGATAGCAAATCATATGCGATGCTTTTCATCATGCTTAGTTCACGTTACCGTGTATCTTGGGGGGTCGCTCCATCTCGGTGTATAAAAAGCCTCATTCTCTTTCTAACAGCACCGAGCATTCTGTGGAGCAGCTGCTTCATGCTCTACCTACTCAGCCCCAGGCAGCGCACACTTAGGTCGTGTCCAGTCTCTTGCTACTGGGAACACACTGCCAAGTCTATCCTGTGCACACCTGTCTCACAGGTGGGCTGTATTTGTAAGATAAATTATCCAAGGTGGGGATGCTTGGCCAAAGACTGTGTCTTTTTAATTAAATCTATTGCCTAGTTGTGCTCCCTTGGAGTTGCATGAATTGGTACCCTGAGTGCCTGACACACTTCCATCACCACCAGAGACCCATCTGTGTCAACAAGTTCTTCCACCAAGTCGGGGCAGAAGGGCCCATTAGCAGCAGAAGGCTCCAGAGGTCCAACTTGACCTGGTGCCTGATTTTAAGGCCCAAGGAGCAGTGAATGTTCGCCGCGGCTCAGGGAGGGGTGGTGATGCCAGAGGCGGTCTGGGAAATGCAGAGTCTCCTAACGAAGTGCCAGGTCCAGTTGTGTCTCCTCCGGAAGACAGATGAGGACAGAGAAGTCCCCTTCTTGTCAAAGCAGCCTCCCAGGAAAGTTGGGGGAGGGGGAGGGAGGAGGTAAGGAGAAGGGAGGGCGAGGGGGGGCTTCCCTGCTGGCCCAACTCCCTCTGTCTCCATCTAAGAGGAGGTTAGCCCAGGGGGCGCACCCTCAGGTCCCCACTCCACCAGCACTTGGTAGAAGACCTGTTGACACAGATGGGTCCCCAGTGGTGATGCAAGTGTGAGCCACAGTCTGCCCATCATTGGTGGGGGCCAGGACACTCGGGCCAACCAGCTGACCATTGCTAGGCTCGGGATGGACAGGCCGGTGGCTGGTCTTGGGAATCTGTTCAGCATTTTAAAATGTGTTCTCAGATTTCCGCCCCCCCCCCCCCCCCCCCCCCCCCCGCCCCTTGCAGCAGGGGAAGGCTGAGTCCATGGCTTCTGAGACTGGCTCTCCCCCTTGGATGCACCTTCCGGGGGAGCAGCCTGTGGAGGGCCTGTGGGGAGGGGCTGAGAGAACCAGCAACCAGCACCCACTTGTCAGCCTCAGAACTGGACCCACAACCCCAGCCAAGCCTTCGGTTGACTGCAGCTTTGGCCAAGTTCTTGATGTAGCCTCGTGAGAGACTCGGAGCCAGAGCTGCTCAGCTAGCCTGCTCCTGAATTCCTGATCTGTGGAAACTGGAAGAACAATCCGTGGTGGTTGTTTTAGGCCACCGAGGTTACACGGCAGCTGGTGACGAGTGCCTGTGACCAAGAGGATCAACTCCTTGAAGAGCTCCGTTGCCGGCACCTTTGCCTCTTTTCATGTCTCATCCCTGCAAGGAGGCAGAGGTCCTTTCCAGACCCTGAGGTGTGGGACAGAGAGAAGATTGTGAAATCTCCCATGAGGCCAGCATGGAGGCGGTGTGGCCATCACAGGTCAGCAGGGTTTGTGTGCTGTATTCTCCACCTTCACCACCACCTCATCACTTTGGGGCCTGGGAGCATTCTGTGACTTCACTTACCCTCACCTGTCTCATCTGTCAAATGGGTTGATAACCAAAGGCTGGTGTGGGTCCAGAAAAGTTCTTAACATCCCTTCATCTGCCATGCAACCATCCATCCACTCAGCAAACTTACATTGAACACCTACGAATTCCCAGGTACCATACAAGGTGCTAGGGTTGCAAATGAGAACAAATAAGGGAATCCCATTCTGACGGGAGAGATGGACGGGTACCATGTGATGTGATGTGGCTGAGACAGGGCTGCAAACTCACAGTGAGGAGAGAGGCCTCCTCTGCAGAGGGAGGAGCACAGACATGACAAGCGACTCCTGGGTGGACACCTGCTGCTCAGGGACCACAGAGTCAGGCAGTGTGCCAGCCTCCTGCTCCGCCATGAGGCCTGGAAGTGGAATCAGAGAAGCTCTGGATGTTAGAACAGACGTCCTGACAACCCAGCGGGCCACAGGTGCTAAATAAGACCCAAGACCATACAGATCCTCACTCCTTGACCTTGCCTACTTCTTCCTGCCCCAGGGCCTTTGCACACGCTGTTCCCCCTCTGCAGAGCTCACTCCCGTCCCACCCCTCCTCTAGCTCAGGGAGTGGTGAGCTCCTCATTCTCTGTTCTGCAGCCCTTGTTTCCTTCCTGGTACTTCCCACGTTGTCCTCATGCTATCTGTTACTGTAGTTCCTCTTCTTTTTTCTCTATCTTCCCTATCATGATGTGAGCCCCACCCACAAGGGAAGGAACAGTGTCTTGTGCACCACTGTAACCTCAGGGCCAAAGAGTACCTGGTACTGAAGAAAAGAGTTGGATGGAGCAATGAATGAATGTGTTAGTCAGTGTATATTCTTTTTAAAAAAATACGTTTTTATTGATTTCAGAGAGAGAAAGGGAGAGGGAGAGTTAGAAACATGGATGAGAGAGAATCATTGATGCTGCCTCCTGCACGCCCCCTACTAGGGATCCAGCCTGCAACCTGGGCTTGCCCTGACCGGGAATCAAACCTTGACCTCCTGGCTTATGGGTCAATGCTCAGTGTATATTCTTTCCTCATTTATCTTTACATCTTAACTTCACGGAATTGTTGGCCTCATGATTGCCTGCCCATCATCATCACCCCACTCCACCCACAGACGCCCACACTTGGTTTCTCCTTACAGGCAGCCGGGTCCATCCTTCTGTGCGTGGGGAAGGTGCTGCCTGCCCAGCCCAGGATGTGAATGAGGAGGGTTCTAAACCAATTATGGTGATTCCACTCCTCTTCTCAGTGGCTGGTGTAGGCATTTGCATATGGTGCAGCCCTGGCCAATCAGATTTCAGGGGAAGCCTCCTAGGACTAGGACGCCGCTGCCCAAGCTGGGGTGTGTTCAGGAATTACTGGGCATCCGGTGAGATGCTGACTCAGGTTCGGCAGGCCTGGGTGGGACACGGATGATGCTGCCGGTCTGTGGGCCACACCTTGAGTTACGAGGTCCTAGGGAGTTTCTGGGAAGGGTTTTCCTCCCCTGTAGAAAGAGACGCACAAAGAGAAGCTGTCTTCTCTTGTGCTGTTGGGCAAGCAGCTGAAATTGTGATTGACCACAGCTGGATAACCTGGGACAAAACCAACATGGGAGGGGGCAGGGCAGGGAGAAATACGGAAAGCCCTGGGTCTGGATGACAACGTGAGGTCTTAACCAGCCTTGGAACTGCTCATGTGGGACAATAAATGCTGATTAAAAAAAAAAAAGCTAATTTGAGTTTGGGACTCTATTGCAGTCCAAAGCATCATGACTGATGCTTTACATAATCTGGTGTAGAGCATAAAAGATTGACCTTTGAACCAGTCCAATCTGGGGATTTATCTCTGCCTCTTGGTGGCACTGCCACCCCTCAGCCTTGCCAAGCCTCAGTCTCTTGTCTATTCCACGGGTTGTTCTGTCAGTGAGAAAAGGCATGTGAGCCAGAGCCCTGGGGCACGGCCCTGTCCCGTAGGCCACACACAACAGGAGTAAACAGGTGACGTTAACTTTATAATCCAATTTATTTAGCTCAAAGTAGGACCACTTCAATATGCAATCAATTTAAAGACACACATTTCCTATCTATTTCTTGGTGCTGGGTGTGTATTTTACATTACCACGTGTCTGCTTCCGACCAGCCGCATGTCACCTGCTCAGGAGCCACGCGTGGTTGTTCCTGTTGAAGAGAGAGCCATGGAGAAGACACTCCGGGTTTCCAGACACAGTGACTCCCAAGCTGGGAGCCTGGTGGAAGGCTGCTGCTGAGAGCCCCAGGCCGCTCTCCCCTGCACGGTCTGCAGGAAAAGCTCCTGGGACAGCGAAGAACGCAGCATTTCTCAGCAGCCCAACTGGGACTTAGCAGTGACTTGTTCCAAAGGATTTCATCAAGTGATTGCTGTGAATTCTGTTAGGGCATTTCACAGTCCCCCCCGTTGTTGCCTTTTAAAAGCCAGGTCTCCTGCTCAGTAGCCTCCAGTAGTCCCTGTTTCTGCTGGGTTCACACTGAACTTCTGAGGTCTCCCAGAGCCGGACCCCGCCTCAGCTCACCCACTCCAGCCCTCCCATTGCCCTGGATCAGTCACAGCAGCTGCAGGTGTGGGGGCTGAAACGTTTAATACGGTTCCTCCCACATTCTACGTTCCAGCTGGGCTATGATCACAGTCACATAGACAGATTGACAGGAGAAAAGCAAAGTGTAACACGTGCACGGGCATTCACAGCAGCACAAACATTCTAAGGACAGTGAGGCCGCACTGGGAACGGATGACATCCTGGGCCTCAGGAGTGAGCATGGGCAGGTGGTGTGCAGGTAGTTGAGCAAGAAAGGAACCCACATGGGGTCACATTCTTGCCGGGCAGCTCAGACACAATGAGCTAGCACGGGACTGAGCCGGCAGGCCTGGCTGCAGCGGGCGACCGTCCTTAGGGGATCCAGCCAAGCTCCCTTCCTGAAGCAGGTTTCCTCTCTGAACCTCTCGGGCAGGAGAGGGGAGGGGGGTTAAAGTTCTTTCTGAATCTTGTTTTTATTTATTTATTTATTTATTTATTTAATATATTTTATTGATTTTTTACAGAGAGGAAGGGAGAGAAATAGAGAGTTAGAAACATCGATGAGAGAGAAACATCGATCAGCTGCCTCCTGCACATCTCCCACTGGGGATGTGCCCGCAACCCAGGTACATGCCCTTGACGGGAATCGAACCTGGGACCTTTCAGTCCACAGGCAGACGCTCTATCCACTAAGCCAAACCGGTTTCGGCGTGAATCTTGTTTTTAATAAACAGCTTAAAATCAGTTCCCCAAAGGGCAGCTTTAGGGTGGCAACACTTTGGTCCCCTTCATAGGCCAGACCTGTGGGTGGTCAGAGAGGAGGAGGAGAGGTGGGTAGCGGTGCAGAAAGGAGGCTGGGAAGCGTGTGGGTGGAGTCAGGCGGCTGAGCTCACAGGCCACAGCTACCGTCAGGGAGCAGGTTCGTGCGTGCCATCTCACCGGGCTTTGCCGGAGCGGCATGAGGTAATGGGCAGATGGTCCTGTGTTTGTCTGCCCTTTCCCCTTTCTGTAAGGGCACCCAGCCCCTCTGCCTTTGGGGTCTGCACTCCGCCGTGTATCAGTGTGGTTCTGGTGGGTGCTGCCAGTAGCACAGCCTACTCCTCCCTGTGCCACTGGGAGGCCCGGGACCCAGGCCTGGTCAAACCTAATGCCCCCTTCCCTTGGCACCCGGCACCTGGGAACTCGGCACGTGTCAGGGGTCAGGCCCCTAGAGCCTTCGCTGAGCTCTGTACTGAAGAGGCTGGGAAGGGTGCAGGCAGAGCTGGTCTTTAGCAAGCCTTGCGGCTTGTGAGAGCGGCCTCTGCGGAAGATCATGGGCAAGAAAAGGAGAGATGCCGGGGGTGGGGGGGTGCGGGGGGGATGCTCCTTTGAACCCCTGGATCAGCCGAGCCTGAAGCTAGACCACCATGTCTCCCCTTTCCTTTCAGGAGCCTATTTGGCATCCTTACCTTCAGCTGCTGGGGTTGGAGTTCTGTCACATGCAACTGCAAGAATTCCCACCAGGTAAGTAACGAACCGCCCCCACTGCGTGGTCAGAAGACGGAGGGGAAAGAGGCGGAATAAGTGCCCAGGCCATAGGGGCAGAACCAGGACTGAGTCCCCAGTCCTGGGCTTTTCCAGGCTCTCCCCACCCTCCCCCACCGTTGCTGGAACAAATTGCCCCGGACTTGGTGGCTCACAACAGGAAGTTGCTCTGTCGCAGATCTGGAGGTCAGAGAGCACGAGGAGCACCCTGGGCGACGATCGAGGTGTCGGCACGGCCCAGGCCTCGGGGCTCTGGTTCCTTACCTTCCCGGCTTCCTGGGCTGCGGCCGCAGTGCTCCGGTCTCGCCTCCCCTTCACGTGGCCCGCTCTCTGTATGTTTGTCTAATCTCCTCCTGTCTCCCTCTTGCACGGGCCCACCTGGGCAATCCTGGATTACCCCCTCTTCTTGAAATCCTTTTTCCAAATAAGGTAACATCTTCAGGTCCCGGGATGGGAGCTGATGCCTGCAGGTGGCCATTGTTCAACTTAACACAGGGTCTGAGCTACCCAGGATTTAGTGTGTAAGCATAGTGAGCCGGTCCCGACGAAATCTGGCCAGTTACCCAGTGTCCAGCGTCCCCAGCCACAGGGCTAGTTCCTTCAGGGCCGGGCCCGGCCCCAGGCCAGCACAGCGGCCAGCACAGGGTGGGTGAGCACGGGAGCCAGTCCTGTTTCAGTCTCACCGTCCAGGCTGAGCACGAAGGGTTAGGTGTGGACAGGGGTGCTGCTGCCAAGGTGGCCCCTCTCTTAGTTCTCAGGGCGTGTCTGCTGTTCATTCCACCTTTGGGTTGTGGGAGACAGTCGCCATGCTGGCCCACATAGTGGGGGGTATCATCACAAGGAACTGAGTGTTGGGGCCCTGTGAGGAGGTAGCTGGGAGCACGTGCTCCCGAGGCTAAGGCCTGGGTTCCAGTCCCAGCTCGGCCACCTCCCAGCTGCGAATCTTGAACAAGGGAGTGTACGCCCTGCAGATGGGGTGCTGATAGTGCCCAAGGGCTGGGTCGCTGCGCGGGCTCCAGGGGAGTCAGTGAGAGCCTTGGCAGGCTTGGCAGCACTCAGCACCCAGTGACCTCAGGCAGTGCTGCTTCCGCTGCATCGGCTCCGCACCTGCCTCTGTGTCTTGCTGTAAAGAGACCATCTTGGGTTATAAATGTCAAGTATTGTGATTTCTACCGAGCAGAACCGAAAGGTTATAAAATGGCTTCCGTAGGCGCCTCACGGTGTCTGTGTCACCCCAGCGCAGCATCTGCCTCCATCCCCACGGGCTTTCCACTTCTCAGGGGAGACTCGGAAATGCGCATCCCACCTCTTAGCCCAGCCCCTGGGTAGAGCCTGGAGGTCAGGTTGAGGGTAGTTGGAGGCAGGAGAGTCTCGGGTGCAAATTTTGGTCTCACCCTGGGATAGAGCCTGAGAGGGGGAATGGGGGTGGCCCAGAGCCTGGCATCTCCTCCGCCCATGCCTGCCCCACCTCTGGGGCTCTGTTCGCACTCCCCCCGTGCATCTGGCCTTGCCCTTTCTCCAGCCCTCTGTGAAATCTTACACTTACCCTATGGCCCTATGACTTCCCTATTGGAGTATCCTCTTTATTGCCTACATGGATGGGTACTCAAGGCTTTGCAGATTCTTCCCTAAGCCTGGAGCTCCGTCCCTCTTTCTGGCCCCCTTTCTCCATTGGAAACAGCTACCATAGCCAGAATGGTAATAATCATAGGAGCAGCTAATTGTTTCAGAGCTGCTATATTGCCCAGGTATTGTGCTAAGGCAGTGGTTCTCAACCTTCTGGCCCTTTAAATACAGCTCCTCATGTTGTGACCCAACCATAAAATTATTTTCGTTGCTACTTCATAACTGTAATGTTGCTACCGTTATGAATCGTAATATAAATATCTGATATGCAGGATGGTCTTAGGCGACCCCTGTGAGAGGGTCATCCGACCGCCAAGGGGGTCGCGACCCACAGGTTGAGAACCACTGTGCTTAGGACTCGTAAGTGAATTAATTCATTTCCTATCACACGTGCGAGCACACACACACATACACTATGCAGTAGGTACTCTTAGGGACTATTTTATCAATGATGAAGCTGACTGGGAGGTTAAATAACCAAATGTTAGTTCCCTCCTCTTGCTAAAACAACAGCAAAATAAATAAGAATAAATTGCTAAACCCATTCTGCCCCACAGCATGACTCTAAAAGTAAAATAACTGCTCTAGCCTGTTTGGCTCAGTGGTTAGAGTGTCTGCTGCAATGGAAGGGTTGAGGGTTCGATTCCGGTCAAGGGCATGTACCTCAGTTGCAGGCTGGATCCCTGACCAGGGCCATGCGGGAGGCAACCAGTCAATGTTTCTCTCTCTTTGTCTCTCTCTGCCTCTCCCCTCCCTTCCACTCTCTCTGAAAAGCAATGGAAAAAATAGCCTCGGGTAAGGATTTAAAAAGAAACCACAAACCAACAACAACAAAAAAACAACTTATGATTTTTTTTTCTGATTATAAAACAAAATCTGTTCACTGTAGAAAATTAGAGAAATATGGAAAATCATACTAAGAGAAAATAAAAATTACTCATAATACTTTGGGTACAGCTATTTCCAGTCTGTCTGTCTCGATCCATTTTCCAGAGATTTACTTTAAAGCCACAACTTTTAATGGCTTTCAGGCCTCTACGCATCTCTGAACATTTCTGTTGTATCCGGTTTTTCTGCTATTATAATATTTGACAAATATTCTTAAGCTTGTTATTTTGCTCCCGTTTCTAATTATTTCCATAGGATAAGGGGTGTGCATCTTTAAAGCCGTAGATACACGTTGACAAGTGCCCAGATGGCTGCAGCGATTACCAGCCCCACCAGCCCCTCCAGCTGAGTCTGAAAGGCCTGCCTCTCACCTCCTCATGTCTGGGGGCAGGAGCGGGGAGGTTGTTTGGCTTTGAAATCCTGGCTGGTGTTCACCTACATCATAGAATTCCCAATGACCTGAACTTACGTCTTCTTTATGCAGTGTGTTGGCCCTTTGGGCTTCCTGTCCTGTTCTTTACTACACAGAGTTTGACTATCTTTCCCCCAGTTCGTTTGTCATTTTCTTTTCCTATCTTATTACTACGTCACCTTGATCTCTTGTGCACGTAAAAAGGAATGCTGGTTATAAGCCCTTCCCGCTCGAAAGGCTGGAACACTTTAGAGTTTATAAACATCTATCAGGAGCATCTGGCCACTCATGCCCGGGCTTTCTCACATACGTTGTCTCACCTGAAACGAGCAACGTGTGGCTGAATCCAGGTTAGACTGAGGGGGCTTCATGGGGGGACAGCTGTTCCCACACACCTGTCGGTCCCTGCCATTCTGCATGTCTGACCCCAGCTAATCGTAACCACCATGCGAAGCAGACAGCAGCTCCACTTGTTCCATAGATGAGTTTATTGGGTGCCCACTGTGTGCCAGGTTCCATGATAGATTGGGGAAGGAGAAAGACCAATGCCCGGCCCGCCTACGGTGTAGGGTGCCTATTTCAGCGGTGATAGTCCTAGGAAGTCCTGTGCTTATTGTATGGAGGACCTCGGGGGAGATTCAGTCACCCCCCCCCCTCACCCCCCATCACCCAGCTGGGATTTGAACCCAGATCTCCTTGCCCCAAAGGCCACTCCAGACCCTGGGGCTCCATCCACTTCTGCATGGAACCAGCCTGGATGTGTGTTCTCATCGCAGGTTAGAAGTTCTGGCTGCGTTTCCCAGATGCCCGAGTGCCCAACAGTGCAGTTTGTCGGGGCGGGGGCACCAGGAGCCAGCTATGGGGTCAGTGAGTGAGCAGAGGGCGTCACCCTTCCTGTCCTCTGGCCACGCTCAGGGCAGGGAGGCTGGAGCTGCCAGGACAATCCTTCCCCGGCCCAGAGGGAGGAACTGAATTTGCTGACTCCTCACCCCTGAGTACTCCCTCTCCATACCCCCCCTCCCCTCGTTTCCTGGGCTTAATAAGGCAGAGGGGCGGCTCTGTTCTCACAGGAAGGAACCCCCCTGGCTGCTGGTGAAGACATCAGTAATGAGGAAATCTCGCCTTTTATTTTTCTTTTTTATATATTTTTATTGATTTCAGAGAGGAAGGAAGAGGGAGAGAGAAACATCAATGATGAGAGAGAATCATTGATCGGCTGCTTCCTGCACGCCCCCCAATGGGGATCGAGCCCGCAACCCGGGCATGTGCCCTGATGGGGAATTGAACCGTGACCTGGTTCATAGGTCAGTGCTCAACCATGAGCCACGCCTGCCGGGCTCGCCTTTCTTGACATGAGCAGGAAAGGGAGTGAAGTGGCAGACACCAGCTTCGGTGGACAGGTGAACTGCTGGGCTCCGGGACCTTCTGAGAGGTCCGGGGAGGAGGGAGCAGAGGAGAAAGGGGAGAAAACTGAGGACATTTTCCTAGGAGGAGCCCTCCTCTGCCGGCTCCGCCTCGGCTTTGTCCCTCACGGGTGCTGCCTGTGCCCATCTCTGTGTCCCTCTGCAGCCAGCCGCCTCTCCTGTCTGTGGGACACCCGGATGCTGTTACTCCTCTCAGCGCTCTCCCACCCTCAGGCCGGCTTTCTGGGTGATTCTTTCAGACTGTGAGAGACTGGTTTTGTGGCGATCACATTCACCTTCATTCGAGTTGGAATATTTTCCTTTTCTTTTTGGAACAGTAGAGGTACCGGCTCTTGTTTGCAGATGTTTCTTGAAGGAATTGAGGGAATCAGTGAAGGCCTGCTTTTATAGTTATTTCCCCCAGAGCCCCACCCCACCCCACCCCCAAATTAAGAGTCGACAAGGAGAAGTGTCTAGTGGGGTTCACTTCAACCCGTGACAATAGTGGGGACGATTGATCCTGCTGCCCTGACTAGCTCCCACCACCGTCCCACCCCAGCTCTGTGCTCAAGGCCCTTCTCTTGGTAGGAAAACGCTGCCCCCTCCTGGCCTAGAAGGACAGGCGCACCCGAGACAAGGGTGCTGACGAACATGAACTTCATTAAATCTGAACAATAGGTTCACAGGAGACCAAGGGATGAATCAGCCAACGGCTGGCGAGATAATGCCGCTGGATGGAAGCGGAGATTTCGAGATGCCCTCTCCCCTTCATGGACTCAGCCAGTCCCTTTGGGGCAAGAGTAGCATCAGCCACCAGTTGCACAACCAGGACATTGCTAGCACAGACTGTCCTGTACAGAGACTGTAAAAGCATCTTTGGGCTCAGAAGAGGCAACCGCGCTGACACCACGCCGCCTCTGGAAGTAACCGTGTCACTAACCCAGCAGGGGGGTCCTGGCGCTAATGGCGAAGCTGCTGGATCCTGTGCCCCTTCGCCCAATTGCAAAACCTCCCTCACCTGTGAATCTTCTGTGTGGATGAGCCCAACAGGAAAAGCAGGCACTGGCCGGGGTTTCCCAACAAGCACAGATGCTGTCCTGTTTCAGGGACAATCTCTGTGAGAATGTTTGTCCGACAACTTCTCGGAGACTTACTTCTGCCCAACCCCACCTCCTAGGGGAGACTCCTCTGCACTCGGAGTCAGCTCCTATGCATCTTGTGGAGGGTGGGGTGTGGGAGTAACTGACAGAAATGTCTTCCCTGTGACTTATGACACTAATTCTCTTCTCAAGGGTTGAGCTAAAGCCAGAAAGTGTTTGCAAGAGAGGTCCCTATAAGTCTTACCCCCAAGCGACTGATGATGCCTGGTGAGCATGCTAAAGGTCCCATCAGAGAGAACAAGAGTTCAGATGGGGAGGAGCCTGAGGAGTCAATGGGGGTCAGATGGGGAGGAGCATGAGGGGTCAATGGGGGTCAGATGGGGGAGGAGCATGAGGGGTTAATGGGAGTCAGATGGGGGAGGAGCATGAGGGGTCAATGGGGGTCAGATGGGGGAGGAGCATGAGGGGTTAATGGGAGTCAGATGGGGGAGGAGCATGAGGGGTTAATGGGAGTCAGATGGGGGAGGAGCATGAGGGGTCAATGGGGGTCAGATGGGGGAGGAGCCTGAGGAATCAATGGGGGTCAGATGAGGAGGAGCATGAGGTGTCAGTGGGGGTCAGATGGGGGAGGAGCATGAGGGGTCAATGGGAGTCAGATGGGGGAGGAGCCTGAGAAGTCAATGGGGGTCAAATGGGGAGGAGCATGAGGTGTCAGTGGGGGTCAGATGGGGGAGGAGCATGAGGGGTCAGTGGGGGTCAGATGGGGGAGGAGCATGAGGGGTTAATGGGGGTCAGATGGGGGAGGAGCATGGCAACAGGACATATTTTTGCTCTTCTGGTTCTTTGTCTTTGTCCCCTTAAACTCTTTATTTTTTCAAATTTTAGTTGCGGTAGATTGACATGTTCTTCCAGTACTAATTTTGTTCTAGTTCTAATTTTGGCTCCAGTTTCTGGTGTTACTTTTCTCACGCTCTTTTTAACCTGCATGTGCCTCACCAGCCTGGGAGCCCCCGGGTGGGGGACCATGTCCTGTATCAGCATCTCCCCAGCACCCAGCCAGCTCCACTCTCCACTAGACCCTTTCCTTCCCCTGGAGTTGGTGTAATCCTCGGGGAATAGCCCCCCAGGAACCCTCAGCTCCCTCCTCTGGGAATCTCATCCAACCCAGTCATCCTCCGTGCCTGGCGGCTTCCCCTCCCTGTGCTCTGTGTAGGGTCGTGGGGTCCTCCAGTTGTCTCACGGAGTCAGCTGCTGGGAGCCCTCCGGACGGAGCTCTTGGCCAAGGGCTGTAACCCGGCTTCCTCACTAATTACTCTGGATATTCCCTCCTGAACGGAGAAACTTCTGTAATTTGGGATATAAAACATCTCTTTGAATTTTCTTCAGGGCCTGCTGTGATTATAATAATAAAACGAGCACATGTATGAAGGCTTTCATCCCAGCAGCTCAAAGCTCAAGGTAAACTCATCCTAATTATGTATCTCAACAGCCCCTCCTTTTTCCCTTTCCGAGTGGGGAAACTGAGGCAGAGGAGGTCAGGTGCTGGGCCTGAGGCTATGGCTTCTCTTGGCCACTGAGAAGCACACGGATCTGCTGTGACGTTCACTATGCCCACCATGACGCCCCGCGGGAGGCCACGGAGAGTTGGCTTGTCCCGAATGCCAACCGTCTGCCACCTTGCTCACCAACTTCTCTGGACAGAGGAAGAGCTGTGACCCAACACCAGCTGGACGAAACCCTTTACGGATCCTAAGCCTTAAGAGCTCATGGGGCACCCACCTCTTTGCCATCAGATTACACAAAACCACAGCACACAGCACGCGTGTACACTGATGTTGGTTTGAAGCGTGTGTCTCTTTCACCGAGTGTGAACTCTCGAAGGCCAGGGTCACGTCGACTGTGTTCTGGGCTGTGCCAGGCACAGTATCCAGCATGTCACAGCTCTCCCTGCGTGTTTAATAAATGAAAGAAGGCACAGCCACCAGGCACCGTGCCGTGTGCCGGGCGCGTGCCCTCTCACGCACCCTGCCTCTCATCGACCTCTCATGGAGAATTTAGCCTGTGGCTCAGTGTCCACCGGCCAGACTGCAGGGAGAGTTTGTGTGCAGTTGTGCAGACCACAGTCCTGAGCCACAGTCTGGGCTTGGGGTCTCTCAAGTTAATGACAAAGGCCCACGTGCGCTGAACCTCAGACGGCATCAAACTCAGCCAAACACTGTTATGGTTTTGGTTTGTGGTTTTCTCCTTCCCGCCCTGCCCCCTATCCATCCCTAAAATGTAGGAGGGGTAGGAAAGGGCCTTGTAATGTAAGAATGGATGCATACCATCGCTGATGTTCACTGAGGACTTGACGTTGCAGAAGAAGCTGTGAGTGGACTGAGGTTACTGAGTCTGCTTGCTCCCAGAAGGGCCTGCACCTGTCCTCTTTTCCATAATAATGCAAATGGCTTTGCCCATAGGCATGCAAATGAGATTTGGACCTTAGGATATAGTGGATTATTGCCCTGTAACCACTGACCAGTTTTGTGTCTATTTACAAATTCATTTCAGCATTGCCCATGTAGCATAGCATTTATGGGTGTGTTTGAATCATCCCTTGAACCATTTCTAACACATTAGTGGTTCTCTTGTTCATTAAGGAGTTAAATAAAATTCTTGACACATCTCTAGTTTGAATTTGGGAGTCATGATTTTGTCTATTAAAAAGTGTGTCCTTTAACTACCCCCATGATCTTATAAGCCTGTGAGGTGGGATTACTGCCATCATCCCCATTTTACAGATGAGGAAGACTGAGGCCCAGGATGCCATGAAATTTGCTCAAGGCCATCACAGGTAGTGGTTTGAGTCAAGCTCTGCACCCAGGCCATGGGAACTTGGGACTGGTTCTTCGCCACTGTCCTGTGTGGCTCCTTGTGTAGCCACTCATCGCAGTATGGGGTGACAGGCTCACCCCAACTGTGCTGCTGGGTTTCAAGTTAGTGCCCTTGCTGCTGGCCCTTCAGGAGTCTCAGGTGCTCAATGCCTTTGTATGGGACATGTGGCCAGCTCCACAGGAACTCCCAAGGGCAAGCATGGGAACGTCCCCGTGTCCCTCTCTGCTGCCCGGCACAGAGCCCTGGATGAGTAGTGGCAGCAGATTCTCACTCCTGAGTCTTGAGAAGCCAAAGCAGAGAAGCGTAAACACTTCCTGGTAAGAGCCTGCACTCGCTGCTCAGTGACACGGAGGGTCCACTTCTTTAATTTTCTTGTTTTGGTAACACAAATGTCAATACATAGTCATGCTTCAAATTCTTTAGGGGATTGCAAAGTACAACTACGAAGGAACACGTTATTGACTGAGTGTCTTTAAAAACACTCAGGAACTTGCTTAAGCCAGAGGGAAATCGAGTTATTCTTTAGAGCTGTTAAAGCACAAATGCGATCTGAGTGAACAGGTTGGTATTTCATTGACTCTTGCTCCTGTGTGAGTTCCAGTCACAGCTCAGTGAGGTCAGAGGCTGGCGGTGATGGGTGTGTTCTGTGAGTGACACGAGGACTTGCGCAGGACAGGGCCCATTTACTCTTGTGGAATTTTTACTGTGTATCAAGCGCTTTTCCAAGGGCTTTACATGCATGTCGTCATTTACTCTCTCAATGGCACTGTGGCATAAGTTCTGTGATCAGCCTCAGTGGTGGCTGAGGTCTGGAGACGTAGTCACGTGCCAGAGGCCACACATCGATCAGTGGAGCCACAAGCCAACCCCGTGCACACACAGTGCACACAGCGCACAGATCCGGGAGCTCCTCGGACGTCTCCTGCCTGCAGAGCCTGCCTTCCTCCGAACACTGCCCTCCCACCCACCGACAGGCTGCAGAGGATGTAGGGGGTTTCCAGCTGCTTCACATGTTGTGTTTAAACTGCAGGGGCCTGTGACAGGCTCTCTCACTCATTCTCTGCCTCTCATGGTCCTGGATACACAGATAAACCAAGCCAGTGGCTCCGGCAGCAAGCAGGGCGCAGGGTGACTGCTGATGGATGACACTGAATTCTAATGTGCTGGGAGACATGGTTCTTTAGCAACAGATTCATGGAACTGAGGTTTTCGAACTCGGCTACTTTGAGCCCATCGCCCTGCCCCTTCTGATGTGAGAGGGGGTTCGCTGCAGCCGCACTCCCGCACCCAGTTCCGCTCCCCTGCTGTGGGGAAGCAGGCGCCATCCTGTGCTCTTGAACTCGGGGTCCCACAGGCAGCCCCAGGGGTGTGGCCCATGGAAGGTCACCTCTGCAAGCTATGGGGCCAGCGGTTCTGCGAGCACCCTGTGCCCTGGATTAGACATAGGATGACTCCGTTTCTGCCAGAGTGTGGCTGATACTGAGGTGACCCAGCATCACAGAAACACACAGGGGGCTTCCCGCCTTACCCACTTCCAGGTACCCTTCACGAAGAGAACATTTTTACATATTATTTCAGGAATTTTTCTCTCTGTGAGTCTCTTTATAAATGCTTTCAGCCAGGAGCTGCCTGCTCTTCCTAAACGAGTTATAGGTGAAATATATTTAACATATAATGCTCCTCAGAGGATCATAATGTCACTGGAGGCAGAACCGCTGGGTTTTTCCTGCGCTCTGGGAATGCCGGGTTCTTGACCCCGCACAGGAAGGAATTCAAGATGGAGCCTGAGTGAGAGCAAAAGCACGTTTTATTTAGGAAGAGAAAGGCCAGGATGGGGGAGGGAAGCCGGGACGAGCTGCCGCTGCCGCTGCTCCCCTGGTTGCAAGTCTCAGGCTCCGCCGTGAGAGAAGGGAGAGTACATGCCAGTGGACTTGGCTGGACTCGCAAGTGAGTTGCGCACACGGTCGGTTAGTTCCTGGGATTTTGTGAGTCTTCAAGGTTGGGTTCTTGCTAGACTTTGTGGTGCCAGATTCCATCCCTGCCTTCTGGTTGGGAGGAGTCCTGTTCCTAATAAGGTCCTTTGGGAAGTGTCACGGCCTGCAGCTCCTCAGCCCCCTGCCACCAGTGGTGTCAGTTTTCATTTTACTGATGGCACAATGAGCTTTGGGGTCCTTTTCGGGTCATTTTTCCTCCGTCTCAGATTCATCTGTTTTCAGCCAGTCCTGGCTGTTGACTTATGTGACAGCCACAGTCATCTCCTGCTATAAAGGGTCTCCCTTCGATCACGCGTGGAGGTGGGGACTCTGGTGGGAGGACTTAGCAGTGGTTCTCAACCTTCTGGCCCTTTAAATACAGTTCCTCATGTTGTGACCCAGCCATAAAATTATGTTCGTTGCTACTTCATAACTGCAATGTTGCTACTGTTATGAATCGTAATGTAAATATCTGATATGCAGAATGGTCTTAGGCGACCCCTGTGAAAAGGTCTTTCGACCGCCAAAGGGGTCTCGACCCACAGGTTGAGAACCGCTGACTTAAGGGCTTGTGGGCCTTACTTCCTCATGCCACCTGTGGAGCTTCCATAACTTCTTTCTGTCCTGCCTCAACAATATAGCCGTTGTTTTGCATATTGGTATTTCCCACTAAAAATACTCTGTGAGTCACAGTGAGGTACCACGACACGCTGGTCAGAACAGCTGACATAGATACGGGGACTGACAATCCCAAGGGAAGGGCAGGAGCGGCAGGAGCTCGCACATTCCTGGGGCGGGAGCCTAAACTGGCTGAACTTTGGAAAACTGGCCGTTTTCATTAAAGTTACTTGTATACCTACCCACCGACCCAGCAATTTGTCCACAAAATGATTTGTCCGAGAGTGTTCAGGGCGGCTTTATTGACCGTAGTCAAAAAGAAGAAACCCCAGGAATGTCGCATGTGCCCGGCTTACAGATTTGTTTAGCCATGGGCTCCCGTGGGAATAAAAAGGAGTGAAGCATGGTGCACAGACACCGTGGTTACACGGCGAGGACGGTGACGACAGTGAGAGACAGGCATGGGCACTGCGTCACGGCCCCTCCTGACTCCTGCCCATGCGATCCCAGAGCAGGGGGCACCCCTGCACCCAGGGAACCGGCGGCGGTGACTGACTGCCCGGGGGCACAGGAGCCTTTGGAGGTGATGGAAATGGGTGGCATAGGCGTGTGCGTGGGAAATGGCCCCAGCTCCCCACGGAAGATGGGCGCACTTTCCTAACGGAAGCTTACCTTTCGCTCTCAGCCCGTTCAGGTCTAGCTCGGTCTAACACATATGGAGAATGCTGCTGCACACTCCACGCGTCATGTTCACTGCTCCTCTGCCCGTGACTTCAGGCTGCTTCCAGCATCTTTGCTGTCGCAGACGAAGCTGTGTTGAGCAGGCCTGGGCACACCTTGGAGTTCTCTTGCCAGTGGATCCATCAGGTAAATTTCTAGAAGTGTGATTGCCGGGTCAGAGGGAATGTGGCGGTGGATGGTTCACACACATTGCCCAACTGCCTTCCAAAAATATTGCAGCAACACCCCCACAGCACGCCATCTCTTGTGAGAGTTCTGGTTTTCCCACGCCTTCATCGGCTCCGGCATCACCAGCCTTGACGGTACTGGCCAATCTGATAGGCAACAAACATTTTATCTTCCTTTTGATTGCTAAAAAAAAATCAGATCTGCTCCATCTTGACCCATTTCCCAAATCGGGTTTCTGCATCTGATTTTGGTTGAGGAAAGAGAGGCTGCTAAATACAATAGGTTAAAATTGCAGACTGGAACCAAGAAAAGCGGATGTTTCTCGGAATTTAACTGCCAGAAGGAAGAGGAGAGTTGCCCTCTGGTGGACTCTTCAGTAACGCCGAGGTTGGAACGCCTGTTGGCTCTGGGCAAGATGCTCGAACTCTCCTGGCCTCAGTTTCCTCATCTGCGAAGTGGGGGTAATAAGACTACTATTATCGTTGTGCAGACTAAGTGAGCTGGCACTCACATGGTGCTCACACTGCCCTGCCTGTGCTAGGCCTTCTATCATTTCACGATGACTTGTCTTGGAGGCTCCCCCTGTGGGCCTCAGTTTCCATCTTTCTAAACGAGTCTGAGAGAGATTCCTCCAGCTCTTGGCTCTGTCCTCCTTCCCTGCCCCATGGCCTTGGCTGCTGGTGCCGGAGCGAGTGCCTGCTTCCCAGCCCCGGGCACCGTGTCACAGGCTCCCGCAGTCACTTCCCCTGCCCATCCCCCCGCAGCACTGCCTGTGGCTGTCTCCTAACCCCAGGTGACTTGTACTTGGCCTCCTGGCCCCAAAGCAATGAGGCTTGTTCCAGTCTCAGAATCCCCAGAGCAAATGATTGCTTTGGCTTCAACTGCAGTCCTCAAAGGAGGGAGGCTCCATGGCTGGGGCCCCTCAGCGGACAGGCACCCTCTGCCCCAAGTGACTCTTTGTCCATGTGAACTTGGGCACCCTTTCCGGTGACTCCAACAGGCACCGAATTCCAATCTAGACTTGGCAGGGACCCCTCCCCAAAGGCGGCCTCCATGATGTCCCTGCTAAGGGTCCAGCTGGCTTGGCTCATGTCATAGTCCCCATTTAGCTCAGTTCATGGGACCTAACGTGCCATATCCTCCCTCTGGCCCCGGGTCCCAGTCCACAGGGGAGGCCCCGGTTCCTCTAGTTAAGAAATCCCTCCCCCGCAGTGTCATGGGCACAGACAAAAGGATCAGATCATTTGAAAGCCAAATGCCCTCTGAGTAAGTTTCAACACCATCTATTAATATTACTTTGCCTCTCCCACCCCCACCCTCTGCCTACCTCCTGGGTAACCAGCCACCTGTCAGATTCTTAACCCACCAGTGGGGCGCCCCTGCCCGTCAAAGTCTCCCGTCCGGTGGAGACGTCGCTTCCATGTCTCGGACTCCAGCGCCTTCCTCTAGGCCTGGCGTGTCCCCAGAGCCCAGAGCCGAGCCCTGCTCTTTTCCATTAAATAATCGGTTATTGACTCACATCAAAGAGAAGCTGGCGAGGAGGGAGGGCATGGGGGAGAGGAAGATGTGTGCTTGTTTATTAGTGGTTGGTTCTGACAGCTCCCAGGGCAGTGTTATGTTTGATGGGATAATTATTAAATGAGTTCAAGGCACCGAGAGGCACCCCCATAAAAAGAAAGCGATTTCCACCAGTTACCCTGAAAGCGACACACCCCGGGGAGTGGAAGTGCACCACGTGGTGTCCTGCTGGTTTTGAAGCCTGACCCTAGCCCGAGACGGGCAGACATGCAGACATGCAGACAGACAGGTAGACAGAGCGCTCCCAGCCAGGACTTCCTGAGGGCCTACTGTGTGCATAATCTCACTGAAACCTCACGCCTGTCCTGGAATGAACTTAACTTCCACCAACCCTGATCTGCAGGTGAGAAAAGCGAGGCCTGGTAACCAGAAGTTCAAGGTTGCACAGTAAACAAAAGCAGGGCCACGAAGCGGGGCCTGGGCTCCGTGATCACCACACTGTTGACACCTGGGGCGGGACCTTCCCTCTGTGGGGCCCGCCCGGCTCCGTGGGGTGTTTAGCAGCGCATCCCAGTTTTATTAATGTTGAGGTCCCCTTGGGGCTGAAGGAGGGGGATGTCCTAGAAGCTGAGTTCCGGGGGAGCGTGCGAGCTCCTGGGGGACGCCCAGCGCAGGCAGCCTGCAAGGGAGCCAGGGGTGCCCTGCAGAGCCAGCAGCCGACTGGAGAGCCAGCCAGTGCAGGGGCCTCCCCAGTGACTCCTGGTGTTGGGGGAGGGTTGTCTGCTGGCCCGGCCCACCCCAAAACAAGCGCTAGTGTCACAGGCCAGGGGCCGGGCCTTCAGCGGGGAGCTGCCTGCGGAGGAGGAGAAGTAGGCGGGACCGAGGGGCTGGCTGCACATCCAGGCATGTCAGAGAGACGCGGGGCCCAGCGGCCACATTTACTGCCCAAACGCTGTAAGAGTGGCTGAGAAATGGCTGTTTACGAGCGCGTCCATGGAGGAGTATTGCCGAGTGCTTCAGCGACGTTGTGAGAGGAAGGAAACTAAACAGCAGAGTTAGGGTTAATGATAAATCGCGTCTAATAACAGGCCGCTGCTGTCCTGCCGGAGCTAGTGTTGGCGTAACCAGAGGCCCTGCCTCTGCCCGCCCTGGGGTCTCAGAGCTGGGCCCCTGGTGGAAGGGAAGGTCTCTTCGTTTCCAGTCTAACGTTTTCTGGGGTAAAGGAAGGGCGCGAGGTTATCTTTTTGTAATTATTACTATAATTTTGCAACTGATCTTGTTTTTGAAAACATTAGAATGTTGTAGATGAAGACAAACAAGTCTTTGAACACCCCCATTTGGGTCCTCTGCACCCTGATTCCCTGTGTGTACAAGAATCTTAGCCCGGGTTCTGTTTAATCCCCACGCTTGGGAGGCGTTTACCGGGCAGCACATCTCCTAATTGAGAAAACGGAGGCGCGGAAAGTTGGAGCGACTCGCTCAGCGAGGGGGAGCGGAGGTGGGATCTGAGGCCAGGTCTGTTCGGGACCCAGATGTGTCCCATCAGGGCTGTCTCAGGGCTAGAATCTGGGCACAGTGTCTTGAGGCTCTCGAGCTGGTGTGAGGCCTTCGTCCCTAGCAGCGTTCAGACGTCTGGTCAACTGAACTGAAATTCAGATCATTCAGAGCCTCAGGGCTGCGTGGGCCTGGGAACCTGGATCATTCACAGGCACCAGGTGACCCTCATGCAAAGCCAGAGCTGGCAGCCCCTGGGCCATGGTGTCCAGCGGGGGTTTGGGAGAGCGTTGACCACCCACTTGGAGTGGTCAGTGTTCCTTGCCTGCTCTTCCTGAGCCAGGAACCCCTCTCCCCCACTCTGAGTCCGTAGGTTCTAAATGATCAGAGAGGGACAGGGGTCCATTGCCAGCCCCGCCCCTTCGCAAGAGGCACAAGGAGACCTCATTTCGGGTGGCTGGCCACCCCTGCTGCCTCCTGGCTGCCTGATGCTCCGTCCCTGTCACTTAGCCCCGGGCTCTGCGCTTTTCCTGTACAGGGCCCGACGCAGATTCCAAACAGTCTAGGCTTTGTGACTAACTCAGAGGCAGACATGAGCAACTGCTCGCCCTGGAAGACTGATGTCTTTTTACTTATTTTTTTTTTTTAACATTAAAAATGTAAAAATCATTCTCGGCTCATGGACCACACAGAAACAGATTTGGCCATGGCTCTCCCTGGCCAGTCCTGAGTTTTAACCTGTGTCACTTCTGCCCAAATAGACTGCCGATTCTTTGAGGCAGTGGGCGCTCATTTCTATCCAACGCACCAAAGCCTCGTTGCGCCTGTAGAGAAATGGAGAGACCCCACTTCAGAACCTCCCGGCCCAGTGAGGGAGCCCAGGGGAGGGTGGGCCCGGCACCGACAGAGGCAGGTGCAATCGGCCGGTACCAGGTGTGCGAACAGGTCTAAGTGCCCAGGACACAGATGGGGAAGAGCAAACCAAACCCCTTGCCTTTGGAAAGCTGTGTGCTTGTGGGGTGACCCCGTTCACTACAGGCAGAAGGGCAGGGAGAGGCAGGGGCTGACGTGGCGGGGGTTCTGGTCTTAAATAGGATAGTCAGGGAAGGCCTCCCGGGAAAGGTGATCCCGAGGACAGACCTGCAGGAGGCGAGGGAAGGAATGACACGGGGACCTGGGGGAGAACATGGGAGGCAGAGGGAGCCGTGCAGAGGCCCTGAGGCAGGCACAGTGGGAGGCTGCAGGCGAAGTGGTGTGAGCGTTGGGCACATGAAGACAAGGCGAGGGAGTGTCCCGGGGCCTGGCTTCTCGGGTCTGTTTTGAAGACAGAGCAGGTGGGGTTTGCTGAGGATGGGGGTGGGTGGGGTCAAGGACAGCCAGAGTGAAGGTTCCTTCTGGGACGTGATAGATATTGCATGCAGCTGCCCCTTAACCAACGCAGGAGCTAGGGCACGGACCCCTCCCCCGCACAGTCAAAAAGCTACGTGGAACTTTTGACTCCCCCCCAAACTTAACGACAGCCTGTAGTTTTGACTGGAAGTTTTACCAATAGCATAAGCAGTTCGATTAATGAATATTTTATTTTATATGAATTGTAGACTGCATTCTTACAATTAAGTAAGCTAGAGAAAGGAGAGTTATTAAGAAAATCATAAGGAAGAGAAAATACATTAACCGTATTTATTGAAAAACTTCCACGTGTAAGTGGATGCACGCAGTTCAAACCCACGTTGTTCTGGGTGAACTGTGTACACACGATGACGAATCAGCGCTCAGGTGGACAGTGGCCCCGAGCCCCTTGGGGTGAGGGGTCGTCAGAATGAGGAGACGCCCCCACGCCACTGGGAAGTGTGGTAACAGCACCCGTGACCCTGGCCTCCCGGGGACAGGAGCCAAAGCCGGGGTGGAGCCCCGGGGCTGCCCTTTCACTCCGATTTCTTCAAGCAGCTTCTCTTCGAGGAGCAGCTGCCAGGCCCGGCCCCGGGAGCACCTGGCAGGAGAGGGTGGGCGAGCGCCTGCCACCTTAATCCTGCCCCCAGAGTTTGGCCCTGGGAGCAGGGGTGGGACGGCCTGGAGTGGGTGGCTGCGGGAAGGGAGAGGGACCTTTGGGCTCCTTCACAGCCTGTTCCCTCGCTCCCTGAGCGCGTGTGTGAGCACTGGCTCCATGCCAGCTCCAGAGGGAGGCCGCCACCAACCCTCAGAGCAGGAGGCCGGGACAAACTAGAAACACAGAGGAATTGTTTCCCAAAAATAGTACCCGATGGTCTCCACTGGCTGTGGAATACGCATCACACACGTATATGTTCTCTGCTGCTGGGATTAAATAAGCGGCAGCATTTTCATCAGAAAATACAAACAAAGACAAACTCAGAGCACCTCACTGTGTCACCCGGTGGCAAGATCGGCCAGCGCTGCAGCCAAGCCAGTGTCTTTCCGCACGTCCGTCCGAGGTCCTTCCCGTCACCTTCCCTTCCTTCCTGTGGGGTAGGACTGGGTTCGAGGAGACCCCTAGCGCTTGTCGGGCTCAGGATCTGGCTGGAGCGAGGAGGGTGCTCAGAACCTTCCAGAACCGTCAGCCTTCCCAGCGTTGGAGTCAAGGTTCGCTGGTGGGGAAGCTGCCCTGGGCCTGTGGGTGCCTCCCAGAGACCTGCCGGGCCCTCACTCTGGGCTGGGTGGTTTCCAGTTTCTCATCCCCTGACGCTCAGCTGGGCCCCATCAGGAGAGCGCCCCTGTGCTCAGAGGTTCCTGGGCGAGGCCCAGATTCCAGGAGGGGTGTGGACTAGACGAGGGACGCAGGTGCCGCCCCATCCGTGGAGGCCCACAGCCTGGTGCTGGGACGTTTGTTTGTGATGAAGAAGAAGGACGAGTGAGCAGGGAGGGCCCCTGGGAGGCAGCGAGGAGGCAGAGGCTGCAACTGCTCTGCAGGTCCCGCTCCCCTGTCTGCGACAGGAGTGAGACACAATCAGTGATTCACCCAGGAGAACAAACCTGGCCATTAAGGGCAGGAGCCAGTGCTCACTCAGTCCACGCGTCGCCCACAGGAGGGGAGCAGCCTCCCTTTCGTGTGCGGACACGGCGCAGGTAAGGGCACCGCTGGTCGTGATGAGATTGCCTTTGAAGGGAAACGACCAGAGACAGTAACTGAACAAACACACCTCCAGGCCAGGGGCCGGTTGCCAACCTGACCCTCAGGACCTGTGTGCCCGGCGGCTGAGGAGGCGGCCTGGCACCCCAGCAAGTCCTGTGGACACCAGTCACGTTTATGCACCACCTGGAGACTGCGCCTGGCAGGCCGTGACTCTCCGGAAACGCTGTGCGGTCCTGTTCTGTTTGACCTGGGATTCGAACCCATGACCACCTCACCCCACAGCCAAAGCAGTTTCACAGAATTCGGCATTCTCAAAGCTGTGTCATTTTCTTTTTCTTTTTCAAAATATATTTTTATCTATTTCAGAGAGGAAGGGAGAGGGAGAGAGATAGAAACATCAATGATGAGAGAGAACCATTGATTGGCTGCCTCCTGCACATCCCCTACTGGGGATCGAGCCTGCAACCCAGGCCTGTTCTCTTAACCAGAATCAAACCCGGGACCCTTCAGTCCGCAGGCCAACGCTCTGTCCACTGAGCCAAACCAGTCAGGGCAAAGCCATGTTACTGTCATTACGAAAGGACAGCAGTAAGGATATGGCTACTTTGCTGGCACACTCACTCTGTGCCTCCTTGAGTCCTCGCCAAACGGAGCAGGAAGCGCACACTGTGGCAGATGAGCGCACAGGGAGGCTGGCCGTGTGCCGAGGCCACACAGCTCCTCGTGGTGAGGCTGGGATTCCCGTCCCTGTCGCCTGAGTCCCAAGTCCAAGCTCATGATGACTACACTTCCTGGGCTTCCCTTGACCCAGAGCCTCCTTCTCAAGCTGTGGTCCCAGGTGGGAGCCTTCCCACCTGGCACTTGTTTGACATGCAGAAACCTGGGCCCTGGGCCCGCTGAGCCACAGCCTGCACTCCGGCCGGACTGTCGGAGATTTATGGGGTGACAGATGACACCCGACTCCTGGAGTCCCACAGTCGCTAGTCTCCAGGTATATCTTTAGATTCAGTTTTCAAAATCTCATCCAAGAAATTTATGCTCATAGTCTAAAAACACCACATATGGTGCAGAGGGATTTATGACAATAAGCAAAGCTCCCCCCCGCCAACCCCCGCCCGCAAGTGCTGTGCCATGGCCCGGCCGCAGCAGTGGCTGGAGTCGGATGAGCCTTTGGGTTACATCCACGACCACCCCAAGCCGCCCCACCTGCCCATGGTTATGTCATTGCCCCAAGCCCCCCGCAGCGTCGGTAGGTGCAGGCGGATCATCATGTTTTTGTTCTCCCACGTGTTGGTGGGGCCCTGATCAGCCCACTTTTGTAAGATGGGAATATCGGTGCCCACCCCCTCCTTTTCACCTGTTCTTTCCTCTCCTGTATCGGGGAGGGGACTGAGGGGCAGGGCCAGCTCTTAGGGCGGAGCCAGGTGAGCTGCCAAAGTCCAGAGCAGAGTGACAGAGGCCTGGGGAGGTGGTTCTGACCTGACCTGGAGGCCAGGCGTTCTCGTGAGGCCTCTGGCTCCCCCGCCCCGCAGTGGGCAAGACCTTTTCCACCCCAAGCCTCGGCTTCCCCACCTGTAAGATGAGAGGTGGTCTGGGATCGTTGGGGGGCGCGGCATGGCTCTCGTCACTGCCCACACTGGTCATGAGCCCCTGCAGCTACAGCCACACCTGGCCTTGCTGTCCCCGAGGGCCACCGAGACCCTGCTCTTCTCTCCCACTCTTTTGGGCCCTGGCAGCCAAGTGGGTGCAAATACGATGCTTCTGTGACGGGAGGAAAGCCCCAGTTTTTCTCTCCGGCAGGGAATTGGTGTCAGGAGTTCTGGGAGAGCCCTCTCAGCACCGTTTGAGCACACTCCTCCCTCTGCTCCCAGCTCCGTCCACCTGAGGCAGATGGCAGGGGCCTCGAGCCCGCCCCTCCTGCACACCTGGCTCCGCAGCTGGCGCTGGCTGGGCGGGGAAATGCCGCCAAGCTCCTTGTAGGTATGTCACAAAGGGGCTCTCGGAGCTGACAGCCGTGGGCTGCGGGCAGACAGGGAGAGTTACTTGAGGGCTTGACTGTCCCTTATTAAGGAAATGGTAACGGGGATGCCTTCTAGCTCCCATGTGCGCTGCTTGAAGATTCGCTTCTCCTAGATTATGAGCGTTAACAGTCGGTGTGGGAGCTCTGGTGTGCTCGCTCTGTGGAGTGGCTGGTTTGCAGGAGGGAAGCTCTGCTCTCTGCCTGCATCTCCCACAGGCTCTCCCTCCTCGCCTCCCCCAGGCACACTGGCCTCTTGCTGTTCCTCCAACCAGCAGGCACACTCGCACCCCAGGGCCTTTGCACTTACTCAGCTCCTGTCCCCTCCCAGGGCTCCCTCCTTCACCTCCTTCAGCCACCCACATCCCTCTCATTGCCTGTTATATTTTTATCAAAGAGCAAGCACCACTCCCTGACATTACATATTTATTTGTCTAATACTGACTCCTAGAGAGCAGGCATGTGTTTTGCAGGTAAAGGCTGTGTCTTTAGACTTCAGATCCTGGCACCTGGGAGGAGTGTAATACACATTTCATGAATGAATGAACGAATAAATGAACGAATGAATGGATGGATGAATGGATGGGAATGAAAACATTGTTCATATTCACCCTGATTAGGTCTTATCAGCTTCTGCCTTTACTATTTTCCCCATGACCATGATCAGACCCCTCAAACATTTTCCCTCCTTTTAACACTCTCACACATCCCAAATCTTTTGCTTTAGTGAGCAAAGTTTTTAAGTCATTCAGTGATCAGGGAGGGGAGGAGGCTGCGAGCACAAAATGGGAAATCCCTCAGTTTTGCCAATTTAGAGCCAGTCTATATCGTGTCCCAACTCATAGAAACGCCACGCGATTGCAGGACCACATGCAAATTCCCGCAGAGCAGGGCCGCCCGCCTCCCTCCTCCGCCCACCTTCCAAGGGTGGGAACGTGGGATTACCAAAGACCATGACAGGCCCGGCCGCTTGGCCCAGGTGGCTAGGCACACCCCACACCTGAAGACCAAAGGGAATTCTCCCCGCCCTGAACAGGAAGGCTCTCCTCTGGCTCTGTGGCTTCTGGGAATTCGCTAACTGCCTGCAGAATGAGCTTCTGTTCCCTTAAGAATAGAGCCTCTTCCATCTCGGAGATGTTTTGGCTTGAGGTTTTGGGGAGAACTGAGAAATGGCAACATTATTTATTAGCATTGAAGCCCCTGGTTTTCTTGATCCCCTGCACCCCAAGTCCTCCCCCAGAAAGGCCTAGGTCCACCTTTGTCTCTCAAAAGCTCTTTCTAAAGAACTCTGTTTCAGACGCTCCCTGACCCGGCTGATGGATTTGGAGATCTAGCCTCCTCCTCAGCTGGAGGCCAGAGCCACCAGCGAGTTCAGAGGGCTAGGAGCCAAGTCAGAACTTAATGCATCTTTAAAACCCAGTTCCAAAAGTCCCTAATTTTGGGTGTAGAATGACAGGACTCTTACCTTCACGTCCAAAACTCTTCAGTTCAGTGATTGGCGTTCTTTCTGAGGTGTCGCAGCAGAAGGAGAGCTCTCTGCTTTCCCCTCAGACCTCAAGGTGATGTCAGGGTGAGGAGCAGCCGAGGGGTCGGGGCTGGGCCTGCCTCTCGGACTGTTGTATATTAAGTGCTGGCCTTCCGGTGAGAGCTGTCAAAACAGCTCTTTGTAATCTCCAGGGAGAAAGATCTCTGTGATGCCACTAACTCAAATCATACAAATAACTGTCAGAAGCCGTTAACATCAGCGCACCGGTGAGGGCTGGGGGGAGGGGGAGGCACGTCAGAGAAATCCTTAATGTGAAGAGAAAATGCAAGTCGTGGTATGTTCACGGCGACCAGGAGCCTCCTGTCTGCAGTCTGGCTCAGCATCGTGGGCTCAGGCCGGAGAGCAAGGTCGACCTGGGCGAGGAGTGTGGGCTGAGTGACCGCCCGCCCGGCTTTGAATCCGGGGTCCCATGGACTGTGGCCTTGGGCGACCGGCAGACGCCTCTCGCACCAGCTCCTGGTTCTGGACGTGGCCGTGACCGCAGAGCCCACGTCAGCGTCAGTGAGAGGGAGCTGAGCTGAGGGGGTGCCGATGGCTGCTGCCGGCCCTCCCCTCGCATATGGGCACCCCATCCTCCAGGCAGGGCCAGGGGCATTCGGGCTGCCTGCTCTCCTCTCCACGTGCGGCCGGTACAGACTCGGACTTCACATGAGACAGAACCCGAGGACTCAGCGAGCTCTGACCCGCTGACGTTCCAGGCGTGTGATGCTCTCATGAAGGGGGAACGAGGCCCTGGCCTGGTAATGAGAGCCAGTCCCGTGCCCCAGAGCCCGCCCCGCTGTCTCCCGTCTCCCGGGGACACACAGTTCAACGGCTGGCTGCCTGGATACCTGCCCACCCCCCCCCACCCGGGAGGGATGGGGAACTGGTCCCTTTCCCACACCCTTGCTGGGTCTCAAAGCAGAAACAGCTGTGGGAATGGAGCCGGCTTTTGTGATTAAAAAGCCCCATGAAGCCACATAACCCTCCACGCGGGGGGCTCCTAGCTGGCCTCTCAGCAGGTGCATGCCCAAGTTCTCTCTGCAGGAGCCAGGCTCAGCCTGGTCCCCAGGCCTCTGCGAGCCCCGCCCACTGCTGTGAGCCGCCCCTGGCTACGCACAGGCTGGCGGTCTCTGCCCAGAAGCCAGCGCGATATTCCAGGACCCGAGTTGGAGGTGACTTCCCTGCCTGCTGGACGGGTCGTGGCTCCGCGGAGGGGCCGATGCCACCAGCCTGGCGGCCTCCTCTGCAGACCCTGTTTCACCCTTAGCGCCCCCTCCCCAGGCCTGAGAGGGGGTAGTAGCCCCCCAAGTGCTCTTTTCATTTTGGTTGCTTCATCCCTTTATCCTCTCCCCTTGGAATGCCAGCCCTCAGTCCCCACCAGCTTCTCTGGTTAATTTTTACTCATCTTTTATTGCTGAGCTGGGGCCCTCCGTGAAAATGCCTTTCTGACATCCCAAGGCTGGGCCAAGCCTCCCTCACACCCTGTCCCGCAGCTCTGTCTCCACCTCCTCCCAGGGGTTTGGAGCTGAACCAGTGCCCAGACCCCACCCTGACCCCGCCATCCATCAATGCAATTAGAATCTCTGAGTGAGGGGAGGGGTGGCATCTGTGTGTTTCGAAGGCTCCCACGTGATGGGGAAGCACAGGAAGGCCTGGGAGCCTGGAGCCTCCCTGGGCAGAGGCGTTGCTCCTGAGCCGGTGACCCACCCCTGCCCACAGGTGCGCAGCAGCCAGGGAGGTGCGTGCGGGAAGGATGCCGGGGGAGCAGGAGGACTTCAGTGCACAGTGGAGGCCGAGGGAGATCCCTGCTTCAGGCTTCTTTAACGAATCTTCACTCTTTACTCTGAGCACCCACTCCTGGGGCAAATAGGGAAGGCATGGGGGAGAAGGGACACAGTTCTCAGTGATTCCTGCATGCCAGTTGCCATGGCAACATGGGCATCCCTGTCCTCCTGCCCCTTGAGCTCTGGTTTTCTCCTGCTTCGGTGAGAGTTTGGGGATGAGGAGTTTGCAAGGAAGCTGATGGCTCCGTGGACCAGCGTGCCTCGTGCCTGGTGCCTCGGGGCCAGGCCTGTGTGGGCTCCGGCAGCACCCAGAGCACAGTCCTGTCTCTCCTCTGCCCAGGGGGTAGGGGCAGGGAGCGTTGTCCTTCCTGCAGCTCAGAGATAGCGTGTGTCTGCCCGCGCCCTCCTCCCCTCCTTTCCGAGGCTCTGTGATCTCTACATCAAGCACCGCAAACTCTCGGCCAGTGGGCCTCGGGCCTCGTTTATTTGGCCCGTGTTAGCCTTTGAGTTTGACATGCTTGCTCTACATCCTCCTTTGCCTTTGGAGAAATTCAGCCAGAAAGTGTCATAGGCCCCTTCTCTGCCCCTCCTTACCTTACTCCTCTGGGTAAGGGAGCACAGAGGAGGGAGGGATAGAGAGAATAGGGGATAAAGAGGTAAATGCCTAAAAGCAACACCTGGTGCAACACAAGTCATAGCTAACATGATCTCACTTCATCCTCAAATAACCCGGGACACAGTTACTAGCATTATGCTTCGTTCCCAGACGAGGAAAACAGGCTCAGAGAGGTGCAGTCACCTGCCCAGAGCGGCACAGCTCACATGTGGAAGAGCCAACATTTATACCCAGGTCTGTTTAAGGCCCACTCTCAACCACCAGGCTGCCCCCCAACCCCCCAAGTAATCCTCACCTTTGGTGTTCCTATTCTCAATGAGAATCTTTTTTCCCATTCCTGATATTTTTCTTTTCTCATTATACATATGTGAATGGATTGGCAGTCATTCTTTAAGTAAATCACTGGTTGTCTTGGGTGAGCTAACATCGGGAATGTGAGAGTGAAAAATCGAGAATAATTTTTTTTAATCCTCAGCCCAGGATATTTTTTTCCATTGCTTTTAGATAGAGTGGGGTGGGGGGAGAGGGAGAGAGAGGAACATCGATATGAGAGAGACACACTGATTGGTTGCCTCCCGCCCCCACTGGGCTGGGGATGGAGCCTACAACTGAGGTACATGCCCTTGACCAGGAATCAAACCTGGGGCCTTTCTGTGCTTGGGCTCTATCCACTGAGTCAAACCAGCAGGTGAGAGTAATTTTTACAGCTCAAAAAAGGTTGCCGTGTGCATTAAAATGGTGAGTAGAGTTTTTCCAACATGACACCCTCTGAGACTTCACCTGTGACAATCTGTGTTTACCAATAAGAGTTCTAACTCAGTTCCTTTCCACTTTGGAGAGAGTGAAAAGCTAACATAAAACCACTGTCTGTTATTACATTCTGTCCTCACTTTAAGCACCTCTCTCTCTCTCTCTCTCTCTCTCTCTCTTTCTTTCTCTCTCTCTCCCCTCTCCCCCCACCCCCGGACAAAGCCGGGGCTGCAAGGGCTGGCCGAGGCCACGAGGGGCTGCGAGGGCCAAGTCCCTTGCACAAATTTCGTGCATTGGGCCTCTAGTCTATATAATAAAAGCCTAAGTGACCGTTATGGCGGAACGGCCAGAATGACCAGTCACTATAATGCGCACTGACCACCAGGGGGCAGACACTCAACGCAGGAGCTGCCTGCCTCCACGGCTGCACTAAGGAACAGCGAGCTGAGCGGTAAGGAGCAGCAAGCAGGCAGGTGGTAAGGAGGGTAAGGAGCGAGGGGTCCCGGACTGCGAGAGGGATGTCCCACTGCAGGGAAGTGGGCCTACGCCAGTAGGTGGACATCCCCCAAGGGGTCCCGGACTGTGGGAGGGTGCAGGCTGGGCTGAGGGACACCCCACCACCCCAGGGCATGAATTTTGTGCACCGGGTCTCTAGTATAAAATATTCCCTTCCATGAGGGCAAAAGAATTTAAAACACTTTTTTGTTTTTACAAAAGTGAATGATTCTCTTTGAGTTTGCACTTCCCCGTGTCGTGTTTCTCTTTCTTCCTATTTTCTGATTTGAATTCTTTGGTCGCTTAAAAAAATCGGTTCTTTTGCCCAGTCATTTTGGTCCATTTTAGCATCTCTTTTTCAGGTTGTGGCATTTGAGAAAACTTCATCGAGGTCAGCGAGTACCTGCTGCTGGAAAGAATCTTCTGGAATGCCAGTTTGATTTGGTATGATCTTTGTCAGCAAGTTCATGTCAAAGGTCACCAAGCACATACCGTGGGGGGTTGGCCAAAGCCCAAACAAATGACGATATGTCAAAAGCAATTTTTTGAAAGTGCTTGCCTCCAGGAGCGAGCCCTTGGCCCCAACAGTGCGTGTCCCAGTGCATTTGAGATGTTTCTCACTGGGGCTGTGGGAGTGACCCTGCAGCTGTCCTCCAGACAGCCCCGTCCCCTGCCGGTCTCCAGCGGGTCACTGCACTGCCTTACCGCCAGCCGCGGGGGGTTGCGGGTGGGGGGGTGTTTACTGAGCTGAGTTTGCTCCCAGTTAATTGCTGCTGCCCAGGTGCAGGCGTTTATGCCAGAGCTGTACCCAGTGCCTTTCGCTCGGGCATTTTCCTCTGGTCTGTTGGCAGTTCTCACGTCCCCCTACTATCACCTCCACTTTGCAGACGGAGGCTGGGAGGCTCACTGGCAGGTCTCAGTGAAGGAACACACAGCTAAGAAGTGGCAGAGGTGGGCTTTGAACCCAGGTCGGTCTGATGCCGGAGGTCTCAGTCAGACGAAGAGCTAGTCCTCAGGCCAGGGTCTGAACATTTGCATAAACCAGGACAGACTACAGGGATGCAGCTCAGCGGGTACTTATCTCTCGCTCGCTGTGAGCCAGGCATGGAGCTGGGCTCAGAGAAGTGGCTTCCCCAGAAGGAAAACGCCCCAGCTGCAGCCTCCGTCCAGGCAAAACAAGGAAAGTGAGAGATGTCGTCGCGGGCAAACGTGAAGTTCTTGCCTCTGGACCAGGGCCAGACATCCCCAGGCCGCTTCCCGGAAATCCCGGTGAGTTCAAAATGAACATGCACCTCAGGGCTGTGGAAACAAAAACTTGGGAAAGGCCTGGTTGAAAGGAGAGTCATCTTTCCAACAGCCCTCGGAAGAAAAGGAAGAGCTCAAGTGAGAGACATGAGTTTGGAGAAATGAGTGGTGACTCAACACAAACCTTTTCCCAGCTCTCTCCTCTGGTGTGAGGTGCAGGAAGAAGGCGGGGGGGGGGGGGGGGGGGCGGTGCAAGGAGAAAGTGGACATCACAGGGCCCTGAATCCTGGGGAGGACCTCTCCATGCTTCCCGCCTCCACATCCTGACCACTTCCTCCAGGAAGCCTTCCTTCCTGGCCTCCAGGTGGGGTTATTTTTCCCTCCTCTGAGCTCCTGTGGAACTTCTGAAATTTTAGCAGTTGTCTGTTGGAATTGTAACTGACTGGCACTTGTGTGTGTTCCCCTAAATCAGAGGAATGCAGACTTGCTTTTCTGTAAAGAGCCAGCAGATGAATATGGTCGGCTTTGTGGGCCATATGTTCTCTGTCACAGCTACTCAGCGCCGCCGCCGCCGCATGAAAGCTGCCCCAGACAAAACAAACAGCCGGGTGCCTCTGCTCCGCTAAAACGCTGTGTGGGCACTGAAGTTTGAATGTCATATAATGTTTGCATGTCACTAAATATCACCCTTCTTTTGATTCCCCCCACCCCAGGCATTTAAACTGTGCACCCCTTTCTCCGCTCACGGATTGTCCCCATGCAGGTGATGAGCTGACCTGGCCACAGCCGTGGGCGCCTGGTCTGAGCCACAGCCTGGGAGGGCCCAGGTCCCGGTGCCCTATGACTTCAGCCCAGGAACTCCCAGCGAGCGACCTGCACGCGGAGTGCGGTGCGACAGTAGTTGAAGGAATAAACTCCCCAAGGGGGTGGGGAAGTAATCGTTAGAGAGATTAACTCGTCAGAAAAATATTAAATTTGCAAATGGATTTTATTTGCTCCAGAGAGTCATTGCTTTCCCTCTCCCGCTGAATGTTATGAAATGCTAATTAGTTCCCATCACAACCTGGCTCACAGATCTGTTTGATCGGCTTTGTCTGGGTGTGCACACCACGCCCTGCACTGCAGACGGAAATAACACGGCACAGCCAGTGGTGGAGACGGCTGCTCAGGGAGGCACGTGGGGCGGCCACAGGAGGGAAGTCAAATCGGCCTCAAAACATCCTTCCCAAGTTCATGCCGCCGGCCATTCTCGAGCTCTCCCACATGACGGGAAATTGGGCAAGTAGTTCCCGGCACCAGAGGCCTCTCTGACCACCTGTGCTGGGGGCACGCGGGCTCCCACACTGCCTCGCCCCTCCAGTGCGCATTGGGGTGTTGCTGAGCGACCCACTGAACCACCGCCTGTGGTCATTAGACATCTGCTCACAGGTTCCCCACTGGGCACTGCTGACATCTGGGCCAGGGTCCTTCCCCCATGCGGGGCGTCCTGTGCCCCGTAGGGTGTTAGCCGCATCCCTGGCTCTGTCCCCTGGATGCCAGCGGGACATCTGTCCTCCCCACCCTCAGCTGTAAAATAAAACAGTCTCCAAGCATTGTTCAGAGTCCCCTTGGGGTGAAGTCGCTGCCCACCCCGCCCCAGGTTGAGAGCAGTTCCCTGAATGCAGGCCCCAGAGTGGGTCTGGGATGGAATGTTCTCCAGCCCTTGGCAACAAGAGAAAGAAACAAAGAGACCAGGGTGAGCTGCTTTATGGAGTGAGCTGTGACTGAGGGCAAGGACGCCTCCCGGACTTCCTTCCTGCGGGCTCCGCAGAGACGTCTGTGATGAAGTGACGGAGCGCAGACGCCAGCCTTGCTGGTTTCATAGGTGCTCAGACCCGGCAACCTCAAGGGGCAGTCCCGTCAGCCCCCTTCCTTCTGAGGTTCCACTGGAGTGAAATCGCAGAACCTAGGAATGGCTTCGTGTGTGAGCGAGAAACCGGCTTTTCCATCCTCTCAAGTCCAGTGATTCCCAGAGAAGCGCCTCCGTTTCCTTAGCTGGAAGCGGAGACATCACTGTGCCCATCTCAGGTTTTTGCGAAGAGTGAGTGAGAAATCGCAGTTAAACCGCAGGCTTAGCTTCTATCCCGGAGATCCCTCGGCTGTGATGCGCCCGGCTTCCCATAAGCCTGGGATGAATGTCAGGGATTATTATTGTTGTTGATATGGTCCCACTCTGCTGGCTGTGTAGTGTGGGGATATCTGTACTATCGAGAGGCTCCGGTTCTGGCATGTTCTACAGCCTGACCCGCATCATTCCGTGCAAAAGAAAGTGAGAAGGTCCCTGCGAGTCCCAGGCTCTGCACTGGTGGGGGTCGGGGTAGGGGGCAGAACGGTGGGCGCTCCTACCAGTTCTTTCTCCCTGCGAACTCGCCCACTCCCCGCAGCATTGGAGAGGGGAGAGGAGGGAGGCGTGATCACCAACACCGGGTCCGAGGAGCCCCCATGTCCGCTGGCAGCGCCCTTTAAAGGGCATGCCACTCAGAGGTGGACACCCTGGTTGGGGGTCAGCAAGTGAAAGGAGGAGGGGAGCAGTGGTCAGCAGCCCCGCCCCGCCCGCTGGAGTGCCCATTAGGAAACATTTATCTCAGGGTGACGAGCCTGACAGCTCCGCTGGCTTCGGCGATGGTCACCGAAGGTGCTCCCCACTTGGCTGCACTGTTCCTGACCCCCAACCAGGAGGGAGGGGACAAGGCTGGGGAGGGCGGCGGGAGGCTCACCCTACACCTCCTGGGAGCCCAGGTGCCCATGTCACCGAGGTTTGGGAGCCTACCCACGTCCACTTCCTATGTGTTTCCCAAAGGAAGGATGCTGAGTAGACAATGTGTGTCCCCACGAAACAAGAGTGCACAGGTAGGAGGGACTGTGTCTTGTACATGTCCCTACACACCCCTGCACAAGGCCCTTCACACCCCTGCACACCGCAGCACATGCCCCTACATGCCCCTGCACACACCCCCGCATATCCCTGCATACCCTTGCACACACCCCCGCATGCCCCTGTACACACCCCTGCACACCCCTGCACACCCCTGCACATGCCCCTGCACACCCCTGCACACACCCCTGCACACCCCTGCACATGCCCCTGCACACCCCTGCACACACCCCTGCACACCCCTGCACATGCCCCTGCACACCCCTGCACACACCCCTGCACACCCCTGCACATGCCCCTGCACACCCCTGCACACACCCCCGAATATCCCTGCATACCCTTGCACACACCCCCGCATGCCCCTGTACACACCCCTGCACACCCCTGCACACCCCTGCATAGCCCTGCACACCTCTGCACACACCCCTGCACACCCCTGCACATGCCCCTGCACACCCCTGCACACACCCCTGCACACCCCTACATACCCCTGCACATGCCCCTGCACACCCCTGCACACACCCCTGCACACCCCTGCACATGCCCCTGCACACCCCTGCACACCCCTGCACACCCCTGCACATGCCCCTGCACACCCCTGCACACACCTCTGCACACCCCTGCACATGCCCCTGCATACCCCTGCACACCCCTGCACACACCCCTGCACACCCCTGCACATGCCCCTGCATACCCCTGCACACCCCTGCACACCCCTGCACATGCCCCTGCACACCCCTGCACACCCCTGCACATGCCCCTGCACACCCCTGCACACCCCTGCACACCTCTGCACACACCCCTGCACACCCCTGCACACCTCTGCACACACCCCTGCACACGCCTGCACATGCCCCTGCACACCTCTGCACACACCCCTGCATAGCCCTGCACACCTCTGCACACACCCCTGCACACACCCCTGCATAGCCCTGCACACCTCTGCACACACCCCTGCACACCCCTGCACACCCCTGCACACCCCTGCACATGCCCCTGCACACCCCTGCACACCCCTGCACATGCCCCTGCACACCCCTGCACACCCCTGCACACCTCTGCACATGCCCCTGCACACCCCTGCACACCCCTGCACACCTCTGCACATGCCCCTGCACACCCCTGCACACACCCCTGCACACCCCTGCACATGCCCCTGCACACCCCTGCACACACCCCTGCATACCCCTGTACTCCCCCGCACAGGAGCCTCTCTCCATCCTGAGGAGTCTCCACCTTCAAGGGGAGGGCAGGCCTTCACGGGGTCTCAGGGCTGCAGAAGGCTTCACAGGGTGGGGTACCAGAGTTCTGTGGGTGCTAGCAAGGGCAACCGACCCTGGCTGACGGAAGGAGAGGAGGACTTCCTGCGAGGGACAAGGGGGAGTCAGGGGCTGTGTGGAGCCAATGAATGAATGGAGGAATCTGAGGTCTCCTGGGGAACCTGGGGCCGGCTGCCTGAGGAACCACGCAGTGGTCCTGCGAGCGGTCACGTCCCCGCAGCTCTGTGGAACTCAGTTTCCCCCTTGCATTTACCACGTGTGGTTGTAGCCTGGGAGTCATTCACTGCACCCACAATAAGGAGCCGCTTTTCTCTGATGCCCCCGGGGGCCACTGCAGGTGGTGTCACATCTCCCCAGAAAGGCAGGAAGTGTGATTGTCCCACCACATTCCTGTCCAGAGCAGAGCACACTCCCCTCAGCTGGCCCTGTGCTCCCGGCCTCAGTTTGGGCGCTTCATCTGGGAGTCGTTGAGTCCACGCCTTAGATACCACGGAGATCTCAGCAAGGGGAGGGCACTCATGACTTCCCTCTCGTTATGGCCCCCTCTGGGGACATGGACATAGGAGTGTGACCCCCAAGATTCCAAGGCATTCTCAGTGAGATTTTCATGGGGACCCCCATGCTCTAGCGCACCCACACGTTTCCCTGACCACCTCGAGGACCTGGGGACCTGACTGCTAGTTCCATGAATTCCAAGCCTGCTGGCTAAGGGGCAAAAACAAAACACTTCCCAGCATGCCTTGGTCATGTGGACGAGCTCAGGTGCAATCCTAAGCTTTTGAAAGGCCACTTTTCTTCATCCTTCTAAATGTCAAGGTTTCAAGTGACTTGGCCATGTCGGTAGGACAACACAGAGTGGTGATCTTCATTTGAGAGATGAAGAAAAATTTAAACATTCAGAGAGGCCGCGACTTCCCTTCATCAGAGATCTTTGCGAGTAATTCTCTGTCTCCCAGTTACAATCTCCAAATCTCCATGTTGCCCACAGAGGAACACCCCTTGTCTCGACAGATACTGATTCTCAAGCCATGTTGAAATCCAGGCGCCAGCAGATTTGAGCTTGTCCCGGGAGAAGCAGCCAGGAACCGGTTTCCATGGGTACAGATTCTGACATTATCAACTGCAAATGTTCACCACCTCCGATGACAAAACTCCAGCAACTTCAAAGCTGCGAAGGATAGCTGTAGGGCAAATTTTAATTAAAGTTAGCTAGCATATATGAAAAGCATCCAATTTGTACGCTGTAAAAGAGTTTGGGAAGCAGGGCTGCGGAGCCTCGGGACGGGGCTGTGACAATTCTGTTGCGACTTCTCACAGCACAATCACAACATGTTAATTTGTTGATGAGTTCGTCAGAGCAGGAGAGCGCTCCTGGCAGCTGCAGGAAAACACAGCTCCCATTTCCATTTCTATTTTTAAATGAATTAAACGTTTCCAGTCGACTTCAAACTTCACATCAAAGTTTTGAATTTCTACTGATTTTTTTTTTTAGACTGATTTCCCGCTGAGATGAGAGCACCGAGACTCTTGGAATGTCTCAGAAAGAACTAAGTGATTTCTTTATCTGATCATGGCTGCAAGGACGTATGTGTGAAATGGGCCATTTAGAGGTGAAGGGGGCCTCTTTTTTCACTTTTCCTGTGTGATGTTCTGGCCCTTATGATCACGCGGACTCAGGAAGGTAACAACAGAGATTGTGGGAAGTTTCCTGGTTGGTGATTTTATTTCTCAATGTGACAAAAAGAGAGCACGTGGGAGGAGGGACACAGAGCCACCAGGGCAGGAGTGGGGTGGGACGAGAGGGTGCTCTGGCTCAGGGTCCTGCGTGTGCCTCCTCAAATTTGCACCCCACCTGCCTTGCTCACTTTGCCCTGGAAAAGATCCACTGTCCCCAGTCACCTGACACACAGGTGTTACAAGCACTGGAGACTGGCAGTGTGACCAGCACGGGTGTAACACGCTCAGGTGTGGCAGGTACAGGGGAACAGAATGGAAACTGCTGTTATGTGCTGTTGAGTGGGCTGACTCTCCGTGATCCTGTGAGTGAGTGCTGTCCACAGCCTCCTTTCCTCAGCAGCCCATCCCAGCTCCCGTGGACTCATTCATGGAGCCATCCATCTCATAGTGCCCCCCGCCCCCCACAAATCTGAGCAGAGAAGAACCACCTTTCTCCGGCTGGTCTGATGCAGGAGTAGGAGCAGGTGAGAAGCCGCTGAAGGAGATGGTGGGGTGAAAAGAAGGATGGGCAGGGAGAAGGGGGAGCTTTCCCTAATCCTGGGGCTGGTTCTTTTGCTGTTGTTAATCCTCACCCCAGGACAATTTCCCATTGATTTTTAGAGAGAGTGGAAGGGAGGGGGAGAGACAGAAAGAAACATCGATGTGAGAGAGACACATCGATTGGTTGCCTCCCACATGTGCCCTGACCAGGGCCGGGGATGGAGCCTGCAACCAAAGTACGTGCCCTTGACCAGAATCAAACCTGGGACCCTTCAGTCCATGGGTTGATGCTCTATCCACTGAGCCAAACTGGCTAGGGTCTGGGGCTGGTTCTTAAATTGTTTTTGAACCTTTATGTTCCTGGATAAACCAGATATGATATTACTTATTTCTGAGGGTAATGGGAAGATTAAATTAAGGAACCTTAGTGTAGTAGAAAGGTTATTTTTCCTTCAGTCATCCAGCATCTACTCCTTGGAATAGCCACTCCCCCTTCCTCTTTGTGGTCCAGGTTAGCCTATCAATCTCCCACCCAAAGGGTGGGCACAGAAGCTAGCTGGCCAATGAGAGTGCTCCTTCTCCTTGGACACAGCTGATGATTGGTTCAGAGGTGGATCCAAAACCCAAGCAGACCAATTAGAGTCCTTTCCCTGGATTAAATACTATGTTGGTCAAGAAGGTTGCTGTAAGGATTAGGCCACCAAAGCCTGTCTTTTCTTGCCGGTGATAGAAGCCTGATTGAGAATGAATCATAAGAAATTGAGGGAAGTAGTTGGAGAGCCTGAAAGAGACAGAGATGAAAGAGAGCCATGCAGGAAGCATATCTCACTAAATCTGCACACAGACTTGGGAAAGAAATGCCACTATCATCAACCTGTTTTACCAACGAGGCAACACAAAGTCAATTACTCAGAGGTCACATAGCAAGTACTAGTAAATGGTGGAGCCCAGGGTTGGTCTGCCTGCTTGTGAGCTATAGCTTTGTTATTCCGCTGGTATCTACTGAGAGCTCGCAGAAGGCCTATGTCCCAGGGAGTAAAATGGTAAACCTGTGAGGTGTTATAGAGTAACTAGAGGCCTGGTGCATGAAATTCATGTGGGGGGGGGGGGGGGGCGGGTGTCCTTCAGCCCAGCCTGCAACAACACCAGCATCCCACACCCCAGCAAGCCTCTAGCCAGAGGCCCACCTGCCCTCCCTCCACGGGCTGGGGCATGCGGGATGCTGGGGCTCATCACCTGCGGGTGGATCCAGCCACACTGCTTGGCTGGACTGGAGTGTCCGGTCCTGTCAGCCCCACCAGGAGGAGTGGCAGCCGAGAGGCGCCTGAGGACAGATCCAGCTGCACCGCTTGCCTGCCACTTCCCCCTGCGGGGCTGACAGGACCAGACACTCCAGTGGCGGAGCTGAGGGGACTGGGCGCCGCCATCTTGTGGCTATGGGTGCTGTCATCTTTGTGATGGAGTGATGGTTCATTTGCACATTACCTTTTTATTAGATAGGATGTGAGAGTCCGTGACAGGACAGGAAATCAGCCCACTTTGTCCGGGGAGTTGCGGGGACGGACAGGGCAGGGCTACTCCAAGGAGGAGATATGTAGGCTGATTCTTGAAGTTGGATTTGGAGAGAGGGTTGTGGTCAGAGGACACAAAAGAGTGACGGCTTGAGGGAGGTGGGAACTGAGATGTATTCAGATGCTGATCAATCAGAAAGAGGGGACAGAGGCTGGGGGGACCCATCAAGGTGGTTTTATTTGCAAGGGATCAAAATCCACCCCAAAATAACTGAAAGAAAATGGCACTGGACCAGCCCTGTCACTGGAGAGGGCCTGGAGCACACACCAAAGACACAAGGATCTGAAGGAACCAGGTCGCTGGGGACTGGAGGAAGGGATTCCCCACCCCTCGGGCTAGCTCTCATCTCTGCTGGTCTCAACCTGCTCTGCTTCTCTGCCTCATTCTTGCCTCTAGCAGTTGAGATTTCCTGTGGTGAAAAGCACATGCGCCTACTGGCCAGCTTCACTGGAAGCAGAATTCTTTCTCCCAGCAAATGTCCATCAGTTTTCATTGGTTGCTTGGGTTACATGGCAACTCATTGGACCAATCACTAATGCCAGAGGCATGGGCTACTGTGGCAGCCTGAATCTTGGAACCCTTCCTATGACCTGGTGATCATGGCCAAAGAGAAGAATGGGAAAGTTTGCTGAGCTGGCTAAATAAATAAAATTACCTACCTACCCACCTTTACTACCCTACCTACTGGCCAATTCAGCTCACTGTGTAGATTAAGACAGTAAGGAACTCACCATCTTTGTTCATAGAGGATTTTTAATAGAGCTTGAGAGACAAGTAATATTTAGCGATTTAAAATGACCTCCACAAAAATGGTGGCAGAGTAAGTGGAAGCTACACTGACACACTCCCAGGACCAAACTGGAAATACAACTAAAATACAGAAGGACCACCCTGAAAAGTCAACTGAGGACCAGCTAGAGACCCCTGATAACCAAGCACAGAAAGTGGAGACTGCATAGAGACTGGTAGGAAGTGTAAAGGTGCGAAAGGGCTGGCCAGGCTCCCACAGACAGCAGCTGAAGTCCTGGAGGGATATCTCAGCTGTGTGTGGGGGTGGGGGGAGGAAGGGGAGAAGGTCCCACTGAGAACTCTGGAGTCTAAACCCCAATCTGGGCTCCCCATCCCAGAGCACCAGAACTGAGGAAGGTGCCCACATAACATCTGGCTGTGAAAAGCAGCAGGGTTGCTGTCTGCCAGTGAGAGAGAGCTAGAAATGCAGGCACCCTCTTAAAGAGCCATCACACAAGGTTTCCTGTGCAGCCACTCACCTTGGGCTCTGGCAGAGGGAGGGCAGAGTGGACTGGAGCTGTGAGGAGAGTCCAGGTTTGGGCCTCTGGGGTTGAAGCTCGGAGGATAGCTGAGTCATTGTTTCACACTGTGGATGTTGCTATCCTGGCAGTTTTTGCCTCGGGGAAGGTAGTTGTCCTACCTTGTTTGAAGACCTCTCACCCCACTCTATGGTCAACAGCCTGAGGCTAAACAAGGTTGATAACAATGGGACTTCGGGCAGAGGAGGATCTCTGGAGGCTTTGAGTCTTTGCCTGATCTCCTTCTGGGCCTGGAGGAAGGAAAGGCAGACCCTGGTGCACATCTCAATCCTTTCCAAAGGTACCGGCCCCAAAGAGGGAGCCACAAGTTGTGGATTGCTGATAGCTCCAAATGGTACTTGGGGTCAGTCACAGTGTCTGACATTGTCCTGCATTAGATATTGGAAGTTGTAGCAGATCTACCTAGTATACAGACACAAACCCAAATAGGCAGCCAAGATTGGGAGATAAAAAAAAACACAGAGAGTTTTTTATTGGGAGGCACAGAGAGTCCCAAGAAAGAAGAACCCAAACAGGCCCATGCCCAGACACATCATAATTAAAATGCCATACGTTAAAAACAAAGAGAGAATCTTAAAAGCAGCAGAAGAAAAGCAATCTGTTACCTACAAAGGAGCTCCCACAAGGCTATCAACTAATTTCTTATCAGAAACTCTACAAGCCAGAAGGGGATGGAATGAAGTACTCAAGGTAATGGAAAGCAAGGATCTGAAACCAAGATTATTACATCCAGCAAGGCTATAATTCAAGATAGATGGTGAAATAAAGAACTTCTCAGACAAAACAAACAAACAAACAAACAAAAAAAACAAGGCTAATGGAGTTTATTACCACCAAATCAGCCCTGCAAGAAATGCTAAAGGGACTGCTGTAATAAGAAAAAATAGAGAGAGAGATAGGCATAAAGAATTAAAATGGCAATAATAACCTTAAATGTGAATGGATTAAATGCTCCAATCAAAAAACATAGGGTAGCTGATTGGATACAAAACATGACCCAATTATACACTATCTACAAGATACCCACCTCAGAACAAAAAACGTACATAGGGTGAGAGTGAAAGGATGGAAAAATTTTTTCCATGTAAATGGAAATGAAAAACACACACATATACACACACACACACACACACACAAAAACTGGGGTAGCAATACTCATATCTGACAAAATAGACTTCAAAATGCAGGCCATCTCAAGAGGCAATAAAGGTCACTACATAATACTAAAGGGATCATTTCAACAAGAGGATATAACTTTGGTAAATATAGGAGCACCTATACAAGTCTCTCTCTCTCTCTCTCTCTCTCTCTCTCTCTCTCTCTATATATATATATATATATAGTACTGTAAGAGAGAGATCAAAGCAATACAGTCATAATAAGGGACTTTAACACCTCATTGACTTCACTGGATAGATCTTCCAGACAAAAAATTAACAAGGAAACAGAGAATCTAAATAACACACTGGGTCAGATGGATTTAATTGACATTTATAGAACATTTCACCCCAAAGTTGGAGAATATATATTTTTCTCAAGTGCACATTGGTCATTCTCAAAGATAGATCACATATCAGAACACAAAAAAGTCTCTACAAGTTCAAGAAGATTGAAATCATATCAAGCATCTTCTCAGATCACAATGGAATGAAATTAGAAATCAACTATAGTAAAAACACTCAAAAACATTCAAACACATGGAAGCTAAATAGCATGTTATTAAACAATGAATGGGTTACCAAGGAAATTAAAAAAAGAAATAAAGAAATAAAAATGTACTAGAAACAAGTGAAAATGAACACATAACTACCCAAAATCTATGGGACACAGAAAAAGCAGTCCTGAGAGGAAAGTTCATAGCACTACAGGCCTACCTCAAAAAACAAAAAAATTAATAATAAACTATTTAACCCTACAACTTAAAGAATTAGAAAGAGAACAATAAGAAAAGCCCAGAGTAACTAGAGGGAAGGAAATAATAAAGATTAGAGCAGAAGTAAATGACATAGAGGCTAAAAAAATAATAGAAAAAATCAATGAAACTAAGAGCTGGTTCTTTGAAAAGATAAACAAGAAGCAATGAGAGAGGATACAAATAAATAAAATCAGAAAGGAAAGTGGTGAAGTAACAACTGATACCACAGAAATACAAAGGATTGTAAGAAAATATTATGAACAACTATATGCCAACAAGCTGGACAATGTGGGTGAAATGGACAAATTCCTAGAAAGGCATAATCTCCCAAAACTAAATCAGGAGGAATCCAAAAACCTGAATAGGCCACCAACAACTGATGAAATAGAAGCAGTAATAAAAAAATTCCCAGCAAACAAAAGCTCTGGTCTGGATGGCTTCACAGAGGAGTTTTACCAAACATTCAAAGGAGAACTAACACCTCTACTGCTCAAACTATTCCACAACATCCAAGAGGAAGAAACACTTCCAAGCTCTTTTTATGAGGCCAGCACTATCCTATTCAAACCAGATAAGGACACCACAAAGAAAGAGAATTACAGGCCAATATCCTTGATGAACATAGATGCTAAAATCCTCAACAAAATATTAGCAAATTGGATCCAGCAATACATTAAAAAGATCATATATCATGACCAATTGGGATTTATTCCAAGGATAATAGGCTGTTACTATTACAATATTTGCAAATCAATAAACGTGATACATCACATAAACAAATTGAAAGACAAAAATCACATGATCATATCAGTAGGTGCAGAAAAAGCATTTGAAAAAATCCAACATCCTTTTTTGATAAAAAATATCAGCAAAGTGGAAATAGAGGGGTCATACCTCAACATAATAAAGGCCATATATGACAAACCTACAGCCAACATCATACTCAATGGGCAATAGCTAAAACCATTTCCCCTAAGAACAGGGACAAGATAGGGATGCCCACTTTCACCACTCTTATTCAACACTAGAGGCCCAATGCAGGAAATTCATGCAAAAGTAGGTCTTCCCTCCCCTGGCTGCCAGCACCAGCTTCCCTCGCAGCCCCGGTTTCATCTGGAAGGTCGTCCAGAAGGACATCTGGTCTAATTAGCATATTATGCTTTTATTATTATAGCTAGCATTGGAAGTCTTAGCCACAGCAATCAGACAAGAAGAAGAAATAAAAGGCATCCAAATTGGAAAGGAGGAAGTGAAACTCTCATTCGCAGATAACATGATATTGTACATGGAAAACCCTAAAGACTCCACCAAAATCAACTAGTTTTAATAAAGGAATTTGGCAATGTAGCAGGATACAATATTAACACCCAGAAATCAATGGTATTTTTATACACCAATAATGAATTCTCAGAAAAAGAAACTAAACAATCCCATTTACCATTGCAACAAAAACATTAAGATACTTAGGAATAAACTTAACCAAGGAGGCAAAAGACTTGTATTCGAAAAACTACCAGACATTGAAAAAAGAGATAGAGGAAGATACAAACAAATGGAAGAATATACCGTGTTCATGGATTGGTAGAATTAACATCATTAAAATGTCCATACTACCCAAAGCAATCTACAGATTCAATGCAATCCCTATTAAAATACCAATGGCATATTTCACAGATCTAGAACAAATACTCCAAAAATTTACATGGAACCAAAATAGACCCCGAATAGCTGCAGCAATCTTGAGTAAGAAGAACGAAGCTGGAGGGATCACAGTACCAGATTTCAAGTTATACTAGAAAGCTACCATAATCAAAACAGCCTAGTTCTGGCATAAGAACAGGCATATACAGCAATGGGACAGAACAGAGACTTCAGAAATCGACCCAAGACATTACACTCAATTAATATTTGACAAAGGAGGCAAAAGCATACAATGGAGTCAAGACGGTCTCTTCAATAAGTGCTGTTGGGAAAATTGGACAGATACATGAAAAACCAATGAAACTAGATCACCAACTTATACCATACACAAGAATAAACTCAAAATGGATAAAGGACTTAAATGTATGTCATGAAACCACAAAAAATCCTAGAAGAAGCCATAGGCAGCAAAATCTCAGACATCTCTGGTAGCATTATGTTTACGGATACATCTCCTAGGGCAAAGGAAACTAAGGAGAAATTAACAAATGGGCCCACATCAAAATGAAAAGCTTCTGCACAGCAAAAGAAACCATCAGCAAAATGAAAAGGGAGCCCACTGCATGGGAGAACATATTTGGCAATGATACATTTGATAAAGGTTTAGTATCCATAATATATAAGGAACTCATACAACTTAACAAAAGGAAGGCAAACAATCCAATTAAAAAATGGGCAAAGGACCTAAATAGACACTTTTCCAAAGAGGACATACAGATGGCCAAGAGACATATGGGAAAATGCTCAAAGTCATTGATCATCAGAGAGATGCAAATTAAAATGGTAATGAGGTATCACCTTACACCTGTCAGAACGGCTACCATCAACAAATCAATAATTAACAAGTGCTGGCTAGGATGTGGAGAAAAGGGAACCCTAGTACACTGCTGGTGGGAATGCAGACTGGTGCAGCTATTATGGAAAACAGTATGGAGTTTTTTCAAAAAATTAAATATGGAACTGCCATTTGACCCAGTGATTCCACTTCTAGAAATATATCCTGAACCCTGAAGCACCAATCAGAAAGAATGTATGCACCTCTATGTTCATAGCAGCACAATTTACAATAGCTAAGATCTGGAAACAGCGCAAGTGCCCATCAGTAGCTGAGTGGATAAGAAAGCTGTGGTACATTTATACCATGGAATACTATGCAGCAGTAAAAAAGAAGGATCTCTTACCCTTTGAGACAGCATGGAGGGACCTGGAGAGTATCATGCTAAATGAAATAAGTCAGTTAGAGAAAGACAAGTATCAGTCATATGTGGAATCTCACTCATATTTGGAATCTAATGAACAAAATAAGCTGATGAACAAAATAGATCCAGAGACATGGAAGCATGGAACAAACTTGAATTTCAGAGGAAAGGCACGGGTAGGTGAGTGGGTGGGAAGAGATCAACCAAAGAACCTTTTTGCATTTATGCAAAACCCATGGACACAGACAATAGGGTGGTGAAGGCCTGGGATGGAGGGTGGGAGAAAGCTGGAGGGGGTCAATGGAGGGAAATGGGGGGTATGTAATACTTTCAACAATAAAGATTTAATTAAAAAAAATAAAATAAAAAAGAGTTGGATGGAAGAAAAAAATAAAATAAAATAATAAAATGACCTCCAACCAGGTTCCTCAAAAAATTGGAAATGGAACTCCCATTTGACCCTGTGATCCCACTACTAGGAATATATCCCAAGAAACCAGAAACACCTATCAGAAAGGATATATGCACCCAGATGTTCATAGCAGCACAATTCACCATAGCTAAGATCTGGAAACAGCCTAAGTGCCCATCAGTAGATGAATGGATTAGAAAACTGTGGTACATCTACACGATGGAATACTATGCTGCTGTTAAAAAGAAGGAACTCCTACCATTTGCAACATCATGGATGGAACTGGAGAGCATTATGCTAAGTGAAACAAGCCAGTCAATGAAGGAAAAATACCACATGATCTCACTCATTCATGGATAATAAAGACCATTACAAACTTTTGAACAATAACAGATACAGAGGCAGAGCTGCCTCAAACTGATTGTCAAACTGCAGTGGGAAGGCCAGAGAGAGTTGGGGGGCAGGAGGGAGGGGAGTAAGAGATCAACCGAAGGACTTGTATGCATGCATATAAGCATAACTAATGGACATAAGACACTGGGGGGTAAGGGAGGGTAGTGGTTTGTCAAGGGCGGGGGGGGGGGGAAAAAGGATACTTATGTAATACCCTTTGTAATACTTTAAGAGGAAAATAAAAAAAATAAAAAAAATAAAAAAATAAACACTGACTTTATAATCATCCAAAGTGTGTATATATTTTGGGGACACCCAGTACTTAGACTAATCTTCCGTTATCCTTCCAATTTTTGATAGTTATATTATTTTTAATTCTTTTCAAATCTTGTTTGGTCATGTCTGCACCTTGAGGTAAAATATAAGAGCAGGTAGTCTGTCTATTTTCTCCTCCACTGTATTGCCAATGAAGTAAAATAGTGCCTGCAGCATAAGAGGTGTTGCAAAAACCTCTCTGACGAACAAATAAAGGTATGGTATCTTAAAAAAAAAAAAAAAAAAAAAAAAAAAAAAAAAAAAAAAAAATGACCTCCAACCTTGGTGATTCAGCACTGGATTTTTAGGTTTGACACCGAAAGCATGAGCAACAAAAGCAAAATGTATACATTAGACTTAGCAACATTAAAAAAGTTTATGCCTCAAAGAACACTATCAGGAGAGTGAAGCAGGAACCTACAGATGAGAGAAAATGTTCGTGACTCAACTCTCTGATGAGGGTTTCTTACCCGGCATAGAAAGGACTCCTACATCTCAACCACAGAAAGACAGACAACTGGATTTTGAAAGTGGGCAGAGAACTTGAATGGGCATTTCTCCAAAGAAAATATGCAAATGGCCAACTGGCACCTGAAAATATTCCCAATATTGTTAGTCATTAGGAAAATGCAAACCAAAGCCATAATGAGGTACTACTGCATACCCGCTAGGATGGCTATCATTAAAGCAAAAGGGGAAATAAGTGTTGATAAGGGTCTGATGAATTTGGGATCGGCCGCATTGCTGGTGGGAGTGCAAAACAGTGCAGCCACCATGGAGAACAGTTGGCAGTTCCTCCAAAGTTAAACAGACTTACCCTCTGACCCAGCAGCTCCCCTCCTACCTGCAGGCCAAGCGAAGAAAGCAGGCTCGAACAGGCACTTGCACACCAGCATTCATGCAGCACCATTCACAATGGCCAAAAGGAGGAAGTAAGCCATGTCCACCAACAGATGCGTGGCTGGACAAATGAGGTACAAACACGAAATGGAATACTGTCCTGCCATAGGAAGTAATGCAGCTCTGATAGTGCGATGCCGAGCCTGAGCCTTGAAATCATTCTGCCCAGTGAAACCAGACACAAGGACAAATATGGTATGAGTTCCCTTAGGTGGGACGTCCAGAGGAGGGAAACTCCTAAACACGAAAAGTAGATTAGAGTTCCCAGGGGCTGGGGCGGAGAGGGAGGACGGGAAGTACTGTGTAGCAAGTTCAGCTTCTGTTTGGGGTGATGAAAAAAGTTTTAAAAATCACAGGAGCGATGGTTGCTCACCATCGCAAATTTAATAACGCCACCGAATTAAACAGCACATTTATGTTGTAAGGCCCTACCGCACGTTTAAAACCCCCCAGGAATGTCCGGGGGGAGGGGAGGGCCCCTGCTCCAGTGACTTGCTTTTTCTCGGTGGGAATATATTATTTTGGTCTAACTACCTGCATCCCACAGTGAGTCCCGGAACAAAACCAAACAGAAGCACAGGCAGGGCTTGACTTTTGCTGATGCTGCCGCGGACAGCGCTGAAGCTGACCGGGAAGGAATGAGAAGAACAAGACATTTTGGGCACATTCTGTTGGGGAGATGATGGCAGACCTGGTGGGGCCGAGGCTGGGGCGGGCTGGTCTGGCTCAGCTGGACACCCCCTTGTCCAATCCCAGGGTCCTCTGCAGCTGCCCTCCGTCCTGAGCGAGACCCCCAGGCACTCCTTCCCATTTTAGTTTCTGGTTTAGGGGTTTTCGCTGCAGCAGTGTTCATTTAAACAACAAACACAGGTTCAATTGTCCGATAACAAAAGGTTGAATAAACAAAGCGTGGCACAGCCACGAAATGAGATGCTCTGCAGCCACGGAAATGGCGTGGCAGAACCAACATGAATAACCACGTGCATCAAGGTCTGGTCCACATGCTGAGTCCTGAATAAACATCATCATATTTCACCGCCCCCCCCAACTGCACTGTGACGACGATGCCACCAGCACCCATTTACACCTGGGTAAACTGAGGTGCGGAGAGTTCACAGAACTCGTTCAAGGTCATGCAGACCCAGCCCACGAGCCCTGCCTGGTTTCCAATCTGACACTCCGTATACCTGCTCTGTATTCTTACAAATGCATCCACTGAGCTGGAAAGCCACTGACAATATATTTCCTGGACAAAGGTTAAAGTACCATGTACTTCTGAAAGAAATGTAGTACGAATTTATGTGCATAGGGTAAAGCACACAAGGATAGAAACCAAGTTTAATATTAGTTGTGCCTGGGAGGTGTAGAGTCTGGGTTGAAGAGCAGTGGGTGCTGTCCAGGAGCCCTCCGGCAGCCTGTCTGCCTGCCTCCGCGGCCACGCCTGAGCAGCCACGACTTCATGGGACGGGGTTGCCACAGGCGGCTTAGATGCCCAAGGTTTGCCCCCGAATGGGCGTAGGACTACAGCTCCTCAGGGAGCACGAGATAGGGGAGGGCATGGCTGTTCCTGAACAAGCCATAGTGTCTGCTCAGTGCAAGCTCAGTGCAGCGCGGCTTCGCTCAAAACCAGGATGCAGCCTGGCTGGCTTGGCTCAGCGGATAGAGCATCAGACTGCGGACTGGAAAGTCCCGGGTTTGATTCCAGTCAAGGGCACATGCCTGGGTTGCAGGCTCGATCCCCAGTGTGGGGTGGGGAGGCAGCCACTCAATGATTCTCTCTCATCATTGATGTTTCTATCTCTCTCTCCCTCTCTCTTCCTCTCTGAAATCAATAAAAATACATTTAAAACAAACAAAACAGGATGCGGTTCACCCACTGGGGTCCGATGCCGCTTCATTCCAGAGGCGAACAACGCCTCCAGGATCGGAATCTTTCCTTACAAAGCGGCTGTAGACGCTCCTCTCACCCTCCTGGGGTAGAGAGGGCTTTAGCCTCAGCCTGCATCCCTGTAGCACCACGACACTCCCCTCCCTGGGCCTGGGAGGGAGCTGAGGATGGGGAAGCGTCCGCAGACAATCCCGCACCTTCTACTAGACCCAGAGAAGGATGGGTGCGGGCAGCGCTGGGTTCCCACTGCGAGCTGGCAGCCCAACAGCAAGACCAGGCCGGCAGAACTTGGAGGCCACCTGCCCTCCTCTCCTGAGAGGGGGCCCCGGCCTGTGGACAGACAGGGCCAGTTACCGGGGCAGCGAGAGGGGAGAGTGTGAACAGAGCGAGGGCTGGGACTTTGTTTCTAAGTTACACCAAGGAAGACTTTCCAGAGGTCACCGAGCAAGGAACGAAGAGAAGAACATGGCTGAGCCTCCCGTCGGTGAAAGGCCGGTGTCTTGGAGTGTTTGTCTAACCTTTACTCTAACCAGGAAGTCACCAAGGGATTAGCAGTTTTCTGCAAAGAAACTTTTTGAGTGACCTTCTCTAGCAGCAAATTTGAGTGACACCATATGCAAGTTGCATTATTTTTTTTTCTTACCTTAATGGATTATGCATGCCTACAAAGAGGTCTCCTGTACACGAATATATCTGCTTCTATCTCACTGTTCATCTGTCTATCCATCCATTCATCCATCCGTCCATCTGTCTGTCCGTCCGTCCAACCGCCCACCCACCCAGCCATCCTTCTAAATGCTCTGTCTGTTTCTCACAGCGTCATGGCTTTCATCTAACCTGCAGGTCTTTGAGGGATGGTTGCTTGACTCCCTCAGCGTGGCCCCCAAGCAGACACTGTTGTGTGCCATGACTCTTCACAGTGAGAGCTGAGACCAGGCTATGCATCCTTTAGTCTTAGAAACTTTTGCTGCTCGACATGCTGAGCACTCCCCTCTTAACCCCTAAGCAGGTTCTCATGACGATAAACGTGGCTTTTCAAGGCTTGGGGGTTTGCTTAGCATTTCCTCCGAACGCAGCACCACGCGGCCAGCAGCTGAGGCGCAAGCTGGAACTCCGTTTAATTTAATTTAATTTGGGGCAGAACTATGGTAAGGTGCTCCTTAAAATCAACAGGGACCGTTACTGCGGAATTGCCTCTCGCTTCACCTGCAACAGCTCTTGTTAAACCAAAGTGTACCCAGATGTTGCCAGGTGTGCTCGGCCGGGAGGAGGCACGAAACTCCCGGCCTCCCTGCCCTGTTCTGAGTACCGCGACATTGCCAGGCAGAAGGAGGCAGGTGGTGGACTGGGCAGGGCCCCTGCCCACTCAGCGCTCTTCCTTCGCCCTCACCAGCACCCAGCACGGTGCTTTAGAGAGCAGGTACTCCAGCAAACTTTTCAAAAATGAACGGGAAAATCAGTCTTTCCTACCTGGAAGCCCAAAGGATTATGGCATACTGGCAAGGAGAAGGGCCTCTTCGTGCCTCAGTTTCCCCATCTGTAAAGGGGTGATGGTAACAGTAGCCACTTGTACGGCTGTTATGGGAATTGAATGAACTGAGATTTGTCATGCCTTTAGCTCCATGTCTGGTCCATAGTACAGTGGGGCCTTGACTTACGAGTGTCCAGACTAACGAGTTTCTTGAGATACCAGTTGTCTCTTGGCCGATTTTTTGCATTGAGTTGATAGAGTAATTTGAGTGACCGAGCTCCTTAACGAGCTCGGTCTCGGAACGAATTAAACTCGTAAGTCAAGGCCCCACTGTAATTGCTCATGAAATAAGACATACAAGTACTTCCCAGAGCAAGAGGTCCGCTGGAGAAGGCCAAGGGAGCGCTGATGGCCGAGGCAGCAGCCAGCAACCACGAGCCCAGGGGATCACAGTGCATTTGGTTGAGCCCCTAGCTGCATCCTGACATTTAAAAATCGAAAGGCTTGCCCTCGCCGGTTTGGCTCAGTGGATAGAGCATTGGCCTGTGAACTGAAGGGTCCTGGGTTTGATTTTGGTCAAGGGCACATGCCCGGGTTGCAGGCTCAATCTCTAGTGTGGGGAGTGCAGGAGGCAGCCGATCAATGATTCTCTCTCATCATTTATGTCTTTCTCTCTCTCTCTCTCTCTCTCTCTCTCTCTCTCTCTCTCTCTCTGTATTCCTCTCTGAAATCAATAAAAAAAAAGTATATTTAAAAAAACTGGAAGGCTTCACAGAGAATGTCAATTCCTGGTTTTGTTTGAAGAACCGGCAGAGCTGGCGTCCATCTAGTCCCCGCTGGCCACTGGCTGCATTTGCGTGTGGGCCCTGCTGGGCCTTAACCTGGAACAGGATTCGGGCAGCTCCCTCCCCAACTCCTTGAAAATATCCGTGGCCTCTGGAGCGCCAGCCCCTCAGGGGCCCTGGACTGGGAAGTAGTCCCTGGGTTCAGAAGGAACACCCCTCCGACCCCGCCCATCACTCCTTCTCCCGGCCCAGGGAAAGCCGAGCTGGGCCTCCAGGCCTCCAGGCCTCCGGGACAGGCAGCAACTCCAAACGCTCCTTCGCCACCTGAGCTTTCCCGGGCTTTCCCAGGCCCTCCGCTCTCAGTTTACATTTGCGCGATTTTATCGCATCCCGGACAGCAAAGTGTGCCCAGGAATGTGGAGAATTGGAACCAAATGGGCAGGAAGGGAGCACGTGGAGAGACTGCTGTTCATCTCCGCAAAGGCACATACTTCACCCCGGTTTCCACCAACCGCAGCCGGTGGGGTGAGGCCCGCAGAATGGGTGCCCAGGAGAGATGGCAGGGTGGGGCCGGGAGGGGCAGGACATGCAGTCCACACGTTTAGAGCTACAGGCATGTCGAGGTACCTGCCACCTTGGCGTGTTTGAAGGGAGAAACCGAGACCCCCAGAGATGATGAGACCAGTCACGTGTCACCCAAACGGGCAGAGGAAGGAGTCGCCATGATCCCATCGCTTCCTGGGTGTGGACTTCTTTCAGGTAAGTTCCTTTTAGTCCCTTTTTGCTGAGGGTCGGACAGGTCTGGGCTAAAACGCTGGCACTGCCACCAAAGACCCTGGAAGATTATCCAACCGTCCTCAGCGTTGGTTCCCCACCTGTAAAGTGGGGGGATGATGCCACACATTAGAAGTGGGCTGTCCGGCCTCCTGGCTGCTCCCAGGTAGGATGGCTGCAGGCAACAGAAAGGCCCGGGCCTGGCGGCCGGGTGCTGGCGCAGAGCAGGAAGGACAGGCCCCACAGGAGCCCCGCCTCCCTCAGCAGCACTGACTGAGCACCTCCTGCCTCCTACCTCCCAGGGTCACACAGGCCCTGCAGACACAGGCCTGGGGCTCCTGTCCTGAGTCAGGAACAGGGGACAGGAGCCCATGGGCAGCACCAGCTGGTGGCAGCTGGGAGGCCATCGAGGAGGGAGCGGGACAGAGAGGGAAGAGTGTGGGCCAAGCTAGCGGGGTCCACCCAGGACAGCTTTGTCTCCCCCACAGGGACATCCGGAGTCATGCTTGGTTGTCAGAATCGGGGTAGGGGAGGCAGGGGAAGCATGGCCACTGGCATCCAAGGGTGGAGGCCGGGGACCGTCCCCAAGCAGTGAAGGCCCGGTGCACTGTGCTGGGGGTGAGGCAGCCCAGCCTGTGAGGGTGCAGCGAAGGGCCAATCATAACCAGTTGGATAAACAGAATGTGGGCATGGGGCTCGCTGGGTTTGTGCTCGCATGGTGTCATCTGGCCTTGGCCTGCTGGCTCCTTCTTTGAGACCCTGCCCCTCCCCCATCCCACTCCTACTGCCATGGAAGGGCCCCGTGCGCCTTTGCTGATCCCATGGAAGGGCCCCATGCGCCTTGGCTGATCCCATGGAAGGGCCCCGTGTGCCTTGGCTGATCCCAGGGAAGGATGCTGTGTGCCTTTGCTGAGCAAAGGGAAGTGCCTGCCGCTCTACCTGGGGAGACTGGAGACTTTCTTATTCACTCCCCAGAGACACAAACCCAAACAACCAGGAAAACCCAACCTGGAGTGAAGACAACTCAGTACATGGCTGTTAGGAAAATAAAAATGAATGGGAAAACCCCTCTGGGAGATACACCCTGGTGGGGGGCGGGGGGGGGGGGGCGGCGCGTGCAGTAGATGGGCTCTTGGCTGGGAACAGGAAGCGAAAGCCTTGGCCCTGCCCTGCGATACTGCGCTCTCCCCACCCAGACAGTATGGCCTCACTCGCCCACCTTTGACACTGTGGTGCCTGGGCCCAGGACGAAGAGGTGGGACAAAGCAGAAGCCCAGCCCCAGCCTCATGGAGCTGTTCACCCGTCATTGGACAGGCAGCGTCCAGCGGGTAACTGAGCCTCAGAAGGAGCCCCGTGCGAAGACGGGGGAGGGCGTCCGGCTGAGGAAGCTGCAGGGCGCTGTTCAGGCTGCAGAGGCCTCGTCTGCCCCAGGACCCAACCTGGAACGTCCTGCCCTCTACCTGGCTAACTGTGACCTTGCTTCTGCCAGCCCACAGGCCTGCAGACGACTGGCATGCATCCTGCAGGGCCCTGTCCTCCTGGGTGGCACTGAGCTCAGTCCAGGCAGGTGCCCCTGTGTCACTGGATGATGCGGTTGCCGGGGCGAAGGGGCCGGAGGCCACAAGTGACCTGTTCACTGCTGGGCCCCCGCTTCATGGCTGCGTCCTGTATGCTCAGTGAGTGCATGTGGAATGAATGGACAAATGAATGAATGAATTGAAAGCAGGAAGGTAAAACCAGAGCTTCTAGAACAAGAGAGTCTGAAGGTGACGGTAGGCCCAGGGACGCCCTTGGCCGTCCTAGGGACCTGGCCTCCACTCACCACCCGGACCCACGTCCTTGCCTCACTGTCACTGCAGAGGCCAAGAGCAGAAGTATTTCCTAGAAGGAGGAAGGAAGTTGACATCATCCTATCTTCCTACCACTGGGAAAGAATCAGGGAACATGCTTTCAGTTGCCATGGCAACTTTAAGTGTCAGACCTGTCTCCATAGCCTGTAGGGTGTGTGTGTGTGTGTGTGTGTGTGTGTGTGTGTTTGGGGTGGGGAGACACATTTTTGAGTTCAGACAAATGCTGAGATTAGTCTGTTGGGTCTTGAAGGGTGTCAAGGGTGGACTTGAACTCGTTTCCCAAAACCCAGTGCACCGAGTCTCCGGGGTTTGGTTTGAGGGCAAATGAATAGCTAACCAGTCGCAATCTCACAAAACTCAACATGCAAGAGTGGCTTGGAACAGGAGTCAACACCGGCCTGGGCAGCAGCCGTGTGGCAAATGAGGCCGACTTTGGAGACAGGAAGGTGAAACCCTAGCCCCTGACTCAGCCTCTTACCAGCCTTTGACTTTGGGCAAGTGACTTGGGTCCCCCACATCTGTTTCTACGCTTGTAAACTACGGCAGGAGTCAGACTCCCTCCCTCCGGGGCAGAGTTCCTGGCAGGGGACAGCACTTGCAGAGGCCCTGTGGGGACTTGGGGAGAGTTCTCTTGAGGGCCTGCAGGGCGGCCAGGGAGGGAGGGAGAGCAGGGCGGGATTAGCTGCAGGGTTGCCAGGAGCTGCACCCCGAAGGGCCGTGTGGGCACAGACATGGAGGATGTTGGAGGGTCGCAAGGTGTGGCCCTGGGACCAGCACCATGGTCCTCTGGGAACTTTTTATAAATGCAAATTCTCGGGCCCACCCAGACCTGCTGAGAGGAAACTAGCAGAGGGACTTAACCGCCCACCTTTAGCGAGTCCTCAGGGGCATCAGTTTCACACACTCAGACTTTGTGAAGGACAGCAGGGCGCGGCTAAAGGGTTTTAATCGAGGTAGCCAGGGGGTCAGATCGTCCGGAAGCCCTCTTCTGTCTTGTAGAGCTTTCTAGGTGTGTGTTCCTTTGCTCAGGGAGGGAAGATGGTATGAAGGCAGGGTTGTTGGGTAAAACATAGGACAGGATGCTCAGTAGAATTAGAATTTCAGAAAAACAACAAATACTGTTTCAGTCTAAGTATGTCCCGTACATAGTATGTGTTCTGTTTCATCTGGCAACCCTGCCACAACCTCCGAATTCAGTCCTCTTCTCCCTCCCCTCTCCCCACCCCCAGCGCCCGGGGCTGGTTGGGTAATCATTCATTTCCTGGGAATCTTCTGGAAGCGGGGTGTCCACTTTGAATTGTGCCCATTACCGGGGGCATCTTCACTTCTCAGCTTCTAGGAAGTGACTCATGCTGAACTGATTAGTTTCAGAAAAAATAAAAATGAAAATGACCAACAAAAATGTTGGCGCCTGGGCTGCGCTGGATTGACAGCTTTCTGCTGGGCCGACCCCACCAGCCCTTCTCGCCGGCTGGCACCGTGGGGTGCTGACGCGGCCCTTGCTTACGGAGGCTGGGAGGCTACCAGCTTGCTGGCCTCCTTGCAAACCCATCCCGGCAGTGGGCACGTGCAGTCCGTCACTGCGATCTTTGTTTGCTACCCGTGGGCCAAGCTAGATCTAGCCGTTGCTTCATAACAGCAGAGTGTTTACCTGTTGTCCAGGTAAAGGCCGACCTGGGCTCTCGTTCATCCCAGGGCTCATTCTCATCGGCACGATTCCATACAGTTTTGGGAGGAGGGACGGACACTGAACTGGCCTTCCCCTCTTCCTGGCTGGGGGAGCTTTCGCCAGTTCCTCTGTTCCCTGCAGCCTCAGCTTCCTGTTCTGTGAAGTGGGCACAATAAGAAATCTGGCCCCTTATCCCCAGCCTTGCTGTGAGGTCTGCATAAAGGAGTGCCCTCGTGTGGGAGGGGCGTGGCGGTGGGGCCCTCCTTCTGTGAGGGCAAGTCACAGCCACGCACCCAGACCACCGCGCTGAGACAATGCAGATCCGAAAACAGGGTTTGGGGACACGCTGGTAAAACCCAGGAACTTCAAAAGCTGTTCTGGTTTCCACAGCAGGAGGGGGAGGAGGGAAAAGGGAGCAACTTTAGCAAGAAACAGATAAAGTCCGGTTTCCGTGCTTTGGAAGATCTAAGTAGATTCACCTTTTCTTGTAGTTGGCAGTTTGTTTTCATGCGCTTTACGTTCAGTATCCGATGCTTCCAAACCTATCTCGTGCTCCACCTTCCTCTGCGAATCCCTTCCCTCTGCATTGATTTAATGTCACTGCCCCCGCCCCCTGAATATGGAATATACATTCTGCTCTTTCCCCAGAAAACAAAATGAGTAAAAAAAAAAATATATATATATATATATATATATATATATATATATATATATCAAGCAACCAGAATGCCGGAACGACCAGTAGCTATGATATACACTGCGGCTGGCCAACCGACCCGATGAGGGGTGGGGCTGGCTAGCCAACTACCCACAGCCCCACCCCCCGGCCGGCCCCACCCCCGATCCGCCCCCATGGGGTGGGCGGGACAGACCCCACCTGTGCATGAATTTGTGCACCAGGCCTCTAGTCCCTTATAAGAGGAGTAGCCTATGCTGGAAGCCAAAGGGCAATAAATGAGAACAGAAAATCGCTCGGATTCAGGCCACTCAAAGAGACACTCATTCTTTTAAAATAACATTTTTGTTCCTGATTATTAGCTGAAGTTCAAGGTTATTGAAGTGGAACTTTGGAAAATAAAGATATAACAAAGGAAAGAAAATTCCGTTACCCGGGGATAATGCCCGTTACTATTTTAGCACAGTTCCTTCTATTCTCTCTCCACATCTGAGATGAAACTATACAAACTCCTCTCATTACTCACAGCTTCGAAGGCAGGTTTTAATCATCTCCTTTCCAACCAGGAGGATTTTCCCATGCCCTTTTGTCCTGGAACACAATCGCTGCTGTGGTTGCACCAGCCCGGTTCCTTCCTGTGGTTTGGCCGTCATGCCAGCCTCCACATTGTCGAGCACTTAGCTTGCTTGTAGCTTCCCACCCCCACAGACACTCACTGAGTCCCAGTCCTGGCCACTCATCGGCGCCCACGTTCCTGACAATGGCCCAAGGTCAGACTTTTCAGACACCCGAGTCTTCAGAGAATGAGTGCATTTATTTTAAAGTTAAAAGGAATTAAACGTGAATCTTCTAATTCTGTGTGGATGCCTGCAGAGCTAACTGGAGTTCTCGGGGTGGAGGAGAGGAGGGGATAGAGGAGAACAGGGTTGGGAGTCTCTCTGAAATTCGACGGTTAACCGCTCTGTGGAGTTGTTGGAAATCGCCCTCAAGAAAGAGGAAGGGGATTTGGTTCTACCTGAAACACCTGTGCACAGTTCACGCTTCCAACACAAACACCGGCGCAAATGAAACCACAACCGCCCACCCGCCGGTGCCTCGCACGGAAACAAGGCAGCGAGCTCGCCAGAGATCTCCCGGGACCGTGGACTCTGTTCCCAGAAAGGTATGCTTGCAAAACGTCGGCCTGGAGCTTCCCGACTGTGTCCGCTGTGCCCGGCTCCACGCCCACCTGCCTGGAGCCAAGCGCCGGCCCAGCCCCGCCAGCTGGGATCTGGAGTGGGTTGCTCAGCTGATCTTTATCTCGCAGGAATAATGCCAGGTTCCCTGGGATGAAAGGGAAGCGCGGGGGTGAAACTGCTGACACGGGAGCATGGCGTGGTCCTGCCCCAGCACGCAGCTCCCGGCCCAGGACCCCCAGCTCAGAGCACCTGGGCCTTTCCGACCATGCCCGACTCCAGACACCGTTCTCACGCCCCGCGCCACCTACCACTCCCCACCCCTGGGACACAGCAGCTTAGCACGTGCTCCAAACCCCAGGACCCTCCGCCTGCCTCCGGTGGCCTCCTGGCCTCTCCGATCATTCATACCCATTTCAGAGGGCCCACAAGAGGACGAAGCGGGCTCGGGCATATGCAGCACCAACAGGCCTGCCAGGGAGTCATTATGTGTGAGTCCCAGGGGGCAGGCTCTGTCCCGTTGGCCGCCCGCAGCATGCCGGGTGCTGAGAGCAGTGGAAGTGTGTGCTGAACATGTGCGCCCAGCTCACCAGCGCCCACAGTCTGAGCACAGGGCTCCGTGCGCCCTGCGCATTGGCCTCCCGCAGGTATGGGTCTCCGGGTCCCTGTTAGAGACCAAAGATGAGCTGCTGTTTGCTGCATGCTCCGAAGAGAGCCTGAATGTCTGTCTCCCCCCCCCCCCCCCCCCCCCCCCCCCCCGCCCACAGTAGGCCCCGGGTTCCCGGGGTCTAAGCACTTCCCCTGGCTCAGCCCTGCATGGACAGATGCCCCGGGAGCCACACTGGCCTCTGTTCTCTAGAGAGCCCCTCCCCTTCCAGGCGACGAGCATATAGGACCAATGGCACGTAGACAGTGCAGTGGGTCAAGCAGACAGGCATGGGGACAGCCGCATGGCGCTGGGTGAAGGCATGCGTTCACTTACCAGACCCTATAATTATGATAAGGAGGACCAAACACAGAGGATTATGGTGTATTTAATACTGAGGTATGTTTAACACTTTCCACTCAAACCCTGTCACCTTTTAAAGGAAAACTGTGAACTTACGTCCATAAATGTACCTGGTTTATGTCAGAGTTTATGACTGGCATGACAACTCACGATCCCTGAGTGCGAATTTGCTGGAGATGTCTTCAAATTCTTCATTGTCACCATCTTTAAAAAAAAAACTTTCAATGAGTAAGGAATGAAATATTAAAAAATCAATTAAAAAACAATATTCAAAAAAGGAAGAAAACAACAACAGGTGAGATTACATTTAAAGAATTCCAGGCCTGGC